>NC_083229.1:122035288-122635288 GCF_032191835.1 Heteronotia binoei
AGACAAGGCACAGAATAACATCATACTGCTGTGCATGAATATTTTTAGAATTTCCTATGAATCTAAGTCGTTGGTTGCGTATAATCTCTCTCTCTATATATATATCATCATGACTAGAAAGGTTTCTTTAAAAAAGTACCCATTACAGAAATAAATCTTATAGATATATATATTGCTCTCTCTCTCTCTCTCTCTCTCTCTCTCTCTCTCTCTCTCTCTCTCTTTTATATATATATATATATATATATATATATATATATATATATATATATATATATACACACACACATACACACACACATTGTGCTCTCTCTGTATATGTGTGTATATATGTATATACATACATAAATATACACATACAAACATACATTGCTCTCTCTATGTGTATATATAGAGAGAGAGAGTGGGGGGAGGGAGGGAGGGGGGAAGGAGAGAGAGAGGGAGGGAGAGAGAGAGACAGGGAGGGAGGGAGAGGGGGGAGGGAGAGGGGGGAGGAAGGGAGGGATGGAGAGAGAGGGGGAGGGAGAGGGGGAGGAAGGAGAGAGAGGGGGAGGGAGAGAGACAGGGAGGGAGGGGGGAGAGAGAGGGGGAGGGAGAGGGGGGAAGGAGAGAGAGAGGGAGGGAGAGAGACGGAGAGGTAGGGAGGGAGACAGGGAGGGAGAGAGAGAGGGGAAGGAAAGAGAGGGGGAGGGGGAGAGATGGGGAGGGAGAGAGGAGGGAAGGAGAGGGGGGAGGAAGGAAGACAGAGAGGGGGAAGGAGAGAGAGAGGGAGGGAGAGAGGGGGGAGGGAGAAGGAAGGAAGGAAGGGAGAGAGCAAGCGCAATGTATAAGATTTATTTCTGTAATGTGTATTTATTTTGGGTTTTTTTTTTTTTTTTAAAAAGCCCTTTCTAGTCATGATGGTTGGAAAGATATGCTTCAAAGTACACAAGCAAGGCCAGGTTTTTCATGAGTGCAAGCGAAGTCAATTTTCACAAGCTGCCCATCAAATGCTGCTTCTGAGGACTGGTGAATTCCCGGAAATAGCTTGGGGGAGGAACATGTCATAGCTTCCGGGAGGGGGAATTGGTGAAAATTGCCTCCTCAGAAATAGAGTTATCAACTCTGGTTTGGAAAATTCTTGGCGATTTCAGGGTGAAGCCTGTGAAGGGCGGGGTTTGGAAACTGGAGGGACTTCAACTTGGTACAATAGCGTAGAATCCAGCTTCCAAAGCACCCATTTTCTCCAGGTGAACCGATTTCTGTCACCTGGAGGCCAGTTGCAATACCTGAGATCTCCAGCCAACACCTGGAGACCGGCAACCCTATCATCACCCACAGAAATTCTAAACAGGATCCAAGAAAATGTCTTCTGCAATTTCAGAGGAGTTGTTAAATTAGATTCTCGGTGGTCAGAAGACAGAGATTCATGGTCTGTGATTGAAGCACCATAAAGCACCGAACATATTTAAATACAAATAGGTTTGATTTGCATAATATATGCTGGTTGCAGAATTCAACTCATCTTCTTGCAGAACTTTATTTTTTTTTAAGCTCCAGGTATGCACAGTGCTTGTAGAGAGCCAGTTTGGTGTAGTGGTTAAGTGCACGGACTCTTATCTGGGAGAACCAGGTTTGATTCCCCACTCCTCCACTTGCAGCTGCTGGAATGGCCTTGGGTCAGCCATAGCTATTGCAGGAGTTGTCCTTGAAAGGGCAGCTGCTGTGGGAGCCCTCTCAGCCCCACCCACCTCACAGGGTGTCTGTGGTGGGGGAAAAAGATAAAGGAGATTGTAAGCCACTCTGAATCTCTGATGCAGAGAGAAGGAAAAGAAAGGTCCCTTGTGCAAGCACCAGTCGTTTTCGACTCTGGGGTGACTTCGCATCACAACGCTTTCACGGCAGACTTTTTTACGGGGTGGTTTGCCATTGCCTTCCCCAGTCAGAGAGAAGGGCGGGGTATAAATCTGTAGTCATCTTCCTGTAAGCCAAGTGACCAAACACATCTGATCAAAACACAATTAAATCTTCCCACTGACAACCTATAAAAAAGGAAGAGGAAATAATAACTAGACCTCTTTGAAGAAACCTCGCTGTAGTTCCAAAACTCAATGCTTGATATATAGCCAATTTAAGCTGTGTTCTCCCCTCCCCAAATTGTTTTTTTAAATATCTGTGGATCAAGCTCTTATCTGCTAGAGGAAAGAAGATTAGCAAAAGCCTTTGAGGTGCCTTCATTTTTTTAAAAAAATGAAAATAAATATTCAAAAGACGCGGAAACATGAAGGAACAGCCCTTTGCCTGCCTCCTCAATTTTCACCCACATATAAATAATCAGGCCTCAGATTCAGCAGGAGCTCACAGGAGCACAGCTCCTGAACCTTTCGGAGGGCTCCCCCTCTTCCTCCCCACCTACCTACCTTGTCCATTGAATAGGAGGTGCAGCTGCATAACAATCCCTGGATTAGGAGAGCGGGCAGCCAGCCAGCCACCAGGGGCTTTGCCACGCCCCCCAGTAGCCCTCATTAACCCCTGGAGAAGCCTGCGCCACCCTTTCTTCACTTCTTATGTGATTTTGGGTGCTGGGTGGCTTGCTGGCCTTTTGACTGTGGCGGTGGGCAGGCGAGCGAGGAGTGCTTGGGCTGGCTGTATCTCTAGCCAGCCCAAGCAGGCTTCACTCTCCTGGAGCTCTCCTTTCTTGTGTCGGGTTGCTTTCGGCTGGGGGGGGGGAGCATATCCTAATCAGTTATGCTAATGAGCTCTGCCACATTACAACCCCTGTAAATAATAAACATTTCCCAGAACTTGCAACTGAAATAGAATAGAAACCAAGGCTGAATAGATTCAGAATAGACACTTACAGAAGTCCACCCCCACCTTTTTGGTACATTCTGGGACAAAGCCCAAGTTATGCTGTTAGAGACCTTTAAGGACACACCAGCGCATTCATCTCCATCCTCTGAAATGGGAAAACCCCAACCATCTGTGAAATCAAGCCTCTGCCGTGTTCCTCCTATGAGATCTATTCTGCAATTACGGCATTTTGGAATAGCATTTGATCCTCCTTTGGGGACTTTTGTTCCCCCTTCTATTGCCATTGCTATGAGACAGGGGTGGCCAAACTTGCTTAATGTAAGAGCCACATAGAATAAATGTCATATAATCATAGAGTTGGAAGGGACCTCCAGGGTCATCTAGTCCAACCCCCTGCACAATGCAGGAAACTCACAAATACCTGCCCCAATTTCACAGAATCTTCATCGCTGTCAGATGGCCATCCAGCCCACCACCTCCCGAGGAAGCCTGTTCCACTGAGGAAGTGCTCTAACGGTCAGGAAGTTCTTCCTAATGTTGAGCTGGAAACTCTTTTGATTTAATTTCAACCCACTGGTTCTGGTCCTACCTTCTGGGGCCACAGAAAACAATTTCACTCTATCCTCTGTATGACAGCCTTTCAAGGACTTGGATGGTGATCCTATCACCTCTCAGCTGCCTCCTCTCCAGGCTAAACATCCCCAGATCCTTCCACCTTTCCTCATAGGACTTGGTCTCCAGACCCCTCACTGTCTTCGTTGCCCTCCTCTGGACCCGTTCCAGCTTGTCAGGTGTTTGAGAGCCGCAAGACGGGAAGGCAGACAGGCAGGAAAATAGAAGGGGCGAGGGAGGGGGGAAAGAGAGGTGGAAAGAAAGCAACTTTAACTTTCTTTGCATTCTCCAAGCTGCCAGCTGGCTTGGCTTGGCGAAGTGATTTAAAGAGCCAGCCGATGGGGCGGTGGGGGCTTCGAGAGTCACCCAGCATATGTGAAAGAGCCACATGTGGCTCCCGAGCTGCAGTTTGGCCCCCTCTGCTTTAAGAGAAAGAGAAAGGAGAGGGGAAACATGAAAGTGAGATTGGTGGGGAAGGAGAAATAAATAAATGCAACATTGATCTTCGCTCGAGGATAGGGGGAACATGAAGCCACCCAAGATTGGCCAACTGGTGACCCACCAAGCCAAAAGCAGACCTCTGGGGGAGATGACCTTTTGTTCGGGTTAAGCAATGTGAAAAGGCACCAAAATGTCAAAGATTTAGGGTGGGTTTATTATTATTATTGTTTTTTGGTCTGCACTGTGGAGGGCACAGTTTGGATTCTTCCGCCTCAGGCACCCAGCAGTCTCCAGCTCTTGCTTGCCCTCCGGCCATTTATTGTGGACCGCCAGAGGCACAAATAAACCTCTTGTTGTTTGCGGCTTGCTGGGAACTGCAAACACTGGAGAGATGTCAAGCCGCTCGTAAGCCTCCGATATAAACCCAGCGAGCGGCGTGGAGCTTAGCGGGTCACAAGTTGTTCGGGCCTGTTTAAGCCGCGCCGGCCAAATTCCCTTCTTTTCTGACAGGGCAAGAAACCAACCACACTCTTTTGAAGAGATTTGTCAGATGGCTTCGGTTCTTTGCCCTTCATTAAAGCTGTAACAGTTCTTCCCAGACCTCCGGCGTGAAACCCAGGACTGTCTCGAGTTTCTCGTCTCTGCTGTTTTGACCTCCCCCCCCTCCAAAAAAAATCTCCCTTTGATTTTGTTTGTCCTTTGTGCCAGTAAAGTCGGTGAGCCTTTCTTTGTGAATTGCTTTGTTTCCTCTCCTGGAATTTTCCTCGCGAAAAAAAATATTCGTTTGGCAGGGTGTTTGTGCATCAGTACATCAGCCGTATGAATTATGGTGATGTTGTTCGTATAAATTATATGCATGGAAATTGCATACAAAACTGCGCTACGTGTGTACACAATATGAAGGGAACTATAAATCCAACAGCGAGAAGCTGAAAACGTTACGGGTTCAAAAAGTATAAATGAGTTAAAAAAGCTAAAGGTAGTCCCCTGTGCAAGCACCTGTCGTTTTCGACTCTGGGGTGATGTTGCTTTCATAACGTTTTCACGGCAGGCTTTTTACGGGGTGGTTTGCCATGGTCTTCCCCAGTCATCTACACTTCCCCCCAGCAAGCTGGGTACTTATTTTACCGACCTCGGAAGGATGGAAAGCTGAGCCAACCTGGAGCCGGCTACCTGAACCCAGCTTCTGCTGGAATTGAACTCAGATCATGAGCAGAGGGCTCCGACTGCAGTACTGCAGCTTTACCACTCTGCGCCACAGGGCTTTAAATGAGTTAGATCAAACTAAATGATCTGCTAGTGAAAAAGGGAAGAAGGGGTCCCCTTTTACCCAGCTTTAAGAACATAAGAGAAGCCATGTTGGATCAGGCCAATGGCCCATCCAGTCCAACACTCTGTTTCACACAGTGGGCAAAAAACCCTAGGTGCCATCAGGAGGTCCATCAGTTGGGACAGGACACTAGAAGCCCTTACACTGTTGCCCCTCCCAAGCACCACGAATACAAAGCATCACTTGTCCCAGACAAAGAGTTCCAACAATATGCTGTGACTAATAGCCACTGACGGACCTCTTGGGGGAATTTTGCTTGGGTTGGAAAATTTCTGGAGATTAGGGGGTGGAGTTTGAGGAGGTCAAGGTTTTGGGAGGGTGCTCCCCAGGAAATAATGACATAAAAGCCATCCTGCAAAGCAGCTAATTTCTCCAGGGGAAAAGACCTTTGAAGTTTGGAAATAGGTTGTAACTCTGGGAGAGATCTCCAGGATCTCCCCAGAGGTTGACAGCCCTTGTTGGAGGTGATGGGCTCCGCTTGAATAGACAGCAGACATGTGTGACGGAGCAGAAGTAGGTGAGATCGAGTAGGAAATCCGGCTGGATCCAACCCAATGACTGGTAATTTTTCTGTGTTTGGGAAGATGGTGGGGAGATTTATATAAATGGGTCAGGAGGGGCTGTATTATGTAGTATTTCCAAACACACTCTTAGGGACCTAGGGATGCCTGCCTCCAAGAAGGTCACAGGGATCCCCTGGAATTACAGCTCATCTTCAGACTACAAAGATCAGTTCCAGGGGAGGAGGAGGAGGAAGAGAAGAAGAAGAAGAAGAAGAATATGATGATATTGAATTTATACCCTGCCCTGAATCTCACAGTCTCAGAGCGGCTTACAATGTCCTCTACCTTCCTCCCACACAACAGACACCCTGTGAGGTGGGTGGGGATAAGAGAGCTCTTACAGCAGCTGCCCTTTCAAGGACAACTCCTACAAGAGCTTTGGCTGATCCAAGGCCATTCCAGCAGCTGCAAGTGGAGGAGTGGGGAATCAAACCCAGTTCTCCCAGATAAGAGTCCACACACTTAACCACTACACCAAATTGGTTCTCAGTGGAGAAAATGGATGCTTTGGAGGGTGGCGTCTATGGCATTGTACCAAACTGAGGTCCTTGTCCTCCCCAGGCACCACCCCCAAATCTCCAAGTTTCTCCCAACCTGGATCTGACAACTGTACCCTCCTCAGCGCCCACTGGCATCCAGAGGGACCTGATAATCCTACTGCGACCCCATTGCTTACATCTGTGCATTTTCTTTCTAATTCTTTTGGGCATTTGGTACCTCCATTATTAAGGGGCAATTATTGAAAATTTGGTTATCAAGACTAAGAATTAAACTCCTGATGAAGGAGAAGCGAATGCGGATATATATCAATGCATGAGACAAATGACCTCAGTTGCGCCAGGGAAACAGCTCATTCCAAGCTAACCACAGTATCTTTTTTCTTCGCTGCCTCCTGTGCCCTGAAAATAGAATTGGTCTTACCTGGCAGCTCAAACCCCTCGCATTCCATCCTGAGTGCTGCCAAATTGCAGAGGTGAGCTACTTAACACATCCCTGTCTAATGACCTGTAATAATGAGAAATCCTAACACGGTTACTGTACGCCTGTTCTCCCAGCTATTTATATCAATTATGCATAGTTTCCTTTCACTCCTACTGCTACTTAATGTAATTTAACCCATTAAACAATCACCCAAGCCGAAATCGGGAAGTTGCCAGGATGATTACAGGATTAAATCACAGCGGCACGCCTCGCCACAAGGTGATACTTTTCAGTCCAGCCTTTCAGATGCCGCTGTGGCCCTCCTCGGGAAGGAAACTGAGCTTGGGCTTCTGCATTGGTCTCTGGAGTAGGGGGCTCTACTCTGTGATGGGTAGGGTTGCCTCCAGGTAGAGTTTGAAGATCTCGCCGATTAACATCTGAGAGCCAGTTTGGCGTAGTGATTAAGTACACGGACTCTTATCTGGGAGAACCAGGTTTGATTCCCCACTCCTTCACTTGCATCTGCTGGAATGGCCTTGGGTTAGGCATAGCTCTCGTAGAAGTTGTCCTTGAAAGGGCAGCTTCTGGGAGAGCTCTCTCAGCCTCACCCACCTCACAGGGTGTCTGTTGTGGGGGAGGAAGGTAAAGGAGACTGTAAACTGCTCTGAGTCTCTGATTCAGAGAGATGGACAGGGTATAAATCTGTGGTTTTCTTCTTCTTCTAGACTGCAGCGATTGGTTCACGCAAGAAAATGGCTGCTTTGGCATTGCATCCCATGGAGCATTGTATCCTGCTGAGATCTCAATCCAAACCCTCCCCTCACAGGCTCCATCCCTCAGTTCTCGAGGAATTTATACCCTGACCTGGATAGCCCAGGCAAGCCCAGTCTCATCAGATCTCAGAAGCTAAGTAGGGTTGACTATTGCAAGTACCTGGATGGGAGAACTCTTTGGAATACCAGAAACTAGGTGGCAGGGGCAAGCTTTATTCAGCCACCTCTCTGGATATCCTGGAATGCCCCCATTAGTGGTCAGTCACAAGGGGTCGCCAGGTGTGTGCACACACACACACATCCAGGAATCTACCAGTTTTGAGTTGGCAACCCTAGTTATTGGAAAATGGGTATAGTATAATAGGTAGCAAACAGCCATGACCCCGGAACCCGCTCTGAGCCCATTTTCAGGAAGGGTGGGATGGAAATGCAAAGTAATAAATAATAAATAAATGATGCAGGGCTTTCCAGGAACAGTGTTTTCTTTTTCTCAAAAAGTCTGGTGCAAGGGAGCACAGTGCAAATCAGTCACAATGGGAGAGGAAGTGAGAGAATAATCATAGCACATGCACTGTTAGTACCTGTATGCTTCCCCACCATGGCAACAGCGGCTCCCTGGGGCTATTTCAGGGTGGAAAAATGGTAGAGGAGAAAGTGTAAACCTCTATTACCTTGTACCACAGTAAGCATTTGGTCTTATGTACGTGGAAATTAAATAAGGATTCTTCTACCTTCTCATTTTCATCACATACGTGTCCCTATTGCTTTGGGGCTCCCCCCCCCTTTTCTGCACATGTTTTTTCTCCCTTGATTCAATATTGCATTGTTGTATGTCTGGCATAGCTCCCTCCAGATTTAAGCTGCAGGTTTTCTAAGGCAGACATACAATGATGTAATATTGAATTGAACCACTAGAGGCAGCAGAGCACATGCAAGAAAAGCGGAGAAAGTAACCTGCAGCAATACAGGCGCACAAGAGATGGCAATGACATGGGGAAGGGCCAGTGAAAAAGGAACTCCTGGGATCACATTTGTTTAAGTACTAAGGGCATGAGCTGCAACAGCTCACAACCTCAGCCATGGACCATGTGGCTTCAGCCCAAGCCTCTCTTTTTCTAATTCAGACTAAGGGCCCATCCAGCCCAGCATCTGAGTTCAAACTGCAGCCAGCCAGTTGTCTAAAGATGTTCCAAGATGTTCCAAAGCAGGAGTGTGTACCCTGCCTTCTCCAATATTTTGATTATAGCATCTAGAACAGGAGTGTCAAACTCATTTGTTGTGAGGGCTGCACTGACATAGATGAGACATTGTCAGGCCGGGGCATGTGTGTCATAAAATGCCAATGCCAGGTAGCAGAGATATAAACTTTATAAAGGACACAAACACAATTTTAAAACAACAAAATAAAGTAAAACATGCTTAAAACATTAGCAACTTGGGGGTCTTAAAGGTGCTTTCCTTTGTATCTCTTCCCTAGGGAGAAGCTTCAGCCAATAGAAGGAAAAGAGGCTTGGCTCAGTAGCTCTGCTGTGCAATTGAGAGAGCCTGGCAAAGCAAGCATTCCCTCCCCAAAGGAGGTGTCTCAGCCAATGAAGAAAATATAGGTTTTGTTCTGTAGCTCCCTCCTGTGCGACTGAGCAAGCCTGGCAAAGCGATGCAGAAAGAAGCAAGAGGGAGGGAGAAGGAAGCAGATGACAGCCAGTTGCTCGGGGGCCTGATAGGAGACCTCCGAGGGCCTGATTTGGCCCCCAAACCATATGTTTGATACTTCTGCTCTATAATGTAGCCTGGATGGCTACACAGTTATCTTGCTTAACAGTCATTCCTATGCCTTTCCTTCATGATTTTTTAAAATATATTTTTTAAAAGAAAAAATGACCAAGTTCCCTGTTTCAAGTATTTTTTTTTTAAAGGGTAATTGGTTTGATACCTGATCTTGGATCTTGGTTTTTATAGATGTCTCTGTGTTGCGTAAGAAAAACGTGGACAGTGCAGTGCCCTGATTTGGATGCTGGACTAGGTTCCGAAAGATCCACTTTCAGATTTTCACCCTGCCATGGCAGCTTAGCGGGTGGCTTTGGCCCACTCTAACTCCCTCAGCCTAAACCTACCTTACAGAAATGGTATTGTGAGGATAAAATGGAGAATGGAAGAATCTGGCTGTGCAACAGAGTCACACTCTTGTAAGTGCTGAAATATGGGCAAAGATCCTGTCCTTTCTGCAGTGCTGGATTAAACCCTGTGGAGGCCCCTAGGCAGTCAAAATCTTGGGAGGGCGGCCTTGCAAATTATCTCAGAGTCGGAGCGCCCAACCCGCCACCTGCAGCCTTCAGGCACCTCCTCAGAAGCCCCTTTGATGAAGCCGTGGGGGAGAGGCAGAGAAGAAGATGATGAAGAAGAAGATATTGGATTTATATCCCGCCCTCCACTCCAAAGAGTCTCAGAGCGGCTCACAGTCTCCTTTACCTTCCTCCCCCTGTGAGGTGGGTGGGGCTGGAGAGGGCTCTCACAGCAGCTGCACTTTCAAGGACAACCTCTGCCTGGGCTATGGCTGACCCAAGGCCGTGCTAGCAGGTGCAAGTGGAAGAGTGGGGAATCAAACCCAGTTCTCCCAGATAAGAGTCTGCACACTTAACCACTACACCAAACTGGCTCTCCAGAGAGAGGCAAACTTGGCAACGACACCAGCAGCAGCCGCACCACGCAAGTCGGGCAGAGAGCAGCTCAGTTGCTGGCTGTGCGTGCAGGCTGGGAGGGCTGCAAGCAGGGGGGAAACTGCGGGGGGGGCGGCAGCCTGGGGTCCCTAAAGGTGTGGGGGCCCATAGGCCACTGCCTAGTTGGCCTAATTGTTAATCTGGCCTTGCCTTTTGGGAGGAGGGGGGGGGAGATCTCCTGTAGTCTTGTTTTGTGTGTGGGTAGAGCCGCTAACAGCTGGATCCATGGAAGGTCTGAAGGAACCAACAGGAGGAGAGAGAGCATGAGGGGGGGGGGGGGGAATGAGATTCGGTTTTTAGTTAGATAGTGCTCACAACTCCGGACTGACAGAACAGAGGTGCTGCTCAGGAGGCTTCAACAGTCTCGGAGTCCGACTTTTGAGCGAGGGCAGGCAAAAACTAGAAAAGCAGAGATGAGATTTTGCCTCCAGGGGAGCAGGCGGAAAGAAAACTGCACTAGAAGATTGTGGTAGAGTTTAGCTTCTGGGGGGAAATTTGGGTGATTGCTGCTGTCTGCACTCCTAAATATTCCACTATAATGAGACCACTAATAGTTTCTCTGCTCTTTTCTGCATTTCCTAGATAACAAGTTTTATTAAATTTAATAAGGAAAATTAGGGAATTGGGGGGAAGGATCAGGGATAGGCTACAGAAAATAAAAGAATAGATTACAGTTATTACTACATCAAGAAAAAACAAAAGAAAAAGTATAATTCATTATACCTGCAAGTACTCAAAATTAATACATAGATATTACCTTTAAAGACTACAAATATTTTTATATTTGATATTACTGTAAAATCCTCCTGTTTTACCAACTATTTAGCGGCAGATTCCAGATTCTTATCTATCATATCTGTGATCCTACAAAACCAAATCTATGTATCTTCAATCTACATAAAGCAACAGAAGAAAGAAAAAAAAGAAGAAAAAGAAAGGTTCAAATTCTGATCTTCAGTACTAGCTTATTAACCAAGAGGTTTCAATATGTAGCAACAGCAGCTGCATCTCTATCTAATTTACAAAGGAATCTCAAGGCTAAACGAAAATAAAACAAGCTTCTCATTAACCATGAAAGGCTTCTGAGTTAGATGGGTACATTTATGGTACTCATGTCTTATTAGCAAATGTTGATAACTTTCGGCATCTACTTGAACAGTTAGCTCTCTTTAATAAACAAAAAGGATGGGTTTTCTGAACTACGTTATTCCCCTCCACCTGGGGGGAAATAAAAGCGATTGTTCTTTCCCCTTTTTGTTCTCCTGGTGCTGGATTTGTTATACTCAGAAGCCGCCTGGGTTATGTCTGTCAGGTAGAGGGCTTAGGTCAGGGGTGTCGAACATGCAGTTCAGGGGCCGAATCAGGCCCCCGAAGAGCTCCTATCAGGCCCTCAAGCAACTGGCTGTCAACTGCTTCCTTCTCCCTACATCTTGCGTCCTTCTGCATTACAGCTTGCTTTGCCAGGCTTGCTCAATCGCACAGAAGCTACAGAGCAAAACCTTTATTTTCTGCATTGACTGAGGCTCCTTCCTTGGGGAGGAAAGGGGGAGGCAGAGCTTTCTTTAACAGGCTCTCTCAATTGCACAGCAAAGCTACTGAGTCAAGCCTCTCACCCTTCTATTGGCTGAGGCTCCTCCCCTTCATACCCCCCCCTGGGGAAGGAAGGAAAGAGCCACAGCTTCCTTTGCCCAGTTCCCTGGATTGCACAGGAGAGATACAAAGAAAGCATCTTTAAAACCAACGAGTCCTAATGTTTTAAGCATGTTTTAAGTTTTTTAAAAAATATATATTTGGGTTTGTCTGTGTTCTTTTTAAAATTTATATCTCTGCTACCAAATCTTAAATAGGTACACATGTGGCCCAACCCAACGCGGCCCGGCCCAACAAGGTGTCATTTATGTCATATCCGGTCCTCGTAACAAATAAGTTCGACACCCCTGTCTTAGGTCAGGCTTGTTAGTTTGGTCAAACTTGGTGTTTATTTCACCACATTAACTCTGGATCAGCCATTAAGGTGATGGGTGGTAGGTTCAAGAGAGACGCAAGAAAGTCCTTCTTCGCACCATCTATATCTGGGGGATGAGAGCCCCGTGCCACAGAGTGGTAAAGCTGCAGTGCTGCAGTCCGAGCCCTCTGCTCACGACCTGAGTTCAATCCTGGCAGAAGCTGGGTTCAAGTAGTCAGCTCAAGGTTGACTTAGCCTTCCATCCTTCCGAGGTCCAAGCTTGCTGGGGGAAAGTGTAGATGACTGGGGAAGACAATGGCAAACCACCCCGTAAAAAGCCTGTCATGAAAGCGTCGTGATGCGATGTCACCCCAGAGTTGGAAACTCGGCTTGCACCTTTACCTTTATATTTGGGGGAATTCAATGGTACAAACAGAAGAAAGAGGGCAACTTGGCAAACAGGTTTATCCAGTGCTTTTTGTAGCAGGAACTCCTTTGCATATTAGGCCATACTCCCTGATGTAGCCAATCCTCCTGGAGCTTACAAAAGGCCCTGTAGCAAGAGCCCTGTAAGCTCTTGGAGGATTGGCTACTTCAGGGGCGTGTGGTCGAATATGCAAAGGAGTTCCTGCTACAACTCTTCCTCGGTTTATCAATTGCTAGCTAGTAACTGCAATAGTTCAATGGAGCCTCTAGTGGTAGCCACTGAGTCTTTGCCTTCGTACCATTTTCTATGAGCTTTCCAAAAGCCCCGAGGTACCCACAGCTGGAAGCAGAATGCTGGGCTAGATGGTCCAGAATTTGGTTAAACCCATCCAGTCTAAGAACATAAGAGAAGCCATGTTGGATCAGGCCAATGGCCCATCCAGTCCAACACTCTGTATCACACAGTGGCAAATAATTTATATATACACACACTGTGGCTAATAGCCACTGATGGACCTCTGCTCCATATTTTTATCTAACCCCCTCTTGAAACTGGCTATGCCTGTAGCTGCCACCACCTCCTGTGGCAGTGAATTCCACATGTTAATCACCCTTTGGGTGAAGAAGTACCTCCTTTTATCTGTTCTAACCTGACTGCTCAGCAATTTCATTGAATGCCCACAAGTTCTTGTATTGTGAGAAAGGGAGGAAAGGACTTCTTTCTCTACTTTCTCCATCCCATGCATAATCTTGTAAACCTCCATCATGTCACCCCGCAGTCGACGTTTCTCCAAGCTAAAGAGCCCCAAGGGTTTTAACCTTTCTTCATACGGAAAGTGAAGAAAGGTTAAAATGCTTGGGGCTCTTCAGCTTGGAGAAACGTTGACTGCGGGGTGACATTTCTGTTCTTATGGGGGGGGGGGTTGGTTACAGGGGAAACCGTTGCGAGCTCTAACTGTGTCTAGACTAGTGATGGGCATGAATGAACCACAAAGCAAAATTAGTCATAAGTTTTTCCCTGTTTGTGGACTGTGAACTGAAGCTTGTGGTGGGCCTACTGTCATGAACTTCCAGGACTTTTAAAAGCAGTTGCTGGTGGTTCACGGATAGAGCACGAAGAAGGATTTAAAAGGGTCTCCAACTCCCTTTAAACCCCCACCTTCTGTTCCCTACAAAAGCTGCAAAAACAGCTTAGTGGCAAGGAGCAGGCTATTTCCTGCCACTCGTCTGTTTTTCAGGCTCTTCTTGTTGTTGTTTTTGGTGCAGTCCCTTTAAATTTTAAATGACCTGAACAAGAAAGCTCAAAACAGCTGAGCAGTAGGGAACAGTTCAACTGTTTTTCTGGTTTTCTGCAAACCCCATTTAAGGGACTGCAGTCATTTTATGGGGTTTGCGGGGTTATGAACCACAAACCGGTTTGGTTCATGAAGAAACCTCCCAGTTTGATTCGGTTCGTGGTTCAGCCATGAACCACGAACTGACACGAACCACATTTTTTTTCAGTTCATGCCTATGGATGCAGTCCAGACTGTGTCTATGATTACTAACAACATTGGTTTATGGATTCATCCACCTAAGAGGGATCCCAGGAGAACTGACAAGATACTGTGAGCAAACAATGCATTGTACCAAAGATTTCAGGTTTTCACTGCTGGTAACATCATTAGGGTTTGTAGAATCTTTCGGGATCAAGTGCCGTGTTCTACTGGAGAAAGTTTTCCTTCCAGACGTTTCGTTCTCAGCTGCGGAGAACATCCTCAGTGGCGTTGCAGCCGGAGCAGGCGCTCAGACCTTCTTGGTTGCTGTGCATTCAGTGCTCAATGCACAGCAACCAAGAAGGTCTGAGCGCCTGCTCCGGCTGCAACGCCACTGAGGATGTTCTCCGCAGCTGAGAACGAAACGTCTGGAAGGAAAACTTTCTTCAGTAGAACACGGCACTTGATCCCGAAAGATTCTACAAACCCTAATGCATAATACAATCGCTTTCTAACTCAATACCGCACACTCTCTTTACCTTCCAAACAAGGTGAACACAATATGTGTCTTTTTCTGCTTTGTATACTGCAGGGGTGGCCAACGGTAGCTCTCCAGATGTTTTTTGCCTACAACTCCCATCAGCCCCAGTCATTGGCCATGCTGGCTGGGGCTGATGGGAGTGGTAGGCAAAAAACATCTGGAGAGCTACCGTTGGCCACCCCTGGTATACTGGAACAAAATGGCATGCTTTAAAGCTGCAATTGATGTCTCATCTGAGGCCACCATGGTTTTAAGCATTGGGGAAATTGATTCATTTGCTGTTTCTAAGAACTATATAATTCAGTCATGCTGGGGACGGAAATAGTTTTGGCTGGATGGGTTGTGTTAAATTTCCATAAATAACAAGCTTCCAATGACTGGCATGCAACAGAGACTTTCAAAATGCTTCTTGATAAAATTTCAATCCATCCAATCTCCATCTGTCTCCCGGGATATATCATTGTCACTTATTTAGTTATTATACACCGCTTTTCTCCCCAATGGGAATGAAAAGCAGTTTACAACATTATTTTATCCTCCTTCACTTTATCTTCACAGCAACTGTGAAGCATAGGAGGCTTCCAGAAGCTGCCCTTTCAAGAACAACTCTTGCAAGAGCTGTGGCTGATCCAAGGACATTCCAGCAGCTGCAAGTGGAGGAGTGGGGAATCAAACCTGGTTCTCTCAGATAAGAGTCCGCACACTTAAGAAGAAGAATTGCAAATTTTTACCCCACCCTTCTCTCTGAATCAGAGTCTCAGATAGGGTGGCCAGACCGTCCCGGTCTCCCGGGACATTCCCGGTTCTGGCCACCCAATCCCGGCTCCCGGGCTGCCTATACTGGGACCATTAAAGGTCCCGGTTTAGGCAGCCCCGGAGCCGGTGGGCCGCGGGCGCCGGCGGGGAAGGCGGGGAGTGAGGGAGGGAGCGTCCCTGCGCCTGCGCAGGGCCCCTGCGCACGCGCAGGGACGCTCCCTCCCTCACTCCCTGCCTTCCCCGCCCGCGCGCGGGGCCCGGCGGCAGTGGTGGAGGCCTCTCCGTGGCCTCCGCTGGTCGCTGGAAGCCCTCCAGAGACTCTGGAGGGCCTCCAGCGACCAGCGGAGGCCGCGGAGAGGCCGCGGGGCACCCGGCGCTGGTCCCGGAAGGCCTTCCAGAGCCTCTGGAAGGCCTTCCGGGACCAGCGCCGGCCAGCAAACGCCTCCCCGCGGCCTCCGCTGGTCCCTGGAGGCCCTCCAGAGTCTCTGGAGGGCCTCCAGGGACCAGCGGAGGCCGCGGGGAGGCCGCGGGGCACCCGGCGCTGGTCCCGGAAGGCCTTCCAGAGCCTCTGGAAGGCCTTCCGGGACCAGCGCCGGCCAGCGAACGCCTCCCCGCGGCCTCCGCTGGTCCCTGGAGGCCCTCCAGAGTCTCTGGAGGGCCTCCAGGGACCAGCGGAGGCCGCGGGGCACCCGGCGCTGGTCCCGGAAGGCATTCCAGAGGCTCTGGAAGGCCTTCCGGGACCAGCGCCGGCCAGCGAACGCCTCCCCGCGGCCTCCGCTGGTCCCTGGAGGCCCTCCAGAGTCTCTGGAGGGCCTCCAGGGACCAGCGGAGGCCGGGGGGAAGCCGCGGAGCACCCGGCGCTGGTCCCGGAAGGCCTTCCAGAGCCTCTGGAAGGCCTTCCGGGACCAGCGCCGGCCAGCGAAGGCCTCCCCGCGGCCTCCGCTGGTCCCTGGAGGGCCTCCAGGGACCAGCGGAGGCCGCGGGGAAGCCGCGAAGCAGCCGGCGCTGGTCCCTGGAGGCCTCCAGAGGCCAGCGCCGGTAGCGGAGAGGCCCGGCGCTGGTCCCTGGAGGCCTCCAGAGGCCAGCGCCGGCAGCTCCCTCCCTCCCTCGCCGCGAGGCCGCCGCCGCAGGACTCCCCGCCGCCGCCGCTGGATGCCGCCCTGGAATCAGGTAAGGGGGCCGAAAGCGGCGGGGGGCGGCCTTCCTTTCTTCCCTCCCTCCTCCCTCCCTCCCTCCCTTCCTTCCTTCCTTCCTTCCTTCCTTCCTTCCTTCCTTCCTTCCTTCCTTCCTTCCTTCCTTCCTTCCTTTCCTTCCTTCCTTCCTTCCTTCCTTCCTTCCCTCCTCCCTTCCTTCCTTTCTTCCTTCCCTCCCTTCCTTCCCTCACTCCCTTCCCTTCCTTCCTTCCCTCCCTCCTCCCTCCCTTCCTTCCTTCCTTCCTTCCTTCCTTCCCTCCCTCCCTCCCTCCCCCCTTCCTTCCTTCCCTCCCTCCCTCCCCCTTCCTTCCCTCCCTCCCCCTTCCTTCCTTCCTTCCTTCCTTCCTTCCTTCCTTCCTTCCTTCCTTCCTTCCTTCCTTCCTTCCTTCCTTCCTTCCTTCCTTCCTTCCTTCCTTCCTTCCTCCCTTCCTCCCTTCCTCCCTTCCCTTCCCTTCCCTTCCCTTCCCTTCCCTTCCCTCCCTCCTTATGTTCTTATGTGACACAGAGTGTTGGACTGGAGGGGCCACTGGCCTGATGCAACAGGGCTTCTCTTATATTTTTATGTGACACAGAGTGTTGGACTGGAGGGGCCACTGGCCTGATCCAACAGGGCTTCTCTTATGTTCTTATGTGACGCAGAGTGTTGGACTGGATGGGCCACTGGCCTGATCCAACAGGGCTTCTCTTATGTTCTTATGTGACGCAGAGTGTTGGACTGGATGGGCCACTGGCCTGATCCAACAGGGCTTCTGTTATGTTCTTATGTGACGCAGAGTGTTGGACTGGATGGGCCACTGGCCTGATCCAACAGGGCTTCTCTTATGTTCTTATGTGACGCAGAGTGTTGGACTGGATGGGCCACTGGCCTGATCCAACAGGGCTTCTCTTATGTTCTTATGTGATGCAGAGTGTTGGACTGGATGGGCCACTGGCCTGATCCAACAGGGCTTCTGTTATGTTCTTATGTGACGCAGAGTGTTGGACTGGATGGGCCATTGGCCTGATCCAACATGGCTTCTCTTATGTTCTTATGTGACAATACTGACTTTGGTGGACCCAAGCACTAATTCAGCGTAAGGGAGCTTTGTGTTTGTGTCTTCTGGTGCAATTTTGTTCTCAGATCCTGTATTTACTTCATCAGTATATGGGATAAGGCACTTTCTCAACTGTGCTGCATAATGCAGCCTATTTATTTTGTCCTGTTTGCTCTGTTGGCTCTATCTGCGCCACCTTCATCACTTTCGGGGTGCGGATCCCCCAGTGGGGTGGTCTCCCGACTCCCTCCGCCGGCTGTTTCTGATAGCCCTGCGCCCCCTCTTTCATTTGATATGTGTCCCGTGCGGGTGCCACCCTCCCGCCGGGAGATGCCGCAAAATGAGCCCCCTTGAGGCTTATGGCGGCAGGGCTCGGGGGAAGCGAGCTAGACTGCTGTTCTTTTGAGGGGTTATAGAGTGTTTCGAGCCCGTCCCTGTGGCATCGGTCCCATCATTGTAGGGCCCAGGGGGCCGGCGCAGCGGCCCGCTGAAGCAGCCTGTCGGTCACTTCCGGGTTCCTGTCCTGCATCTCGACCTGTGTTATTAGTGACAGGCTGCTTCGGCGGGCCGCTGCGCCGGCCCCCTGGGTCTCACAACGATGAGACCGATGCCACAGGGACGGGCTCGAAACACTCTATAACCCCTCAAAAGAACAGCAGTCTAGCTCGCTTCCCCCGAGCCCTGCCGCCATAAGCCTCAAGGGGGCTCATTTTGCGGCATCTCCCGGCGGGAGGGTGGCACCCGCACGGGACACATATCAAATGAAAGAGGGGGCGCAGGGCTATCAGAAACAGCCGGCGGAGGGAGTCGGGAGACCACCCCACTGGGGGATCCACACCCCGAAAGTGATGAAGGTAGCGCAGATAGAGCCAACAGAGCAAACAGGACAAAATAAATAAGCTGCATTATGCAGCACAGTTGAGAAAGTGCCTTATCCCATATACTGATGAAGTATATACAGGATTTGAGAACAAAATTGTTTCCGGCGGTGATATTTGGGGGATTTTTGGGGACGTCACAGGAAGTGCTGTGAAGTCACTTCCTGTTTCCGGCAGTGGCATTTGGGGGAAATGATGTCATTTGGGGGAAGTGATGTCAGAGGAAGTGATGTCACTTCCCGTTTCCGGCAGGTGACGCGGGGAAATGATGTCACAGGAAGTGGTGTCACTTCCTGCTTCCGGCGGTGGCATGACATCACCGGAAGTGACGTCACCGGAAGTGACGTCACTTCCTGCTTCCGGCGGAAGCACCCCTACCTCTCCCCTCCCGGTGTCCCTGGCTAGCCTTCAGACATTATGGTCACCCTAGTCTCAGAGCAGCTTACAATCTCCTTTATCTTCTTCCCCAACAACAGACATCCTGTGGGGTAGGTGGGACTGAGAGAGCTCTCCCAGAAGCTGCCCTTTCAAGGACAACTCTTGCAAGAGCTGTGGCTGATCCAAGGCCATTTCAGCAGCTGCAAGTGGAGGAGTGGGGAATCAAACCTGGTTCTCCCAGATAAGAGTCCACACACTTAAGAAGAAGAAGACTGCAAATTTATACCCCACCCTTCTCTCTGAATCAGAGTCTCAGAGCGGCTTACAATCTCCTTTAACTTCTTCCCCCACAACAGACACCCTGTGGGGTAGATGGGGCTGAGAGAGCTCTCTCATAAGCTGCCCTTTCAAGGACAACTCTTACAAGAGCTCTGGCTGACCCAAGGCCATTCCAGCAGCTGCAAGTGGAGGAGTAGGTAATCAGACCCGGTTGCCCCAGATAAGAGTCCGCACACTGAACCACTACACCAAATTGGCTCTCAAGATCGGTCAACCCTACTCCCCAAACCTCATCAGCAGCTAGGAGGGACTCAACAACCCTCGTATAGATAGAAACAGACAAATATCCCCCAGAGGAGCTGTGGTTCAGTGGGAGATCATATGCTTGGTATGCAAAAGGTTCCAGGTTCATTCCCTGGCATCTCTAGTTTAGGAGCAGGTAGTAGGTAATGTAAAAGACCTCCACCCTGAGACACTGGGGAGCCATGGCCAGTCTGAGTAGAGAATGCTCATTTTGAAGGACTGATGGACTGATGAAGTATATACTGAGGAATGTAGCACATGAATCAAAATAGTAAGAAAAATTGCTGCAATAGCACCAATCAGAACTCAATTACTGAATAAGAATTATGTGTTGTAAACAAGTTTCGCAATATATTCCGTCCCCCGTATAATACAGAAAACGTTCACATACTTGTGCAACTCAAACAGTATTATACCCAATTTGCACTTTTTTTTTTCTCAAGAGAGTATAAAATTCATAAGATACATAGGTCAGGTCCCCTGTGCAAGCACCAGTCGTTTCTGACTCTGGGGTGACGTCGCATCACGGCATTTTCATGGCAGGCTTTTTTATGGGGTGGTTTGTCATTGCCTTCCCCAGTCATCTACGCTTTCCCCTCAGCAAGCTGGGGACTCATTTGACCGACCTCGGAAGGATGGAAGGCTGAGTCAACCTTGAGCCAAATTCCAGCTTCTGCTGGAATTGAACTCAGGTCGTGAGCAGAGAATTTGGACCGCAGTACGGCACCTTTACCACTCTGCGCCACGGGGCTGCTAAGATACATAAGATCCACGCAAGTAATTCACAATTTCACCAGTTCACGAAGTCCACAAGATGCACAAAGCAAATTTCAAATATACAAAGCTCTTCGCAAGGTTTAATCATAAAGTTCGCACAAGATTTCCAGCTATTAATCTCATTCTGGTACACCTTCCTCGGTGAACCCTTCAGGAATCAGTAGAGAATTAATAGCCAGCAATATATTGTGTAGTTCTGCGTATTTTAGGCCACAGTATGAATTGTTCCAAAATACAGGCACCATCCCCATTACTCAGAAACACGACTAAAGCTGTGCCACAGTGGAAATTGATGCTTTAGCCATGTTCCATGTGTTCTGTATTATACGAGGGTAGAATATATTACAAAACTTGTTTACAGCACATAATTGTTATTCGGTAATTGAGTTCTAATTGGCCCTATTGCAAGCAATTTTTCTTACCATTTTGATCTGATTCCGTATATAAGCAGCCTCATGTGTTCAAAAGTTTCAAAGGGATCCAGGAACCCCTTGGGGACACAGTTTGACGCGACATCGCAGTAAAGTGCGATCCTAGAGCATGGGTGGCCAAACTGTGGCTTGGGAGCCACATGTGGCTCTTTCACACACATTGGGTGGCTCTTGGAGCCCTCACCACCCCATTGGCTGGCTTGGATACGGCATTTGTCTCTTTAAATCACCACGCCAAGCCAGCCAGCCAGCAGCTTGGAGAATGCATTTAGAGTTAAAGTTGCTTTCTTTCCACCTCCCCCTCCTGCATCTATTTGTCTCCCTTCCTTCCTTCCTTCCTTCCTTCCTTCCTTCCTTCCTTCCTTCCTTCCTTCCTTCCTTCCTTCCTTCCTTCCTTCCTTCCTTCCTTCCTTCCTTCCTTCCTTCCTTCCTTCCTTCCTTCCTTCCTCCCTCCCTCCCTCCCTCCCTCCCTCCCTCCCTCCCTTCCTTCCTTCCTTCCTTCCTTCCTTCCTTCCTTCCTTCCTTCCTTCCTTCCTTCCTTCCTTCCTTCCTTCCTTCCCTCCTTCCCTCCTTCCTTCCTTCCTGTGCCTCTCAAACATCAGACTTTCGTGTCTTGTGGCTCTCAAACATCTGATGTTTATTCGACGTGGCTCTTATGTTAAGCAAGTTTGGCCACCCCTGTCCTAGAAGAAGGCCTTTGAAAACAGTTTGTAAAATGTGTGCCCACTGCATACGTAGCATGGTCTTCTGGATGCGGGAAGGGAAGGAGGAGGGATGAGACCCATGGTGATGTACAAGACTGGTTGTTATAGCCCAAGCAATATTGCTGACCGTAACATAACATGAAGCACACTCATTCAGACTAATAGGAAACAAAAAGCCCAGGAGAGAGTGGCATATTGAATAGTCAGGGCGATGTATTGCTCCCGGGTATCCAGGCTTGGCTTTGTTGTAAAATAATTCAAGCAATCATTAGCAACAGAAACTCTTTAACCTTTCTAGAATACTTTCAAGCTATTATCCTTGGACTCATATATTATCGTGCCACCAGATTGGCTCTCTGCGGAGCCATAACACGTGCGTGACATATAGCATCGGATCACTACGGCTGGTTTCTTTCTTGTCTCTCCCCTCCCTTTCGTTGTTGCAAAGGACACATTTCCTCTCCACTGGAAGTTTCAAACTTTGTGACTTTACAACACACATGCATGCGCACACTCACAAGGTGTAGATTTTTAACATGCAGAGCTGGTATACCCGTGCTGGACGGGGCGGAGTCTTGCAGGGCCTGAAACTGGTGAAATACCACCAGCGTCTGGAAATATAGCTGCCCTTCATCCGCACTGGCTGGTGGCTTGGGGTGAACTTGGATCGCCTGGCAGAGAGGGGGCACCCCGGCTGGTCCTGGAGGGGGGATGCCTGGGCTGGCCTGCTCTGATTGTAAACACGGTGTTCTCAGTTTTTATCTGTGAGCTGCCTCAAGCAGGACTCTGGAGAGGAAACATACACAGGGCAAGCCCTAGACTGTCTGGTTACGATGGTGTTATTCGTTCAATTTATTTTTACCCCCTCATCTTTGATTTATGTACAGCTGCAACGGTCAACTGTGGAATTTATACTGACAAAACTTGGCTAGTTTGGGGATGTTTAAGAACATAAGAGAGCATAAGAGAAGCCATGTTGGATTAGGCCAGTGGCCCATCCAGTCTAACACTCTGTGTCACATAAGAACATAAGAGAAGCCATGTTGGATCAGGCCAGTGGCCCATCCAGTCCAACACTCTGTGACACATGAGAACATAAGAGGAGCCATGTTGGATCAGGCCAATGGCCCATCCAGTCCAACATTCTGTGTCACATAAGAACATAAGAGAAGCCATGATGGATCAGGCCAATGGCCCATCCAGTCCAACACTCTGTGTCACATAAGAACATAAGAAAAGCCATGATGGATCAGGCCAATGGCCCATCCAGTCCAACACTCTGTGTCACATAAGAACATAAGAAGAGCCATGTTGGATCAGGCCAGTGGCCCATCCAGTCCAACACTCTGTGACACATGAGAACATAAGAGCAGCCATGTTGGATCAGGCCAATGGCCCATCCAGTCCAACACTCTGTGTCACATAAGAGAAGCCATGTTGGATCAGGCCAATGGCCCATCCAGTCCAACACTCTGTGTCACATAAGAACATAAGAGAAGCCATGTTGGATCAGGCCAGTGGCCCATCCAGTCTAACATTCTGTCACACAGTGACCAAACAAACCAGGTGCTATCAGGAGATCCACCAGGGACCACAGAGCAGGGAATACAGAGCATCACTGCCCTGGACAGAGAGTTCTTGTCTAGGTTGTTGTTGTTGCTGTTCAGTCGCACATTCGAGTCTGGCTCTTTGTGACCCCATGGACCAAGTCACACCAGGCCCTCCTATCTTTCACCATCCTCCTAAGTCTCCAGGAGTTTCCGGGTTAGGAAACTCCTGGAGACTAAATAGGGTTGCCAGCCTCTAGCTAGTTTCTGTGTTTGGGGGGATGTTGGGGAGATTTATATAAATGGGTCAGGAGGGGCTGTACCATGTAGTGTTTCCAAACACGCTCTTGGGGATCTAAGGAGGTCCGTCTCCAAGTAGATCCTGGGAATCCCCTGGAATAACAGCTCATCTCCAGACGACAAAGATCAGTTCCAGGGGAGAAAATGGATGCTTTGGAGGGTGGACTTTGTGGCATTGTACCCCACTGAGATCCTTGTCCAACTCAGGTTCCATCCTGAAATCTCCAGGAGTTTCCCAACCTGGAGCTGGCAATCCTATTGTCCCATTCCCTGCTGGTAACCAGGCAACCCTATTTGGGGAGGACAGGCACCTCAGTGGGGTACTATGCCCTAGAGTCCACCCTCCAAAGCATCTGCTTTCTCCAGAGGAACTAATTTCTGTTGTCTGGAGATGAGATGTAATTCTGGGGGATCTCCAAGTCTCACTTGAAGGGTGGCATC
Source organism: Heteronotia binoei (assembly GCF_032191835.1). Classification (NCBI taxonomy): domain Eukaryota; kingdom Metazoa; phylum Chordata; class Lepidosauria; order Squamata; family Gekkonidae; genus Heteronotia; species Heteronotia binoei. Next base: position 122,058,844 of record NC_083229.1, read on the forward strand.
CCTACTGGATGTTGGAATAGCTGCGTTGTTGGTCTGCTTCAGCGGAACAGCTCTGAATGGAACACTGATGAAATGAAAATGTAGCAACAAACTCTCCGGCATGCCATTCTTCAAGTCGTATTTTTAGAAGTGTTTCTATTACTGGCATGACATGAGGAAAAAAGATATCTCTTTCCAGCTGCCCTTTCTTCTTGTCAACAGACCCTGATGCATATATTAGCTACTCTGTGTCACTAGGGGGTTTTTTTTGTAGCAGGAACTCCTTTGCATATTAGGCCATATCCCCTGATGTAGCCAATCCACTTGGAGCTTACAGTAAGCCCTGTACAAAAAGCCCTGTAAGCTCTTGGAGGATTGGCTACATCAGGGGGTGTGGCCTAATATGCAAAGGAGTTCCTGCTACCAAAAAAAACCCCCACCTGTGTGTCACTATTCCTACTGACCTAACTTGATTGGATACACATGATAGCTTATGCCAGAATTCTCCAAATCTTGTTGCATCTGTCAATGTTTTCAGAATTTTGAGAAAGTATGTGCCCCAACAAAATGGCTACCACGGGAGCAGGACCACTCACAAAATGGCTGCCACTAACCACCATCAAACATGTTGATTAGTCCCAAGCTACACATCCTTGTATAATGAAGGCAGCTATTTCTGTATTGGCCTAAAGGTTTACAGCCATTGCCAAACCCCTCTTGGGATCCACTGAAGCATCTCCTGCTCCAGTGAAGTTGAGGGAAATCAGGATTGGCTGTTTGCTATGGGAAAGAGGTATCTAGGAGAATAGGCAGAGTTTATTTTTATAACCTGCTTTTCTCTATTCAAAGGAGTCTCAAAGCGGCTTACAATCACCTTCCTTCCCTCTCCACACAACAGGCACCCTGTGAGCAGTGTTCCCTCTAAGCTGAGTTAGTGTGAGCTAGCTCACAGATGTTTAGTCTCCAGCTCACACATTTTTGTCTTAGCTCAGGAAAAATGGCCTCAGAGCACACTAATTTATGCATTGGCTCACAACTTTAATGCCAGTAGCTCACAACTTTAATACCAGTAGCTCACAAAGTAGAATTTTTGCTCACAGGACTCTGCAGCTTAGAGGGAACATTGCCTGCGAGATAGGTGGGGTTGAGAGAGGTGTAAGAGAACAATGACTGGCTGTTCAGTGAGTGTCTTATATATAATTACTTTTGAGAAAACATAAAATGGATGCCATCCAGAAGTAGGGTTGCCAAGTCCAATTCAAGAAATATCTGGGGACTTTGGGGGTGGAGCCAAGATCAAGGCTGTGACAAGCATAATTGAACTCCAAAGGGAGTTCTGGCCCTCACATTTAAAGGGACGGCACACCTTTTCAATTCCTTCCTTCCATAGGAAATAATGAAGGATAGGGGTGTGGCATCAATCCAAAATCAATACCAATACCTAATCAATACATATGGCTTAGCAATGCTAGAGATGTATGACAGTGCTTTTAGAAAATAATCTTTTGGAGCAGTTTAAGCAAGGGAGTGGTAGCTGGCTGAGAAAAAGGGAACTGTGACAGGTCGTTGACCTTTCAAAACCGCAGGCTGAAAAACATAGAACAGAGCCTAGAGAGAAGCAAGACAGGTGCAGCGAGAAATTGTGGGCGTGGGGGTAAAATGTTTCTAGAGAAAGAGGAACCAGGGTTTGCAGAGGCCTTAAGAAAGGCCCTAAGAAGAACCCAGAGGGTTGGAAAACAACTCGAATTGTGGTGAGAACATGGGTGTTTTAAGGTAGTGAGTGGGTAGTGAGTGGGCGGAGGCCCCCTATAAGGGATGGCAGGTGACTGTGATCATTGCTCAGACCCTCGGGTCTGGAGCCCGTGTATAGAGCGCTTATGCACGTTAAATAAAGAAGCTGTTTTCCTGATCTTGCCTCAGACCTCGTTTGTGAGTATGATTTACTATTAATTGGACAACACAGGACTTTTCCTGCTACATAAATTTGGCGACCCAGATGGGACAGGGGCCTTTAGCCCCTGATGATTAGCCCGGCCGAGTGCTGCTGTTGGCAGGGAGGACCAGATTCACGGTAAGGAGCTCCCAGCCTTCTTTTTGGCTGACCGTCATCTGCCCGCCCTGTCTTCAGTTGACCTTTGACCGATGGCCTAATCTCGGACCGGTGAGGGGGCAACAGGCAAACAGCTCTGCTTGGAAGACTCCGGAGTGTAAGTAGAGAGCCTTGAACCCAGGGCCCTGACAGTACAGGACCTTGTGCTCAACGTGATAGATTTCCTTCACGTGAAACAGTCTGATTGCAGTAATAAAACCTCTCTAACAGGGTAGGTGACCAAACGGGTCGCCTGATGCCCATCCCAGCGGCCTAACCACCCGCATGCACCGGCAGCACCCTAGTACAGCCCGCTGGCAGGGGTAGTGGTTCTCTCCATACCAGCGCCCTGGAAGATGTGCTTGCCTTGAGAAGTTGACAGACCAGGGTTCCCTACCAACGCGGCTGGGGGGGAGCCTACATGTCATTCGCCTGTCTGTTTGGGGAAGGGACGAAATCGACCCTTCTGCCACCAATAGGGAATTATTGGGGGAAATTTTGTGTTTATTGTCTAGGGAAATTGTGGGTTTAAGAGTGACATATCTGTCTGGTATGCTTGATGTGTGCATGACGTGTGCCTGAGACAATACTTGCTATTGAAGTGATAGTGGATCTGTCAGTACCCGCGTTTCCCGCCTGCGTGAGCACGGTGGGCCGGGACCACAGAGAAGCGGCTGAATAGGATCCCATATATGTTACCCCTCCCTGTTCTTGTGTTCTAGTTGTCTGTCAGGGGGGGGAGACGTATTGTAGGCTTATTAAAGCGGTCCCATATGTGCTCGTGGGGGGGCCGATGTTGATTATTGGTATTTGGAGGTGACCCAGGTCCAGAATGTTGGGACCCTGGAAATAAAATGCCATCTACCTCCTGGTATGATCAATGGTGGCCCTAGTATGGGCCACAGCAGCTTCTGCCCCTTTGCTTGTGTAACCATTACTGGAAGAGCTCAGCAAGTGGCTCAAGCCTTAATTTACAAGCCCATATATCACTGTGTGGAAGAGAGAACCGTTTATAAATTTCACTTGGTGTGTGACGACTAGGTATGTTTTGACCCACACTAGAATGCTGAAGGCCAAAAAGGTCACATAACTCTTGAAATTTTTTTCAAATTGCACTGATTGCAGAGAAGTTGTCTGCTGAACAGTGGAAAGCCGCGGACGGGTTTCGCAGCACCCCCAGGCAGCTGGGTATAAAGGCTGGTTGGGGTGATGTGAAATATTTCTGCAGTATTGCATAACCCTCGCTCAGAGAAACGGGAAGTGCGAGTGTGAACCTAGCAACTTGCGAAATGTATGTGTTTTGCCCCAGGAGATTCCTGGAGACCCCAAAGATGCTATCTATTAACCAGGAAAACTGTGCTTTATTTTGTTTTATGATTGCAATGATACTGCCGTGTGAGACCATGTGAAAGAGCACCTAAGTCACATTTGTGTTTTGATATGGTTCCCGTTTTACTTAAGTGTATTAATGTGTAGTTTTAAGTAGCATATGGTTGTCAGATATACTGTCCCTGGACAGGCATCTCAGTCTCAGGACAAGGCACTTTTAGTTAGGAAGCCCCTGGGAATTAAATGCCAAGATATAGAGCAGTGTTTCTGCTGCCCCTTATGGGGAGCTGATTTTAAGCCCAACACAAGGCTCCCAGCTTCTTCCTCTTTTGCCACTTAGACCTCACCCTCGCCCCCTTTATTGATTAAGAGCTGAAGAGTTCCAGATCTATGGGCCCTCCCAGAGAGAAGTTCTCCAGAAGCAAGTCCCCTGCCTCTGGTCAGCTTACCTTCTCAGAAGAAATCCCCGTCAGCCATGTGATGTCCCTCCAGCAGATCCAGGGCTCCCAAACTCCTGGCCCATGACAGGCTACAATGTATTCATTGGGCACAAGGGAGAAGAGACTTTTAAAGTGCTTGCTGAGTGCCCCTGAAATAATCCTCCAAAATTGCGGAAGTGAAGAAACAACTGCCCTCGAGTGAGATGCCAACAGGGAGGCTCCCATCTGCCTAGTAAGTCGATGCCAACAGGCTCTACCAGCAGGCACAAACCCATTAAGACGTGTGAGGCAGCAGAGATCCTCCAGAAGCCAGATGCCTGTGTGAAGCCCACCAGATTTATTTTGCCCACCAACCACGGAGTCACAGGTGCTCAGCCTTTGCGGCTCAGTCAGCTCCAGATGTCAGGCGAAGGCAGCAGGAAGCTGAGTCCAGCCTGAAGGAGGTTAGAAGATTGATGTTCAGCCAGTAAGATGCAAGGCTATGGGCATCAAGCCAAACAACTGGTCCAAGAAGTGAAAGGCCACAGAGGAAGCCGTGGGTTCAATAGCTTTTTCCTGTGCAATTGCTGCAGAAGATAAGAGAGAAAACCTTAGCCGAAGGGCTGATCCAGATAAGGAAACCAAGGGTCATTTGAAGGTCCCGATGTCTGCGATGCCTGAGCTCCTGGGTATCGACAAGAGGGCCAAATAGCTGGCAGAAGGAACGCTGCCCAGCAGCGAAGCAGGATCGAGCAGATCCACAAAGGGGAACTGACTGGCATCGAGGAAGTCCCGCGCCTGAAGGCTGTAGCCGGATTGCGCCAGAGGGAGATGGCCAGGAAATGGTAGAAGCACGGAAGAAGCAGCTGTCCCAGTCCCAGAACGAGGTGTGAGCCTGCAAGAGCCTCTCCAGAAGGGAGAGGGCCCAGAAGAGAGTCCGGAAGAAAGTCCAACTTGCTAAGTTTCTGTATGAAGCTACAAAGAGGGGACTCTTTTTGTTCCTTTTTGAGTAATTTTTTGGATTATTTTGATTTTTTTTTGATGTTTTGAAGCCACTTTCCTTTGATAGCAACAGCTCTATGCATGAGGCTTGTTTGCCCCAGAAGAAGAGAAGAAGATAAGACGATCCCTAGGGGTGAGTAGTCAAAATGTGCCCAAAGCTAGTTGTAGCTTGACACATTGCTCAGTGCCTTGGCCATATATTGTGATGCTTAAGTAAGAGAGAAGATTCAGTTCCTTGTGATTTTATTCATGAAAGGCCCTTTGGGAAAATTGTTAAAATGAGAGAAACCCAGCCCTAGAAAGAAATGTTATGTTGAATAGGCTTGTTTTGAATTTTGTATTGTTTTGCTATGCAGCTTTAATCAAGGTTTTCCTAGATAGGCTTTCTAGGTGCAGCCTTGCTCCCAGACCTGATTGCTTGAAGCTCGACCTCTGGACCTCACTTGCCGGTAGTAGTGAGGTTCCACAGGCAACGCCCTCTGGATCCTAGCCTACCGGTAATGGCAGGATTCCACAGGCATCAGAGACGACTCCCCTAGCTGCAGTCACACAGGAGTTGACTGTTCTACGCTCAGGGAGAAGAAATTCCTCAAGCAACAGCCAGCTGATCGATTATCAAATGTATTATGGGTTTGATGTTTGGCTTTAAGTAGGTTGATTTTGGTATGTGTGTGATGGTTTGTGGATGTCATGATAAGTAATCAAACTTTGTTTGAAAGAGGGGAATGTGGCATCAATCCAAAATCAATACCAATACCTAATCAATACATATGGCTTAGCAATGCTAGAGATGTATGACAGTGCTTTTAGAAAATAATCTTTTGGAGCAGTTTAAGCAAGGGAGTGGTAGCTGGCTGAGAAAAAGGGAACTGTGACAGGTCGTTGACCTTTCAAAACCGCAGGCTGAAAAACATAGAACAGAGCCTAGAGAGAAGCAAGACAGGTGCAGCGAGAAATTGTGGGCGTGGGGGTAAAATGTTTCTAGAGAAAGAGGAACCAGGGTTTGCAGAGGCCTTAAGAAAGGCCCTAAGAAGAACCCAGAGGGTTGGAAAACAACTCGAATTGTGGTGAGAACATGGGTGTTTTAAGGTAGTGAGTGGGTAGTGAGTGGGCGGAGGCCCCCTATAAGGGATGGCAGGTGACTGTGATCATTGCTCAGACCCTCGGGTCTGGAGCCCGTGTATAGAGCGCTTATGCACGTTAAATAAAGAAGCTGTTTTCCTGATCTTGCCTCAGACCTCGTTTGTGAGTATGATTTACTATTAATTGGACAACACAGGACTTTTCCTGCTACAGGGGCACCTTTTTGGCGGGCTCATAGAATTGGACCCCCTGGTCCGATCTTTTTGAAACTTGGGGGGTATTTTGGGAAGAGGCACTAGATGCTATACTGAAAATTTGGTGCATCTACCCCAAAAAACCAGCCCCCCCAGAGCCCCAGATACCTGCAGACCAATTCTCCATGATTTTCTATGGGAATAAATCTCCATAGGGAATAATAGAGTTCCCAGCAGACATTTCCCTCCCCTCCCACCGCTTTCTGACGACCCTGAAGCGGGGGCAAGGTCTCCAAACCGGGGGATCCCCTGCCCCCACCTGGGGATTGGCAACCTGATCCAGAAGAGGATGAGCACAATACCCACAATTTGTAGGGATGTAAGCCACTTGGTGGGACCTGGGGATCCTTCAGAATTACACCTTACCTCCAGACTACACAGGTCAGTTCCCCAGGAGAAAACAGATGCTTTGATTGTACCTTACTGAGTTCCCTGTCCTCCCCAGGCTCCACTCCCAAATCTTCAGGATTTCCCCAACCTGGAGTTGGCAACCCTACACCCCCACCCCCCACTGATGGCCAGGGGGGACCTGGTAACCCTAGTAACTCTTCACAGGATTGCACTGTCAGTCAGTGGGCAACCATTTTGTTGGTGTGGAGGGAAGAAACAGCAAAGCCAGAATTCTTCCAATAGTTTCTTCCACCTATTTTCATTTGTAAACTTCATTAGGAAGGAAGGAAGGAAGGAAGGAAGGAAGGAAGGAAGGAAGGAAGGAAGGAAGGAAGGAAGGAAGGAAGGAAGGAAGGAAGGAAGGAAGGAAGGAAACAGAATCCACTGGGACAGTTTTGCTCACTTTAGCAAGGCCTTTTGGAGATCCCTCCTTGAGAAGGGGGGAGGAATAGCAACAGATGTTCCTACCTGAGCATTCCTGAGATTATTTATTTATCGACTTTTTATATCTTGCTTCCCAGCCCTCCAAGAGGGGACTAAAGCAGGGGTGTCAAACTCATTTGTTATGAGGGCTGGATCTGACATAAATGAGACCTTGTTGGGCCAGGCCATGTGTGTACCTATTTAAGATTAGGTAGCAGAGATATAAATTTTATAAAGGACACAGACAAACACCATTTTTTTTTAAAAAGAAAAACCCTTAAAAATGCTCAAAATGTTAGCACTCACTGGTCTTAAAGATGCTTTCTTTGTATTTCTCCCATGGGATCCAGGGAACTGGGCAAAGGAAGCTCTGGCTCTTTCCTTGCTTCCCCAGGGGACTGGGGGGAGGAGCCTCAGCCAATTGAAGGAAAAGAGGCTTGGCTCAGTAGCTCTGCTGTGCAACTGAGAGAGCCTTACAAAGCAAGCTGTGATGCAGAAGGAAGCAAGATATAGGGAGAAGGAGGCAGATGACAGCCAGTTGCTTGGGGGCCTGGTAGCATGTGAATTATGTTAGGCTGAGAGTGTGTGACTTGGGTGAGGTTGCCCGGCAAGCTTCCATGGCAGAGCAGATTCAAACGCGGAGCCCCCAGGTTCTCGACTGACATTTTAAGCACTACATCACACTATGGACATTACACTCCTCGGTAGAAGAGACACGTCTAACAGAAGACAGGTCATCAGTACTACAACTCTTCTCACTGAATTACAGCATCTACCTCTAAATACGAAGGGGGAGGCAGAGCTAAGCGGCAGTTTCCTGTCACATCTGGTTAAATTACCTCCAAAATGTCCTCTCGTTAACAGCCTTGTCAGGTCTTGTCAACCAAGGACAGTGGCTTCCTTCACTGAGTCAATCCATCTCGTGTTGGTTCTTTCTCTTTTCCTGTTGCCTTCAGCTTTTCCTAGCATTATTGTCTTTTCCAGTCTTCTCTTCTCATAATGTGACCAAAGTATGATATCCTCCGTTTGGTCATTTCAACTTTTAGAGAGAATCCAGGCTTCATTTGATTTTAGAACCCACTTATTCGTCATTTTGGTTGTCCACGGTATCCATAAAACTCTCCTCCAGCACTGCATTCCAAATGAGTAAATTTTCTGCCAACTACCAATCAGAATAAAGAATGCAATAGCATACTATTACTTTACGATTGACTCCAGGCTGCATTCAAGAACTTTTTTTTTGAGAGCCAATTTGGTGTAGTGGTTAAGTGTGCGGACTCTTATCTGGGAGAACCGGGTTTGATTCCCCACTCCTCCACTCGCACCTGCTGGAATGGCCTTGAGTCAGCCAGAACTCTGGCAGAAGTTGTTCTTGAAAGGGCAGCTGCTGTGAGAGTCCTCTCAGCCCCACCCACCTTACAAGGTGTCTTGTGGGGAGGAAGATAAAGGAGATTGTGAGCTGCTCTGAGACTCTGAGATTTGGAGTGGAGGGCAGGAAATAAATCCAATATCTTCATCTTCTTCTTCTTTTTGACTTGAAGAGAAAAGTACAGAATGAAACATTATTCAAGGGAAATGTATCTGACAATGTCAGCAAGCTACCTAGAAAGAGACCTCTGATTTATCTTTCTGCCTTAGGTCAAGGATAATTATAAAACATTTTCACCTTGGTCTATGTTTAAGAAATGACTGTTATTGTACTGTTGGGAACCATTCTAGAGCAACTCGTTTGACAACTGAGAACAGTCAATGGGCCAAAATGTGTTTGGTCAGGATCCATCATGGTCTATCTTTGGAGTTAATGTAGAATTTTATTTTGAACAGAGGTTACTGCTTGGACCAATATTTTTAATGGCATTTGTAATAAATACGTGAATGTTTTTGTATATTCGGTAATATCGATGTTTCAAAATTATTCACAGAAATATCGGGCCCTTATATTCAGATTTCCTTAAACTTTTGGTTCTTTAATTATTCTGCCAGCACTGCCCGATCCCCAAATTAGTTTTTGAAGGAGAAGGGGAGTTAGGAAACCAGCATGGTGTAGTGGTTAAAAGCTGTAATGTGGAGAACCAGGTTTGATTCCCCATTTCGCCACATGAAGCCTGCTGAGTGACCTTGGGCCAGTCACAGTTCTCTCTGCACTCTCTCAGTCCCACCTACTTCACAAGGTGCTGGTTGTGGGGAGAGGAAGGGAAGGGGGATTGTAAGCCGCTTTGAGACTCCTGAGGGCAAAGAACCTCTCCTCCTCCTCTAGGAATTTTTTTTTTTAAATTAAAGAGCTGTGATCCAGAGGAGAAGTATGCACAGGTTGTTTGTGTATGTACACTTAAAACAGGGCTTTTTTATGAGCAGGAATGCACAGGAATGCAGTTCTGGTTGACTTTGTGTCAGGGGCCAAATATGCAAATGAGTTCCTTCAAAAAAATGTTTTTTTTTTCCTTCAAAAAATGTAAAGGTAAAGGTCGTTTCTGACTCTGAGGTGACATTGGTTTACAACATTTTCATGGCAGACTTTTTATGGGGTGGTTTGCCCTTGCCTTCCCCAGTCATCTACACTTTCCCCCCCAGCAAACTGAGTACTCATTTGACCGACCTCGGAAGGATGGAAGGCTGAGTCAACCATGAGCCGGCTACCTGAACCAGCTTCCGCCGGGATCGAACTCAGGTTGTGAGCAGAGCTTGGACTGCAGCTTTACCACTCTGCACCACGGGGCTCCGTTCTATTAAAAAAAAAAGTCCTGTGCCAAAGTATGGTGATGTCAGGGGTGTGGCCTAAAATGCAAATAAGTTCCTGCTGGGCTTTTTTTTAACAACTCACCCCCCCCCCCCCGACTTAAAGTATAGCTCTGAACTTTTAAGGGACACTATTCTCCAGCCCACCGGCTAATAGTATGTTTCATTCACAAGTTCCTTCTCTGAGCAAAACGTTATTGAAGAGCTCCATGTAGCAGATGCTGAACAGCTGTGGCAGGATCAATTTTTTAAGAGAACACATTTGCCAAAACTGCATGCATCAAATTAGGGATATTGTTTTCTGAAGGCAATAAAAACTTTTGAGGAGGAAGTTTCCTGCCAAGCGGCCACATGGGGAGATTAGATTGTGTGCAGCGGAGACAACAGCCATGGAATTGCATTTGTTTCCTGCAAGCTTTTGAATTCAAAGAAGCCATGAGGAGGAGGGGGAGTTGCAGTTTTTAGCCATTACAACAGGAGATTTCACTTTTCTTTTCTGTTTTTGCTATCTGGTGGCCTCAGTACAAGCAGCTGCAAGCGATAGGATTCTCTTATCTCATTCCAAAAGCAAAGACCTACGCAAAATACCAGACCCCTCCTCCCCTTAAAATGTAATATGCAAAATTAGACAATATCAGTATCGAATGGGCAGCATGTGGGGAGGGGAGATGAACCCCAACTGTAACAGTAAAGACCTAAATCCTACGTGTGTTGGATGTGGCAGGAACTCAGAACTTACTAACAATCCCTGGGCCAAGAGAAGTTAGGTTGAGGGCTACTAGGGAGCAGGCCTTCTCGGTGATAGCCCCTCGTTGGTGGAACGACCTTCCAGAGATGGTGCGAGCCCTGTGGGACCTGAACCAATTCCGCAGGGCTTGCAAAACATTTCTTTTCCAGCTGGCTTTCGAGATAGAACCTGATTAACTTAACGAGCGGACATCTAGCCATCTTGTGTACATTACGACTACAGCATTTTAGCACCTATTTTATATGTTTTATTTTATATGTTTTACTTATTTTAATAACTTATTGGAAATTGATATTTAAATTGTTAAGTTGTTTTATGTGAATCATGGGACTCCCATGTCTGTTATGTTGTTTTATGTGAATCATGGGACTCCCATGTCTGTTAGCCGCCCTGAGCCCGCCTGGCGGGGAGGGCGGGATATAAAAATAAAATATTATTATTATTATTATTATTATTATTATTATTATTATTATTGACTTCAAAATGCAGATTACGTCAGCCGATGCTTTGAGATGAGGTTTTGTGTTCTTTCCAGATACTTGAAATGACAACTGTTCTGGGATGTGGCAGGCAGCCTCGGTCTTAGCGTTGCGCTTAGGGTTGCCAAGTCCGACTCAAGAAATATCTGGGGACTTTGGGGGTGGAGCCAGGAGACTGTGGGGGTAGAGCCAGGAGCAAGGGTGTGACAAGCACAATTGAACTCCAAAGGGAGTTCTGGCCATCACATTTAAAGTTACCATGCTCCATCTAAATGCCTTCCTTCCATAGGAAATAATGGAGGATAAGGGCACCATCTTTGGGGGCTCATAGAATTGGACCTCCTGGCCCAATCTTTTTGAAACTTTTTTTTGGAGGGGGTTGAAGAGAGGCACTGGATGATATGCTGAAATTTTGGTGCCTCTAACTCAAAATATTTTTAAAAAACAGCCCTTCTGGAGCCCCAGATACCCATGGATCAATTCTTCATTATTCCCTATGGCAGTGTTTCCCATTTGCAGGGTTGTGACCCGGTACCAGGCCATGGAAGCCTCACTACCAGGTCACAAGAAAAGCCAAAGCTAACCCCGCCCCCAGCAAAGCATGACCTCCGCTCTGTTTCCTTCCCCCATCTCTGTGTTGTGCAGAGAAAAGCTAGCCTTGAAGACTGACACAGGCTGTAAAGCCTGAGCTCCATTTGGCTTCCTTCCTTCCCCCATCTCTGTGTTGTACAGAGAAAAGCTAGCCTTGAAGACTGACACAGGCTGCAAAGCCTGAGCTCTGTTTGGCTTCCTTCCTTTCTCCATCTCTGTGTTGTACAGAGAGGAGCTGGGCTGCCTTTCCTTTCTCCCCCCCCCTCCCAGTGTTTGACAGAAAAGCTGGCATCCACTGGCACTTTAGACCCATGAAGTGTTCTTCAAGGTATAAGTTTTCATGTGCCTTACAGTATGCTCTTTTGGGGAGATTTCCCTGGGAGGCCTGGGTGGCAAAGAAGGGGGGATTTTTTTTCAGCCGGGAGGGGCAGGGAGTAGGCATTCCAGTAGCTATTTTTTTTTACTAAATGACCCCTGGGCAGAATTGTTGCTGACTGGGGTCATCAAATGGTGAGTAAGGCTTCTTCCTCACTTTGTCCCTTTTTCTTTCTTTCCCTGCAAGTGATGCTCTGTCTGTATTCTTGGTGTTCGGGGGTGGGGAATTATTAGTGAGAGGGCTCCTAGTGCCCTGGCCCACTGGTGGACATTCTGGTGCTTTTGGGGCATTGTATGAGAGAATTTTGGGCTGGATGGTCCACTGGCCTGATCCAACATGGCTTCTCTTATGTCCTTTCCTTTCCTTTCCTTTCCTTTCCTTTCCTTTCCTTTCCTTTCCTTTCCTTTCCTTTCCTTTCCTTTCCTTTCCTTTCCTTTCCTTTCCTTTCCTTTCCTTTCCTTTCCTTTCCTTTCCTTTCCTTTCCTTTCCTTTCCTTTCCTTTCCTTTCCTTCCCTTCCCTTCCCTTCCCTTCCCTTCCCTTCCCTTCCCTTTCTCTTTCTCTTTCTCTTTCTCTTTCTTTCTTTCCTTCCATTTTTACTGGATGAAGCTTTTCTGTTCATCATATTGTTGTTGCAGACATATTAGCTCTGTCATTGAAAAGTGGCACCCACATCTGGCCTTTCTATGGGATTTCTGTGTGAGTGAGTGAGAGTGAGAGGTGTGGGGCAGAAAGAGATTATTGGAGATTACTGCTGTATATCTCAAAAGCACTGGAAGTGATGACACTATGAACTTGGCACCATTTTACTGGTCCTGCTTTTAACAGCTGTCTGACACCAAAATTAAACTCCTCCTGTAGATATTAAAAATGGATGAAAGAAGCCACTGGCTATATATCTGCAGAACAGTTGCTTTTAAAGGCATGGGAAACCCAGCCAGTAAAAAGCTGCAAGCCCCTCATAAATATCCTTTTTGGGATAACTGCAGAAAAACTTGTATGAACTTCATATAACTTGAAATTAATTCATTAATTGCAATAGAATTCTCTGCTACCTTTCACACCAATTTCCCAGTGTTTTAGCCAAGGAAAAGTATGAAAAATAGCTGTCAAAAGATTTTCTTGAAACCAAGCAAGCTGTAATGGTCCTTTGAGAATCTCTTCTGTTTATACAAAGCATGAGCCTGTGCCTTGTATGGAATTGACAGGAAGGGTTGGGTAAGGTTTTTTATCATGTAATGTGTGCTGAACATTGTGTCGTTTCCATGTATTTGTTCTTTAAGATGATTGAATGCTGTATAATTTGTATTTACAGTTCCACTTTAAGCCACAAGTCTTGAGAAAGGCAACAAAACGTATTACACCGGTTTTATGTGGACTGGCTTTATATTAATAAACTTTTCTTCTCACGCATCAATGCCACTTTGGAGGACTGACTTGTAAAATATTTGCTTTAAGGATTCTGGAAAATTCTTTGTGGCGCTTTTAAGAAATGCCAGTGTGAGCAAGTCTTGTAAGAGTCATTCTGTGGACTCCCTTGCATGTTTATTGTGCCTGGGAGCACATTAAGGACATAAAAAACATTCTGATTTATGAGTTTTTATTGCGGATGTTTGGGATGAACTGTTGATTTTTTTTTTTTTTTTTTACATTTTATAACCTTTTGTGATAAATTTTCAAGCTAAGTAGTAAGCAGTATTTCCCAGCGTTTCTTTTTTGGAATTCTACATCTGTGCAGGGAGTTCCCCCCTTTTTTCACCACGTGAAAGCTGGCAAACCTATTCACAGATGAACCATAAGAGTAAAATTCTTGACCTGGGAGAGGAATCTCTGGATCCTCATCCTCCCAAGCTGTGGGAAGACAAGAAAGTAAGGCAAAACAGGTGGATCCCTTCCTTGTCGCTTCTTCATTCTGGACCTCCACTCCTCCAGCCAGTTGCAACTTGACCGTGCATGCATACATATGCAGTACCACCGATCCACTACTGATCCCGGCTCCACCTGTGCTACCGGCCCCACCCACATCAGTGCCAATCTTACTTCTTGTACTGTTCTGACCATTCTGCTTGCTGACTGATAGCAACAAGATAGTCTCCTCGGTGGGAAGCCTTGAGGCGGTCGTGGAATATCCAGGCCTCATTTTGTGCACCAGCAGTGCCGGATTAAACCCTGCGGAGGCCTCTAGTCAGTTGACATCCCTTGCAAATTACCTCAGGATCTGAGCACTCACCTTGCCGCCCACGGCCCCCACTGCAGCCTGTAAGCACCTTCGTCAAAGTCCCTTTTACTAAACTGCGGGGGAGAGGCAAAATTGACGACACCACCAGCAACAGCCGCACCAGGCAAGTTGGGCAAAGAGCAGCTCAGTCGCTGGCTGCGCGTGCAGGCTGAGAGGGCTGCAAGCAGGGGGGGAAACGGAGGGGGGAGCTGCCCCAGGGTCCCTAAAGGTGTGGGGGCCCATAGGCCAGTGCCTACTTGGCCTAATTGTTAATCTGGCTCTGGGCAGGAGCTTAGCAGAGTGGAGTTCTGGAACGTCTACATTTTATTGTGCTCTTTCTTTCTCAGTCCCCCCCCCCCCCCCCCGCCCCAAAGACTTGCTTCTTGGCTCCATTGTTCAAACCTCCTGGGAGAATTTTGCTCAACTCTAAGATTTTACAAACTTTCCAATCCCCGCCCCCCCCCCCCACAAAAAAGGGGAAAATAACCAAAATATTTAAAGCAAACAGATGGAAATCTTCATTCGTGCCACTGTGGCCGCATAGCAGAAAGTAACTGAAGAAGTATGATGGGAGTAAGGTTTTAGGATGACAATTATAATTCAAGAAGTACTTTAAGGTAGATGCTGAACTGATATAATTTAATACACCTTCCAGAAAGTGGTGGCGGCTTCAAGAGGGGATTGGAGAAACACCTGGAGCAGAGGTTCATCAGTGGCTATTAGCCACAGCATATTGTCAGAACTCTCTATCTGGGGCAAGTGATGCTCTGTATTCTTCGTGCTTGGGAGGGGCAGAAGTGTGAGGACTTCTAGTATCCTGGCCTCACTGATGGACCTCCTGATGGCACCTGGGTTTTTTGGCCACTGGATGACACAGAGTGCTGGACTGGATGGGCTATTGGCCTGATCCAACATGGCTTCTCTTAAGTATGTTCTTATGTCCAGTGTGTGTAGTATATGCAAACAAATTATGCAAATGAGTTGTGCTAATGAGCTCTGGCACCTTTTTCTACAAAATGACTGCTGGGAATAGCCTGTGTTTCTAAGATTCTAAGTTTCTAAGATTGCCCAAGCAGTATAGGAAGGGTTAGAAACTCAGTTGTTCATCCATCAGTAATCTGCAGGTTTGCCAGCTCTGAGTTGGGGAATACCAGATTTTGGAGGTGTAGCCTAGAAAGGACGATGTCTGAGGAGGGATCTCAGGGGGTATAATGCCAGAAAGTTCACCCTCCAAAGCAATCATTTTCTCCAGAGTAACTGATCTTGGTCACCTTGAGATCAATTGTAATAGTGAGCAATCTCCAGGTGACACAGGATGGGTGGTAACTAGGCCTCAGATTCAGCAGGAGCTCCTGAACGTTTCTGAGGGTTTCCCCCTCCTCCTCCCCACCTACCTTGTCCACTGAATAGTAGGTGCAGCTGCATAACAATCCTTGGATTAGGAGAGCGGGCAGCCAGCCAGCCACCAGGGGCTGTGCCACACCCCCAGCAGTCTTCATAAGCCTGCACCACCCTTTCTCCAATTCTTATGTGATTTTGGTTGACGGGTGGATTGCTGGCCTTTTGACTGGGGGAGGGTGGCCAAGGAGAGCCCCAGGTGAGCGAGGCCTGTTTGGGGTGGCTGGATCTCTAGCCAACCCAAGAAGGCCTCACTCACCTGGGGCTCTACTTTTTTGTGTTGGGTTGCTTTTGGCTGGTGGGGGGCGGCGGCATATGCTAATGAGTTACGCTCAGGGCTCTTTTTGAAGCAGGACATCCTCTGCATATTAGGCCACGCCCCCTGATGTAGCCAATCCTCCAAGAGCTTACAGTAGGCCCTGTGCTACGAGCCCTGTAAGCTCTTGCAGGATCGCCTACATCAGGGGGCATGGCCTAATATGTGAAGGAGCTCCTGCTACAAAAAGAGCCCAGGTTATGCTAATCAGCTCCTCCACCTATTTTTCTACAAAACCCTAAGAATCTGAGGTGTGTGATCCATTTTTTTTTTAAATATCAGAACTTTTGCCTCCACAATATAGGTCCCCAATGTATTGCCACACAATAGAAATTCTGTTTAGTAAGTCCCTTTGATTGCACATAGCATGCCAGCTATAGATTTCAGCCTTAACTACTGGAGAGCATTTACAGAGGGCTATGGCTGTGAGTAGCTAGGGAAGGTAGCCTCCTTTGCTGCAACGAGTTCAGGGGAGGCGAAGGGAAGAACGCCTGCTGATTAATGAAAGCCATTTGTGTTAATTAAAAAACTATTTTACCTGAAGCGAGAGACCCGCTAAGTCTGTTTGGCAGGTCAGTTGCGCAAGGAATGGTGGTTTTCCATTACAAACCGCAACCACCAGCTCAGAAGAGGAGTCCAGATCTCTGGAGGAAATGCTGGGGGGGGGATCATGGGGGGGTGGTCTATATTCAGTCTACCATGACTAGAACTCTGACTGCTCTGATTGCCAGTCTCAGATTCCTAGGAAAAGACAATATCCTGGGAATATATATTATCCTCTAAGACAGGGGTGGCTAACGGTAGCTCTCCAGATGTTTTTTGCCTACAATTCCCATCAGCCCCAGCCTGGCTGGGGCTGATGGGAGTTGTAGGTAAAAACATCTGGAGAGCTACCGTTGGCCACCCCTGCTCTAAGACAGTGGTCCCCAATCTTTTTGGCACCAGGGACCAGTTTTGTGGGAGACCATTTTTCCACAGACCGGGGGGCGGGGGGGATGATTTCGAGGTAATACAATTGTGCACTTTATTTCTATTAGTTTGGTGTGGTGGTTAAGTGTGAGGACTCTTATCTGGGAGAACCAGGTTTGATTTCCCATTCCTCCATTTGCAGCTGCTGGCCTTGGGTCAGCCATAGCTCTCGCCAAAGTTGTCCTTGAAAGGGCAGCTGCTGTAAGAGTTCTCTCAGCCCCACCCACCTAACAGGGTGTTTGTTGGGGAGGAGGAAGGTAAAGGAGGTTGTGAGCTGCTGTGAGACTCTGAGATTTGGAGTGGAGGGCAGGATATAAATCCAATGTCATCTTCTTCTTCCTCCTACTACTACCACGACTACTACCGTACTACTACATTGTGATATATAATTAAATAATTATACAACTCATGACCGGATTGCTAACAGGCCATGGACCAGTACCAGTCCATGACTCAGGGGTTGGGGACCCCAGCTCTAAGAGAACTGTGACAGAACTATCCCCTGAATGGTCAGATGTTTGGGAAAGCTTGGACTGGCCAGGCTGGTTAAACTGGAATGGGGACAAAACCCGTGGTTAAAGTCAGGGCGTTCCTCCTCAAAAAATGCCCCGGTTAAAGCACAACTCACTGACCTGTAACTGGTGGCAAACATGAAACTCAGAGTGTTACGAGAACTAACAACAATACTGGTGTGGTTTGGGCCTTCCCAGTAAAGGTAAAAAAATTTTTTTGTAACCCCTCAAAATCTGGGTTGGAAAATACCTGGAGATTTTAGGGGTGGAGTCTGAGAAGGGTGGGGTTTGAGAAGGGGAGGGGCTTCATTGGGGTAGAATGCCATCGAGTCTACCTTCCAAGGTGGCCATTTTCTCCAAGTGAACCAATCTCCGTTGCCTGGAGATCAGTTGTAATTCCAGGACATCTCTAGATACCACTTGTGGTGCCTGGTAACTCTGTCAACAGTTGCATTTCCTTGGCTGGTCAATAAATTTAAAGTTCTGACAGTTGACTTCTTTTCTTCCTTGCTTTCCTTCCACCTGTGGTTAATCCCTCCAATGCTTTCTTATATTTTAGATTTATCAGCCTTGCTGATGGAAGCTCACGTGACCATTTTGATAAAATATTACCCTCTGAATTACCGTACTGGTATCCGCTTTCAGTGTGGGAGACAAGACTTTTAAAAAAACTCTTGTTCCCAGCCAAGGTCATACATACCCTAGACCTTGCACTACCTCAATAATGTTTCTGTAGCTCTAATGTTTAGAACAAGGGTAATTGCCTTCTTCCCCTCCCTTTCTCTTCTCCTATTCCTCCCTCAGCCTCCACCACCACTTACAGCTGTCCACCTCACCACTCAAAGCACTCGCCAATGACCTAATAACATCTATTCTCCAGACAATGCCCTGTCTCTCAGACGGCTGTGTGGCAGTTTCCCTTCAGTGAAGGTCATATTTGCTTTGTCGGAGATTTCTTGAATCCTGTTTTTGTGTAAACACAGTAATCCCCAAGAAAGTACCAACATCTTCCCCCCACCCACCCTCCAAAAAAACCCTCCAGAGTTACCTCAGGCCTGATTTTCTATGTCTCTGCATGTGTTTAAAATCACAGTTTATTATTCATTCAGTCGAAAACGTATGGTTAGCCACTGTGTTATTTTCTTCGTTTTCATTCAAGCAGGCAAGGACTTTCCCCAGCTTGTTGTAAAGCTGTCAATATGACTCAGACTTATCGCAATTGTTCTGTTTTTCGGAGGTGTGATAGCCAATAGCCTTTGCAAACAAACAAACAAAAACTCAGTAACATTTTGCTAATATTGCCCACCGTCTTGTCAGAACAGAGTAACCTGTTTGCCATTAACAACTTCTTTCATCATTAGGATTAATCAGACCTGCTATTTATTTATTAGCAATAAGGCCTGTTGTGAGGAAAAATACAATGGGTTCTAGAAAGAGGCTCTGGGTGAGTGCTCCTCACCTTTGCTATCTTCCCACCCACCCAAGTGATGGTATTCACTCTCCCCCATGCTTGGTGTCTTCCCACCCCCAAACTTCCTATCCCCCGCCCCTACAGCTACCACCCACCCCAAACAAACTCTTCCTCTCAACTACCCCACACACTTGTCCCTCCACGGCTCCCCCATCTGTCACATTCACTCACTCCAACCCAGAGCTGAAACAGATGCTGGCTCCCCCCCCCCCACAAGGTTGTCAGGTCTTACCTGGCTCCCAGTGGAGGATAGTGCCATAGAGTTTTAAACTAAATGCTAGTGTCCCCCGAGCAATGTGCCTGGTGCAATGATGTCACTTCTGGGTGATGTCATTGCGCTGGGCACCTAAGGTGCTGACAATGCTTCTTGGGTGCAGGGATTCACCCTGCCAGCCAGCTCCATGCTGGTGGGTGGGGGCCCCCAAAAAACGGTGGGAAACCCATCCCCAGAGGGAGGCTGGGAGCCGTATTCCCTGCTGCAAATTTTGTTTGTCTTTTAGGTGCTACTGGACTTATGGTTAGAAACTGCTGCCTATAGATTTCCTTTAATAACTGTCGAGGCGGCGCTTCCATTATTCCTTTGTGTTGGTTGCTAGACTGTTATTTTAGATTTGCTGTTTTGTGTCCCAGGCCAGGGCTCGGTCATTAAGAAGAGTGGCAAATGCCAGGTGACGTCCTTGACAGAGATTAGGAAAACTGTCACGTTCTCCCGAATTATTCTGCCAGGATATGGTGGGGGGAAATAGGAACCGATTGAAAATCTATCAGCAACGGGGGTGTTTTTTTCAGTCACCCTCTGAAGTCAACGGGCTGCAACTCTTTCCTTTCCCTTTTACAAACCAACCAACTGAAAACTGGTTACAAAATCCTCTGGAGAGTTCCCGTTCATAGCCACTTAGGGGAGTAGAAAAACAGGCCCTACCTAACCTAATTGGGAATAAAAATCAATATCGTTTGCTTTTTGTCTGTCAGCTGTATCCTATCCCTTCAGCTGGGCATTGCTTGGACTATAAACAATTTAGTAGAAACTGCTACTTAAGCGTCCAATTTATTCAGTTCATCCCTCGGTTGCAGCCATCAGTTTAGTTTAATAACTGAGCAAAACACAGAAGGACAGCGCATTAGAAGAAATGCATACGGCAGGTGCATTTCATATTTTAAAGGCCCAAGTGGATGATTGTATGAGTGGCTTTTTCGGGGCTTCTCTTTGAGAGACTTCACCGCTGTCAATTATGCAGCACTGAAGTAGGAAAAGTAATTTGGGGGAATTGATGTCTCAGTACTATTTGTTTCCTCTGAGAGAATGGTAGCCTTGACAGCACATTTTGAAGGCCCCCTTTGATAATACAGCGAGATTTAATTCCACTCTTAACGAACTTGATGGAAGATCTCCAAACAAGACAAGAACCAAATATGGGTCAAGCACGATTCAAAAATTGCCCTTTCCGACGTGTTTTCAAAATGTTTAAAAGGTAAGGGTAGTTCCTGTGCAAGCACCAGTCATTTCCCACTCTGGGGTGATGTCGCATCATGACATTTTCACGGCAGACTTTTTATGGGGTGGTTTGCCATTGCCTTCCCCAGTCATCCATACTTTCCCCTCAGCAAGCTGGGTACTCATTTTGGCGACCTTGGATGGATGGAAGGCTGAGTCAACCTTGAGCCAGCTACCTGAACGCAGCTTCTGCCAGGATCGAACTCAGGTCGTGAGCAGAGCTTGGACTGCAATGCTGCAGCTTACCACTGTGCACCACAGGGCTCCTTTACCTTCAGTCAATTTTTGTCCTGTTGACTGTTATGACAATTTCACCCTCCCCCACAGGTTTCCCTTGGCTGAGCAGCTCCCTTTTCCTTTTCTTCTTTGTTTTTCTCCAGGTGTCCCACCCAGTCATTTAATGTATATTGGCAAAAGCTGATCCAGTTTAGGAAACTGAGGGGAGAAACTAAAATCCTTCTTATGTCCCGGTTTGATAATGGCATCTGAAAAACTGATGGCAACTCAAAAATAACAAACTGTTTTTTGTTTTGTTTTTTAATGTTGAGAGGAAATGGTAAGGTAGGAATCAGGTATAGGTGAACAGGCAACAGGAATAGGGTAACTTTGAATAAAACCAAACACTAGATAATTTGTCACAAACTAGTAACTGTTTCTGCTATTCAGACAGGTATTTAAAGCTTGAGGAGAGAGATTTCTTGGCAGATTTCTTGGCATAAACAAGCACAAGCTTCCTGGCAATATGTGATGTCATGGTAATCTGAGTGCTATTGAGTTGTCTGTTTATAAAATGTTTTTATTGTATCTTATTCATTTATTATATGTTGTACTCGGCCCTGAGCCCTACGAGGAATGGGCGGAATAGAAATGTACTAAAATAAAATAAATAAATAAATATAAGGATTGAAGTATACTCATTGTTTTTTCAGTGGTATTCTATCAGCTTTGCAGCATATGACGTCCTGCTTTGCAGAGGCTGCCAAGCTATTCGGCCTAGAAGTTAGTCTGAAGAAGACAGAAGTTCTCCACCAGCCTGCACCCCAGGAAGATTATCACCCTCCCTGCAGCACTGTGGGTGAATCAGTTCTGAAGACAGTCCAGCAGTTCAGCTACCTGGGGTACATCATCTCCTCAGATGCCAAGATCGACAAGGAGATTGACAACAGGCTGCACAAAAGAGTGTGGAGCAACAAGCATCTGAAAAAAGGCACAAAGATCAATGTTTACAAAGCGGTTGTGATGACAACCCTCATCTACAGCTCCGAATCGTGGGTTTTATACCGTCATCACCTGCGACTCCTTGAGCGCTTTCATCAGCGCTGCCTTCGCACCATCCTCAACATCCACTGGAGTGACTTTGTGACCAACACTGAAGTCCTCAAGCAGGCGGAGGTTACCAGCATCGAGGCACTGCTGTTGAAGACGCAGCTGCGCTGGGCAGGGCATATTTCTAGGATGGAAAACCACCGCCTTCCCAAGATTGCCCTGTATGGCGAACTCTCCACCGGCCATCGAAATAGAGGGGCACCAAAGAAGAGGTACAAGGACTCCTTGAAGAAATCCCTTAGCACCTGTCACATCAACCATCACCAGTGGTCTGACCTAGCCTCAGATCGCAAAGCATGGAGGCACACCATCCACCAGGCTGTCTCTTCCTTTGAGAACACACGCATAGCTGGTCTTGAGGACAAAAGGAGATTGAGGAAGAATCGCACTGCTACAGGACCAACCCTAAATCAGACTTTTCCCTGCAGCCGCTGTGGCCGGACCTGCCTGTCCCACATTGGTCTTGTCAGCCACCAGCGAGCCTGCAGCAAACGTGGACTATTGCACCCTTCTTAAATCTTCGTTCGCGAAGCCAAGCCGAGAAACTATCTGCTATGATATCTATGATTTCATCAGTGTTCTTTTTGTGCTATATTTTGCTGAGGCTCACTCTTGCACATGGATAGAAACACACAGAAAAGGAAGCTTGACTGAACAGTACATATATCAAGTTGTCTCTTTTGTAACGTTTTCTACATTACATTAGTAAAGCAGATGGAGAAAAAAAACCCTATGCAAATGAACTGATGGAAAAGAGGTACCTGCAAACTGTGGAGGCACAATGATCTGTCCAAAAGTCAGAAATGCAAAACAGAACAAAGCATCTGAAAAGATGAGAAAACAGAACAGGTGGCCCTGACTGAGAAACCCATAAGTGCAGGGGTGGGATTCTAGCAGGAGCATCTTTGCATATCAGGCCACACACCCTTGATGTAGCCAATACTCCAAGAGCTTACAAATAAGAGCCTTGTAAGCTCTTGGAGGATGGGCTACATCAGGGGTGTGTGGACTAATATGCAAAGGAGCTCCTGCTAGAATCCCACCCCTGCATGCGTGAATCCCCATTCTGCCATGGT
Source organism: Heteronotia binoei (assembly GCF_032191835.1). Taxonomy (NCBI): domain Eukaryota; kingdom Metazoa; phylum Chordata; class Lepidosauria; order Squamata; family Gekkonidae; genus Heteronotia; species Heteronotia binoei. The sequence continues at coordinate 122,081,521 of NC_083229.1, forward strand.
AGCTTGCTAGGTGGATTTCGGCCAGTCCCACACATCATCTTAACCTATATCACAGGGTTGTTATGAGGATATCACATAGGAACAATGTAAGGTGCTTTGGGCCCCCATCAGGGACAAGTCAGGGTGTCAATGAAGTAAGTAAATAATTTCAATAAACAAAGAATAATAATTCCACTGATTCATGAACTGCAAGTATGAACTACTACAGGAAACTGGTAACATGTTGGACTTCCTTCCTTCCTTCCTTCTTTCCTCCCTCCCTCCCTCCCTTCCTTCCTTCCTTCCTTCCTTCCTTCCTTCCTCCCTTTTTTTGTTTCTTGCGGCTTAAAGATACTCATTCATACTATCTGCATAATGAATTGTCCTCTTGGAGGTGATAAATTATTTATCAGAGTAATGAACAGATCAATCAGGGCAAGCCGGGTAGCTGCAACGTCGGAGCATTTGGTAAAGTATAGGTCTGGATGTTTATATTTATCACCGAAAAGCCTTGACTTTGATATAGACCTTTGAGAGGCATTTATTAATCATGATCTCATTACAGTGTGGGGTAGACTAATAGCTTTTTATTTGTCAGAACAGTATCTGATGATTTAGCGCTGTTGTCCAAAAAGAGCAGGCCCGGTTCTGCTATTTAACCTTCTACGCAAGTTTTGAAGATCATATTGTAGCCATTGAGGGGCAGGTTTCTGCTCTTGTTTTGTTTCTGCCGTGTCTTCCAGTAAGGGCTGTTTCATGGGCATGCATGGGCAAAGACTGCTGGAACACTCGTGTTTGTGTTCCTAACAACCAGCCCTCACTCTGGGTTTCTAGAGTCAAGTTGCACCTTTGTTCTACTTCTTCAGACCAACAGGTCTGCCCACCTGGCTCTATCTGGGTTTCTAGGAACATGAGATAGGTCTCAGGGATGGTAGCATACAGATGGCACCTGTAGGTTCCCTGGAATTACAGGTTATCTCCAGACCACAGAGTTCAGTTCCCCTGGAGAAAATGGCTGCTTTGGGGGGTGGGCTCTATGGGATCATACCTTACGGAAACCTCCATCTTCCCCAGGCTCTATCTTCATATCTCCAGTTCCTCAACCCGAAGCTGGCAACCCTACCTCCTCACCTTCCACTAGTGGCCAGTGGGCACCTGGCAAAACTAGTAGACCTCCTTAAATAAGGTGCAGATTGGTCACGGCACAGTGGTTGTGTCTATGGGACAATGAAAGCTAGAACTGGAACCAACCCTTTCCCTCACCTAGAGCAAGGACAGGCCAAGAGTTTTCCTGGAATTGCAACTGATCTCCAGATCATAGAGAAGACTTCTTTTGGAGGATAGGGCAACTTCAGAGTGCAGTTTGCATAGCGTCAGGGCTTTTTTTTGTAGCAGGAGCTCCTTTGCATATTAGGCCGCACACCCCTGATGTCATCAATCCTCCAAGAGCTTACAAGGTTCTTAGTCCTGTTACAATAAAAGCCCCGCATAGCGTCATTAGCTCCTGCCTCAAACGCCGCCTTCCCGAGGCAATGCTCCAAATGGCCAGAAATTTCTTGAATTTGAAACCCTAAAAGGTAAGTGATCCTCCAGGTGGGGCCCGGAGATCTCCCTGAATTATGACTGATTTCCAGACGTTAGTCACCAGTCACTCTAGAGAGAATGGATAATAAAAGGAAATCACCGGAGACAATGTAGCTTTCACAAAACAGTGTACAAATATATTTAGTGCCAACTGAATTGAACAAAAAGAACAGAACCCTGAGTACGCAGGGTTCCCACAAAGTCCCCACAAAGTCCCCACAAAGTCTTTCCACAGCCTCAAAGTTGTCTTCTTCTGACAGACACAGGGGTGGGCAAAATCCTTTGAACTCAGCGTTCAGCTCCGAATGGCATGGAGAAAGTAAGGAGGAACCGCTTATTGCAGGACTCCTTGCGATTTCGACAGAATACACTTCATCAGCCTCCTTCTCTCGATGTTATACGGAGCCTTAACTAAATGTTCTTTACACATGGATTAACGCATGCTCTTCTACAGGTGCTGTTGGAATCGCGAGGAGTCCTGCGATAAGCGGTTCCTCCTTGCTTTCTCCGTGCCATTTGGAGCTGAACGCTGAGTTCAAAGGATTTTGCCCACCCCTGTGTCTATCAGAAGAAGCCTTTGTGGGGACATTATGCATACTGTATACTCAGTGTTCCGTTCTTTTTGTTCAATTCAGTTGGCACTAAATATATTTGTACACTGTTTTGTGAAAGTTACATTGTTTCCGGTGATTTCCTTTTATTATCCATCGAGTACACCAGCTCCAGTTGTGTTTATTACTCTAGAGAGTATGGCTGCTTTGGAGGGTGGGTTCTGAGGTCCCTCCCCACCCTGAACCCTGCCCTCCCCAGGTTCCACCCCCCCCCCAAATCTCCAGGAATTTCCCAATCCAGAGTTGGCACCCCTCATTCATTAGAGACCGTGAACTAGGCTAGAATCCTCTAGATATGCTTCCTAAATTCTCACCTGGATTTCTCCCCAGATGATGGACTGCAGCTAGTGCAGAACACGGCTGCCAGACTGTTGCTGGGGCTCCCAAAGTGGGAGCACGTACAGCCGGGGCTGCGTGAACTGCACTGGCTGCCAGTTACATACCGGATTCGTTACAAAGTGCTGGTTATTACCTTTAAAGCCCTATATGGCCGAGGACCTGCCTACCTTAGGGACCGTCTCTCCCCGTACGAACCCCAGAGAGCACTGAGGTCAGCAGGGAAGAACCTGCTGACTATTCCCGGGCCAAAAGAGGTAAAACTCCAGAGCACCCGTACTCGGGCTTTCTCTGCTATGGCTCCACAGCTGTGGAATCAGCTTCCAGAAGAAATGCGGGCCCTGCGGGACTTTGAACAGTTCCGCAGGGCCTGCAAGACCATCTTGTTCTGAATGGCCTTCACCGACTGAAACGGCTAACTGCTAAGTAAACTTGCCATCGGTATTTATAGCACCAACATACTAATGTCATTGTTTTTAGAATTTTCATAGATTTTAATCAATTGTAATTTAAAAATGTTATATATTGTACAATGTATGTATTAAATTCTTGTTGTTAGCCGCCCTGAGCCGCTTCGGCGGGGAGGGCGGGATACAAATAAAATGTGATGATGATGATGATGATGATAATCCAAAATTACATGTTCTTGGGTCTAAAGGAGAGAGAAATGTCCTGTGTTCCTTTTTGGAAGAAAGTCAAACAAGGTTCAGAACCCTGTGCATGTAACTTTTGTCACAGCTGTTTCATATGGACAGCCAACACGGTTACAGGACCAGACTTCTGGGAGACCCTGCCTTGAATCTTGACTCTGCCATGGCAGCTTGCTGTGCGACTTTGAGTTCTACCTCACAGGGTTGTCGTTATGAGGAGAAGGTGGAAGGGAGAGGAGCAACATGAAATCACTTTGAGTCCCCACTGGGTATAAATAAAAATACATATATACTTCGTTTCATTGGTATCCATCCCCCCCTTCTATATTGCACAGAGAAGGAGGAGGAGAAGGAGGAGAAGACTGCAGATTTATACCCCGCCTTTCTCTCTGAATCAGAGACTCAGAGTGGCTTACAATCTCCTTTATCTTCTTCCCCCACAACAGACACCCTGTGAGGCTGTGGGGCTGAGATGGCTCTCACAGCAGGTGCCCTTTCAAGGACAACCTCTGCCAGAGCTATGGCTAACCCAAGGCCATTCCAGCAGCTGCAAATAGAGAGTGGAGAATCAAACCCGGTTCTCTCAGATAAGAGTCCACACACTTAACCACTACACCAAACTTGCTCTCACACCAAACTGGCTCTCCATATTCTCTAGTATCTCCTGGAGGGAAATCAGTATACTATTGGGAGAAGGAGGAGGAGGAGGAGAAGAAGAAGATATTGGATTTATATCCTGCCCTATACCCTGAATCTCAGAGTCTCGAAGAGGTCACAATCTCCTTTACCTCCCCCCTACCCTGCAACAGACACCCTGTGAGGTAGGTGGGGCTGAGAGAACTCTTACAGCAGGTGCCCTTTCAAAGACAACTCCTACGAGAGCTATGGCTGACCCAAGGCCATTCCAGCAGCTGAAAGTGGAGGAGTGGGGAATCAAACCCAGTTCTCCCAGATAAGAGTCCGCACACTTAACCACTCTGGGATCGGTATTTGTGGGTTTCCTGCACTGTGCATAGATCCTGCATAGATGACCCTGGAGGTCCCTTTCAACTCTATGACTCTATGATTCTACTGCACCAAACTAGCTCTTGAGAAAACATTGACGATTCTGAGTCACAATGTAATCAGATTCCTAATTTAAGCTCTTTGGCTGCCATCGCTACACATTAGCTGCAGGGGGAATGACTAAAGATCACTTCCAACACCGCCCTCTTTCTACCCGGGCCTTCCTTTGCTACTCCGCTCTCTCTCTTTCCCCCTTCTCCCAATAGTATGCCGATTTCCTTCCAGGAGATACTGGAGAATACGAACCAAACCGATTCCAAGAATGTGCGCTAAGGGGAACGGTTTTAATTACTTGCACAACCAAACACAGAAATAAAACAACCCAGAGAGGAGGAAATCAGAGCTATTTCAGGACCTGGCATCTGAGATTATGACTCCCAGGTGTAGCACTCAAAAACACCTGGCAAAGAGAACTGCTTCAAAGCTACAATTTTCTCCAAACGGAGCGTATTGCTCTGGGAACAGACCCAACTCTTTCTGAAGATGGCACAGAGCCCTTAAGTGTGGGAAGATACATATTAAAGGCATTAACCATCTTTTAGAGCTTATTAGAGAGAAAGCAATGGAGCCAGGATGTAAGGCAGTGTGCGGTTCGCAGCTCAACTAAATGCACCTCATTCTGAAGGTGATACGGTGTATACTCACTGCACCGCTCAAAAGTAATGCGTGATAACTAGTCACCACACCACAGGCTTACAAGTATATCAGATCAGACTGTCAGACGTGATAGAGGGTCTTTCTTTCTTTCGGCCATCGTGTCCTGCTTCCTTGAGGCTTCTCTGACCTCAGAATAGGAATGGAGGAAGTCAGAGGAGGGGTTTCAGCCAGACTTCAGATTCAGTGGGAGCTCACAGGAGCACAGCTCCTGAACCTTTCTGAGAATTCCACCTCCTTCTTCTGAGAGTTTCACCTCCTTGTCTATTGAATAGTAGATGCAGCTGCATAACAATCCCTGGATGAGCTCCACCACCTATTTTTTCTACAAAATGACCCCTGATTACAGCCCTCAAGTCTACCCCTTTCCTTCCGAGGCTGAAGTTCTCTGGCTATTCCAACATTCCTTTCTACTCCTCCCCAACCTGGTGATGGAGCCTTCACAACTGCTTTTACTCTTTCCCTGCCCTTGGCTCCCATTTCACTATCTTGGACCTGCCCTCTCCGCAGTCTGTTCTACTACTTGGACTGAGGGCTGGAGTACAGCCCCTCTACTCTAACCTGCCACCTTCCTCACTGGCACGGGCCCAGCACTGCATGGACTTCTGCTAGACCAGGGGTGGCCAAACTTGCTTAATGTAAGAGCCACATAGAATAAACGTCAGATGTTTGAGAGCTGCAGGAAGGCAGGGAGGGAGGGAGGGAGGGAGGGAGGAAGGAAGGAAGGAAGGAAGGAAGGAAGGAAGGAAGGAAGGAAGGAAGGAAGGAAGGAAGGAAGGAAGGAAGGAAGGAAGGAAGGAAGGAAGGAAGGAAGGAAGGAAGGACTTTTATATAGTAAAAAGAATAATAAAGATTAAACTAGAACCTGATTATGAGATGGAGGAAATCTCTACTGCCTAGACTGCTCTCTTTACTTTTATTTTCCTGCATTAGTCTGAAGAAGTTAGTTGAAATGCAGCAGGTTGTTACATTCAGCAACTCCACTGAGTGCAGCCCCAGTGAGATCACAACATTGTGGGCTCGCAAACTGTTTGCATTTTTTTGGCTGCTTTGTGAGTGTGTGTCCCTTAATAAAGCCATGCTTGGAAATGCTACCAAAGCCTGACAAGGGACTTCTCAAGGTATGACAGATTTTGCTTCCATTTAGTGGAAGCGCAGCTGCTAGGGATCCCTTTGAAGGCAAAAAAAGAGGATGAGGAAATCAAGACTGTAATCATGGGAACTGCACTGCTGAATTTTCATCCATCCATCCATTCAGGGATTGGGAAAGTCTCCAGGCTCCACCCCCCCAAAGCCCCCATGTATTTCCAGAGTTGGACCTGGCAACTCTACTTCTGGTAAGTCAATGATGCTGCATTTTTAAGCAGTTTTCTCCCACAATGCTGCATCCCACCAATCCTCCTGCAAGTAGCATGGCCAGTTACCTCTGATTTTCATCCAACGTGAAAAATCGATACAAATTTGGAGGCTGATGGCTCATGTTTGCATGCAAGGAAGTAGCAATATGGTTTTTTTTTCTAAAAGGGTGTTGAAATTGTGTGTGTCAAGTTTGGTCACAATCCTTCTCCAATTATTGTACCAATAATAATAAAAAAAAGTGATTCTGTGAATGAGCTAAGCCAGGGGTATTGACCTCATTTGTTAAGAGGGCCGGATTTGACATAAATGAGACAGTGTTGGGCCAGGCCATGTGTGTCCCAAAAGTAGGTGAGATGTAAACTTTATAAGGGACACCAACAAACACAATTAAACATTTTGTATCTCTCCTGTGTGATCCAAGGAACTGGGCAAAGGAAGCTCTGTCTCTTTCCCTCCTTCCCCAGGGGATGAGGAGGGGGTGGAGCCACAACCATGAGAAGGAAAAGGGGCTTTGATCTGTAGCTCCTGTGCAATTGAGCAAGTTTGGCAAAGCAAGCCCTGACATAGAAGGAAGCAAGAGGTGAAGAAAGCAGACTGGCTCATGGGTAGGCTTCCCAATCCCCACGTTCCAGCGGGGGATCCCCCGGTTTTGCAGGCTTCCCCCCTCCCCCAGCCAGCTGGCTGGCGGGGGAAGCCCCTCCCCCACAGCCATTATGCACCTCCTTGAACAATTCCCATAGGGAATGATGGGGAATTGATCTGCGGGTATCGGGGGCTCTGGAGGGGGTGTTTTTTGAGGTAGAGGCACCAAATTTTCAGAATAGCATCTAATGCCTCTCCCCAAAATACCCCCCCCAAGTTTAAAAAGGATTGGACCAGGGGGTCCAATTCTACGAGCCCCAAAAGAAGGTGCCCCTATCTTTCATTATTTTCTATGGAAGGAAGGCATTTTAAAAGGTGTGCTGTCCCTTTAAATGTGATGGCCAGAACTCCCTTGGAGTTCAATTATGCTTGTCACACCCTTGCTCCTGGCCCCGCCCCCAATGTCTCCTGGCTCCACCCCCAAAGTCTCCTGGCTCCACCCCCAAAGTCCCCAGATATTTCTTGAATTGGACTTGGCAACCCTACTCATGGGCCTGGTAGGAACCCTCTGGGGGCCTGGTCCGGCCCCCGGGCTGCATGTTTGACACCCCTGCTTGCCTCAACTACATCCCTAGAGGGAATTCAAAGGGCATTATCTCCAGTCGACAGAATCCTATCCATCTGTCTGCCAGCTGAGGCTCCCTACGATCTAGCCCCGAATCTTCCATACATAATTAATAGCCACGCTCCTATTAGAGGCAAATACACCCGTGACCCAGTGACCTCTGTTCTTGTTTGCTGGCAGACATCTCTCTCTGGTTCCGAATTAGCCTTTCTCAATAAAATATTTAGAGAATGTGAACAATTTGTGAAATGGAGTGCCCTTGTGCTTATCTATGAAAGGAAGCTAAAAGGATTTGCTTCGTCAGCTCTTCGTTGCTACATCAGGCAGGATTTCCCACCTTTAGTAATGAGCTCTTTCATTCTTCCTTTCATAACAGCGATAACTTCCTTTCTGGTCTTCTCCTCTGGAAATTCCCACTATTTTACTTATGCTCCTCATAAGTAAAAAGGTAAAGGTAGTCCCCTGTGCAAGCACTAGTCGTTTCCCACTCTGGGGTGACGTTGCTTTCACGTCTTCACAGCAGACGTTTCTACAGGGTGATTTGCCATTGCCTTCCCCAGTCATCTACACTTTCCCCTCAGCAAGCTGGGTACTCCTTTTACCGACCTCAGAAGGATGGAAGTCAACCTCGAGCCGGCTACCTAAAACCAGCTTCCGCCGGGATCAAACTCAGGTTGTGAGCAGAGCTTAGGACTGCAGTACTGCAGCTTTACCATTCTGCGCCACGGGGCTCTCAGTTGCTCATAAGTAAACACTTGCAATTTCCCATCCTTTTCACCAGGGGTGGCCAAACTTGCTTAAAATAAGAGCCACATTGAATAAACGCCAGATGTTTGAGAGCCACAAGACATGAATGTCACAACGAAGAATGGAACGAAGGATGGACAATAGGTGGGGAGGTGGAAAGACATGAATGTCACAATGAAGGATGGAACGAAGGATGGAAAATAGGTGGGGAGGTGGAAAGAAAGCAATTTTAACTTTAAATACATTCTCCAAGTTGCTGGCTAGCTTGGAGAAGGAATTTAAAGAGAGAAATGCCTTCTCCATTTCAGCCAATAGGGTGGGGATGAAGCTTCCAAGAGCCACACAATATTTGTGAAAGAGCCACACGTGGCTCTCAAGCCTCAGTTTGGCCCCCCTGCTTTTAACTGAAGCATGCTGGGATACAGTATGTTGTTGCCACCAAGAAATATACACCCGGTGAAAGCCTCAAAAGGTTTTGCTAACATCACATGAAGGATTCTGACGTCACTGACAGTGCAATCCTAAGCACTTGGGCTAAGTGTAAATTGTTGAACTCAAACTTTATTTCCTGCATGCCCAAGATCATGCTTATGAGTGAGAAGCACCAAGTTGTCAAGGAAGCGCTATGTTGCACGAATGCTTGCCAAGAGGAACTGCTCTGAGTACATTTTCCTTTCTGCTGATACATCCTGGGATCCAACCCAATGAGGGGGAACCCTTGATTTATCTTTAAAGTAATGGAGACAGGGAAAATAATGGAGGCGGGACAGTTTACCGGCAGACGAAACAAAATCTGGGGTGTGTAAAAACAGGATTATTGTCCCTTCTTCCATACAGGGCTTTTTGTTTTTTTGGTAGAAAAAGCCCAGCAAGAACTTATTTGCACATTAGGCCGCACCCTCTGACACCCCCATAGTTTCACACAGGGCTTTTTTTGTAGAAAAAGCCGAGCAGGGAATAATTTGCATATTAGACCACACCCCCTGATATCACTATTGTTTTGCACAGGGCTTTTTTGTAGCAAAATAGCCTCACAGGTACTCATTTACATATTAGGTCACACCCACTGATACCAGGCCAGCTGAAACTGTGTGTACCTGCTCAAAAAAAGCCCTGCCCCCACACAAATATGAACACCCAGGGTGAGGCCTAAGCTTGCCAGGTTGCAATCTGGAAATTAAACCTTTGAGGAGAAGAAGACGACGACAACGACTGCAGATTTATACCCCACCCTTCTCTCCTATAACTTTTTTCCCGCAACAGACACCCTGTGAGGTGGGTGGGGCTGGAGAGGGCTCTCACAGCAGCTGCCCTTTCAAGGACAGCTCTGCAAGAGCTACGGCTGATCCAAGGCCATTCCAGCAGCTGCAAGTGGAGGAGTGGGGAATCGAACCCGGTTCTCCCAGATAAGAGTCCGCTCACTTAACCACTACACCAAACTGGCTCTCTTAGAATAGAGACCATGCTCTTCACATGCGGAAGTTCACATGTTCCTCCCTGGGTGTTTTCGATTTAACAAAAACGGGTCTCGGCTTTTAAGGGTGGGGGGGGGGAAAGGCTTTCGATAAGACCCTGGAGAGCCACTGCCAGTTGGACACTGGACTAGGTGGACAAATTGTTTAACTACACACCAGGAAGCTTCTTATGTTCAAGTCAAAGTTCCTTGTAGAGGAGCATATTTTGCCATTTGGGAGTTGCACTAGAACAAAGTGTGAGAAAAGCATCTCCCTGGAATTGCCGTTCTCTCAAAGCAATCCAAACGGCCTTCATTTTTCAGCTGCTGTCTGGTTGAGCACCTTGGATGAGAAAGCACACCTCTCCGGAGTAATTCATGCATGAAAGAGGGCAGTTCATACAAAGAACAAATCCCTGGGTGCTCCTATGCCTGGATAGAAGTGGCTGGTGTATACCAATCCATCTGTCATGCCTTGGCTTTCCTTTCACCCAACACTGTGGATAGCTGTGGCTCGTAGAGTCCCCATCTACTCATTTTAATGTGGTAAGAAAAACCCTGCAACAGCATCTCTCTTTCTCTCTCCCAGGAACCACAACCAGACAAGTTGAAGAGATGCAAGAGAGACAGGCATCAAATCCATTCCAGCAGTGACTTAATAAGGGCTCTGTAGGCCCAGATTTTGTTCGCTGCCCCCTGAGAAGTTGATGTACTCTGTCCAAGGCTAAGCAGTGTATCTAGGGCTAGTTCTCATGAACGTGAGGTTTTCTTGAGTCCAGGGCTTTCCGAATTACCCAGTGATATATGACTATGCTCAGGGCTTTTTGTGTAGCAGGAACGCCTTTGCATGTTGGGCCCGCCCCCCCCTGATGTAGCCAATCCTCCTGGAGCTTACAGTAGGCCCTATATGAAGAGCCCTGCCAGCGCTTGGAGGATTGGCTACATCAGGGGTTCGTGGCCTAATATGCAAAGGAGTTCCTGCTGCTAAGAAAAAGCCCTGACTATGCTACTATAACACACCTGTGCTTTTTCCTTGCACATGCACGCATGTTTTACTGCTTAGGGTCACGTACCATGTAATCTAGAAATTTACATAGATTGGAAGAAAATCATTAGGACCAGGAATTTTGCCGCATTCATAGAGAAGATTTAAATTTTTGAACTCCACAAGTCTTTTGAAATTAGGGTTGCCAATCCCCAGGTGGGGGCAGGGGATCCCCTGGTTTGGAGGCCCTCCCCCTCGCTTCAGGGTCATCAGAAAGCAAGGGGAGGGGAGGGAAATGTCTGCTGGGAACTCTGTTATTCCCTATGGAGATTTATTCCCATAGAAAATCATGGAGAATTGATCCACGGGTATCTGGGGCTCTGGGGGAGGGGCTGTTTTGGGGGGTAGATGCACCAAATTTTCAGTATAGCATCTAGAGCCTCTCCACAAAATACCCCCCAAGTTTCAAAAGTATTGGACCAGGGGGTCCAATTCTATGAGCCCCAAAAGAAGGTGCCCCTATCCTTCATTATTTCCTATGGAAGGAAGGAATTGAAAAGGTGTGCCGTCCCTTTAAATGTAATGGCCAGAACTCCCTTTGGAGTTCAATGATGCTTGTCACAGCTTTGATCTTGGCTCCACCCCTAATGTCTCCTGGCTCCGCCCCCAAAGTCTCCTGGCTCCATCCCCAAAGTCCCCAGATATTTCTTGAATTGGACTTGGCAACCCTATTTGAAATTGTGTTTTTTCACCCCAGAAATGTTTGGTTGGACATTTTTTTTATAAATCCTGCAGCGTGGTAAAATGGTTAAAGTGTTGGACTATAAACCTGGGATTTTAATGGACAGTAAACGGTTAACGTGTTGTATCAGTCTGAGAACCTTGATTGGCAAGCGGTTCAAATGAAATTCTACAGTTGAGAGTGGCAGTTGAAAGTGGCAGTAAGTTCAATGAGATGTCAATAAAGTAGAGTAAAGGGTTGAAGAGGATCCTGAATTAGGGACGTGGGACCAGTATAGGGTTGCCAGTGGGGGATCTTCTCTCCGGGAGTGTAAAGCGCATGTGGCATGATGACAGTACCTGGAAGTGACGTCACACCACATCACCAATGTCATGTGTTGACACTCTAGGTTTTGGACAAAACTCTATGGTTTTGGGCCCAAATTTACCTTAGAGTTTTACCAAAAACCTAGAGCGTTGACATGTGAAGTCAGTGGTGTGATGATGTCACTTCCAGGTGACATCATCATGCCACGTTTCAGGGCATTTGTGAGTGCCTCCCTCCCACCCCCATAGACCAGCTAGCTGCTGATGGCGAAGAGCCTGCAAAAGCAGGGGAACCCCTGCCTGGTAGGGGAGGCTGACAACCTTACCAGTAGTCCTTCCTTGAGGAAAATAGATCCTAGTAAAAGAGAGTGATCTCTGTCAAGTGTTTAAGAAGGAAAACTGGAACTTGTGTGTATATCCCTGTCTTCACAGCTTTTGTTGTCAGCATAATTCTCCCATCTATGGTCTTTACTAGTTTTCTCATTTAATTTCATTCATTTTCTGGTGTTCTACTGTGCATGTTTTTGGTGTTTTGCTGTTCTTTTATAAGCAAAACCAGGAATCAGTGTTTTTAATTTCAGTCTTACTACTTACCCTAGGATGTAGGGGAAAGGTAGCAACAATTCCTTCCGAGCTCCAAAATACCTTTTGTTCTATGAAATATTTATAGCCCACCTTTCAGTCATGCTCTCAAAGTGAAATTCAAACTTTTGAAAATAAATAGAACCATCACAATGTCGGGGGTGATGTTCCTAATTAGCCAAAAAGGCCTCAGTTTGATAGTGAAAAGCAAAATCACATTGCTTTATGTGATAGGATTTTTAAAAAGTCTTTGAGCAGTGTTGGCAGTTGCTCATGGTTAAGCTTCAAGAATAAGTACTAAAGCAAGAAGAAGAAATATTTTCAACCTTCACTGTGCATTTCATTAACAGTATAAAAGGCACTTGGGTCAAATGGCTTTTCTGTGCAAAGCACAAGGTTATGACGAACATAAAACCACACCGTTGTGTAGAGAGACACATTTTATGGAACAGATATTTGCTCTAATGAGCTGTGTGAAAGTCATTCTGGCTTCTAGATTTTTTTTTAATTCCACATTATTACACCATAATCAATTTGAAGGCAAAACAGACAGGTTAGCTACCTACCAAATAAGGATCATATTGTGTGAAACTATGAGAACATTAGAACATACTATCCTCGTAATCAGTGTTCCCTCTAAGCTGAGTTAGTGTGAGCTAGCTCACAGATTTTTAGCCTCCACTCACACATTTTTGTCTTAGCTCAGGAAGGATGACACCAGAGCACCCTAATTTATGCAGTAGCTCTCAACTTTAATGCCAGTAGCTCACAAAGTAGAATTTTCACTCACAAGACTCTGCAGCTTAGAGGGAACATTGCTCGTAATGTATTACATTAAAGTTGCTTATGGCAGTTATGGTAAATCTTCTTTCCCCTTTTTATTTATTCCACCCTTCCTTCAGATGGAGTAGATCAGGCTCCCATCCATCATTTTACCTTCACACCAATCCTGTGGGGTAGGTTAGGCTGCAAAAGAAGGATGGGCTGACTGTCAATTTCCAGGCTTTTCAATAAAGAGACTCTTCGTTGAAATCAAATAAGTACTTTAATAGAAAGAAACATGGTACTCTCAGACACTGTCAGTCTGAAATCTGACCGGGCAAATCATGACAAAGAATATACAGAAGGTTACTGACAGTTAATACCACATGCGGGCATTTCAAACTATCAAATAGGGGATATGGGCTGTTTATCTCGTTACATGTACTGGCCCATCTCCCACTATATTTTAATGTACCCTTTTTTCCTAACGTCAATAGAATGTATTTCTCTTTTAGAACAGTGTATCAGAATATTTTGGTTTTTTGTATTGACATACTCAAATAGGGATATTGGCTGTTTATCTTATTACATATACTAACCCATCCTCCACTATATTCTAATGTATTATTTTCTTCTAATGGCAAACTATAATGTTGCTATAACTTCTTGAGATACTAATGCCCTCCATTTAAACCCACAACTAAGAAGCCAGAATGACACCCAGATTTATGGCACTTCAGACCTCTGACATGTCAGCTTTTTATCACCCTCCACTGCTGTTACAGCCCAGTTAACTATACTAAACAAACAAACAAACACAGACCCCAATTTGGGATTCTTTTAATCTGCTAAAAACATTCCCATGACTCTACATACCAACTCACTGCCCACTTTATATTTAAAGATAGCTTGCCATTCCATTTTGTCTGATGAAGTCTGCTTAAGATCATGCAAAAGTTTACATTCTGAATAAAACTTAGTTGGTCTTAAAGGTGCCACTTGTCTACTGCTTTGTTCAGGTTACAAGATTAGCTATGGGGTGATAGATAGCTGTGGGAAAACACGACACCCATTTCACTGAAAATAAATAAGGAGCATTTTCTTGAAATATTTATTTGTTTTACTTGACTTCTGTGTTGCCTTTCTCCTCAGCAGGGAGCCAAAGCACCATTCTCCCTTGCTCCATTTTATCCTCCCCACAACCCTGTGAGGTAGGTTAGGCTGAGAGTGTGGGACTCTCCCAAGGTCACCCAGCAAGCTTCCATGGCACCAATGGGGATTTGAACCTGGATTTCCCAGGTCCTAATCCAACACTCAAACCACTACACCAGACTGGCTCCAAAACCAGCTGAGAAGCCTTACAATGGTCCAGCTCCAGAGAGAATGTGGCCTATTTCCAGTTGATTTCTTTTCCCCTTTTCTGCCTCTCCTCTCTGGTTTAACTCACTTTTCTCCCTAGTGGGGACTCAAGGCAACTCACCACATCGTTCTTCCCTCCTTCAGTTTGTCTTTACAACAGTTCTGTGAGGTAGGTTAGGTGGAGAAAGAGTGACTGGCCAAGTGAGCTTCCATGGCAGAGTGAACCCAGGTCTGACACCCTAACCATGCTGGCTCTGAGCATATGGAGCATTCTTTCTCCACATTTTATTAGTCCTCTATAGGGGAATGCGGTTGGACCCACCCGAGCCAAAAATATACTTCAAAAAAACCTTATATATTCAGGGTAGATCTGAAAAACAGCAGAGAGGCGGGAGTAGATTGTTCCGGTAGCTGCCTCTCAGCTCTTTATCAGACTTTCTACTGCAGTCCGTTTAAAGGGACTGCAGAAGCCAGCCTGAGAATCAGCTGAGCCAACTGGAAGCTGCAGGCAACTCTTAGTGGAGGGATTTTTAACAGATTTGGTGGGGGGGGGGGCAGTGTTCCCCCTAAGTTGAGTTAGTGTGAGCTAGCTCACAGGCTTTTAGCCTCCCGCTCACACCTTTTTTTTGTCTCGACTCAGGAAAGATAGCTCCAGAGCAAACTGCTTTATGCGGTAGCCAAATCACGCACTCACAGCTTTAAGAGGGGTTTAGATAAAAATATGGAGCAGAAGTCCATCAGTGGCTATTAGCCACAGTGTGTGTATATATATAATTTTTTTTTTTTTTTTGCCACTGTGTGACACAGAGTGTTGGACTGGATGGGCCATTGGCCTGATCTAACATGGCTTCTCTTATGTTCTTAATGCCAGCAGCTCACGAAGTTAATTTTTTCCTCACAAGGCTCCACAGTTTAGAGGGAACATTGTTGTGGGGGGGCTTTTGGTTTGGTTTTTTAAAATAGTTAGCTGCCTTGAGGGTCAAAGGGATAGATGGGGTATCCATAGTTCAATAAATAAATCTCAATTTGTTCTGGCAATCTCAAGTTATTAAGAGGTTGATCAAAAGGACAATGGTTGAGCTATCTTCATAAAGACTTGAATGCCTTAGTAAGGGATAGCTAGGAAGAAAAGATTCTTGATCCAGATAAACAGAGAAGCGCTGGAAGAAGTATTGATCTAGGACGATGAGGTAACAGATTTCAGCATGCAACTGAACGGTGCGGCTGCTCTCCGAGTATCACAATTGCCTTCGAATTGCATACACAACTGCACACGCAACTGCCCCCAAGCCACCTGTGCAAGAGAATGACCAATTTCGCACTCAAGCTTTAATCCTGGTTTAACTCTGTCCTCAAACTGACTTTCAACAGTAGAATCATAGAAGCAGAGAAACCAACTTTATGACTCTATGATTCTACAGTTTTAGCGTAGAAAAGTCAGTTTGGGGACAGAGTTAAACCAGGATTAAAGCTCTAGTGCGAAATTGGTGAATGTACCGCACAAACACAACTGTGACAAATGAGGCTTTTGTTCACAATTCATAACATACACATTATTTTATCTTATTGAGTCATGTCTCTATGTCTTATCTGGGACTCAAGGTGGATTACGTAGAATGAGTCGATATAATCAACAGGAAGGGACATTCAATAAATACCAGGGGAACCAAACTTTGTAATTTGGAGAGGAGCTGTAATTTTAGGAGGTCCCCGCATCCCAAATGGAGGCTAGCACTCCTAGATACTGCTGCTTCAAGTACTTCAGGCTATAGGATGCATGTGGAAGTATTGAATTTTGAACACTTGCTTCCTTAAAAAACGAACACACAAATATTGTCAATCTGTGCAAAAACCTACCACGACAGTAGGAGCCATGCATCCTAGCCTTTCCCTGCCTTGCAGAGAATTATGGTTCCAACAAGTGTTTCGCCACCTACAGTCCAGGAAAAAAAGCTTTATTGCTTGGTTCCACAGACAGTTTGAAATGGCCTCAAGTTTCTACGAAAATCGGACAGACGAGGTTGTGAAAAGCGTTACCTTCAATTCAAGAACTTTCTGTCACCTGCATTCTCTGTCTTACTCAGTTTGTGATTAAATTTCTGCCTATTACCCATCACTAGAGTTGCCAACTCCAGGTTGGGGTATACCTGTAGATGTGGGGGGGGGGTGGAGCCTGAAGGGGGTAGGGTTTGGGAAGGGGTGAGACTTCAGTGGGGCATAATGCCCTAGAGCCCACCTTCCAAAGTGTTCATTTTCTCCAGGTGAACTGGTTTCGTTCACCTGGAGATTAGCTGCAGTAGCAGGTGATTTAAGTCACCATCGGGAGGTACACCAACTTCAGGGGTGGGGGACACTTGGGGAAATCAGCTTGGGCCATAACGCCCAGCAAAGGAGCTATGCCTAAAGTATCTTCAAATTTTCTGTTGTTGTAAAAAAGAGGGGGGGGGGACGATTCCCCACTAGACAGCCAGTTTGGTGCAGTGGTTAAGTGTGCGGACTCTTATCTGGGAGAACCAGGTTTGATTCCTCACTGCTCCACTTGCACCTGCTGGAATGGTCTTGAGTCAGCCATAGCTCTGGCAGAGGTTTTCCTTGAAAGGGCAGCTTCTGGGAGAGCTTTCACAGCCCTACCCACCTCTCAGGGTGTCTGTTGTGGGGGAGGAAGATAGTTATGAGCCACTCTGAGATTTGGAGTGGAGGGCGGGATATAAATCCAATATCATCTTCATCTTCTTCTTCTGAGAGCCAGTTTGGTGTAGTGGTTCAGTGTGCGGACTTTTATCTGAGAGAAAAGGGTTTGATTCCGCACTCCTCCACTTGCAGCTGCTGGAATGGCCTTGTGTCAGCCACAGCTCTTGTAGGACTTGTCCTTGAAAGGGCAGCTGCTGTGAGAGCCCTCTCAGCCCCACCCATCTCACAGGGTGACTGTTGTCAGGGAGGAAGATAAAGGAGATTGTGAGCCACTCTGAGATTTGGAGTGGAAGGTGGGATATAAATCCAATATCTTCTTCTTCTTCTTCTTCTTGACTTGTTCTGGCATCAGAGTTCTTTCCTCCCTGATCCGTCAGTCTGATTTTGCCCGAGCTGCTGCAGAGCTGCGACTTGCCCCGCCTCTTTCCCATGGCAAGCAAGATCCTCTGAAAGCCAGTTTCTGCTTGCCATGGGAAAGAGGTGGGGCAAGGCACAGACCCGCTGCAGCTTGTCCATAATCAGATGGAAGCATCGAGGGGGGGAGGGGAGCTCCACCGGACAAGCCTAGTGGGGAATCGGTTGGGGTGTTAAAGATAATTAACTTTTGTTAAGAAAGTATTTGTTTTTCTTTTGAGAGACTCCAATGATCCGAACAAAGGGAACAGGTTTTTAGCAGAACTCATTTGCATCCTGCATGAAGCCTAGCTTCCATTTTGGACTGAGACTTAAAATTAAGGCTGCCAACTTCCAAGGGTCCCCTGTGGAATTGGTTGCTTTGGAAGGTGGACTGTATGTCATGATCCCATGCTGAAGTTCTCCCCTCCCCAGACTTCGCCTCCAGATCTTCAGGTTGAAAATGCAGTATTTTGATGCCAAAGCGAGTGAATGTTTCTCCTCTCCCCCTGCCTTTTTCGGCCAACAACAAACTACACAGCATTTTGTTTTGTACTGTCACGTGTAACTAGCCTGTGCTTTATACACAGTGAGAACGATAATGTAATTTTCACGCTGACCTCGTAATGAGATGGTTTTTGATGTCTTGCTGTTTCCTGTGGAAGAAAATGGGCCCTGGCTTGGAGAACTCTGAGTGTTAATGACTCTGAGTGCTAATGGCACCGTGTGTTATCTGCTGACCAGCGGAAAAGGGTTAATGCAGAGACCATTTTAACTCCACACAGAGATGCTGGGCTTATGATCCCCTTAAATGCTGGTAATCATTAGAAAGTGATCAGTGAATAATAATCAAAATATCCATAGATTTCATAAATGGTGATGGGAATCACAGTCACATATATCATTTATGTCCAGCACATTTCTAAATCCCATCTAAGAATTTAGCAGGATAACAGGATCCAAATCCCTGCTGTCCTGCTCCAATCACGGGCCCCCTGCTGGTTTATTTATTTATATTTCGATTTGTATCTTGCCCTTCCCACCAGAGTGGCTCAGGGCGGCTTACAGCATATAAAAACTAACATAGGTTTGGCTTTAAAACATTACATAGCAGCAGTTAAAACAGTAGGTCAATAAAACATAGAACATAAAACTTAAAAACCAGCGGTCTGTCAGAATGCACACTACCTCCATCCAAAATTCTCAGTGTCGGTTAGTTGTAGGCCAGCCGGAAGAGGACTGTCTTGCAGGCCCTGCGGAACTGCCCGAGGTCCCACAGGGCCCTCACCTCTTCCGGCAGCTGGTTCCACCAGTAAGGCACCGTTACTGAGAAGGCCCAATCCCTGGTAGATTTCAAATGGGCCTCCTTTGGCCTGGGGATTACAAGCAGGTTTTGTGAACCCGATCTCAGTACTCTCTGGGGAACATGTGGGGAGAGACGGTCCCTAAGGTAGGCAGGTCCTAGGCCATATAGGGCTTTAAAGGTAATGACCAGCACCTTGTACCGGACTTGGTATATTATTGGCAGCCAGTGCAGATCCCGAAGCCCCGGTCGAATGTGCTCCCATCTTGGGAGCCCTAATAACAGCCGGGCAGCGGCATTCTGCACTAACTGCAACTTCCGGGTTTGGCACAAGGGCAGCCCCATGTAGAGGGCATTACAGTAGTCCAACCTCAAGGTGACCGTAGCATGAATCACCGTTGCTAGATCGTCGTGCTCCAGGAAAGGAGCCAACTGCCTCGCCCGCCTAAGATGAAAAAATGCAGACTTGGCAGTGGCTGCTATCTGAGCCTCCATTGTCAATGAAGACTCCAATAGTACCCCCAGACTCTTGACCCTGTGCACCGCTGTCAACGGCACCCCGTCAAAGACTGGCAGGGGAATTTCCCTTCCCGGGCCATGACGACCCAAACAGAGGACCTCTTTCTTTGCTGGATTCAGCTTCAGCCCACTCAGTCTAAGCCACCTAGCCACCGCCTGTAACGCCCGGTCCAAGTTTTCTGGGGCACAGGCAGGCCGGCCATCCATAAGTAGATAGAGCTGGGTGTCATCAGCATACTGATGACAGCCCAACCCATACCTTCGGGCGATCTGGGCAAGGGGGCGCATATAGATGTTAAACAACATCAGGGAAAGCACCGCCGTTGAGGCACTCCGCAATCAAGCGTGTGTCTCTGGGACAGTTTGTCCCCAATCGCCACCCTTTGTTCCCGACCATCGAAAAAAGAGGAAAGCCATTGTAAGGCCAGCCCCTGAATCCCCGCATTGGCAAGGAGGCAAGCCAGCAACCGATGGTCGACTGTATCGAACGCTGCCGATAGGTCTAACAACATCAGCACCGCCGAGCCACCTTGATCCAGATGCTGTTGAAGGTCATCCACCAGGGCAACCAGCACTGTCTCTGTCCCATGGCCTGGGCGAAAACCAGACTGGTGGGGATCAAGGATAGACGCATCCTCCAGGAAGCTCTGTAGCTGCAACGCCACTGCCCTCTCGATAAGTTTGCCCAAAAAGGGCAAATTCGAGACCGGCCGGTAATGTGCCAATTCGGCCGGGTCTAACATTGTTTTTTTCAAGAGGGGACGGCCACCGCCTCTTTAAGCGCTGATGGAAAATGCCCTTCCAATAGGGATCTATTTATGATATCCTGTATAGGATATCTAAGCTCCCTCTGGCAGGTCTTAATAAGAAAGGAGGGGCACAGGTCCAAATTGCAAGTTGTTGGGCGTGCAGATAAGAGGATCCTGTCAACTTCCTCCAGGCTGAGAGCACCGAAACCGTCCAGAACACGATCCGAAGACAGGCACGGAGCCTCGGGTTCGCTAGCTGTATCTAATATGGCAGGGAAGTCGCAGTGGAGCGATGCGATTTTATCCGCAAAAAAATTCACAAAAGCCTCACAGCCAATTTCCAATTCGTTAGAATTTGGTCTGCCCTGTGGCAGCGTTGTAAGAGTCCAAATTATATTAAACAATTGTGCCTGGCGCGAAGTTGCAGACGCAATCTCGGCCGCAAAGTATGTTTTCTTTGCAGCCTTGACTGCCATCTCATAGGACTTCATAAACTCTCTATAAGATGTTAGAGTCGTTTCGTCTCAAGTACGCCGCCATTGCCTCGCTAGTCGTCTGAGTCCCCGTTTTAATTGCCGCAACTCCTGGTTATACCAAGGTGTTGGCTTTAAATGAGGGCGCAGAGGATGCCTAGGTGCGATCTCATCGATGGCCCTGGAGAGCCTGTCATTTCAGGACTCCACCAGGTCATCTAAGGAATCGCCAGGGGGCCAGGGATCCCGCAGGGCCATCAGGAACCGTTCCGGGTCCATCAGGCTCCGCGGGCGAGCTAAAATATGCTCACCGCCTAAACGAGCTTGAGGTGGGACATCCACACGAGCCTTGAGGGCATAGTGATCCGACCATGGCACTGCTATAGGAGCAAGATGGTTCACTAGAACTCCCGCCGTGAAGACCAAGTCTAACATGTGCCCCGCCTGGTGGGTGGGCGTTGTAACTAATTGGGAGAGTCCTAGTGTCACCATGGAAGACATCAGGTCCATCGCCCAATTGGAGGTCGCGTCATCGTCATGAACATTGAAGTCACCCAGGATCAAAAGCCTCGGGTGCTCCAATGCCCAGCCTGCTGCGGCCTCCATCAGGGATGGTAAGGCACTAGCTGGTGCGTTAGGCGGTCGGTACACCAGCCAGATCGCCAACCCCTCCCCAACGTCCCACGCCAACCCGGCACATTCAATGCCCTTGATCTCCGGGGCCAGGAGAGCCCGGAAGGAGTAAACCTCTTGTGTGAACAATGCCACCCCTCCCCCCCGCCTGCTAGTCCGTGACTGGTGAAAGACCGAGTATCCTGGGGGGGCCATCTGGGAGAGAGCTACGGTCTCCCCATCGCGCACCCAGGTCTCGGTCACGTATGCCAGGTCCATGTCCTGCTCAAGCAGGAATTCCCGAAGGATGGAGGTCTTATTATTAATGGACCTGGCATTACATAACACCAGTGATGGAGGCGAGTAATTTCGCCTGGCCCCACTACCTGTCACCATCGGGATGGGACGCAGACTGGAAGGTGGTCGAGCACTATCTTGTCTCAGCCTCCTTCCCTTACATTTCCGCCTGTTCCCACCATCATACCTTCCCCTCCCCAGGAGTACCGGAATCCCCAGGCCAGTCATCTCTTACTGGTATCCACCAGCCCTTCAACCGACAGAATGTTTAAACCTGTCCCTTCTCAACCCTCCCAACTCCTATCAACCTATCAATAAATTACCCACCAATATTCTAATAGTTATTTAATATAAAACCCTCCCCAACACAAATCCTAATTCATTAGCTAACAATATGAATGGTCCAATAAGCATGCTAGCACAGGAATCTTGAGTGTATATAAGTTGGCCCAGTTAAGTAGTCTTAGAGGGCAGCCCTATACTATGCTGTGTAAAATAAAAGAGCTATGATCACTACCACCTCGCCACTTCCTTGCGTTGGACTCACTATATTATAGAATCCTTACAGGTAGCCATCCGTTTCCACCCAGTGAACACAAAAGCAGCTCGAGGATAGCTCCCCACTCCAAGTCGAAAGACGGCAGGGGAGCAAAGGGCCAAACTTTCCCTCTTTTCTTCCTACAGTGATCGATGCCAGTGAAATTTGTGAAAGAAAAGAACGTCTCCTGAATAAATGATAACCCTGATTTCATTTCGGGGGCCTTCAGCATGTGCATCATAGGCCTTTTGACCATATCCTTAATTCCCCTCCTCCCATGAATGGTGATTGTCTGCGATAGTGGGGGTGGGGGGGGGGGACAGAGAGCTTTTTTATTTCATCATCCTTTCGGAAATTAATGCAGGCCCGCTCTTTCCTCCTCTCTTTACTTTACAAACAGTAATACGTTTATAACAGCAGCAAAAGGGTCAAGGGCTTTTGCTTCCCCGATGGAATTTTAGTGCTTCTTACCAACAAAGGAGGAGGCGAGAACAAAGGAGAGATGGAATGGCAGAAGCAAATGATGGTCGTGCAGCATTCAGAAAAGGATATCATCTGAAGTGGGTTTGCCAGAGGATGTAGTGATGGCCACAGGAACAAGTACATAAGAACATAAGAGAAGCCATGTTGGATCAGGCCAATGGCCCACCCAGTCCAGCACTCTGTGTCACACAGTGGCCAAAAAAACCAGGTGCCATCAGGAGGTCCATCAGTGTGCCAGGACACTAGAAATCTTCCCACTGTTGTCCCCCCCACCCCAAGCACCAAGAATACAGAGCATCACTGACCCAAACAGAGTTCCATCTATATCTTGTGGCTAATAGCCACTGATGGATCCCTGCTCTATGTTTATCCAATCCCCGCTTGGAGCTGTCTATGCTTGCAGCTGCCACCACCTCCTGTGGTGGTGAATTCCATGTGTTAATCATCCTTTGGATGAAGAAGTACTTCCTTTTATCCGTTCTAACCCAGTACTGTGCACCATTCTGGTCACCACACCTTAAAAAAGATATTACAGCATTGGAAAAAGTCCAGAAAAGGACAACTGGAATGATTAAAGGGTTGTAATACTTTCCATATGAAGAAAGGCTAAAATGTTTGGGGCTCTTTAGCTTGGAGAAACATCGACCGAGGGGTGACATGAGAGAGGTTTACAAGATAATGCATGGGATAGAAAAAGTAGAGAAAGAAGTACTTTACCCCCTTTCTCACAATATGAGAACTAGTGGGCACTCAATGAAATTGTTGAGCAGTCGGGTTAGAACGGATAAAAGGAAGTACTACTTCACCCAAAGGGTGAATAACATGTGGAATTCACTGCCACAGGAGGTGGTGGCGGCTACAAGCATAGACGGCTTCAAGAGGGGATTGGATAAATATATGGAGCAGAAGACTATCAGTGGCTGTTAGCCACAGCGTATTGTTGGAACTCTCTGTCTGGGTCAAGTGATGTTCTGAATACTTGGTGCTTGGGAGGGGCAACAGGGTAAGGGCGTCTGGTGTCCTGGCCCCACTGATGGCACCTGGGTTTTTTGGCCAATGTGTGACACAGAGTGTTGGGTTGGATGGGCCATTAGCCTGATCCAACATGGCACCTCTAATGCTGTTATGTTCAGCAGGAACTCATTTGCATATTAGGCCACACCCCTGACATCTCCATTGTTTCACCCAGGGCTTTTTTTGTGGGAAAAGCTCAGCAGGAGCTCCTTTGCATATTATCCACACACCCCGACGACAAGCCGAGAGCTGACACCGAGAGCTTACAGGAGGCCCTGTACGAAGAGCCCTGTAAGCTCCTGGAGGATTGGCTGCATCGGGGAGGTGTGGCCTAACATGCAAACACTTCCTGCTACAAAAAAAGCCCTGCCGTTAATATATATTTGCAAGACAAGCCAGATTACAGCAGCAAAGGAGAAGGGTGACAATGAAACTTCGAAGTCTATTGATTGTTCTCTTCTCATCGTGTTTCTCTACAAAGCTGCTTGTGGGTCAGAGCTCCTGCAATTGAGATATTCTGCTTCCTCTCCACGGCCTTTGGATCCAAGAGGGAAAGAGCCCTCGAGTTCAGGCGTGGCGTCTCCAACGTGCATCTGCTGCAGGAAGGAAACAGACTGAGGAAGACGACAGGCCATCTCAAAGGAAGATTAGCAAGAGCGGGGAAAAAAAAGAAAAGAAAAGAAAGGCCATTTCCATTTGCAGAATCACCGAACTGCTACCGGAGTAATTAAAGAAGACAAAGCCACAAAGCGTACCCTTGGAGGGGAACTGCTGACTCAGCCGTCCTAACTGAGTCAGGGAGTTAAATCGGGAATTAATCATTACCTTTCATCTCTCATTTGCAACTGTCTTGTTTGGAGTGATCTTACAAGCATAAGAATGTTTTGGGCAGACCTGCACAGCTAAGTGACTCGCCAAGCTGAGTTCAAGCCAACCGTCAGAGACCTGCCAGAGGTGGACAATTGCCTGCTCTGATTCCGCAGTCTTAAGCTGGCAAGCGAACAAGAGGTTTCTCAGACCTCTGGCGGCTTGTCCCACTTTCGTTAAGCTCGGAGCTTTTTCTTTTTTTTGTAGCAGGAGCTCCTTTGCATATTAGGCCACACACCCCTGATGTAGCCAGTCCTCCTGGAGCTTACAAGGCTCTTCTTACAGGGCCAACAGTAAGCTCTTGGAGGACTGGCTGCCTCGGGGGGGGGGTGTGGCCTAACATGCAAAGGAGTTCCTACTACAAAAGCCCTGGCTACTGCCTCAACATAGACAACACACTTCATTGGGGGTAAGGGGGAGGGCAAATTGTGACTCAGGAGCCACAAGCAGCATTTTCATGCATATTGTGCGGCTCCTGGAGGTCAAGGAGGAACTTAATGCAGGCTTACTCTCAAGTAAGAAGAAGAAGAAGATATTGGATTTATATCCCGCCCTCCACTCCGAAGAGTCTCAGAGTGGCTCACAATCTCCTTTACCTTCCTCCCCACAACAGGCACCCTGTGAGGTAGATGAAGATATTGGATTTATATCCCGCCTTCCACTCCAAAGAGTCTCAGAGCGGCTCACAATCTCCTTTCCCTTCCTCCCCCACAACAGACACCCTGTGAGGTAGATGAAGATATTGGATTTATATCCTGCCCTCCACTCCGAAGAGTCTCAGAGCGGCTCACAATCTTCTTTATCTTCCTCCTCCACAACAGACACCCTGTGAGGTAGATGAAGATATTGGATTTATATCCTGCCCTCCACTTTGAAGAGTCTCAGAGCGGCTCACAATCTCCTTTATCTTCCTTCCCCACAACAGACACCCTGTGAGGTAGATGAAGATATTGGATTTATATTCTGCCCTCCACTTCGAAGAGCCTCAGAGCGGCTCACAATCTCCATTCCCTTCCTCCTCCCCCAAGCCCTGTGAGGTAGATGAAGATATTGGATTTATATCCCGCCCTTCCTTCCAAAGAGTCTCAGAGCGGCTCACAATCTCCTTAATCTTCCTCCCCCACAACAGACACTGTGTTAGGTGGGTGGGGGTGAGAGAGCTCTCACAGCAGCTGCCCTTTCAAGGACAACCTTTGCCAGAGCTATGGCTGACCCAAGGCCATTCCAGCAGCTGCAAGTGGAGGAGTGGGGAATCAAACCCGGTTCTCCCAGATAAGAGTCTGCACACTTAACCACTACACCAAACTGGCTCTCCGTGCAGTGACCTCATTGCTTGGCAACTGCTTCCTCCATGCTTGAAGCAGAGAAGGAAGGGAAAATAGCCAGGTTTGCAAGCTTGGAGATAACCTGGAACCTGGAGCGGAGAAAGAGGGACAGAATTAAAGAGGGCAATGCAGGGTTCTCCTTTAGTTTAATAGCTCTCGTAGGAGCTACATTTACTAATCTTGACGTCAAGGAAGAGATGCATAATGCTACAAATGGTGGTCAGTGAGTTATACGGTCAGGGCTGGCACATGGGAGCCGGTGAGGTAGGTGGCCGCCTGGGGCGCCACCTCACCGCAGCGGTAGGGGTGGGCACCCCCTCCCCGTCCCCACTCATGCTAACCCCTTCAGTGCCTGCCCAGCTACCTCTGGGACATCCCTTGCTCATCCCTCTCTGGCTTCTTTTTGAAAAAAAGGAGGCGGTGTCTTCTCAGCTCCCTCTGATGCCAGAGAGGGCTGGGCAAGGCTGAGGCAGGGCAGTCTGAGCTGCATGTTCTTGAAGAAAGAATGCACAGCTCGATGCACCTTGCCCCTTGCCCTGCCCTCTACCCCTTCAAAGGGAGCCGGAAAAGGGGTCACCTCCTTCTATCTTGCGAAGAAAGAAGGAGATGGCCTCTTCTTGCCTCCTTCTGAAGTGGGAGACGAGCGGGCCAAGAGTTCATGTGAAGCGTGTGTGGCCAAATGACATCACTTCTGCTGACATCATTGGGCCCCTAGAGCTGGGCCTGTATATGATACATTTGTGTTTCCTTCTCCTGCTGGTTCAGAAAATTAATTCCCTACCCTTTCCCTACACTGGTCTTATGGGGACTGCTATTCTCAGCTTTTGTTTTGAAAAAAAAAAGTCTCCTTCTAACATGGTCATGTTGTAAGATGCATACATATGTAATTTATTTTTCTGTGCAAAGAAAGTATTAAGAGTTTTAATAAAGATGCGTGTATAATGTTTGTTAATGTTTTGCGGCTCCCAGGCATCTGACTTTTATTCCATGTGGCTCTTATGTTAAGCAAGTTCATTTTTTAAAGGCAAACTTCACCTCCTCTGTCAAAGTCGAAAGGTCTAACAACAGTTTACCGAGTTCGTTACAAGGTGCTGGTTATTCCCTTTAAAGCCCTATATGGCCGAGGACCTGCCTACCTTAGGGACTGCCTCTCTCCATGTGTTCTCCAGAGAGCACTACGATCCAGCTCACAAAACCTTCTGGAAGTACCTGGGCCAAAAGAGGCCAAACTTCTCTATAAAAGCACCCCAATGGTGGAACCAGCTGCCGGAAGAGGTGTGTGCCCTGCGGGATCTTGGCCAATTCCATAGGGCCTGCAAAACCACCCTCTTCCGGCTAGCCTTCTAAGGTGGAGCTTGGAATAAACATCACGCCATCATTAATATAACTGAGATAGTAGCACTATTAGATTATATTTTTAGACTGTTTTTAGATTATTTAAATCCTTAATTGTTAACTGCATTGAACTGTATAATCTTGTTTTATTGTTTTAATATTGCTCTTGCCATGTCCTGTAAGCCACCCTGAGCCTGCCTTGGCGGGGAGGGCGGGGTATAAACAAAATTTATTATTATTATTATTATTATTATTATTATTATTAAAGTGCTGTCAAGCCAAAGCCAACTAATGGCTACCCTGTAGGGTTTCCAAGACCAAAGACATTCAAAGGTAGTTTGCCATTGCCTATCTCTGTGTAGCAACCCTGGACTTTCTTGGTGGTCTCCCATCCAAGTATCAACTAGGCTTCACCATGTTTCGCTTCCAAAGCTGGCAAGAATGGGCTAGTCTGGGACAACCAGCTCCCCAAAGTATAGCCACAATCTTCTCCCTATCCCCGGAGCTTACAGTAAACCCTGTACTAGGCTTCCCAATCCCCAGGTCCCGGTGGGGGATCCTCCGGTTTTACAGCATTCCCCCCCGCCCCCAGCCAGCTGGCTGGTGGGGCAAGCCCCGCCCCCACAGCCACCATGCAGTTCTAGATCTTGGGCAGGATTAGAAACCTGCAAACAGGTCTGTTTCAAAATGTGTGTGTGTGTCTGTGTGCCTTTAAAGTTGAGCAGGAAGTACTTCATGGGAAGGGTCAGCAACACAGTCCCTCAGTTTGTTTTGCTTTCGTTTCAGAGCAACTAAAAGTGTGTGTGTGTGAGAGAGAGCAACATAGCCCCTGTTCTTTTCAGATGTCGTTGTGGGGGAACCAGACCCAGTAAGTGTGTGAGTGTGTGTGTGAGAGAGGGTTGCCAATCCCCAGGTTTGGAGGCCCTCCCCCCACTTTAGGGTCCTGAGAAAGTGACCAGGGCGGGGGGAGGGAAATGTCTATTGGGCAATTATTCCCTATGGAGAATGATTCCCATAGGGAATAATGGGGAATTGATCCGCGGGTATCGGAGGCTTGGGGGGGTGGGTGTTGTTTGAGGTAGAGGCACCAAATGTTCAGTATAGCATCTAGTGTCTCTCCCCAAAATACCCCCCAAGTTTCAAAATGATTTGACCAGGGGGGTCCAATTCTACGAACCCCCCCAAAAGTTGCCACTATTCATTATTTCCTATGGAAGGAAGGCATTTGAAAAGGTGTGCTGTCCCTTTAAATGTGATGGCCAGAACTCCCTTGGAGTTCAATGATGCTTGTCACACCCTTGCTCCTGGCTCCACCCCCAAAGTCCCCAGATATTTCTTGAATTGGACTTGGCAACCCTACCCTGTACTAAGAGCCCTGTAAGCTCTTGGAGGATTGGTAACATCAGGGGTGTTGTTGTGTCCTAGGTTCAAATGGAGAACTGTTACTTTTGGAGGGAACTGTTACTTTTGGAGGGAAGCTGAACAAGCCAAGCTTGTACTCCACACCAGGGTTCCAGAGAAGGCCTAAGCGTGCCCAATCAGGGGAAGGATTGAAACATAAGTAGCCAATCAACATCTAGGCTCATACTGTACCCTGATAGGCCCTTAGGCCTCTGTAAATAGCCAATCCATGTACATAGTTAAGGTGTGTAGAGTTCCTGCTACACAAAAAGTCCTGGATATCTCTCCAAGCTGCTGCTAACCTCCCTTTATGATGGTTTACTGTCATATCTGAATCAAGCTATTATTTCCTCTCATCTCTGTGGTTTTGGATAGGGAAAAGATTAATGCAAGAATAAATTAACACGGAAGTACTAAGTCTGAGAGAAATGTGACTTCTAAAAGAAAGAAGAAATGTCCCCAAGTTGTCAGCTCTATTCTTTCTGGTCTTTTGAAAACTCTGAACTAGAGGACACAAAGTTAAGCTGTTTCAGTGGGAGGGGAAAAGAACTTGCTTACATCTCCCCTGTAGAGATCAAAATGAATACTTTTTGCTGAACTGAGCCCTTGGGTTCTTTTCTCTTTTTATTTAGATCATGGCTCACCCTGGGGTTCACAGCAGTTCATGCCACCTGTTCTTATCTTATGCTCCCAGGCATCCTAGGAGGTAAGTCACTTTTATTTCCTTTCCATAAGTGAAGAACTCAAATGAAAGTTCATGAGGACTTTCAGAAAAACAGGAATTAGTCACAGGATTGAATCAAGTCCACCGTAGTGTACTGTCGGCACTGGAATACTCTGAATAAAACAATTGATAACATCATTTCAAGATGAAAGGTACATACTTGGGGCTTTTTTTTGTAGCAGGAACTCCTTTGGATATTAGGCCACACACCCCTGATGTAGCCAATCCTCCAAGAGCTTACAGGGTTTTTAGAACAGGGCCTTCAGTAAGCTCTTGGGAGGCTGGCTACATCAGGGGTGTGTGGCCTAATATGCAAAGGAGTTCCTGCTATTAAAAAAGCCCTGTACATAAGATCATAAGCTTTGGTACTGGACTTTCACAGTGAGCTTCTGCACTGTAGCCTGAAAACTACCGATGACACTGCAAAATAGCATAGGATACATGTTGAAGTTGAGTGTATTTTATAGGATGTGGGGAGGGAATCAGAAATCTTCCCCCACCCTAGGGTTGCCAATCCCCAGGTGGGGGCAGGGGATCCTCCTCCTGCTTCAGGGAGGGGGAGGCCCTCCTCCTGCTTCAGGGTCCTCAGAAAGCGGGGGAAGGGGAGGAAAATGTCTGCTGAGAACTCTGTTATTCCCTAGGGAGATTTATTCCCATAGAAAATAATTGATAATTGATCCAGGGGTATCTGGGGCTCTGAGGGAGCTGTTTTCTGAGGTAGAGGCACCAAATTTTCAGTACAGCATCTAGTGCCTCTCCCCAAAATAACCCCCACATTTCAAAACAATTGGACCAGGGGGTCCAATTCTATGAGTCCCAAAAAGAAGGTGCCCCTATCCATTATTTCCTATGGAAGGAAGGAATTGAAAAGGTGTACCATCCCTTTAAATTTGATGGCCAGAACTCCCTTTGGAGTTCAATTATGCTAGTCACAGCCTTGATGTTGGCTCCACCCCTAATGTCTCCTGGCTCCACCCCCAAAGTCTCCAGATATTTCTTAAATTGGACTTGGCAACCCTACCCCACCCCCAAGAATTCAGATTTCATTCTTGTTGTAACTGGTTGTTTCCTGGGCAGTGACTCTGACAGGTTGTCTTCCATGTTTTGCTGACATTTTAACAAATAAAAATAAAATGGCCGTGGGGGAAGGGGTAAAAGAAGTCGCGTGAGGTTGCATGCTGGCAGGCCTCAGTTTGGGCAGGAGCTCACCGAAGCAGAGCTCTGGTACCTCTACATTTTATTGTGCTCTTTCTCTCCACCCCCTCCCCAGATACTTGCTTCTGGGCTTCGTTGTTCAAATCCCCTGTGAGAATTCTGCTGAACTCTAAGATTTGACAAACTTTCTAATATTACCCCCCCCACACACACACAAACGCAAAAAAAAAAAAGGGAAAATAACCAAAACATATAAAGCAGACCAATGGAAATCTTCATCATGCCACTGCGACCACATAGGAGAAAGTCATTTAAAAAGTACGATGGAAGTAAGGTTTTCTTATGCCCTGTGGTGCAGAGTGGTAAAGCTGCAGTACTGCATTCCTAAGCTCTGCTCACGACCTGAGTTCGATCCCAGCGCAAGCTGGTTCAGGCAGCTGGCTCCAGGTTGACTCAGCCTTCCAAGGTCAGTAAAATGAGTCCCCAGCTTGCTGGGGGAAAAGCGTAGATGACTGGGGAAGGCAATGGCAAACCACCCTATAAAAAGTCTACTGTAAAAACGTGAAAGTAGAAAACAACAGGTGCTTGCACAGGGGACTACCTTTACCTTTTTAAAGGACCATTCTAATTCAAGAAGCATTTTTAGGTAGATGCTGAGCTGATATAATTTAGAACACCTTCCAGTGAGGTTAGGGGTGTGCGGCAGATGCAAATGAGTTATGCAAATGAGTCGTGCTAATGAACTCTGGCACCTCTTTTTCACGAAATGACCCCTGCCTGCTGGTATTGATTTGAGAGGGGGATCTGAGAGGAGGAAAATGACAGTGTCCCCAGTACAGAAAAAATGGGAAAAAAGAGGATTTCAGTGCTGTGCGTAAACAAAATAAGGTGTGTGTGTGTGTGGGGGGGGGGGGGGGTTCAGTAGCCAAGAATGAAATTGACATGAGATGTAAACACATAGAGAGGGACACTAAGAATGGGAAGCCAAAAGCTTTGGAAACATGTTTTTTCTCTTTAACATTTTAGTGAACAAAGACTTTTTTGGGGGGGGGGGGGCATTTTTGCAGTCTCTGGATGCCGAACATTAAAATGGTGGATGAGCCACAAGGACCTTCTGTGAACCACCTAACTTAAGAATCACTTGAGGAGGATTCGGAGGAAGAGTGCAATCCACACAGAACGGGCTCTTAAGAAACTGTCAAGAAGAATAACTTCCAAAAAATGCTGGAAAACTAACACGATTCTTACTTTACGCCGCCAGTTTATCAGGCTTGGGATCTATTGATGCAAGATAAAATTTCAGTGCCAATACTTCAAGTTGAGACTCCTCTGACAGCTAATATATTTCTCAGAAAATGGCTTGATTTTTTTGCCTGTATCAATGAAAAATCTTCTGTTATATCCTCAGCACCAACTAAATTTCTTGATTGTGTACTGTATTGAATTTCTGTTGATCTATTTATTGTTGTCATGCTGTAATTGTAATATTGTAATTTGACCAGATATTTGCATTACTTTTGTCATTTAATTGTTTTATGTGTATATGTTAAGACTGGTTTATATAAAATGAATAAAATTTGAGTTGTTAAAAAAAAAAAAACCTGCCAAGATCATGATCAGTATGAAGGACTTAATTAGAGAATCGCAAAAAGAAAACCATGGAACACTGCAGGAAATTAGCATTACTACACGGCTGCATTAGGACATCGGCAAAAATGCCACCCCCCATGTTTTTCAATTAAGTGGCACAAGACTAAACAAGCTCTCCAGAGCTTTTTGCCAGCCCCCATACCAGTTACAGGCTTGTGCAAAGCGTGGTGGAGTTGCAGCTGACTGCAGGTACACACACACACATGATCTTCCATCCTTTGAGATGGTGTGACTCTTTTCCATTTTTCACAATGGCTAATAACACAGCAAAGAATCCTCTAGTATGCCGCAATATGGACGTTGCTTGTCAGTTTCAACAAAAGTCTCGTTAATTTCAGCATCACGTTTCCCCCCTTAGCCTAGGGGTGGCCAAACTTGCTTAACGTAAGAGCCACATAGAAGAAATATCAGATGTTTGAGAGCCACAAGACAAGAAGGTCAGATGCTTGAGAGCTGCAAGACAAAAGGCAGGCAGGCAGGCAGGCAAGTAGATGGAAGGGAAGGAGGGAGAGGTGAAAAGAAAACAACTTTAACTTTAAATGTATTCTCCAAGCTGCTAGCTGGCTTGGCTTGGAAAAGTAATTTGAAGAAACTAATGCCTCCTCCAAGCCGGCTGGCAGGCGGGAGGGGGCTTCAAGAGCCACACAATGTGTGTGAAAGAGCCACATGTGGCTTCCGAGCCACAGTTTAGCCACCCCTGCCTTACCCTGTGTTCCTTTCTGTTCCCTTTCATTCAATGAACTAAATCTAAAGTACATGTGCAGAATGAGAAAATGAGGATTTAAATGGAAGGTATTTGCTGGACATAATGTGCAGCTGCAATAAGGAAATTGTGTAATTTTTTTTAAATAAAAAACTTTGGACAGTACTCCCCACACATCACAAGTAACATTCCACCCCAGTTTTAGAAAGAGAGGGTTTTAAAAAAATTCTATCTGCAGAATAGAGAGGCGGCTGAGAGGAGGCGGCTGAGAGGTGATATGATCGCCATCTTCAAGTACTTAAAGGGCTGTCATATAGAGGATGGTGTGGAATTGTTTTCTGTGACCCCAGAAGGTAGGACCAGAACCAACGGGTTGAAATTAAATCAAAAAGAGTTTCTGGCTCAACATTAGGAAGAACTTCCTGACCGTTAGAGCGATTCCTCAGTGGAGCAGGCTTCCTCGGGAGATGGTGGGCTCTCCTTCCTTGGAGGTTTTTCAACAGAGGCTAGATGGCCATCTGACAGCGATGAAGATCCTGTGAATTTGGGGTAGGGATTTGTGGGATTCCTGCATTGTGCAGGGGGTTGGGCTAGATGACCTTGGAGGTCCCTTCCAACTCTGATTCTCTGAATAAATACACTGGAGGAAAAATAATGGTGCAGAAGGTGGGCCCAGATACTGAACTGAAGATTAAAGGGTTACTGTTCTGAAAATCTGCAGGAGGATGTGCATGCATAATGGATTTGTTTGGGGGTTGTTGGTTTTTTTTGGTCACTCGGCCTTGTTTGCCAGTTTCACAAACCTAAGTCTTGCTGCTCTCTAATTGAATTGCTTGACATATTTTGTTTTCCGCCTGGCATCTCAGTGAAAAAGGTGGGGTATAAATTAAGTTTCTATTCATCGTCATTGTCGTCGTCATCATCGTCATCGTTACCATCATCGTCATCATCATGCCATTGTTCTCATCGTGTCATTAATATGCTCAGGTCTGTTGACACCATCCTAGAGCAAGTACATTTTTTTAAAAAACAGAATATGTTCTTCGCATTGTTTGCTCTGGCACTGCTGGTGGATCTCCTAATGCCACCTGGGTTTTGGCCTCTGTGTAACCCAGAGTGCTGGACTGAATAGGCCACTGGCCTGATGTAACATGGCTTCTCTTATGGACAATGAAGAAGAAGATATTGGATTTATATCCCACCCTATACTTTGAATCTCAGAGTCTCGGAGTGGTCACAATCCCCTTTACCTCCACCCCCACCCCACAACAGACACCCTGTGTGGTAGGTGGGGCTGAGAGAACTCTTACAGCAACTGCCCTTTCAAGGACAGCTCCTATGAGAGCTATGACTGACCCAAGGCCATTTCAGCAGCTGTAAGTAGAGGAGTGGGGAGTCAAACCTGGTTCTCCCAGAGAAGAGTCTGCACAGTTAACCACTACACCAAACTGGCTCTCATTTGGATGTATAGCTATCGTGTATATGGAATAATTACGCATATAATTATGCGTTCTATGTATGAACTGCTACACAAGTCCAAGATTTATTGCCACACTTGCATAGGTTTAAACCTGGGGACTGATTGAGCCCAACTCTGTTTTTAACTAGCAGCGATTTAAACCAGTGAGTTTCATCAGCATTATATTTCACATGCAATCCTGTTATGTTTTTAAAACTACAATTATTAATAATCTTTCTATTATCTTTTTTTGCCAAGAGGGTCATTTTCATTTGCAACCTAATTACTTTCCACCCAACCACATTTATCCTGCGTTTGAGGAAAATATTGAAAGTAACATTTTAATGAAAAAGTGAAATGTAATACGCACGGTTCAGGCTGAGACTTCCAAGCCATTGCGCGGCGTGTGAATCATATCATTAAACAGCGAATGTAGGGTGAACTTTGATTAGTTACAAATGATGGGCTTAGCACAATTTGGAGTTTTAATTAGCTTCCTTGCTCATCCTCCATATGTTTGCATCATACTCACAGATCTATTACAAGTGGCATTCGGTGACCAAAATGGCTCTCTGAATTCTCACAACAGTCAACAATAGCCTACACTAGCATATGCACGATTCGGCTTTTTAACAGGGGCCCGCGTGGAAACGTCAACAAGCAGCACGTTTGCAGAAACAGACATTGCTCCCCGTTTGCATCAGGGCAATCGAGGGTGATATGCAGGGGTAGAATTGTTTGCATCGTTTTTAGCGCCGAACGTGCGTTTCCTTTCCTTTCTTAATAATAAGCTGCTGCAATCGGAGGTCTGGACTCTGGAGCCCTGCAACAAAATCACAGTTCAAATGTCAGTAACAATTACAACCGGGATGGAATTCTAGCAGGAGCTCCTTTTAGGGTTGCCAATCCCCAGGTGGGGGCAGGGGATCCCCCGGTTTGGAGGCCCTCCCCCCGCTTCAGGGTCGTCAGAAAGCGGGGGGGAGGGGAGGGAAATGTCTGCTGGGAACTCTGTTATTCCCTAGGGAGATTTATTCCCATAGAAAATGATGGAGAATTGATCCGTGCGTATCTGGGGCTCTGGGGGAGCTGTTTTTTTAAGGTAGAGGCACCAAATTTTCAGCACAGCATCTAGTGCCTCTCCCCAAAATATCCCCCAATTTTCAAAATGATTGGACCAGGGGGTCCAATTCTTTGAGTCCCAAAAGAAAGTGCCCCTATCCTTCATTATTTCCTATGGAAGGAAGGCATTGAAAAGGTGTGCAGTCCCTTTAAATGTGATGGCCAGAACTCCCTTTGGAGTTCAATGATGCTTGTCACAGCCTTGATCTTGGCTCCGCCCCAATGTCTCCTGGCTCCACCCCCAAAGTCCCCAGATATTTCTTAAATTGGACTTGGCAACCCTACCTCCTTTGCATATTAGGCCACACACACCTGATGTAGCCAATCCTCCAAGAGCTTACAAAAAAGAGCCTTGGGAGGATTAGCTACATCAGGGGTGTGGCCTAATATGCAAAGGAGCTCCTGCTAGAATTCCACCCCTGCATATCACCCTTGATTTCCCTGATTCTATATATCTAGTTCTTAGAGCTTTTTTTTGTAGCAGGGACTCCTTTGCATATTAGGCCACACACCCCTGATGTAGCCAATCCTCCGAGAGCTTACAAGGCTCTTTTTTGTAAGCTCTTGGAGGATTGGCTACATCAGGGGGTATGTGGCCTAATATGCAAAGGAGCTCCTGCTAGAATTCCGATTACAACCCACGTGATCGTAAAACCTCCTCATGTGTAAATTGTGTCAACTCCCTCCAATTTTAGGAGCAAATGGGATTATATCTTAATAACAGCACCTACTGAGAGCCAGCATGATGGTGTGGTTCAGAGCAGCAGACTCTATTCAGAAGAAAAGAGTTTGATTTCCTTGGTCTTCTACAGCCTGCAGGGTCATCAAGTCCAACCCCCTGCACAATGCAGGAAACTCACAAACACCTCCCCCTAAATTCACAGGATCTTCATTGCTGTCAGATGAATAATTATGGAACAGCCTGCAGGGTGACCTGGGGCGCGTCGCAGTTCTCTTGGGGTTCTCTCAGCCCCACCTGCCTCACAAGGTGACTGTTGTGGGGAGAGGAAGGGAAAGGAAATTGTAAGCCACTTTGATATTCTTTAAGAGAGTTCTTCAGGAGAGTTCTTCATGAAAGCAAGATTGGTGTAGTGGTGAAGTGTGCGGACTCTTCTCTGGGAGAACCCGGTTTGATTCCCCACTCCTCCACTTGCACCTGCTGGCATGGCCTTGGGTCAGCCATAGCTCTGGCAGAGGTTTCCTTGAAAGGGCAGCTGCAGTGAGAGCCCTCTCAGTCCCACCCACCTCACAGGGTGTCTGTTGTGGGGGAGGATTCTTATCTGGGAGAACTGGGTTTGATTCCCCATGCCTCCACTTGCAGCTGCTGGAATGGCCTTGGGTCAGCCATAGCCCTGGCAGAGGTTGTCCTTGAAAGGGCAGCTGCTGTGAGAGCCCTCTTCAGCCCCACCTACCTCACAGGGTGTCTGTTGTGGGGGAGGAAGGTAAAGGAGATTGTGAGCCGCTCTGAGTCTCTGATTCAGAGAGAAGTGCAGGGTATAAATCTGCAGTCTTAATAATAATAACACCTTTTATTTATATCCCGCCCTCCCCGCCGAAGCAGGCTCAGTCTTCTTCTTTAAGGCAGAAGAAGGAAAGGTATAAAAAGCTGCTCTTTTTCTTCTACAGAAGAAACATCGGGCAGCCATCATCAACATAACAAAGGAATGTAGAACCAGCAGAACAACAGGTTAGGAAAACAACGACTGCTTAAGTCCTAAATACTGAATAACAAGCATTAATATCTACATGTCTGCCGATTGCTGACAGAATTCTAGAGGGGAAATGAAATCAATATTCCCCTCATCCCAGGCACCTAAGAAAATATAGCAATTGTGAAAAAAACTATGAACTGAATACTGGCGAACAACCAGGCACCCGGTTTTCTGGCCACAGTGACACAGAGTGTTGGACTGGATGGGCCATTGGCCTGATCCAACATGGCTTCTCCTATGTTCTTAGGAAGCAACAGAGATCATAGAATCCTAGAGTTGGAAGGGACCTCCAGGGTCATCAAGTCCAACCCCCTGCACAATGCAGGAAACTCACAAACACCTACCCCTAAATTCACAGGATCTTCATTGCTGTCAGATGAATAATTATGGAATGCCTCAACTATTTGTATTGGGAAAAGAGTGCTAGTTATTTTTTTCCCCCATAAACAAGGTTAGGGATGCCCAAATATACACCAGTTTCGCTCACATCCTTCAGTAACCAAAATGGTCAGTCTTAAAAAGAAGAAGAAGAAGATATTGGATTTATATCCCGCCCTCCACTCCGAAGAGTCTCAGAGCGGCTCACAATTTCCTTTATCTTCCTCCCCCACAACAGACACCCTGTGAGGTGGGTGGGGCTGGAGAGGGCTCTCACAGCAGCTGCCCTTTCAAGGACAACCTCTGCCAGAGCTGTGGCTGACCCAAGGCCATTCCAGCAGGTGCAAGTTGAGGAGTGGGGAATCAAACCCGGTTCTCCCAGATAAGAGTCCGCACACTTAACCACTACACCAAACCAAAGGGAACTGATGATGATTATTATTATTATTATTATTATTATTATTATTATTATTATTATTATTATTATTATTACTGGTTAAACTGTGTTTCTATCCTTTCATGCCTGTTCAGTAGATTACTTCACTATATACCTTCCGTAACAGTGCAGTGCAATCAGCGTTTTATACCCACCCAGGCAGGGCTTATTTTGAGCAGTAACACACAGGATCTCAATTCCGACTGGCTTGGTGTCAGGGGGTGTGGCCTAATATGAAAATGAGCTCCTGCTGGGCTTTTTTCTACCAAAAGAGCCCTGCCCACAGGTGTCATTTTTCCTGATGTGAAGATGTAGATTTTGATGTCCATCCGAATGAGAATTGTGCGTTTCTTTTGACTTAAAGAGCCCCGTGACGCAGAGTGTTAAAGCTGCAGTACTGCAGCCCTAAGCTCTGCTCACGACCTGAGTTCGATCCCCTGTGGAAGCTGGGTTTTCAGGTAGCTGGCTCAAGGTTGACTCAGCCTTCCATCCTTCCGAGGTCGGTAAAATGAGTCCCCGGCTTGCTGGGGGGAAAGTGTGGATGACTGGGGAAGGCAATGGCAAACCACTCCATAAAAAGTCTGCCATGAAAACGTTGTAAAAGCAACATTACCCCAGAGTTGGAAATGACTGGTGCTTGCACAGGGGACCTTTCCTTTCCATTCCTTTGGTATCAACAAATTTACATGACCTTTTTTCCATTTTCTGAACTGATTCATGGTTCATTTGGTTTGGGAGCTAGTAGAACAGCTCCCTCATAAGTTAGAGATGTCAAACCCACAGGAAGTCTTCAGCAGGCTCTCCTCCATCTGCTCTTCAAGTTTGGCAAAGGTTGGATTTGGGTTGTCCAAGTTATAGTCCCCCAAAGCAGGTGCCCTTAGGAAAGCTCAGCTCTAGGTTCAGTAATAACAACAACAACAATAATAATAATAATAATAATAAAATTATTTTTATATCCCGCCCTCCCCTGCCGAAGGCAGGCTCAGGGCGGCTAACACGACATGGTATGCACCATGATTACGGTAAAATACAATCATTACTACAAAACAATTAGACAATTAAAATAGATAAAATGACATTTATAAATTAAGTTAAAATTAGATAAACAATTAAACCATTGTAAGTTATAGATTTCGGTGCTACAGTTCAAACTATGTATAGGATGGCTAGTAGCTGGAATTGCAACAAGGAAGACCTTCCAAGTCAGGAGAGGTAGTTAAAAAATTATCTCAATGTATTGAGTGGGTGAAAGGAGTCCCTCAAAGCTTTCCTTGAATCAGACACACAGCAAATAATTCTTCTTCTTTAAAAGCAACTAACTCTTCCCTCTTCATGCTGCAAAGTGAAAGCAACTGAGTCAGGGTATGGTATTATACTGGCATATTATCTGCTCCCATGGAACAGAACGGAAGCTCTGTGGTTGGCTCCCAGAGCTGCCAGTCAGCCATAAACAACTGCTTTGGGTGTTTCTAGGGCTCTCCACCAGGGCCGGCCTTAGCCCTTCTGGAACCCTAGGCAAAAGAGCTCCGCCCCCGTCACTGGGCCTGCTGCCTACTCGCAAGTAGCCCCGTGGTTGCAGTCTACTTGCGAGTAAGCGAGGGGCTATCGCAAGTAGGTGGAAGCCGCGGGGATACACTAGAAGGGCTAGGGCTGGCCCTGAAGGAAGGAAAGGGGCGGTGGCGGTGGTGACTGGGAGGGTCAGGGCAGGGCAGAAAGGGAGGGGAGGGAAGGAAAAGGGTGGTAGTGGTGGCGATCGGGAGCGGGGAGTCAAGAAGAAAGTGAGGGAAGGGAAGGAAAAGTGTGGCGGTGGTAGCAGCGATGGAGGGGCAGGCAGGAAGGGAAGGAAAAGTGTGCGGCGGTGATCCCTGGGGGCGGGCAGGGAGGAAAGGGAAGGAAAAGAGCAGCGGCGGCAGCAATGGGGGGGCAGCCAGGGAGGGAAGGGAAGGAAAAGTGCAGCGGTGGCGGCAATAAGGGGGCGAGTGGGAAGGGAATGAAAAGTGCGGCAGCAGTGATCCCGAGGGGGGGGCAGGGAGGGAGGGAGGGGAAGGAAAAGAGTGGTGGTGGTGGTGATGGGGGAGTGGGCAGGGAGGGAAGGGAAGGAAAAGTGCAAAGGCAGCGGTGAAGGGAGGCATGCAGGAAGGGAAGGAAAAGTGAGGCAGCAGTGATGGGGGGAAGAGAGGGAAGGGAAGGAAAAAAGCGCCGGGGGTGGGGGGCGGTGACCTGGAGGGAGCTAGTGGTGGCAGCCGTGGAGAAAGGGGAGGAGGCAAGCTAAGTGCTTGCCTGGGGCACCAGAGGGGGGGAGAGCCCAATTTGCCACTCCCACCTTTCGGCGTCCTAGGCAACCGCCTAGTTTGCCTAGCGGGAGGGCTGGCCCTGCTCTCCACAAGTCCACCCCCAGCATTGCCTAAGAATTGATCAAATCAGCACCAGGCTATCTGGAGAACGAACTGCACAGATGAACCACCAGAACCTCCTTAGAAAAAAGGCAGTTCATTTTTGAAACAAACCATGAATCACAAACCATTTTTTAGTTTGTGCCCATCACTGGAGGCCACCAATGAAGTTCAGGCTTGCTATATGAAGGCAAGCGATGGCAAACCACTTCTGAGCACCTCTTGCCCTGAAAACTCTATGGGGTCACCATAAGTCATTTGTGGCTTAAAGGCACTTGACACACAAACACACACACACATGCAGAGGGAGAGAGAGATAGACAGAGGCAGAGAGAGACAGGCAGAGAGACAGAGGCAAAGAGAGAGACAGACAGACAGAGGCAGAGAGAGAGAGACAGACAGAGAGACTGAGACAGACAGAGAGACAGAGGCAGAGGGAGACAGGCAGAGGCAGAGAGAGACAGACAGATAGACAGAGACAGACAGAGAGACAGAGGCAGAGAGAGAGAGACCGACAGACAGAGGCAGACAGAGGCAGAGACAGACAGACAGAGAGACAGAGGCAGAGAGACAAAGGCAGAAAGACAGAGGCAGAGAGAGAGACAGACAGACAGGGGCAGACAGAGGCAGAGAGAGACAGAGAGACAGAGGCAGAGAGAGACAGGCAGAGGCAGAGAGACAGAGGCAGAGAGAGAGAGACAGACAGAGGCAGAGAGAGACAGACAGACAGAGGCAGAGAGACACAGACAGAGAGACAGAGGCAGAGAGACAGAGGCAGAGAGAGAGGCAGAGGCAGAGAGAGAGAGACAGACAGAGAGACAGAGGCAGAGAGAGGCAGAGGCAGAGAGACAAAGGCAGAGAGACAGAGGCAGAGAGAGAGAGAGACAGACAGAGGCAGAGAGAGAGTGGGAGACAGAGGCAGAGAGAGACAGACAGAGAGACAGAGGCAGAGAGAGGCAGGCAGAGGCAGAGAGACAGAGGCAGAGAGAGGCAGGCAGAGGCAGAGAGACAGAGGCAGAGAGAGAGACAGACAGATAGAGGCAGACAGAGGCAGAGACAGAGAGAAACAGACAGAGAGACAGAGACAGACAGACAGGGGCAGAGAGAGTCAGGCAGAAGCAGAGAGACAGAGGCAGAGAGAGAGAGACAGAAGCAGACAGAGTCAGAGGAAGAGAGAGAGAGAGAGAGACAGAGGCAGACAGAGACAGAGAGAGAGAGACCGACAGACAGAGGCAGAGACAGATAGACAGAAGCAGAGAGACAAAGGCAGAGAGACAGAGGCAGAGAGAGAGACAGACAGACAGAGGCAGACAGAGGCAGAGAGAGAAAGTGACAGAGGCAGACAGAGGCAGAGAGAGACAGACAGAGAGACTGAGAAAGACAGAGAGACAGAGGCAGAGAGAGACAGGCAGAGAGAAACAGACAGAGGCAGAGAGAGAGACAGACAGACAGACAGACAGAGGCAGACAGAGGCAGAGGCAGAGAGAGACAGACAGAGAGACAGAGGCAGAGAGAGACAGACAGGGGCAGAGAGAGACAGGCAGAGAGACAGAGAGACAGAGAGAAAGAGACAGAGGCAGACAGAGGCAGAGAGAGAGAGAGACAGGCAGAGGCAGAGAGAGACAGACAGAGAGACTGAGACAGAGAGAGAGACAGACAGAGGCAGAGAGAGAGAGACAGACAGACAGAGGCAGAGAGAGAGGGAGACAGAGGCAGAGAGAGACAGGCAGAGGCAGAGAGACAGAGGCAGAGAGAGACAGACAGACAGACAGAGGCAGACAGACAGAGAGACAGAGACAGACAGAGGCAGAGAGAGACAGACAGAGAGACAGAGACAGGCAAAGAGACAGAGGCAGAGAGACAGAGGCAGGCAGAGGCAGAGAGAGAGACAGACAGACAGAGGCAGACAGAGGCAGAGAGAGACAGACAGAGGCAGAGAGAGGCAGAGAGAGAGACAGAGGCAGAGAGAGACAGACAGACAGACAGAAGCAGAGAGAGACAGACAGAGAGGCAGAGACAGACAGAGAGACAGAGGCAGAGATGGAGAGACGGGGGCAGAGAGAGACAAAGAGAGAACTCTTCATAGGTTTGCAATGTTGTATCTCAGTGAGACACTTCCACACACAGAAGTCCTTCTCACAATGACACAGGGTAGTCATGGCAGGGAACGTGGACTATGATCTTTGTTCAAGGAACAGATATATTTCCTAATAAAAAAAGATTATATGTGTTATGGGCACAAAGCCTTTCCATTAACATC
Organism: Heteronotia binoei; assembly: GCF_032191835.1. Taxonomy (NCBI): domain Eukaryota; kingdom Metazoa; phylum Chordata; class Lepidosauria; order Squamata; family Gekkonidae; genus Heteronotia; species Heteronotia binoei. Next base: position 122,123,890 of record NC_083229.1, read on the forward strand.
TAATGTTTATAACTGCCTAGGCAATTAACTAATGGAATTTTAAAAATTCAATCCCTGGTCATCATCGTTTAATAAGTTCCTTTCTTAAAGCATTTTTATGATGCATCAAACCACAGCCGACATTACTACTCCCAGGTTTTCCATTTGTTATAATTCTCTTTATAGCTAATAGTAAGGAGACAAAGGTAATAAACCCCATGAAAGAAGATTAAAGTTGTTCTGTTTAACTTGCTTATTGATTTTTCTCTCAGTCTGAATACCCAAAAGCATCCCAGACTGCAATAAACAACTTCAGCTGTGTCCAATAACGGTTCACTTATCTGGGACTTCTCAAATCCAGATTAGGAATGACTTTGAATTTCTCATACTTGTTATTTCTGCAGAGGATCCTTGTTTTTAATGTTGCTTTTCCCTTTGTGCAAGCTGAACTGGTGCTTCTGCGCTTTCAGACCATTTTCTGTTTACTTCCCCAAATGGACAAGTAATGTTGGATAATGAAGTACATTGCATGTATAAAAACCAGAAAAAATATATGCAAAAGAATATACCTATATCTGTATAATACAGGCCCACCCACTAGGCAAACTAAGCAGTTGTCTAGGGCGCCGGCAGGGTGGGGGTGACAAATTTGGCCCCCATGACCAAGACCAGGGGTCCCCAACCCTTGAGCCATGGACCGGTACCGGTCCATGGCCTGTTAACAACAGGGCTGTGAGTTGTATAATTATTTCATTATATATTACAGGGGTGACCAACGGTAGCTCTCCAGGTGTTTTTTTGCCTACAACTCCCATCAGCCCCAGCCAGCATGGCCAATGGCTGGGGCTGATGGGAGTTGTAGGCAAAAAACATCTGGAGAGCTACCGTTGGCCACCCCTGATATAATACAATGTAGTAATAATAATAAGAAGATACCATTGGATTTATATCCACTCCGAATCTCAGAGCAGCTTACAATCTCCTTTATCTTCCCCCCACCAACAGACACCCTGTGAGATGAGTGGGACTGAGAGAGCTCTCTCCAGAAGGGGCAACTCCTACGAGAGCCATGGCTAACCCAAGGCCATTCCAGCAGCTGCAAGTGAAGGAGTGGGGAATCCAACCTGGCTCTCCCAGAGAAGAGTCCACATGCTTAACCACCACGCCAAAATAAAGTGCACAATTGTAGCATCCTGAAACCATTGCCCTCCCTCCAGTCCGTGGAAAAAATTGTCTTCCACAAAACCGGTCCCTGGTGCCAAAAAGGTTGGGGACTGCTGCCCTAGACAAATCGCTAGTTTGCCTCTTCCTCTTCCACCCCGCCCCCCTCCCCGTTCCCCTCCTCCATAGGTGGCCTACTCCCTGTCCCTTCTCATCCTCTGCTCGCCTATCCTGCCTCCTCCCCGCTGATTCCCTTCATCTTCCGCTTGCCTGCCCCACCTCCTCCCCATCCGCCATGCAGGTGATGAGGTGCAGTTCCACAGGCATCACCGTGGAGGGGGGCAGCAGGTATTGAGTCTGCCTGGGGTGCCATGTGTCCCAGGGTCTTGGTGAGACTGGGGCATTCAGGCTCAGGAGGATTACAATCAGGGCTTTTTTTGTAGCAGGAACTCCTTTGCATATTAGGCCACATACCCCTGATGTAGCCAATCCCCCAAGAGCTTACAATGTTCTTTTTTTTGTATGCTCTTGGGGATTGGCTACATCAATGGGATGTGGCCTAATATGCAAAGGAGCTCCTGCTAGAATTCCACCCCTGCATATTAGGCCACACCCCCTGATGTAGCCAATCTTCCTGGAGCTTACAGCAGGCCCTGTACGAAGAGCCCTGTAAGGAATTCTAGCAGGACCTCCTTTGCATATTAGGCCACACACCCCTGATGTAGCCAATCCTCCAAGAGCTTACAGGGCTCTTAGTGGAGGGCCTACTGTAAGCTCCAGGAGGATTGGCTACATCAGGGGTGTGTGGCCTAATATGCAAAGGCGTTCCTGCTGCAAAAAAAGCCCTGGTTAAATGAATGGAACTATCTGAAGAGAAGTTTTTAATTAGCAGAAGGACTAAAAATCATGGATTCTTACCTGCTTCTTCTGGTAAAAGGTACTCTCCAAAATAAGGTCTAGTCATTCTTGGAACCATCTCTATTGAGAGAAATTCAGTTCATTCCCCTTTACCTGGTTTGTCCTTGAAATCCAACAGTCCATTTCTTTCCCTCTTTTTAGAAATCGGGAATCTGTTCCAAATCGATTCCATTTTGATCAAAAGAGACATTTGAAGAGTGGAAGGAAAGGAGGTTCTTGAAAATTTCAGCATTGTTGTTTGGTCACACAGTCGAGTCCGACTCTTTGCGACCCCATGGACCAAGTCATGCCAGCCCACCCTGTCCTTCACCACCCTCTGAAGTACGCTCAAATTCATGTCAGTTATATCCGTAACCAGGGTTTTTTTGTAGCAGGAACTCCTTTGCATATTAGGCCACTCCCCCCTGATGTAGCCAATCCTCTAAGAGCTTGCAGGGCTCTTAGTACAGGGCCTATTGGAAGCTCTTGGAGGATTGGCTACCTCAGGGGTGTGTGGTCTACTATTCAAAGGAGTTCCTGTTGCAAAAAAAAAAAGCCCTGCTAGTGGTTACGATATCATTATGGGATGGGAAGACGGACACAAATAATTTCTAGTCCCCCAATTATTTTGCTAAATACCTGGGCCTGCACTTCAGTGCATTTTGATTCATCACAGTCTAAACTCAATTCATCTGTTTTGCATTCTGTCGTTTAACTTTCCCCAAAATGAAAACGAATGTATCACAAATCTAATTTGCCAAAACACTGCGCTATTAGACGTAATGCAATTGTACATTTCAAGAAGAACGCCAATAAAACAAAATGTTCTGCAGAAAATGCCATTCGACTTTCAGAGAGCATCGGCACTTACAATCTGAACATAGCTTGATTGTGATGTCTTTCTCCAAAGCATCTTGGGAAAGCTAGTTTCTTAAAGGTAATGAGAAGGCCTTACGAGAGGTTTTTCAGATATTTTGCAGAATTACTGTTCCTTATAGGAATGAAAGCTTTTCTATATATTGTATACATTTCTTTGGATTCTCTGTTTTTCAGAGTTGGTTTTGTACATTTGTGTGCTTTGTGTGCTCATGTTGTATTTTTTATACTCAGCTTATACAGTATTGATATATACAACATACAGAATTTATGTGCATACATTGCATGGGGAAAATGCAGTGCGAGGAAACAAAACATGGTATAAAATCAGGGCTTTTTTTGAGCAGGAACGCACAGGAATGCAGTTCTGGCTGGCCTGGCATCAGGGGGTGTGGCTTAATATGCAAATGAGCACCCACTGGGCTTTTTCTACAAAAGACAGAAAGGAAAAGGCAAGGTTTCCTGTGCAAGCACAAGTCATTTTCGACTCTGGGGTGACGTTGCTTTCACAATGTTTTCAAGGCAGACTTTTTACGGGGTGGTTTGCCATTGCCTTCCCCAGTCATCTACACTTCCCCCCCAGCAAGCCGGGGACTCATTTTACCGACCTCGGAAGAATGGAAGGCTGAATCAACCTTGAGTCGGCTACCTGAACCAGCTTCTGCTGGGATCAAGCTCAGGTCGTGAGCAGAGGGCTTCGACTGCAGTACTGCAGCTTTACCACTCTGCGCCATGCGGCTCTTTCTACAAAAGAAGCCCTGCATAAAATAGATTCATGGGTTTAATCATGGGTTTAATCACACAAGGGGGATTTCAGATTAAAGTAGCAGGTATAAGAAATTGAAAATCATCTCTTAATTTAGATTTCTTAATAGAACGGTATAAGATTAAGAGTCTCCCATGGTGCTCTGTGGTGAAGAAGAAGGGGGAGGGGGAGGAGATTAGATTTATACCTCATCCTTCACTCGGAGTCTCAGAACAGTTTACAATCTCCTTTCCCTTCCCCTCCCCAGAACAGACACCCTGTGAGGTAGGTGGGGCTGAGAGAGCTCTTTTGATAACTACTCTTGAGAGTACAGCTCTTTTGAGAACTGTGACTGACCCTAAGTCACTCAGCAGGTGCAAATGGAGGAGTGGGGAATCAAACCCGGTTCTCCCAGATTAGAGTCAACACCAGAATTTATTATGTAGCAAGAACTCCTTTGCATATTAGTCCATACCCCTCGGATGTAGCCAATCCCCCTGGAGCTTAGGGTAGACCCTGTACTAAGAGCCCTGTAAACTCTGGCAGATTGGCTACATCAGGGGTGTGTGGCCTAATATGCAAAGGAGTCCCTGCTATAGAAAAAAGCCCTCAGTGCACTAAACGACTACACGAACTGACTCTTGAGGAAAGGATCCCACTGCTGGTAAAAGGGGGAAATTCATTTTTGTGTTGCGGGCATTTCCATACCTTGATCTTACACTCCTTTATGTCCAATATATCTCCCAAAAACCAATCCTCCAAGAGCTTCCAGGGCTCTTTGTACAGGGCCTACTGTAAACTCCAGGAGGATCGGCTACATCAGGGGTGTGTGGCCTAATATGTAAAGGAGTTCCTGCTACAAAAAAAAAAAAGACTTGCTCCCAAATACCCACACCACGCAGTTCCATTGGTGAAAGGGCAGACAGGTGGCTTGTGAGCATGCTCAGAAAGGGTGATCTGAGTGGGGGTCGTGGTAGTGGACAGAGGAGGGGAGGGGAACCCCTGAGTACTCTCTGCTCAGCAACACTCAAAACCTGGAACTGGCCTCAGTACCCTGTATCACAGTACATTTCATTTGTGAGGATGTTCCGACTCCCTGCACAAGATTTTGGGGGTACGTGGAGTGCTTCTGGAGCAACGCATGCAAATATGATCCAGTCCACATCAGGGGACATTTGCTAATTCCTAGTGGCAATACTCCAGGGTGCAGTTTGCTGATTTGCTGCAGGCACGCATTAGCTTCAAACACGTTTGCGCTGTTGCGAGCTTTCCGTATGGGGCTTCTGTAATGTCATAAACAGGCTAACTTGACCCAAGCTTACCAAGATGCAGAAGCAAGGTGAAGAGGGGATCCTCCTGACTGCTTTAAAATGGTAAAGGTGCAAGCAACGAGCCGTTACTGTCCCACAGGGTGATGTCACATCATGATGCTTTCTTGGCAGACTTTTTACGGGGTGGTTTGCCATTGCCTTCCTCAGTCATCTACATTTTATCTCCAGAAAGCTGGGGACTCATTTTATTGACCACGGAAGGATGGAAAGCTGAGTCAACCTTGAGCCGGCTACCTGAACCCAGCTTCCCTAACCCTAACCCTAACCCTAACCACCCTGCGCCACAGGGCTCTTACTGCTTTAAGCAGCACTGTAACCAATGTTCCCTCTAAGCTATGGAGTCTTGTGAGCAAAAAATTGACTTTGTGAGCTACTGGCATTAAAGTTGTGAGCTACCGCATAAATCAGTTTGCTCTGGGGCCGTTTTTCCTGAGCTGAAACAAAAACCTGTGAGCTGGAGGCTAAAAAATAGTGAGCTAGCTCACACTTACTCAGCTTAAAGGGAACATTGACTGTAACAGGATAGATTTCCAAGGCTTACTCTTGCATTCCTGTTAAAATGGAATAGATGACTATGGGATAATGTATGATTGTTAAATTGCAGGGCTTTTTTTTGTATCAGGAACTGCCTTGCATATTAGGCCGCACATACCCCTGAGGTAGCCCATCCTCCTGGAGCTTACAGTAAAACCTGTACTAAGAGCCTTGTAAGCTCTTGGAGGATGGGTTACATCAGGGGGTTTGTGGCCTAATATGTGAAGGGGTTAGGGTTGCCAAGTCCAACTCCAGAAATATCTGGGGACTTTGGGGGTGGAGCCAGGAGACACTGGGGTGGAGCTAGGGGGGAGGGGGGGGAAACGGCGCTGAGGAGCATGGCGAGCCGCCCCGTCTCAGAGCGGGCGGCGCCGCTGCGCAGCTGCCGCCTCTTCTCCGCTCGCCGTGGCTGCTCCTCCAAGATGGGCTCAGGCTGGGCCCATCTCAGAGGAGCAGCTGCGGTGGAATCGGAGGGGGGGGGTGGAGGCGGGCCGGGGGCGTGGCGAGCCGCGAGTCCAGGTCCTAGAAGGGCCCAGATTCACAGCTCACCATGCTCCTAGCCTGCCTCCGCCCTCCCCTTCTCTGGTTTTGCCTCGGAGGTGGGGCGGGCGATGCCGCTGCGCAGCTGCCACCTCTTCTCTGCTTGCCGTGGCTGCTCCTCCGAGATGGGCTCAGCCTGGGCCCATCTCGGAGGAGCAGCTGCGGAGGGCGGGGAGGGGGTGGCAGCGGCGCGGCGGTGTCGCCCACTCTGGGATGGGGCGGCTCGCCATGCTCCTTGGCGCTGTTTTCCCCTCCCCCCGCTTCCATTTTTTTGGGGAGCGGGGGAAGAAGCTGGAAATCCTGGGGTCCCCCGCCAGGGCGGGAGGGTTGGGAAGCCTAGAAGGGATTCCTGCTACAAAAAAAGCCCTGGTTAAATGAATGGACCTTTTTGAAGAGGAGTTTTTAATTAGGAGAAGGACTAAAAATCATGGATTGTTACCTGCTTCTTCTGGCAAAAAGTCCACTCCAAAATAAGGTCTAGTCATGACTTGGAACCAACACTGTTGAGAGAAATTCAGTCCATTCTCCTTTGCCCAGTTTGTCCTTGAAACCCAACCATCCATTTCTTTCCCTCTTTTTAGAAATCGGGAGTCTGTTCCAAATCGATTCCATTTTGATCAAAAGAGACATTTTCTTCTGTTGACCCGATTTTTCCTGTCTATACTACTTCATGGCCCAAGGATGGTCTTACACATTTCACTATTGATTATTGGCAGACTATCTGGAAATCTTGTACCAACCATTCCAAGTAGGGTTGCCAAGTCCAATTCAAGAAATATCTGGGGACTTTGGGGGTGGAGCCAGGAGAAATTAGGGGTGGAGCCAAGATCAAGGCTGTGACAAGCATAATTGAACTCCAAAGGGAGTTCTGGCCATCACATTTAAAGGGACGGCACACCTTTTCAATGCCTTCCTTCCATAGGAAATAATGAAGGATAGGGGCACCTTCTTTTGGGGCTCATAGAATTGGACCCCCTGGTCCAATCTTTTTGAAACTTGGGGGGGTATTTTGGGGAGAGGCACTAGATGCTATACCAAAAATTTGGTGCCTCTACCCCAAAAAACAGCCCCCCCAGAGCCCCAGATACTCACAGATCAATTCTCCATGATTTTCTATGGGAATAAATCTCCATAGGGAATAACAGAGTTCCCAGCAGACATTTCCCTCCCATTCCCCCGCTTTCTGACGACCCTGAAGGGGGGGAGGGCCTCCAAACCGGGGGATTCCCTGCCCCCACCTGGGGATTGGCAACCCTAATTCCAAGGTGATAAAAATCAAAGTGCAGTCCTTCAAACTCATGGCCCAGTGGTACCTTAGAACATAAGAACATAAGCGAAGCCATGTTAGATCAGGCCAATGGCCCATCCAGTCCAACATTCTGTGTCACACAGCGGCCAAATATATATATATATATATATATATATATATATATATATATATATATATATATATATATATATATATATATACACACACACACACACACACACACACATACACACTGTGGCTAATAGCCACTGATGGACCTCTGCTCCATATTTTATCTAACCCCCTCTTGAAGGTGGCCATGCTTGTGGCTGCCACCACCTCCTGTGGCAGTGAATTCCACATGTTAATCACCCTTTGGGTGAAGAAGTACTTCCTTTTATCCGTTTTAACCTGTCTGCTCAGCAATTTCATCGAATGCCCATGAGTTCTCGTATTGTGAGAAAGGGAGAAAAGTACTTCTTTCTCTACTTTCTCCATCCCATGCATTATCTTGTAAACCTCTATCATGTCACCCCTCAGTCGACGTTTCTCCAAGCTAAAGAGCCCTAAGCGTTTCAACCTTTCTTCATAAGGAAGGTGTTCCAGCCCTTTAATCATTCTAGTTGCCCTTTTCTGAACTTTCTCCAATGCTACCCATGTAAAGCTTCATCGCTTTACATGTAAAGCTTTGTAAACCCATGTAAAACCATGTAAACCCATGTAAACCATGTGAACCATGTAATGCTACCCATGTAAAGCTTCATAGCTTTACATGTAAAGCTTTGTAAACACATGTAAACCATGTAAACCCATGTAAAGCTTCATCGCATGACTTCTTCCTACTCTTCTCTTTATTGGAGGATTTGTGGTTCTCCAGGATCTTCCAACCATTGCTGGTGCTCCCATCCACTGGTCCAAATCATTTTGGCAATTGATCAGGGACCAGATTAATGATATTACAGATTATAATGCCGAGGGCTTTTTTTGTAGAAAAAGCCAGCAGGAACTCATTTGCATATTAGGCCACACCCGCTGATGTCACCATTGTTTCACAACACACAGATCTTTTGTAGAAAAAAGCCCAGCAGGAACTTATTTGCCTATTAGGCCACACCCCCTGACACCAAGCCATCCGGAACTGCGTTCCTGTGCATACCTGATCAAAAAATGCGCTGATTAGGGAGAGCCAGTTTGGTGTAGTGGTTAAGTGTGCGGACTCTTATCTGGGAGAACCGGGTTTGATTCCCCACTCCTCCACTTGCACCTGCTGGAATGGCCTTGGGTCAGCCATAGCTCTGGCAGAGGTTGTCCTTGAAAGGGCAGCTGCTGTGAGAGCCCTCTCCAGCCCCACCCACCTCACAGGGTGTCTGTTGTGGGGGAGGAAGGTAAAGGAGATTGTGAGCCGCTCTGAGACTCTTCGGAGTGGAGGGCAGGATATAAATCCAATATCTTCTTCTTATTATTATTATTATATCCCTTTGAACCTGAATATAATCTTATTAAATTTCTGGGGCTTTCCTCACAGTCCAAGCGAGAGGCAAGAACTTATTCTACTGCTATGTGTAGCAGCTAGATCTGTCATATTTTCCTCTTGAAAGACAACTTCCTCTCCTTTACTCAAATTGGGGTTTAAAACCATTCAGGGCTTTCTGGTCATGGAAAAATGTTTAGACCAGATTTCACAAACAGATACTAGCTCTCCCTCTTCTCCTTATCTCAGTATTCGTTTCCCTGTTGTTTCCTTTACTGCTAATAATCCAAAGTTATTTCTTAGTAATTCCTCCCTAGATGTTTTATTATGCTAAACAGCATGATTGCTTGTGTCCTGTTGTCTCCTCCTCTTCCATGTTAGAATATTGCAAGGCCTGTTACTGTTACATGATATCATTTCTCCCAGCTAATTATATTTTATGGTTATTCAATGACTATTTGAATAATAGAGCCAGTTTGATGTAGTGGTCCGGACTCTTATCTGGGAGAACCGGGTTTGATTCCCCACTCCTCCACCTGCAGCTGCTGGGATGGCCTTGGGTCTTTTTCTATAGCTTGAAAGGGCAGCTGCTGTGAGAGCCCTCTCAGCCCCACCCACCTCACAGGGTGTCTGTTGTGGGGGAAGAAGATAAAGGAGATTGTAAACCGCTCTGAGACTATGATTCAGAGAGGAGGTCAGGATATAAATCTGCGGTCTTCTTCTTCTTCTTTATTGTTTTTTTTTTAAAAAAAATAATACTATTGAGTTGAATTTTGTATCATTGTATATTTTTCAATAACATCATTTATTTATTTATTTTCAAAAAATCTTTCCAAACTTTCTTTAAATAATTAAAGCGGAAAACTCAGTAACTGAAATTCAAATTATATCACATTTTGGGGGGAGGGGAGAACTAGATACACTGCTGAAAATGCAATTAGACAGTCATCTATTTAATTATGTGATCATATGGGCTACATCAGGGATGTTAAACATATGGCCCACGGGCCACATCCGTCCCCCTCAGGGCTCCCATCTGGCCCACAAGCAACTGGCTGTCTGCTGCTTCCTACTTCCTGTTCCCCCTGCCTGTTTCCTGCATCAGAGCTGGCCTTTGCCTGTTTCCTGTTTTGCCGAGGAGAGATAGAAAGTCAAGCCTCCCGTCACTCAATTGATTGAGGGTTCCTCCCCCTCTCCTCCCCCTTTGGGGGGGGAGGAAGAGAAAGAGCCAGAGAGAGAGTCCCATAGCGCTTTTGAGAAGACAAAAACAACCTTTTATTCCGAGTATAAGATTTTGTGTGCAAAATGAGACACCGGATGCCACTTTTGCTCGTTAGCTGTACTGCTGGAAACAAGTTGGACTGGAGTCTAAAGTGTTGGTCTACCTTCACTCCTAAATTCACTATGCCACTTGGGATGGGAAACAATCCAATTGTAAAGAAATTATTGACTGGTATCAAGTACAGGGGTGGCATTCTAGCAGGAGCTCCTTTCCATATTAGGCCACACAGCCCTGATGTAGCCATTCCTCCAAGAGCTTACAGGGTTCTTTTTTTGTAAGCTCTTGGAGGATTGGCTGCCTCAGGGATGTGTGGCCTAATATGCGAAGGAGCTCCTGCTAGAATTCCACACCTGATCAAGTATAAAGGACATACCTGTTGGATTTGTATAGCTTCTTTGTTCCTTGTTACGTAAATGGCGGATGTTCTTTTATGTGCACAATTTTGTATAGAGGATATTTGGGATTTGACTATTTTTGGATTTTCTGTGCAATTTATAATACACTCTTTGATTGATTTTGTAATTTTGTGTGCATTGAGTTTTTGTTACATGGCTTCTTGCTTGTTGGTTTCGCCAACTGGAGCTTGACACCCCTAGTTCACACACAGCACTCCAGAAGAAGCACAATTGTTTGTTTTATATCCTGCTTTTCTCTACTTGTCCCAAAGCAGCTTACAATCACCTTTCCTTCCTCTCTCCACAACAGTCCCCTTGTGAGGGAGGTGGGGCTGAGAGAGTCCTGAGAGAACTGTGACGGGCTCAAGGTCACCCAGCAGGTTTCGTAGGGGGGAGGAGTGGGGGGAATCAAACCGGCTCTCCAGGCTGGAGTCTGCCTCTCTTAACCACGATGCATCTGGTACAACAGGGATTGGGCTTCCAAACTATTCGTTTTGATGCTTTTCTGGGTAAATGGTAATGTTAATTCACCCGGCAATCAAATTCCACACTCTTGCCGGGGCCATAAACCCACTTGAGAGTAGGTAAACAGAGAAAAAGATCACATCTGAAAACAAGCACAATCTCTTGCCCCTTTCAGAACTTTAGATCCTATGGGAATCACCATATGCCACCTCTTGTCGGTTTTGCCGTGTGATAGGATCCCACATTAACTGCAAACATCACCTCTGAAGTCAGCTGCAATATGTGTGTGTGTGGGGGGGGGGGAGGGCTGCACTTCCCTTTTTAACATCTGCTGACAACTTAAAAGCAGTGGGGAAGCATCATGGGACATTGACAATGATTGTTTGAGATTGTGAGGAGGGGGGAAAGGGTCACTTTTCCAGGGAAACAATCATTTTTTTTTCTAAAAAAAATGTTTTCATATTGTTGTTCCGCTGATAGAAAACACTTTTGAAAGAGTAATTTATCGAACACTTTCTCCTTTTGCAATGCCTGCGTCGGGATTATTACTGTTACATTTTCACATTGGAGTTTATTTTTGCAAAATGCATTTTCATTTAAATATGAATCACTCTCCTGCTACTTGTCAACGGCCTAGTAAAAGCGCCTGTCTTTGAACAGGTATCCGCTGGATCAAAATTTTGTGAACAGGTATCCGCTGGATCAAAATCTTGTGTTGATGGCAGCTAAATTAAGATGGATACCTGCGTTCAGTGTTCCCTCTAAGCTGAGTTAGCATGAGCTAGCTCACAGTTTTTTTAGCCTCTGTCTCACACATTTTTGTCTTAGCTCAGGAAAGATGACCCCAGAGGAAACTAATTGATGCAGCAGCTCACAACTTCAATGTCAGTAGCTCAGAAAGTAGAATTTTTGCTCACAAGACTCCATAGCTTAAGGCAAGGGTGTCAAATATGAAGCCCAGGGGCCAAATCGGGCCCTGGCGGGCTCCTATCAGGCCCCTAAGCAAGTCTTTATTTCTCTATTTTCTCCATTGGCTGAGGCTCCTACCTTGGGGAGGAAGGGGGGGAGAAATAGCTTGCTTTGTCAGGCTCTCTCAATTGCACAGCAAAGCTGCTGAGCCAAGCCTCTCTTCCTTCTATTGGCTGAGGCTCCCCCCCTCTCCTGGTCCCCTGGGGAAGGAAGGAAAATTTTGCTCAGTTCCCTGGATAACACGGGAGAGATACAAAGAAAGCACCTTTAAGACCAATGAGTGCTGATGTTTTAAGCACATTTTATTTTAAGTTCTTTAAAATCTTTAATTGCCTCAGCCTATGGAGAAAATAGAGGTTTTGCTCTGTAGTTCCTGTGCAATTGAGGAAGCCTTGCAAAGCAAACTGTTATGCAGAAGGAAGCAAGATATAGGGAGAAGGAAGCAGATGACAGTCAGGTGATCGGGGGCCTGGTTCGACCCCCAGAACACATGTTTGACACCCCTGCTCTAGGAGGAGAATTCTGATCTACAGAGATCTGTTTGTTTGTTTTTTCCCCCCCAGTAGTGACACATAGATAATAGCACTGCCAAATGCCTAGAGAAAGGGCTCTTCAGCATTCTCACTTTCATCACTCGTGTGTCCTTATTGCTTCCTTGTTGGTGAGTTTTTTCCTATGTGTATTTTTCTCCCTCTAGTGGTCGATTCGACACTACATTGCTGGATGCTCAGTGTAAAAAACTGCAATTTAAATCTACGTGGAGATATGAAAGACATACAGCAATGTTATACTGAATGGACTACTAGAGATAGCAAAATTCATGTGGGGGAAGAAAACTGGAAATGGTAGGGACACACAAGCGACAAAAATGAGGATAAAGAAGAACTCAAGGTATGAGACTATGGTCCTATCACTGCATGGAACAGAGATATTACTTTACTGTAAGAGAGTAGGATAACCTGAGGAATGTATTAGGAACACACATAGAATCTTTGCACATTTACAGCCATATGGACAAATGCGGAGAAAAAAATGTTGCCAGAAATACAGACTACCAATGCCAGGCAATTACCCAGTGCTGTTCAAATGCATGTCTATATTTAGGTGTCACAGTTGACTTACAATCTCCACAAGTCCTTTAGCATGTCCCCATTTCTGAAACCTTTTGTTCCCTTTAATCCATCTGAGCTTTCCTGCAAAGATCTCCCCTGATGGACCAGCATCAAAAGAAACAATGGCCTTTCTCTAAATAAAAAAGGATGCAGCTTTTTGGCATTACGCCTTTACAAGCCCAGGCAGCATGGCTTTCAAAGGCACCTGCTGTGACAGATCCGTCAGAGCTTGCAAAGGACCAAGGCAAGGATGACACGCTTCCACCATGACAATACTCGAAGCCAGAGTCCAGGACTGTACATCCACAGCCTTTAATTGACAGAGTGCACGATGACTCAGGTTTCTTTTAACCTCTCCGACACCCGAGCCATAAATATCACCACAGAGGGCAGGGGGAAGTCTTCACTGAGTGCACCTGAAACCATTGAAAGCAATGCAAGCGTGGAGTGAGCTTTATTCCAGAATCCTCCAACTGGTACATAGAGCTGAGACACACATGCATTTTCTGGAGCCTATTATTAGCTGCCCTGGTAGTGTCAAACATGCAGTTTGGGGTCTGAATCAGGCCCCTGGAGGGCTCCTATCAAGCCCCCAAGCAACTGGCTGTCATCTGCTTCCTTCTCCCTATATCTTGTTTCCTTCTGCACAACAGCTTGCTTTGCAAGACTTGCTCAATTGCAAGGAGCTACAGAGCAAAACCTCTATTTTCTCCATTGCCTAAGGCCTCCCTTGGGGAGGAATAGCTTGCTTTGCCAGGCTCTCTCAATCGCACAGCAGAGCTGCTGAGCTAAGCCTTTCTTCCTTCTATTGGCTGAGGTTGCCCCCCAGACCCCTGGGGAAGGAAGGAATGAAAGAGCTAGCGCTTCCTTTGCTCAGTTCCCTCAATCTCATGGGAGAAATACAAAGAAAGCATCTTTAAGACCAATGAGTGCTTTTGTTTTAAGTTTTTATATATATATATATATTTGTGTTTGTCTGTGTTCTTTATAAAATTTATATCTCTGCTACCTAATCTTAAATAGGTATACACATGGCCCGATCCAACATGGCTTGGTCCAACCCAACACAGCCCGGCCCAACAAGGTCTCGTATATGTCAGATCCAGCCCTCATAACAAATGAGTTTGACACCTCTGTCCTGTGGGGTTCTAGATCAAATCAAGCCTGAACTCTCCCTGGAAACTATCATACTTTGGTGACAGTATGGAAGACAAGAGTCACTGGAAAAAGCAAGAATGCTAGGAAAAGCTACAGGCAGCAAGAAAAGAGGAAGGCCCAACATGAGATGGATTGACCTCACAAAGGAAGTCGCGGCCCTGAGTTTGCAACACCTGAACAAGGCTGTTAACAATAGGACATTCTGGAGGCTATTAATCCATAGGGTCTCCAAAAGCAGGAAGTGATTTGACGGCACTTGAGATACAAGCACATGACTAGAGCCTGTTTGGTGTAGTGGTTAAGTGTACAGACACTTATCTGGGAGAACCGGGTTTGATTCCCCACTCCTCCACTTGCAGCTGCTGGAATGGCCTTGGGTCAGTCATAGCTCTCGTAGGAGTTGTCCTTAAAAGGTTAGCTGCTATGAAAGCCCTCTCAGCCCCACCCACCTCACAGGGTGTCTGTTCTGGGGAGGAAGATAAAGGAGATTGTGAGCTGCTCTGAGACTCTGAGATTCGGAGTGGAGGGCAGGATATAAATCCAATATCATCATCATCATTATCATCATCATCATCATCTTCTTCTTCTTCTTCTTCTTCTTCTTCTTCTTCTTCTTCTTCTTCTTCTTCTTCTTCTTCTTCTATTGAGTAGCTTGTTAAGAATAGGATGCTTAGTGTTTCTAATTAGGTTTGTCAGGTCCCCCTTGGCCAACTACAAGGGGGATAGGGTTAGAGGATAGGGTTGCCAAATCCAGGTTAGGGAAAATTTTGGAGATACAGGAATGGAGCCCAGGGACAAGAGGGTCCATCCACCCTCTAAGAATTCATATTTCCTAGGGGAACTTCTTATATATTTAGCCTGGAGATGAGCTGTAATTATGGGGGATCCCCAGGCTTCACCTGAAAGCTGGCCCCATTGTTTCCCCTTTTTGTTGCTTTAGACTAAATACAAGTGAATTGAATTTTTGGAGTCCAAACAACCAAAGGAATTTTTGAGAGCTATTCAGATAAAAATTAGGCCAAATGTCTCCCAATGATCCAAAGTCTTTGAGAATAGCTACTCTAGAATGTTAAGAGAAATCTTTTAGGATGGACTCTTGTTGCTTCTTTTACTGCAAGGCAGATTTTCCCGCCAAAAATCCTAAAAAGTTCTTCGCTACTCTGACAGATTAGCCCGCAGTAGCTTGTGTTAATAAAATATTTTTACATTTCTGTGTGCCCCACCCTTTTTGTCAGAGGAGTTATTTGGCTTTTGCTAGCTCAGAGATTTGTTGAAGATAAGAAGCCCACTTGATAATCCCTTCACTCAAAATGGCACTTGAGGAGTGAAGTTCAATCTGAAATACAGGGTTATTTAACACATATAGCTGGGTTAGGGATAGGCAGGGGATGAGAAAGGTGAGATAAATCTTGTTGTATTTACAAGTTATAATATTGTTAACAGATTAATTTAGCTGACTTAGTTTCCTGGAGGCTAGTCCTTTCTTGTACTTATCTCCTCTGTGAGATTATTGCATTCCCTTTGACTTTGGAGGTGTCTAAGATCATTTTCTTTTACACAGACCAAGGGTCGTTTTAGAGTTGAATAACTGAGAAGGAAATATTCTGTTTCCTAGAAGCAATATCCCTAAGGGGTGACATGATAGAGGTTTATAAGATTATGCATGGAATAGAGAAGGTAGAGAAAGAAGTATTTTTCTCCCTTTCTCACAATACTAGAACTCGTGGACAGTCAATGAAATTGCTGAGCAGTTGGGTTAGAACAGATAAAAGGAAGTACTTCTTCACCGAAAGGGTGATTAACACATGGAATTCACTGCCACAGGAGGTGGTGGTGGCTACGAGCATAGCCAGCTTCAAGAGGGAATCGAATTAACATCTGGAGCAGAGGTCAATCAGTGGCTATTAGCCACAGTGTACTGTTGGAACTCTCTGTCTTGGGCAAGTGATGCTCTGGTATTCTTAGTGCTTGGGAGAGGCAACAGTGTGAGGGCTTCTAGTGTCTTGGTCCCACTGATGGACCTCCTGATGGCACCTGGTTTTTTTGGCTACTGTGTGACACAGAGTGTTGGACTGGATGGGCCACTGGCCTGATCCAACATGGCTTCTCATGTTCTCTTATGTTCTTTTCTATTTGGCTAGACCGGCAGCTTCAACCTACTGACCAATCTCTTCTGCTAAACCTGATTCTGTTTTTGACACTGTGAATACACAGTTTTCAGCTGTTGACACTTAGTCTGAACGTTCATATTTTGAACTTTTCCTCAGATTCTGTAGTAGACAGTAAGGTGAAGGAGTTGTGTCCCTTCACTTTATGAGTGTTTCCTTCTGGGAGACGCACCAACTGTCCCACTGTCTGGCTACTAACTCACTAGAGATGACAAACAGACCCTTTTCCTCAGCACCTAGCAATTCTTCTTCAAAAAAGGTAAAGGTAGTCCCTTGTGCAAGCACCAGTTGTTTTCGACTCTGGGGTGACATTGCTTTCACAACGTTTTCACAGCTACCTGGAGTCGGCTACCTGAACAAGCTCCCATTGGGATCGAACTCAGGTCATGAGCAGAAGGCTCCAACTGCAGTACTGCAGCTTTACCACTCTGCACCATGGGGCTCTTAATGCTACCTAATCTTAAATAGGTACACACACGGGCTGGCTCGACATGGCCCGGCCTGACAAGGTCACATTTATGTCAGATCTGGCCCTCATAACAAATGAGTTTGACACCTCTGCCCCTGAATCTATCTTCTGTAGTAAGCTGGGCATTTTTTTGTAGCAGGAACTCCTTTGCATATTAGGCTGCACCCCTCTGATGTAGCCAACATAGGAGGGGCTACATAATATGCAAAGGAGTTCCTGCTACAAAAAACCCCCCTGGTATTAAGTAAACAGTAAACAACTCGCGCAGGCAGCGAAGGAAATGAACATGATTCGGCATATCGAGAAAATGATGGGCATGTTCTTTAGCCTCTCTAATACATTTTACAAGGAGTAGGGGAAGAGAGAAAGAGAATGAGTCAGCATTTAATGTGACAGATGCATTGTCCAGCCAGCAGAGTATATATTGATCTCTCCAGCAAGCTGAGGGGAGACAGAAAGAGAGAGCGTGAGTCAACACATAACGTAAGTGACGGGCTCATTGTCCAACCAGAAGAGTGTGTATTGATCCATCCCATACTACAATGAAACTTTTTGTGTGTTTGAAAAGTGTTTCCACTCATCATTCCTCATTATCTTTTTTTTTTCTTTTTCTACACAATCAGCAATAATGCTTAAAGGTTCTTCCTGTATTATTGAAATCGTTATCATGTAACTGAGCTGCTTTCAACAGAGTCCTTTTGGGGAACACTACAATACCGACTTCCATAGGTAAAGTACCCCAAAGCTCCTAGTACTACCCTTCAGAACACCTTGTTATACCCAGGAGTGGAATTCTAGCAGGAGCTCCTTTGCGTGTTAGACCCCCCCCCCCCTGATGTAGCCAGTCCTTTTTGAGCATGAAAACTTCTTTTTTGTAGATAGATCAAAGTGGGCAGCCGTGTTGGTCTGAAGTAGTTGAACAAAGCAGGAGTCAAGTGGCACCTTTAAGACCAACCAAGTTTTATTCAGAACGTAAGCTTTCGTGTGCTCTCTAAGCACACTTCATCAGACGAGGGGATCAGGTATTGTGGGCTGAAATACAAGCAGTTTGTTGATTAAGTATGCAGGCTGATCACATGGTAAACCAGTGTGGCTTGGCCATTTGGTTTAGATAGCCATAAAAGGTAATTACTGTTAGAGAATTTTGCACGCAGCAGAAGACACTGAAGGAGAGGGACAGGCAAACACAGGAATTAATAGACAAGAGAGATAACTGTATTCAATGGTAGAATATATTACCAGGATAGTATCCAATATTCAGAGTCGTTGCCAGGCCAAGGTCATACACAGTAATCAGTACCCACTTCAGTAGATAACAGTATACACCAGTAAGTATACACAGCACGATCCAAGCACAGTAGCATAGGATCCAACACCAGCAGTGTTTGCTGCCACCCAGACTGTGAGCCTCACAGTACCCACAATCCTTACAGGCAGACAGAGCAGGCTCACTGAGCTTCCCTAAGTACACGTACCAATCATGCAAGCTCACCAGAGGTTGCATCAGCTCTGTGAGTCAGCACAAAAGCCTAATTACAGGTGAGGTCATTCCACCTTACCTCAGTAACATGTAACAGCTGGGCCATGATGCAGCATGACTCAGCATGACATTGCAGAAACAACATTACTATTACTAAGATGGAGTCAGTCAGCCATTTTAGGACTGAGTTGCAACAATTACAGAAACACCAATTGGCAGAGGACTTTTTAAAATGCTGTTAATGGCTTCCAATCTTCACGTGAACAGAGTTGCAAAAAAAAAAAAACCCCCGCAAAAAATCCCTCAAGGCAAATTTGTTTGACAAGTATTCTAGTCGGCACCAAAGCAAACAGACCTAAAGGTGGATTCATGACTCTTTTTGTTTAAGATTTAAATTTTAATAAAATAAATACATTCTCCAAACAAATAAACATGTTATGGGGTCTAAGCAACAATACCAAATGCAGAATTGTAAAATAAGTGACTAAAATAATAATCAGATTACAATTGCAGCAGATCTATGGGATATACACGATTTGGAATTTTATCCATTAAAGCCATACAATTTTAGAAAGGTAACCAAATTGCTGGAAAGTCCGACTTACACTCAGCAAGTCCTTTATATTGATTATAGTACATTTTTGTCCATAACAAAAAAAAAAAATCTCCAGATATCAAATCATAAAGAAAGTGATGGTGGTGATTTACATTTCTGCCTAGATGCTATAGCAGCTTGTGCAGCTGCTAGTAAAAATTCAATTATTTTTGTTGTTGTTGTTGTTGGTTTGGGTACATTGACATCATTCCATAAAGAAAGTAAGAGTCATTCATGTCTGATTGCCACAGTCATACACAGTAAATTCAACGGTCAACAGCCTTTGCTGCAAATTCACAATGGTAGGGGTGCCAGCCTCCAAGGGGGACCTGGAGACCTCCCAGAATTATAGCTCCTCTCCAGACTACAGAGATCAGTTCCCCTGGAGAAAAGGGATGCTCTGGAGACTGGACTCTATGACATCTGAACCTCGCTGAGATACCTGTCCTTCCCAGACTCCACCTTCAAATCTCCAGGTGTTTCCCAAACTGGTTCTGTCAACCTTACTCACCCATCTTCTGCTATTGGCCAGTATGGACCTAGCAACCCTACGCAAGGGGTGTTTTCATTTGGTGAGGCTGCGAGCGATGGTTCTCCTTGTCCTCTTTCGTGGCTTTCTGGATGCATTCTGTAATGAAGAGTGATTCAGAAAATAGTAACAACAGCCTCTTTATGAAAAAAAAATCATTTTTTTTTTGTTGACAAGGTATTTCCTGGTCATTTCCATAACTCACAAAAAGCTACTTCGCTGAAAACTGTAAATAACACAGATCTATTCAAATTTCATTGACTATCCAATTGGTGAAAGTTCAATGCTCAAAGGGCCGAACATTTCAGTTAAGTTAACAGCCTTTCAATCTATCCACTCTTCCTCCCCTGTTTTCTGTTATTGACAAAAGTAACGTTTTGTATATCAATTACTGTAATGGTTTATCATGTGTGGGATTCTTAATATGAATGGTCCGACTTTGCTTACATTATGTGGGCTTTGGACTTTGGCATGACAAAGGAGAGGAAGGAACAAACCTGTGTGGGAAAAGTGCTATGCTGAAAAGCAATACATGGCATGAGAAATATACCTCCCTGGAAAGAGCTCTATTGATTTTTATAGCTATTGTTTTGCAAGGGTTTTTATCCAGACTTGGCAGTCACTCAAAATCTACATTTAAACAGAATTTTTGAGGGTGATGATACAATTCCCCCCATGTCAGGAGATAAGAGTATTTTCTTAATGAAAAAGGCACTCTGAGCATAAAATATTTAGAGATGACATGAGGGGCTACTTACTGTTTTTCCAACAGGGAGACTCTCGTGTTTGTTTGCTTTTTCAGTTTTTTTCTTTTTACATTAAGAAGATGAAGAAGATATTGGATTTATATCCCGCCCTCCACTCCGGCTCTCACAGCAGGTGCTCTTTCACGGACAACCTCTGTCAGGGCTATGGCTGACCCAAGGCCATTCCAGCAGGTGCAAGTGGAGGAGTGGGGAAATCAAACCCAGTTCTCCCAGATAAGAGTCCGCACACTTAACCACTACACCAAACTGGCTCTCCACATTAAAGTGCACGTCAATGGCAACAAGTCCATTGGCCAATCCAAGATTTAAAAAAAGAAGTAGGCCTGAGGGATGCTCATCCATCTATCAGGCCTACATCTTTTGTTGAGGAGAATTTTTGAAAATTATCGATGAGTCAAGGTGGAGCAGCTGTTTGAAGCATCTAGATTCCAGCTCAGGTGAGGAGTATGCCACTATCATGCCATCTTTCCCAAACTGTGTTTAATTTTTAGAATGATCTGTTTTCTCATCCTCTTAGCAATACCTCTCCATCTTCTGATCAATCCCTCGAGTTAGCTAGGTTTGAACCAATGAACAATTGGAATGAAAGGGTATACAAAGTGTGAATACTATGGCATCTTGATTTTCCCGCCTATAATTTATTTAGTTTCTTGGGATATTTGTAGATGGCTTTTATGCTCCCACAAGGACCCAACACCATTCATAACATAATTATTCTCTCATTCATTTTATCCTCACACTCTCTCACACACTAGGCTTCTCAACCTCCCCACCCTGCCGGGGGACCCCTGGATTAGCAGCCTAATCCCCCGCTCTCTAAAAATCTGGAAGCGGGGGTGGAGGGGGGTGGAACGGTGCCATGTCTCTTTCCCTGCCTGGCTTCAGGCTTCTCCTTTCCTCCAGGTCACAAAGACCCGCCCACCGCCGGCCTGCTATTCGCTCCAGTCCGGCCTCCCTTTGCGAGGTGCATGCTGGGACTCGTAGTCCTTGCATCCTCTCCGGCTGCCGAGTGGCGTCTCCTCGGGAAGTCTGGCCGGTGGGGGGGGGGGAGCTCCGCCCCCAGAGGACCATGTGCGTTTCTACCTCCGGAGGCTTCAGTCGCTGATTGAAAGGCTTCCTCTTGGGATGGTGTGTCTGTGTTACTTTGGCAGCAACTCGTGAGTAGAAAGGCCAATCCCCTTCAGAGTCGCCAGAAATGGGGGGGACACGTCTGCTGAGCATTATTCTCTATGTGGAGATTGATTCTCATAGGGTATAATGGGGAATTGATCTGGAGGTTTCGGGGGCTCTGGGGGAGCTGTTTTTGAGGTAGAGACACCAAATTTTCAGTATAGTATCTAGTGACTCTCCCCAAAGTATCTCCCAAGCTTCAAAACGATTGGACCAGGGGGTCCAATTCTATGAGCCCCAAAAGAAGGTGCCCCTATCCTTCATTATTTCCTATGGAAGGAAGGAATTGAAAAGGTGTGCAGTTCCTTTAAATGTGATGGCCAGAACTCCCTTAGAGTTCAATTATGCTTCTCACACCCTTGTTCCTGGCTCCACCCCCAAAGTTCCCAGATATTTCTTGAATTGGACTTGGCAACCCTATCACACACACAAAACCTGTGAGGTAAATTAATCTGACAGAGAGAAAGACTGACCAAAGGTGACACAGGAAGCTTCCATGGTAGGGTGAGATTTGAACCTGTCATGATGTGTTAACTTCAGCACTATATTAGGTCTCCACATTGTCCTCTCCCAGAGTGTTTTTTTCTTAAGAAAAGGCCCATCAAGAGCTCAGTTGCATATTAGGCCACACACCTCTGAAGTAGTAGTAGTAGTAGACGGTACTGAATTTATATCCGGCCCTCCACTCCGAAGAGTCTCAGAGTGGCTCACAATCTCCTCTCCCTTCCTCCCCCACAACAGACACCCTGTGAGGTGGGTGGGGCAGGAGAGGGCTCTCTCCCTTTGAAGGACAACCTCTGCCAGAGCTACGGCTGATCCAAGGCCATTCCAGCAGCTGCAAGTGGAGGAGTGGGGAATCAAACCCGGCTCTCCCAGATAAGAGTCCGCACACTTAACCACTACACCAAACTGCTCTAGTAGTAGTAAAAGAAGAAGAAAAAGAAGAAGAGGAAAAAGATGACGATGATATTGGATTTATAACCCACCCTATACTCTGATTCTCAGAGCGGTCACAATCTCCTTTATCTCTCCCCCCTCCTCCCACAACAGACACCCTGTGAGCAATGTTCCCTCTAAGCTGCAGAGCATTGTGAGCAAAAATTCTACTTTGTGAGCTACTGGCATTAAAGTTGTGAGCTACTGCATAAATTAGTGTTCTTTGGGGTCATCCTTCCTGAGCGAAGACAAAAATGTGTGAGCTGGAGACTAAAAATCTGTGAGCTAGGTCACACTAACTCAGCTTAGAGGGAACACTGCCTGTGAGGTAGGTGGGACTGAGAGAGCTCTTACAGCAGCTGTCCTTTCAAGAACAACTCCTACAAGAGCTATGGCTGATCCAAGGCCATTCCAGCAGCTGCAAGTGGAGGAATGGGGAATCAAACCCGGTTCTCCCAGATTAGAGTCCGCACACTTAACCACTACACCAAACTGGCTCCCAGCCGGAACTCTGTTCGTGTGCGCTCCTGCTCAAAAAAAGCCCTGTCCTATCCTAGCAGTTATTCTCCCTACAGGGTTTCAACAGCCACAATCCCCTCATCCCATCATCCAATATATTCCAGCTACTGTGTGAAGAAGAGAAGCCTGGCCTAGGGAACCTGATTCCCTCCCCCATTCTACAGCAGCCATTTTAGAGCTGCCAGGCTCACCCTGGCCACTGGTGGGGGATGGGGGAATAGGTTTGCCAGATGCAGGTTGGGAAACTCCTGGAAATTTTGGGATGGAGCCTGGGAAGGACAGGGCCCTCAGAGGGGTAAACAGGAGAAGAGTCCACCCTCCAAAGCCCTCATCTTCTCCAGTGGACTGATCTCTGTAGGCAGGATATGAGCTGTAAGTCCAGGAGCTCTCCGGGTCCCACCTGGAGGCTGCCTATGGCATTTCGATGCCACGCTGTAGTGGCTGAAGTGCTAGACTAGGATGAGGGGAGACCCAGGTTGGAATAACCATTCTGCCATGGAAGCTTATAACGAAGTATTGTGCCTTTTCCATCTTGAATCTGCCGCCCATCAGCCTCATTGGATGCCCTCACATTTTCGTGTTTTGGAAGATGGAGAAAAAGTTCTCTCCACCCTTTGCATCGTTTTATTGAAAAGTAGTGGTCAGACGCTATCGTGAATCCATCGTACTCTTTTATTAGCGAGAGCCCAACTGAGGACACACACGGCTAGCCAAAACTATATACACAGAAACTCCACCCCAAACAATAAACTCCACCCCCAGCAATAAACAACCCAATAGGAAAAAAAAGGAGCTCAGAACCCTCATTTGCATGGGCTTCATTCAAATGGATATTACCCAATTGCACTGAGTGTAGCTGCAAGGAGTCGCTCAACAACAGGTTTCATTCAAATAGATATTACCTGATTGGCTGGCTCAGCTAGGGCGGCCAATCTGAATTTAGCTGCAAGGAGCCTCTTGCAGAATGGGTGCTCGCTCGACGCTCCCAATACACCACATTTATAAATCTCTATCATGTCTCCCCTTAGTCATCTCTTTTCTAAACTGAAATGTCCCAGACTCATCTGCCTTTCTTCATAGGTCAGGTGGCACAATCCTCTAGACATCTTGACTGCCCTCCTCTGTGCTTTTCCCAGCTCTGCAATGAAGTTTTAAGGTAGCTATTGTTTGAGGCAGAACATTGGATTAGAAAAGTTTTTTTTTTAAAAATGTAATTCAGTAATGGCCAATAGACCTCTTCTCCACCTCCATCCCATATAGGGTTGCCAAGTCCCCTGCAGCCTCTGGCCAGTGGGGGGGATCCTCCCCCCTACGTCGCTGGCACAATGACATCACTCGCAAGTGACATCATTGCACCGGTGATGTTGCACACCGGCCACTCTAGGAGCTTCTGGGAAAACTCTATGGTTTCTCCAGACGCTCTAGCAATTTGGGACAAAACTCTATGGTACAATGGGTACCATAGGATTTTCCATCCCAAATTGCTAGAGTGTCTGAGAAAACCATAGAGTTTTCCCAGAAGCTCATAAAGCAGCTGGTGAGCGACGTCGCCGGTGCAATGATGTCACTGTGCGTGATGTCATCATGCCGGTGACATCAGGGGAGGAGCCGCATTGGGCCGGCGAGTTGGGAACCTCTGGGGTGGGGGAAACCCTGCCCAGCCCAGAAATTTGGCAGTTCTAATCCCATACATGCCAATGTCTAGATTCTTCTAAAAATATGGAAAACCACAGTCCTACATTTTGTTAAAATGCATAATCATACACTGGAACGTATATACTATTGCAACGAGGACCCCAACAGGTACCTTCACAGTAGGAAGCCTTTACAAACTGTGTACTGGGGGGAAATGCATAATACAATGTGTTATCTAGCTAACTGGCCTTTCAAAAAAATATTTCTGGTCTCTTTGTGTAGGTAGTTCAAATTACTCCAGTGGTTAATTGCTGACATTTTGCCTATACCATAACGCTGTCATCGTCACCACAATAAATCCCCAGAAACCTTTAGACTGCTTAGTAGTAAAAAGAACAAATCCCAGAAAATATTATTCAAAAAAAAATTTATTAAGCATTCCCTGAGACTGTGCCCTAGGAAATGAATCTTTATGCATTTTAATCTTTTGGTCTTAAAGAAGCGTAATTGAAATTCTCCGTCTGGAATACAAACAGGGTACGTTTTACCTCACTAAGCAGACATCATTACCGTTGCTCTGCCGATACTCTCCTGCTTAAACTATCTTGGGGTTTCAAATCACACTATATATCTCCTCTCTCAGTCTCAGTCTGTCTCTGTGTGTGTGCGTTTGTGAAGAAAAGTGGGGGGAATGAGTGGGGAACAGTAAAGCCAGCCAACAGGAAAGAACTCTTCCCCACCTCCCCGCTGGTCAAGCAGAATTGTGTGAGGCTGAGGTTCACAAAGTGTGTAAATCCCCTCTGGTACTACTCTATTAGATAAAGCAGCCTAACAGCGAGAAGTGATAACTGAGGTAAACGTCTCACAGGACACTTGATAAATTGACGTCATTCAAGGCTATCTGCGGTAATACAGTTTTGATGTCTGAACAGGGTAACTACTCAGTATGCGGCCAGCCCTTTCAAAACACTGGGTATCGATCACTAGGTACTGATTCAGAAGGACCCAACATTGGCTTGCTTCATTTTTTTTTTTAAAAGAGCAACAAAGTAGGACTAATTATGGAAGATGGTTTTCTCCCCGCGTTAAACACTCAAAAAAACAATAGAACGTTATCTTGCTTCAAGACGATGAAGCGTGGGCTTGAGAAAAGACAATGTTTCCATTTGTTGTTAGGCTTGCCAAGTCCAATTCAAGAAATAGCTGGGGACTTTGGGGGTGGAGCCAGGAGACTTTGGGGGTGGAGCCAGGAGACATTGGGAGTGGAGCCAGGAGAAAGGGTGTGACAAGCATAATTGAGCTCCAAGGGAGTTCTGGCCATCACATTTAAAGGGGCAGCACACCTTTTTAAATGCCTTCCTTCCACAGGAAATAATGAAGGATAGGGGCACCTTCTTTTGGGGCTCATAGAATTGGACCCCCTGGTCCAATTGTTTTGAAACTTGGGGGGTACTTTGGGGAGAGGCACCAGATGCTATACTGAAAATATGGTGCCTCTATCTCAAAGAACAGCCCCCCCAGAGCCCCCGATACCTCCAGATCAATTCCCCATTATACCCTATGAGGATCGATCTCCACATAGGGAATAATGAAGTGCTCAGCAGACGTTTCCCTCCCCCCGCCACCCCATTTCTGGCGACTCTGAAGCGAGGGATTGGCCTCTCTACTCAGGAGTTGCTCCCAGCTTCTTCAAAGTAACACAGGCACCCCATCCCAAGAGGAAGCCTTTCAATCGGAGACTGAAGCCTCCAGGGGTGGAAAGTCACATGGTGGCTGTGGGGGCGGGGCTTCCCCCCGCTGGCCAGCTGACTGGGGGCAGGAAGGAGCCTGGGAAAGCTGAAGAGCCCCTGCTAAGACCTGGGGATTGGCAAGCCTATTTGTTGTCCCTGTTTTAATGTCCATCCGCTTGTCCTCTTTCCCAAACCTGAGTCACATTTGAGAAGGAACACACAGGAACAGTTCTGGATGGCTTGGCATCAGGGGGTGTGGCCTAATACACAAATGAGTTCCTGCTGGGCTTTTCCTACAAAAAAAGCTCTGTGTGAAACAAGGGTGACATCAGGGATGTGGCCAAATGTGCAAATGAGTTCCTGCTAGCCTTTTCCTACAAAAAAAAGTCCTGGGCGTGAGTAATATTGGCCACTTTACTTTAAACTTATATCCCACCCTCTCCGTGAATGGACTCAGGGCAACTAACAACAACCAAGTATTACATATTAAAATCACTAAAACCATATAAACTAAAAACTATAAATATAACATTGTGGTGCTATTCACAACTTCTTATGGTGGCTCGCGGTTTCTTCAGTGGGCCAGTTCAATCCCTGCTAATTTTTTAGATGGTCTGTCTGTTGGTGGTCCTTGAGACATTATATAATAGCTAGTATTCACTCAGTTATAAGGGAGGCAGCATTCTCCACTCAGATGTCATAGGCTAATCAAAATAATTATGTTTTACAGGCCCTGTGGAATTGGGAGAGATCCTGCAGGGCCCGCCTCTGGGAGGGTGTTCCACAGCATTGGTGCTGCCACCAAGAAGGCTCTGGCCCTTGTAGAGCTCAGTCTGGCCTCCCTTGGTACAGGGATGGAGAGAAGGTTAAGCTACAGGGCCTACATTTCCCAGGATTCCTTCTGTCCTTCTGATTGGGTGGCAGCAGTTTTGGAGAGAAAAATTTGTTCAGTGGAGACCAGAAGGACAAGACCTGGAAGGAAGGAAATAAAAGGCCAAGCTAGAAAGGGATGGTTGTTCTCTCTGGAAAGGCTAGGCTGAAGGAAGGCTTCAGTCATGAGAGCTCCTTCATCCAAAGAGTGGTGAGTCAGCTGGAAATAGAGGAAGGGAACCTATAGTTAGTTGTGTTAGGGCTTTCTATTTTGCTTTTCTATTTTTGCTTTAATACTTTTACTGTTTCCATGTTCACTATTGCATTAAAAGTTACAACCAAGTTGTTTGTCCTTGAGCACTTAGTTCAGTTAAGTTCAGAACGGATATTGAGCGTTACAATAAACTTATTGTTGTTATACTGCCTGGGTCTCTGCGCCTCTTTGGTCACAGATAAAAGGTGCATGCTGAGAAGTAAGTCAGGTGAAAGCTCTGAGGAAGACCCTGGGCAGCCAGTAGAAGTGTTGAGGTTAGCAAGTCTGCAGCACTTCAGTAATTATAGAGTTAACCTTGTTTTTGTTAGTCAACAAGAAGTCATATGTGTTTATCTGTTAAGGTCAAGGTAGTCCCCTGTGCAAGCACCAGTCGTTTCCGACTCTGGGGTGACGTTGCTTTCACAACATTTTCATGGCAGACTTTTTACGGGGTGCTTTGCCATTGCCTTCCCCAGTCATCTACACTCCCCCCCCCCCCCAGCAAGCTGGGTACTCATTTTACTGACCTTGGAAGGATGAAGGGCTGAGTTAACGTGAGCCGGCTACCTGAAACCAGCTTCTGCAGGTATCGAACTCAGGTCGTGAGCAGGGAGCTCAGACTGCAGTACTGCAGCTTTACCACTCGGCGTTTATCTGTTAGCTATCTAAGTTTGGAGAAGAGAAGCCATTCCTAGTTTTGTTCTCTACCTGTAAACATGTAGGAAGTTAGTGCCTGTTATTTTCTTCCCAGTTTACCCTTTCCTTGTAGTTTTAAGTAAAGCAATCATATTCTTTCAAACACACGCATGTTCTCTGCGTATTCTTTGCTGCTCTGCTCATTTCTAGCTCTGCTAAATAATATTTTTCTCTAAGTATATCCAGCTAGAAGGCCTTCCCTGGTCCCCTGCTTGTGACAGCAGTGTCATTTCTTTGCACTTTGAGATGTCAAGGTGGTAGAAGTAGGGTTGCCAAGTCCAACTCAAGAAATATCTGGGGACTTTGGGGGTGGAGCCAGGAGACTTTGGGGGTGGAGCCAAGATCAAGGCTGTGACAAGCATAATTGAACTCCAAAGGGAGTTCTGGCCATCACATTTAAAGTGACGGCACACCTTTTCAATGCCTTCCTTCCATAGGAAATAATGAAGGATAGGGGCACCTTCTTTTGGGGCTCATAGAATTGG
The DNA here is from genome assembly GCF_032191835.1 of Heteronotia binoei. Lineage (NCBI taxonomy): Eukaryota > Metazoa > Chordata > Lepidosauria > Squamata > Gekkonidae > Heteronotia > Heteronotia binoei. Next base: position 122,152,356 of record NC_083229.1, read on the forward strand.
ACCCCCTGGTCCAATCTTTTTGAAACTTGGGGGGTATTTTGGGGAAAGGCACTAGATGCTATACTGAAATTTGGTGCCTCTACCCCAAAAAACAGCCCCCCCCCAGAGCCCCAGATACCCGTGAATCAATTCTCCATGATTTTCTATGGGGATAAATCTCCTTAGGGAATAATAGAGTTCCCAGCAGACATTTCCCTCTCCTCCCCCCGCTTTCTGACAACTCTGAAGCGGGGGGGGGGGGGGCTCCAAACCAGGGGATCCCCTGCCCCTACCTGGGGATTGGCAACCCTAGGTAGAAGCAACTGGAATGGAGAAACTCTGAGTGCTACTAATCAGCCACATTTCGGGTTCCAGGTCCCCCACAGTCACTACGGGGGTGGGATGTAGGGTTCCCAGATCCATGTTGGGGAAACTCCTGGAGAATTGTGGGTGGAGCCTGGGGAGGCCAAGGACCTCAGTGCAATACAATGCTATAGACTCCGCCTTCAAAAGCGTCCATTTTTCTTTCTTCCAAGGGAACTGATCTCTGTCGTCTGGAGGTGAGCTGTAATTCTTGGAGATCCCCAGGTTTCACCCAGAGGCTGGCGTCTCTAGCAAAGCCATTTCCCAACTGAAAAAGGCATTTCCTGCTCTGATTCAGACAGAACAATGAACTTTGCTATATGTAAACAAGTGCCGGTAGTTCTGTAATAATGTGGAAGAAAGGACCTGGGCTCTGAGCTGCTATCTCATAAAACTTCCTAACAGCCTTCAGAATGATTCTTGTAGTTTTTTTTTTTTTTCTTCTTCTCCTGGCTGGGGTCATAATGTCATGCCTAAACATTTCTAAAGGTTCATTAAGGAGATCTTAGCCAGGCAGTAACTTTTGTGAACTTCTGGGTGAAAGTATGGGATAGGCAGCAAGGATTATCGCTGCAGCGATATTTGTACAATAGGGCAATAAATTATCTCGAAACGCTGTCTGAAGGCAGCATATTCTTCACCCACCTCAGGAGCCTGGCTTTATCACCCAGTCGCACATACCAGAAAGTCAAACATTAGATCAGCCATCAACCTTGGCTCTACCTTTCTAATTAGGCGGACTCAGACCTCATTTTGGGCAGAAGCTCACAGGAGAAGAGCTCTGGAACCTCTACATTTTATTGTGCTCTTTCTTTCTTACCCCCTCCCAAAGAAAAAAAAAATACTTGCTTCTGGGCTCCATTGTTAGGCTTCCCAATCCCCAGGTCCCAGCGGGGGATCCCCTGGTTTTACAGGCTTCCCCCCTCCCCCAGCCAGCTGGCCGGCGGGGGAAGCTCCACCCCCACAGTCATTATGCACCTCCAGGAACAATTCCCATAGGGAATGATGGGGAATTGATCCGCGGGTGTCAGGGGCTCTGGGAAGGCTGTTTTTTGAGGTAGAGGTGCCAAATTTTCCGTATAGCATCTAGTGCCTCTCCCCAAAATACCTCCCAAGTTTCAAAAGGATTGGACCAGGGGGTCCAATTCTATGAGCCCCAAAAGAAGATGCCCCTATCCTTCATTATTTTCTATGGAAGGAATGCATTCTAAAAGGTGTGCTGTCCCTTTAAATGTGATGGCCAGAACTCCCTTGGAATTCAATTATGCTTGTCACACCCTTGCTCCTGGCTCCGCCCCAATGTCTCCTGGCTCCACCCCCAAAGTCCCCAGATATTTCTTGAATTGGACTTGGCAACCCTATCCATTGTTCAAACCCCCTGTGAGAAGTTTGCTGAACTCTTAATATTTGACAAACTTTCTGATATTTTCCCCACAAAAAAAAGGGTAAATAACCAAAACATATGGTAACATATGGTTAGTGGGACTACCTCGGTGGGAACATGTGTGGCCTAGGCTGCAGGAACTGCACTGGCTGCCAATTGTGTACCGAGTTTGTTACAAGGTGCTGGTTATTACCTTTAAAGCCCTATATGGCCGATGACCTTCCTACCTTAGGGACTGTCTCTCTCCATATGTTCCCCAGAGAGCACTGCGATCTAGTTTGCAAAATCTTCTGAAAATCCCTGGGCCAAGGGAGGCCAAGCTAAAAACAACAAGGGAGCAGGCCTTTTCGATAATGGCTCCTCAATGGTGGAACCAGCTGCCAGAGGAGGTGCGGGCCCTGCGGGATCTTAACCAGTTCCGTAGGGCTTGTAAAACTGCCCTCTTCCAACTTGCCTTCTAAGGTGGAATCTTGGCAATGATATCAAGCCATCTTTATATATGAACTGAGACTGTAGCACCATTAATTTATATTGGTTTTGAATTATTTATTTAACTTAAATTCATGAATTTTTATTTTAACTGTATTTTACGTCGCTAACGTAAACTGGGTTTTTAGCGGTTTACATTTGCAATGCAAAAGGCCCAGCACTTCCTGGTTCTGCGGAGCAGTTGGTGGGAAATCCGCGCAGACGCTGCGCGGTGAAGAGGGACGTCGCTCCGCGGTAAGCTCTGTGGGGAAACGCCCTTAATTTTTCATGTTGTGCTGATGTCATGAGATTATTCTGAATAGTGTTCGTCTCATGTAATGATCTTTGGGTTGAGATTACGACGGCGTTATTCATTCAATTTATTCTTACACCCTCATCTTCAATTTATGTACAGATGCAACAATCAACTGTGGGGTTTATACCAACATGACCACAACAGAACTTGGCTAGTTTGAGATTCTGATGTTTAAGACCATAACAGAAGAACATAAGAGAAACCATGTTGAATCAGGCCAATGGCTCATCCAGTCCAACACTCTGTGTCACACAGTGGCCAAAAAAACCCCAGGTGCCATCAGGAGGTCCACCAGTGGGGCCAGGACACTAGAAGCCCTCTCACTGTTGCCTCCCCCCCCAAGCACCAAGAGTACAGAGCATCACTGTCCCAGACAGAGAGTTCCAACAATACACTGTGGCTAATAGCCACTGATGGTCCTCTGCTCTATATGTTTATCCAATCCCATCTTGAAGCTGGCTATATTTGTAGCTGCTACCACCTCCTGTGGCAGTGAATTCCACATGTTAATCACTCTTCGGGTGAAGAAGTAAAAGCTTTTATTGGCAGTCTTGCAACCCACATTACTCTCAACCATTAGGCACGCAGGGGTGTGCTGAAAAACTTCCTAATGGTCACCGTGGTGCATAACTGTTTAAGGTGATGGTGCACTAAAAAACATCTGGCAGAACTGTGACTCAAAAGAGGAGGGGAATATGTCACTCATTTGGATAATTGGTAGGTGCTAGGTTAGTGATGCCAGCCTTCAAGAGGGACAGTGTTCCCTCTAAGCTGAGTTAGCGTGAGCTAGTTCCCAGTATTTTAGCCTCAAATGCACAAATTTCTGTGCATTTGTATAACAATGGGTAGTGGGATCGAAATACCTGCCGCCCTGCACCTATCACAGAATCCTGCCTGTTTGAATGAACCAATGGCAGGCTAGCGTGGGAGATTAGAGTTATATATAGGTTTGGCCCACAGCCCTTTAGTCTTTGTTGGAGCAGCCTGCACCATCCTTTTCCTAATAAAGAGCTGTCCTCACAATGATCTCGTCTCTGCAATGCTTTGAACCCAATATATTACATTGTCTGTCTGTCTCTCTGTCATTCTCTCTCTCTCTTTCCATCCATATCTCTCTCTCCATCTCTCCATCCATCTCTCTCTCTCTCTCTCTCCAGGCATTTTCGCATTGACCTTAATCGGCAGCGACGTCCCTCTTCACCGCGCAGGATCTGCGCGGATTTTGCACCAGTTGCTGCGGAGCACCCGGAAGAGCCAGTTTCCATTTGCGCCGCAAAAGCCGCGGGACATTGCGGCTCTTCCGGGTGCTCCGCAGCAATTGGTGCAAAATCCATGCAGATCCTGCACGGTGAAGAGGGATGTCACTGCCGATTAAGGTCAGTGCGAAAACGCCCTCCATCTCTCCATCCATCTCTCTCTCTCTATCCTCTATCCTCTATCATCCATCTCTCTCTCTCTCCCTACCGCCATCATCTCTCTCTCTCTCTCCAGCAATGTTCAGCTGCTGGTTCAGTCACAGCGGAATTGTTTTCTTCTGGACCCATTTGAAGGTTTTCAGCCTTGGGCAGAAAGGACCTCTGTCCTCACAGACCATTATTATTGGCCCTTGCAGAGCAGGTGTACAATGGCACAGTGGTTCTGTATTCGTTCCTGCTACTGGTACCTTGATAGAGGCTATTTTAAAAGAGAAATCGCAAGGGGTTTTCAACTCTTGCGCATACACACACACACATGAGCCTTGTACCGGTTTCATTAATTTCAGTATATTCCTTCCAGCAGAAGTCTAAGGGCTAAGTCACATATGGAATTCAGACCTAATATAAATTACTTCCCAGAATTTATTAAAGAACTGGCTGGCTGGCTTGGAGAAAATTAAAAACTTTAAGACAGCAAAGTACAGTCAGATGGAATGTGGGAGGATGCGGCCTCTACAAGCTTTTATGCAAGGGTTGCCAGCCTCCAGGTGAGACCTGGAGTATTACATTTGATTTCCAGATAACAGAGATTAGTTCCCCTGGATAAAATGGCTGCTTCGGAGGCTGGGCTCTATGGCATTGTACCCTGCTGAGGCCCCTCCCCTCCCCAAACTGGACCCTCCGCAGGCTCCATCTCCCAAATCTCCAGGTATTTTCCAACTCACAGCTCACAACCCTATATTTACTCCCATTCTCTATGAAATAAAGTCAGTTCAGCCAGCTCTGAATCAACCAAGAACACTTTATTGCAAGAAGAAACAGTCACAGAGGAACACAGGCAAAAGTGCAACTTTATACTATCTGGCCATGGTTAACCACGCCCCACTAGCAGGCAACAGTTAATCCTATTGGCTCCCTCCAGAATCCTTCATTTGCATCTCTTTATTACAAGTTGATACATGCCTAGCATCCTGATGGGCCAGTTCTTCCAGGCTTCAGGATCCTGGTTTGCAAGAAGTGCCTGTCTCAAACTCAGGCAACAAGAACCCAGTGAGATGCAATACATAACACTCTAGTTTTGTACAACAGTAGACCTTACTCCTGCATTACACATGAATGGGCAAATGTGTCCTATATTACTAGCCCAGCAATGAGATTTGAGGAAATGCTAGGCAAAGAAACATCAACAGGGATGACACGGTTGGTTCAGCAAAGGGCTAAGGATTCTGGTTGGATAACATGCCTAGCAGGCACATACCCGGCTTCACTGTCCCTCTCATTCCCCTTATTCCCATTCAGGGAAATGGAAGCCAAATGCAGTGCGAGAGAGTGACAGCTGCAGTCATTGCAGTGCTGTGGGGGTGGGGTGGAATGGCCAGAATTTAAGGATGCCAGCCTCCAGGTAGGAGCTGGGGATTCACTGGAATTGCAGCTCATCTCGAGACTACAGAGATCAGTTCTCCTGGAAAAGATGGATGCTTTGGAGGTGGACTCTCTGGCACTGTGTCCCACTGAGGTCCCTATCCTCCTCAGACTTCTCCAAATCTCCAGGAGTTTCCCAACCTGGATCTGGAAAACTTACCCCCCAATCCTCCACTGGTGACGAGGGAGAAACTGGCAACCCAACTCAGGGCTTTCTCTGGCAGGAACTCCTTTGCATATTAGGCCACATACCCCTGATGTAGCCAATCCTCCAAAAGTTTACAGCAGGCCCTGTACTAAGAGCCCTGTAAGCTCTTGGAGGATTGTCTACATCAGAGGCATGTGGCCTAATATGCAAAGGAGTTCCTGCTGCAAAAAAGGCCCTGGAGAAAACTAGTAAAGGCAATAGGTGAGAGAAAAATGCTGACAACATTCAGGGTTTTTTTTTATGTAGCAGGAACTTCTTTGCATATTAGGCCTGCCCCCTGATGTAGCCAATCTTCCAAGAGCTTAAAGGGAAAGATAGTCTCCTGTACAAGCAGTGCAGGGAGGGGGGGGTTCCCTGGTATGGAGCCCCCCCCCTTTAGAAAGCGTGGAGTGGGAGGGAAATGTCTACTAGGCACTCTATTATTTCCTATGGAGAACGATTCCCATAGAGAATAGTAGGGAATTGATCCATGGGTATTGGAGGCTCTGGGGGGGCTATTTTTTGAGTTAGAGGCCCCAGATTTTTAGTATAGCAGCTAGTGCCTCTCTCCAAAATACCCCCCAAGTTTCAAAAATATTGGACCAGAGGGTCCAATTCTATGAGCCCCAAAAGATGGTGCCCCTATCCTTAATTATTTCCTATGGAAGAAAGGCATTTAAAAAGGCGTGCTGTCCCTTTAAATGTGATGGCCAGAACTCCCTTGGAGTTCAATTATGCTTGTCACATCCTTGTTCCTGGCTCCACCCCCAATGTCTCCTGGCTCCACCCCCAATGTCTCCTGGCTCCACCCCCAAAGTCCCCAGATTTTTCTTTAATTGGACTTGGCAACCCTAGCAAGCACCAGTCATTTCTGACTCTGGGATGACGCTGCATCGTGACGTTTTCATGGCAGACATTTTAGGGGGTGGTTTGGCATTGCCTTCCGCAGTCATCTACACTTTCCCCCCAGCAAGCTGGGTACTCATTTTACCGACCTTGGAAGGATGGAATATTTACAAGATTATGCATGGGATAGAGAAGGTAGATAAAGAAATCCTTTTCTCCCTTTCTCACAATATGAGAACTCATGGACATTCAATGAAATTGCTGAGCAGTCGGGTTAGAACTGATAAAAGGAAGTACTTCTTCACCCAAAGGGTGGTTAACATGAGGAATTCACTGCCACAGGAGGTGGAGGCAGCTACAAGCATAGACAGCTTCAAAAGGGGATTGGATAAGCATATGGAACAAAGGTCCATCAGTGGTTACTAGCCAAAACGTATTATTGCAACTCTCTGTCTGGGGCAGTGATGCTCTGTATTCTTGGTGCTTTGGTGGGGGGGCACAGTAGGTGAGCTTCTAGCCCCAGTGGTGGACCTCCTGATAGCGCTTGCTTTTGTTTTTGCCACTGTGTGCCACAGAGTGTTGGACTAGATGGGCCATTGGCCTGATCCAACATGGCTTCTCTTATGTTCTTATAAAGGGTGCATGAACCTTGAGCTGGCTATTTGAACCCAGCTCAATTCGTGAGTAGAGAGCTTGGGCTGCAATACTGCAGTCCAAGCTTTCTGCTCATGACCTGAGTTCGATCCCGGTGGAAGCTTACAGGGCTGTTGTTACAGGGCCTACTGTAAGCTACATTGGCTACATCAGGGCGTGCGTGTGGCCTAATATGCAAAGGAGTCCCTGCTACAAAGAAAAGCCTCAATCCTACTAGAAGTGGCCTAATTGGTTTTGAATGTAGAAGCTGAAACAAATTGTGTACAGGTTAGTTTCCCCCCATCTAACTGAGGTGTGCCTGGCTTGGGTACCGATGACTTTATTACGCCCCCAAGGGCATCTCCTGACATTGGCCAATCTTGTAATAGGCTGCTTGTCTCTGAAACTGAGCTCTCCCTGAAGTCTTCCCGGAAGTGTAAGGAGCCCCCACCCCACAAGCACTCCGAGTTTTAGAGAACACCCTAAAGATTTATCGGAGGAATGCTTGTACTGTGATCAAAAGAACGGCATACCAGAGTCCAATTAAAGCACACAGCAATTAACTGGAAGCCTTCAGAAATAAAACTTCAAAAATAAATCACTGAAGGTTTGGCAAGGGATGGAGGGGGGGTGGGGAGATTAACACGCAGTGGAGCAGCTGCTACAATCTACTTTGTTACCCAACCCTTTAGCAGCCAGAGTTTATCAAGATGGCAGTGCGATAGCGGTGATTTAAAGCTTAGTGTTAATAAACATGTAAAGATGGGGGGGGGGGTGCCGCCACCGTTGCAGTCGGGCTTCGGACAGAATTGATAAGCATACGATCTGCAATGCTGAGTTCGAAAGTGGCAACGTCATTCAAAGGAACGAGTCGGTTTTCCCTTTCCCGTGCAGAATGTCGTTGGGCTTCCTTGCGTGAGTTACCTGCTTGGGTCTTCTTGAACACGTGGCTCCGTAAGGCGAGCCTCTCTAGGAAGAGGTTACCAGTTGTTTGTGGCATGCTGTAACCCGAAAGGTCCACTACCGTTCAAGAGAGCTCCCTTTATAAAAAGTAACAGAATTGAAATTGAAGGGAAATAGTAAGGAGTTCAGTAGCACATTTAAGGCTGACAAATGTTGTTGTAGCATAAGTTTTTTTTACAAAACACAGCTTTTTTTGTCAGATGCATGGAATTTAAGGAAGGTTACCATTATTTTGCTGTCCTGTGGTGCAGAGTGGTAAAGTTGCAGTACTGCAGTTGAAGCTCTCTGCTCATGACCTGAGTTCGATCCCAGCAGAAGCTGGTTCAGGTAGCCGGCTCAAGGTTGACTCAGCCTTCCATCCTTCTGAGGTCGGTTAAATGAGTACCCAGTTTGCTGGGGGGAAAATGTAGATGACTGGGAAGGCAATGGCAAGCCACCCCATAGATGTTTCAGAATTCTCCTGAGGTCACGCAGTGAAAATAGTATCGTTCTTTATGGGACTGTATTTTTTAAAAAAATTGTATTGAGATATATAGTATCATTGTTATTTCTTCACATAAAAGTTTCTAAACATTTCTATATCAAACTGAAATTGTAATTGTCATTTGAAGAAGAAGAAGAATTGCAGATTTATACCCCGCCCTTCTCCCTGAATCAGAGACTCAGAGCAGCTTACAATCTCTTCTCCCCCCACATATCTTCTCTTCCCCACAACAGACACCCTGTGAGGTGGGTGGGGCTGGAGAGGGCTCTCACATCAGCTGCCCTTTTAAGGACAACCTCTGCCAGAGCTATGGCTGACCCAAGGCCATTCCAGCAGCTACAAGTGGAGGAGTGGGGAATCAAACCTGGTTCTCCCAGATAAGAGTCCGCACACTTCACCACTATACCAAACTGGGGCACAACCGTTTTTGTTTTACTGTTCCCTACTGTGCCACCACTGTTTTCCCTGTCCACTGCCTGATAGAGTAGCAGGAGAGGACAATGTATTCAGTGGTGACACCTCTCTCTGATTCTGAGCAGACCTCATACTATTTAGTCTGGCTTTTCAGACATGGCACGACTGATAAAGGCGGAATCCTGGCAGTAGGAGAAAGGTTCCAACTCCAGCTCATCAGGGAAAGCCTGTTTCAACCTGAAAGCATCAAAGAGAATTCAAACCACACTCTGAAACCATAACTAGCTGAAATGTATGTTCCTTAGCCAGGTTTTTCCTTTGACTGTTTGGAGAAATGTACTGCTGAACTTTTTTTTTAAACAAAAAAACCCTAACCTGTAAATAAATCAATCTTCTTTATTATTTGGAGTACTGTGTACAATTCTGGTCACTGCATCTCAAAAGAAAATATTATAGGATCGGAAAAATTGCAGAAGAGGGCCACTAGAAGGATTCAAGGGTTGGAACAGCTTCCCTGTGAAGAAAGGTTAAAACGCTCGAGGCCCTTTAGCTTGGAGAAAACTCGAGTGAGGGGTGACATGATCATGGCTTACAAGATTGTGCATGGTATGGAGAAAGTAGAGAAAGAAGTACTTTTCTCCCTTTCTCACAATACAAGAACTCGAGGGCATTCGATGAAATTGCTGAGCAGACAGGTTAAAACGGATAAAAGGAAGTACTTCTTCACCCAAAGGGTGATTAACATGTGGAATTCACTGCCACAGGAAATGGTGACAGCTACAAGCATAGACATAAGAACATAAGAGAAGCCATGTTAGTGTTGGACTGGATGGGCCATTGGCCTGATCTAACATGGCTTCTCTTATGTTCTTATGTTTTCTCCCTTGCTCACAATACAAGAACTTGTGGGCGCTCAATGAAATGGCTAAGCAGTAAGGTTAGAATGGATAAAAGGAAGTATTTCTTCACCCAAAGGCTTGATTAACACAAGGATTTCGCTGCCACAGGAAATGGTGACAGCTACAAGCATAGACATAAGAACATAAGATATATATATATATATATATATATATATATATATATATATATATATATATATATATATATATATATATATATACATACACACACACACACACACACATATATACACACACTGTGGCTAATAGCCACTGATGGACCTCTGCTCCATATTTTTATCTAAACCCCTCTTGAAGGTGGCTATGCTTTGGCCGCCACCACCTCCTGTGGCAGTGAATTCCACATGTTAATCACCCTTTGGGTGAAGAAGTACTTCCTTTTATCCGTTTTAACCTGTCTGCTCAGCAATTTCATCGAATGCCCACGAGTTCTTGTATTGTGAGAAAGGGAGAAAAGTACTTCTTTCTCCACTTTCTCCATCCCATGCATTATCTTGTAAACCTCTATCTTGTCACCCTGCAGTCGACGTTTCTCAAAGCTAAAGAGTCCCAAGCGTTTCAACCTTTCTTCATAGGGAAAGTGTTCAAGCCCTTTCATCATTCTAGCTGCCCGTTTCTGGACTTTCTCCAATGCTATAATATCCTTTTTGAGGTGCGGCGACCAGAACTGCACACAGTACTCCAAATGAGACCGCACCATTGATTTATACAGGAGCATTATGATACTGGCTGATTTGTTTTCAATACCCTTCCTAATAATTCCCAGCATGGCGTTGGCCTTTTTTATTGCAAATGCACACAGCTTCAAGAAGGGACTGGATATACATATGGAGCAGAGGTCTATCAGTGGCTATTAGCCACAAGGTGTAGATAAAACTTTCTGTCTGGGGCAGTGATGCTCTGTATTCTCAGTGTTTGAGGGGACAGCAGTGGGAGGGCTTCTAGCAGTTGTTTACATCAGAAAGGTGCACAAAGTCAGAGAAAGAACCAAGGAGAGCTTTGAGAAAACCAACACAAGCCCTATCACACTACTAGTCCCTTCCCACTTTATCATGGGTAAAATGTCAGCCCTCCCAATTGAATGCAAAACACACGGAGACACCCAGAGAGAGTATTTCGAGGCTGCCCCATTGCTCCAGAAATAATTATAGATGGATGGAAATCAAAAAAAAAGAAGAAGCAGAACAATCCACTGTTTTAGACCTCAGATTAGAGAGGGTGGAACAAAATATAAATTTCACAGAGAGAGAGAGAGAGGGAGAGGGAGAGAGAGAGAGAGGGGGGGAGGGAGGGAGGTTGGCAACTCTCTCTGTGTGTAATGACACCGATTCCATCTGCTGCCACCTATTGTGGGAGTACACTCAGTTGTGCGGAACTCCTCAAAGTTACACACAACAGGATGGGCTCTTCAAAGTAACCCTGGCACACGTTGCGCTGTTTTGTCCATGACATATTGCAAAAAAAAAAGAGCCATTTACGCATTTTAGTACTCCACCACTAAAAACAAACACCACATTGTACATGCAAATTAATATAACTTAGCTAGGAGAATAAAAGGGCTTCCCAATGAAGGGCAGACATATTTTAATAATGTCATTCCTATTGTACCAAAGTGTGTTTAAAAGAAAAAGAAAGGACATATCGCCCCTCCCCTGCCACTAATTTACTATATCATGCTGACGGTACCAAGATCTGAAGTACAATCCACTGAGACAGCTGAAGATATATTCATAATTTCTAGCATCTGGTATCTCACTGGTCATTTTCGCACTCACCTTAATCAGCAGCGACGACCCTCTTCACCGCGCAGGATCTGCGCGGATTTCGCACTAATTGCCGCGGAGCACCCAGAAGAGCCGGAAAGTCCCAGCGCTTTTGCGCCGCAAACTGAAACCGCCAAAAAGCAGTTTCCGTTTGCGCCGCAAAAGCGCCGGGACTTTCCGGCTCTTCTGGGTGCTCCGCGGCAATTAGTGCAAAATCCGCACAGATCCTGCGCGGTGAGGAGGGTCGTCGATGCTGATTAAGGTGAGTGCGAAAACGACCACTGTGTTGAGTTTGGTGCTAGAATCAGGGGTAGCCAAACTGCAGCTCAAGAACCACACGTGGATCTTTCACAGATATCGTGCAGCTTTTGAAGCCCCCACCACCCCATCGGCCAGCTTGGAGAAGGCATTTCTCTCTTTAAATCACTTCTCCAAGCCAAGCCAGCTGGCAGCTTGAAGAATGCAAGTAAAGTTAAAGCTGCTTTCTTTCCTCCTCTCCCTCCCCTTCTGCCCCTCCCTTCTCCATCTATTTTCCTTCCTTCCTTCCTTCCTTCCTTCCTTCCTTCCTTCCTTCCTTCCTTCCTTCCTTCCTTCCTTCCTTCCTTCCTTCCTTCCTTCCTTCCTTCCTTCCTTCCTTCCTTCCTTCCACCAGGATTGAACTCAGGGTGTGAGCAGAGAGCTTAGACTGCATTACTGCAGCTCTACCACTCTGCACCACAAGGATACACAAGACACAAAAAGTCCAACTCCTTCTGATAAAACCAGCAGGAGACATAGCACTCCTTCCTTCCTTCTTTCCTTCCTTCCTTCCTCTCTTCATTCTTGCAGCTCTCAAACATCTGATGTTTATTCTAATTGGCTCTTACATTAAGCAAGTTTGGCCACCCCTGGGCTAGATCAAGTTTAGAATGGGTAAGTAAAGTTTAAGCATGTTTATTTTAGATAGGAAAGTCATTCAGAGGAGGGATGCTGTGAAATTTCCCATCATCGGCTGGGTATATTTGAAAAATCCTTTTTTGGTTTCTCGTTTCCCTCATGCAAGCCAAACTTTGGAGTCTCCCTCCCCGCCCCCGTGTCATCTTCTGTTTCCTCTCACCAGTTTCTCCCATTAAAATTAACACATTGTTTCCATGATAATGCAAGTCATTTGTAGGTTTTTTTGCCCCCCTCTCTCTTACACACAATGCACGTGTAACAAAGCTACAGAACGTCTCACAAACTAATATTATTCTGGCTTCCCAGTCCACATGTTTAAAGATCTCACAGAGTGAATATTAAAGGTCTGAGCTGAAAGCAGGGTTCTGACACCACCTTGGGAAAGTCCTGGAGATGTGTGTGTGTGTGTGTGGTCACTGCTTGGGAAGGGTGGAACACGGGAAGGGGGCCAGGAGGTCCGTGGGAATTTGATGCTACAGATCAGGGGTTTCCCAAATCTTTTGAGCCTGCAGGACATCTAGAATTTTGATAGGAGGGTAGAAAGCCTGTTTGGTGCAGCGGTTAAGTGCACAGACTCTTATGTGGGAGAACCGGGTTTGATTCCCCACTTCTCCACTTGCAGCTACTGGAATGACCTTGGGTCAGCCATAGCTCTCACAAGAGTTGTCCTTGAAATGGCAGCTTCTGGGAGAGCTATCTCAACCCCACCTACCTCACAGGGGGTCTGTTGTGGGGGAGGAAGGTAAAGGAGATTGTGAGCCGCTCTGAGACTCTTCAGAGTGGAGGGAGGGATATAAATCCAATATCTTTATCTACCTCACAGGGTGTCTGTTGTGGGGGAGGAAGGGAAAGGAGATTGTGAGCCGCTCTGAGACTCTTCGGAGTGGAGGGCGGGATATAAATCCAATGTCTTCATCTACCTCACAGGGGGTCTTTTGTGGGGGAGGAAGGTAAAGGAGATTGTGAGCCACTCTGAGTGGAGGGTGGAATATAAATGTAATGTTTTCTCCACTCCAGAAATGGCTTCCCTAGGAGGCGGAATGCCTCTCACCTTCTGGGAAAAAAGGAAAGCCTGATGGGAGAATGGAATCACACACACACCATTGGTGCATTTACACAACACTAAATAATGTGTTTTTCTTCCAGATTTTTGCTATTCTTACACAGTAAAAATCCAGATGTAAAATGCATTATTCCGTGCAGTGTGAACGCACCACATGAGATAGCAACACCAAGCCCCCCTCCCAATGAAACAGTGACGCCGTCAAGACTTGGATGCCAGCTGGTTGTTTTCTTGGTTTTAATTGGGTTTTGCTGTTGTCGTTGTTGGGTTTTATTACTTTAAATCACTCTGAGCTCAGATCCTGAGAAGGTTGATCAGAAAAGAAGAAGAAGAAGAAGAAGAAGAAGAAGAAGAAGAAGAAGAAGAAGAAGAAGAAGAAGAAGAAGAAGAAGAAGAAGAAGAGGAGATTGGATTTATACTCTACCCTTCACTGCTTGAAGGAGTCTCAGAGTGGCTTGCAATCTCCTCTCCCTTCCCCTCCCCACAACAGATTCCCATGAGGTAGGTGGAGCTGAGAGAGCTCTAACAGAAACTGCTCTTAAGGGAACAACTCTGACAGAGGTAAGTGTGATGATAAATTTGCCCCCTCCCCTAATCCTAGAAAAGGCAGTGTAGAGCATGATTGGGGAGGGGCATTTGAATTCAACCCTCATGAATTCTCTTTTCAAATATTCACAAATATGTATGTGATGACAGTTCCTTCTTGTTTTAAAGAGAGGTGAGGGTTACCGAGGATATAAAGGTAAAAGGTAAAGGTAGTCCCCTGTGCAAGCACCAGTCATTTCCAACTCTGGGGTGACATCACATCAAAATGTTTTCACGCCAGACTTTTTTATGGGGTGGTTTGCCATTGCCTTCCCCAGTCATCTACACTTCCCCCCCAGCAAGCTGAGTACTCATTTTACTGACCTCAGAAGAATAGAAGGCTGAGTCAACCTTTAGCCGGCTATTGGAACCCAGCTTCCACCAGGATTGAACTCAGGGCATGAGCAGAGAGCTTGGACTGCAGTACTGCAGCTTTACCACTCTGCACCACAAGGAAGTCACAAGACACGAAAAGCCAACATCTCCTGAAAAAACAGCAGGAGATGTAGCATTCCATACACCCCATTTTCCTTATTCTCTTCAACCTGTACATTTTGGTCTCCAAAAATGCCGTTGCACTTAATGATACCTGTGGAGAAACGCCATCTGAGAGTGTTGGTGCTTCATCCAAAAAGGCAGGGATCAGTAAATCCATTCAGCCGGCTTTGTAGCCTTCCCCTCACTCCCCCCCTCCCTTCCAGAGCCAAACCAACAACGCTAGGGGGAAAGTCTCCTAGAGAGGCAGGAAGGGCTGTTGTTCTTGCCATGTGTTAGGCAGGAAGAGAGGGCAGATTTGAGCCAGCGCTCGAGCAAGCAGGTGGTGAGCAATGGAGGCTCCTGCCGGGGGGGGGGGCCCCAGGCAGGCAGACAAAGTAAGTCATTTTCTTAGGCAGATCAAGTATAGACCAGGGACAATACGATGCGTTTAAAAACCATCTTTATTTTGTTATGCTGTTTGCTGTGCTTTGCTGTGCGGTGCTGTGCGGTGCTAACTTTTTAAATGCAACTGTTTTTGTTTTGTGTTTTTCTTTTCCTATATTTTTCTCTTTTAAATAAATGTTTTTTTTTCTGTTTTAAATGCTGGCAGTTAATCTCTGTACCACCTAGATCCCCAGACCGCTTTAGACCACGCTGTTTTTATAAAGGGGGCCCCGGGGAAGGGGGAAGGCATGCAGGTGGATAAGGTGCCAATCCTCCAGGGGTGCCCCAAAGAAGCGCTGAGGTCTCTGTGAAACCCAAGTGCAGGGTGGCAGAGGACCTTGAGGCCTAGCCTCACAGCTGGAAAGGGGGATTGGGAGTCCTGTTCCTCTCAATCTGAACCCCGGGACTGAGCAGGTGGTGGCAGCGAGCCCAAGGGGCAGGAGGAGAGATAGCTCCCTCCAGGAGTTGGCGACTCCATAGGGAGCTGACGGGACCGGGTCTGAAGGCAGAATCGGACCGGTTCCGCCACACTTGGTGGCAGCGGTGGGATGAGAACAAACAGAGAACTTGATTGGCCAGGCATTTTTGCTTTTTGATACGTGCAAGCACCCAGAGGAAGCAACAGCGGTTTTGTTTTCTTTTCGGGTCAACTGGAGTAGGGAAAGTTTAGCTAGTTAGGATGGAGCGTGCTAAGAAACTGGAAATCCTGAAGATGACAAAGCCACAGCTCCAGGAAGAGTGCGCAAAGCAAGAGCTGGAGTGTGACAACCTGACTGTAGTAGATATGCAAGTCCTCCTGTTGGAGCATCTTGAGCATGCAGGGGCACCTGCAAAAGTGGCCCCCACCCAGTCAGAAGCAACCTTGCGGCTACAGTTGGAACTGGCAAGAATGCGTATCGAGGCGGAACGAGAGAGAGAGGAACGACAAGCAGAGAGGGATGCAGTCCGCAGAGAGGAGGAACGAGAGAGAGAGGAACGACAAGCAGAGAGGGATGCAGTCCGCAGACAGGAGGAAAGAGAGAGAGAGGAACGACAAGCAGAGAGGGATGCGATCCGCAGACAGGAAGAAGCAGAGATCCGCAGACGGGAACAAGAAGAGCAACGTCGCCATGAGCTTGAGGTGCTACGTCTGGAAGCTGAACTAAGCAAAGAGATCCAAGTCACGGCCAAAGACTTTGCAGTGTACAAGGAGGGAGAAGACCCCTCCACATACCTCTCCAACTTTGAGAGGGCAGCCAAACAGTGGGGGATTGCAGAGGAGGACTATATGTCTTACCTTTGTAGCAACCTGACTGGAGAGCTTTCAGCCATCTATTACAGCATGCCTATGGAAGATGGGGGGATAACTTTTGCGGCCTATAAAGCCACTGTATTTAAAAGGTTTAAACTGGGGCCAGACCACTCCCGAAAGCAGTTCAGGGGTTTAGCTCCACAAGAATGTGAAGCCTATTCTGAATTTGGGGTAATGAAGGAGCAAACAGTTCCAGTGTTATTGGGCCGGGATTTGGTGGTTGGCCAGTACTCTATCAAGGCTGTACCCCGCAGCCAAACCCCCAGGGGGAAGTGGGAGGAGGAAGGCAACTTTAAGGAAGCCACCTCACCACCAACCAGGGAGGGGGAAATAACCCAGGTTACTGAGGACGAAGAGAGGGCGGTCACCCAGGAGGGGGAGGACCAGTCTATCTCAAGTCCTGGAGTAGGGTGTTCCCAAGGGGAAGAGGGGTGTAGCTTTCCCCAAGTGCAGCAAGAGGCTGTGGATGTTCCTAGCGAGGAAGGGAACCTGTCTAGCGTAAAGGATGTGCATGCTGAAGAGACAGAGGTGGAGAGTGGAGATTTCACAGGAGTTTCTGAGAGCAGCAAGGCTAATGGGGGCTCAGAGGAGCACATAGCTGAAGGCTTGGGGGAATGGGAGCGGTTCCAGAAGGGGGTCCGGAGCGGCCTTAGGTTGGAACCGGTTCACCAAGTAGCTGTGGATCAGGAAGTGGGATCGTCCGAGACGCTCTCAAAACAGGTCGTCTTGAAGCAGGGCAGACAGGAGTCCTGGGAAGCTGTGGGACCTTCCAGGCAAGAGGGGGGTCAGTTTGGTAGTGCTGAAAAACCAACTGAGGGGGCGGAGAACCCAGATCAAACTTTGGCTGAGTGTTCGGGAGACAGTGGGACTAGGGGTGGCTTGAAGGAACAGATGATAGGAAGTCTGGGGCAGCCAGAAATGTTCCTGTCTGAGGTTCAAAGTGACCCTAGGCTGGAAACACTGTGTGAGGTGGCAAGGGACCAGAAAGTGGAGTTCCCAGAAGCTGAGACAGGGGATAGGGTGATGGTTTTCCTGCCCCTTCATACTGGTGAACGGAAAGTGGAATGGGAGGGACCCCATATGATTGTGGATGACCTGGGCGATGCTACTTATGTGGTGGCTATGGAGAAAATGGGAAAGGCAGTTCAAGTGGTGCAGGTGAATGTACCACAGCCAGTCTCTGCGAGGTCCATGGTGTTGCATAGAGGTAGGAAGGAAGGAGACAAAAAGAAGCTGGGACAGCAATTGTTTGGAGCCCCAGAGGTGGTTTTCTGGGAGGACAGAGTGGACAGAGGGAACATTCCACCAATGAGGGATAAAGAAGAAGCAACTGTGTGGGAACTGGGCAGTTTCCAACCCCATATGTGGGGCCAGGGATTTCCTCCTTTGATGGGCCACTCACCCCAGCAACAGCAGCAACGGAGGGAGAGCACCAAACTCCAGAGGTGGTCCTGGGAGATGGAGGAGTACATCTTAAAGACTGGACATTCCTTCGGCATGCAGCAATGCAGCGTTTTGTCCAGAAAGGACATGGACACCGAGGGTGCTGGACTTGGTGTATTATTGGAGAAATCCCTGAATGTTTGTGTAATATTGTGGTTAATGGGTTTCTCCTTGTTTGTTTGGATTCTGCTACGGGGTCACCTCTGTAGGAGGCAACCCCTCCGGCTCAGAATTTAAGGAGGGGGACGTGTGGAGAAACGCCATCTGAGAGTGTTGGTGCTTCATCCAAAAAGGCAGGGATCAGTAAATCCATTCAGCCGGCTTTGTAGCCTTCCCCTCACTCCCCCCCTCCCTTCCAGAGCCAAACCAACAACGCTAGGGGGAAAGTCTCCTAGAGAGGCAGGAAGGGCTGTTGTTCTTGCCATGTGTTAGGCAGGAAGAGAGGGCAGATTTGAGCCAGCGCTCGAGCAAGCAGGTGGTGAGCAATGGAGGCTCCTGCCGGGGGGGGGGGGCCCCCAGGCAGGCAGACAAAGTAAGTCATTTTCTTAGGCAGATCAAGTATAGACCAGGGACAATACGATGCGTTTAAAAACCATCTTTATTTTGTTATGCTGTTTGCTGTGCTTTGCTGTGCGGTGCTGTGCGGTGCTAACTTTTTAAATGCAACTGTTTTTGTTTTGTGTTTTTCTTTTCCTATATTTTTCTCTTTTAAATAAATGTTTTTTTTTCTGTTTTAAATGCTGGCAGTTAATCTCTGTACCACCTAGATCCCCAGACCGCTTTAGACCACGCTGTTTTTATAAAGGGGGCCCCGGGGAAGGGGGAAGGCATGCAGGTGGATAAGGTGCCAATCCTCCAGGGGTGCCCCAAAGAAGCGCTGAGGTCTCTGTGAAACCCAAGTGCAGGGTGGCAGAGGACCTTGAGGCCTAGCCTCACAGCTGGAAAGGGGGATTGGGAGTCCTGTTCCTCTCAATCTGAACCCCGGGACTGAGCAGGTGGTGGCAGCGAGCCCAAGGGGCAGGAGGAGAGATAGCTCCCTCCAGGAGTTGGCGACTCCATAGGGAGCTGACGGGACCGGGTCTGAAGGCAGAATCGGACCGGTTCCGCCACAATACCAATCAATCTGTTCTCTTGCGACTGGTTTCATTTCCGCTCAGCGGTGTCGTTAACGTCCCCAAAAGCATTAAGACACTAATTCATCAGGTGAGTATTTACCTTTCACTCCCATCAGAGAAAATATAAGAATTTGAAACCTCCTCTGAAAAAAGGGAGAGGGGGGAATGTGCCTGAAAAAATAAAATAGATGTCTGATGGTAGATAGCTACATTATTGATATTTCTTAGAATGCAAGACAGCCAAAGACTTGCTGGTTTTGAAGGATGGACTAAAGGAGTGTCAAACTCATCTGTTATGAGGAATGGACCTGACATAAATGAGACCTGGTTGGACCAGGCCATGTGTTTCATAAAATGTAATGCCAGGTAGTTAGGGTTGCCAAGTCCAATTTAAGAAATATCTGGGGACTTTGGGGGTGGAGCCAGGAGACATTAGGGATGGAGCAAAGATCAAGGCTGTGCCAAGCATAATTGAACTCCAAAGGGAGTTCTGGCCATCACATTTAAAGGGACGGCACGCCTTTTCAATGCCTTCCTTCCATAGGAAATAATGGATAGGGGCCCCTTCTTTTGGGGCTAAGAGAATTGGACCCCCTGGTCCAATGTTTTTGAAACTTGGAGGGTATTTTGGGGAGAGGCACTAGATGCTATTCTTAATATTTGGTGTCTCTACCCCAAAAGACAATCCCCCCAGAACCCCAGATACCCGCAGATCAATTCTCCATGATTTTCTATGGGAATAAATCTCCATAGGGAATAATAGAGTTCCCAGCAGACATTTCCCTCTGCTCCCCCTGCTTTCTGACGACCCTGAAGCAGGGGGAGGGTCTCCAAACCGGGGGATCCCCTGCCCCCACCTGGGGATTGGCAACCCTACAGGTAGTGGATATGTAAACTTTATAAAGGACAGAAACAAAAGAAAAATATTAAAACATTAGCACTCATTGGTCTTAAAGGTGCTTTCTTTGTATTTTTCCAGGTTCCGTCCCCAAATCTAATCAAAAATGGAAGAAGAAGATGACGACTGCAGATTTATAACCCACCCTTCTCTCTGAATCAGAGAGCAGTTTACAGTCTCCTAAATCTTCTCCCCCCACAACAGACACCCTGCGAGGTAGGTTTGACTGAGAGGTTCTCTCCCAGCAGCTGCCCTTTCAAGGACAACTCCTACGAGAGCTGCGGCTAACCCAAGGCCATTCCAGCAGTTGTAAGTGGAGGAGTGGGGAATCAAACCCGGTTCTCTCAGACAAGAGTCTGCACACTTCACCACTACAGCAAACTGGATCCCTTAGCACCTTTAAGACGAATGAGTGCTGATGTTTTAAGTATGGGTTTTTAAAAAAAAAAAAAAACTTTGTGTTTTTCTCTGTCCTTTATAAAGTTTATATCTCTGCTACCTGATCTTAAATAGGTACACACATGGCCTGGCCCGACATGGCCCAGCCCAACAAGGTCTCATTTATGTCAGATTTTGAGTTTGACACCCCTGCAAAATGTATGCATTTCTCAAGATTAGATGTATACATACCATGTAAGTATCCTATAAATTCCATATAAAACCATACAAGGCATATTTGTAGCAAAAGCCCAGCAGGAACTCCTTTGCATATTAGGTCACACCCCCTGACATCACCGTTGTTTCATGTACAACATGGATACACAAGTCAGACATATCTGCAAAACAAAACAAAAAAAAACCCTGGAGATTTGTTATTGTTGTACACTTTTCTGTTGGAATGGGTATGACTTATAATGAGTCTATAATAAAATTTGATTTATAATTTGAAAAAAAAACCACATGGATAAGCATATAAGTTAACATTAAAAAGAAAGAAAATGGAACCCAGTCACCTATCCCTATTCAAGGGACATCATAACGAGAGTGAGGAGATTACCGCTGGTCAGAAAGTTCACGTACAAAGACATGAAATATCCATAATGAAATAAAAATGGCATACATATACCATGAAGTCACCTTTGAGCATATTACATCTCCCCCAAGGGTTTAATGTTAATCTTCCAAGCCAGGTTGTTCCCCGTTCCTTGCCTATTCCTCTCCCACTTGGAGAAATATGCAAATCCTTTTCAATCAATCAAAAAATCAACTGTAGTTATGCAGAAAATCCTCGCTCCCTCTCTCTGCTTCAGAGGGCTTTATTTTTAAAAATGCCAAGTTGAAACGGCCTCGCTTTTCTCATTGAACTCTTTAAAACCTCATTTTCACATTCTGCCTATTAGCTTGAAATGTTGTGGCACTCACCTTTCAAAGCAACACCCTCCTTACCACACTAATAGCAGTGCTATTTCCTCCAAAATGTGATTCCTCGAGCTTTTCTCCCCTTACTGAGAGATTTTTATACCTCTTTCTAGCATTAATCGTGTGCGATACCCCTCTACATAGCAATCACACATTTCTAAATAGCATCTATTCCATTACCTCACTGAAAACATGAATAATGTATTTAAAAAAAACAGGTGTGAGGGAAAGTAAAATTGTTTTTTTTATGAGGGGTGCATCTTAGAACAGAGCTTGAGTCTTCCCTTCCCCTCTTTTTGTGGTCCTGTTCACAGATACGGAAAAGACCTGCATTGGAAACTGGCAATGCTTAAAAGGTCATGAGGACATAGAATCCCAGATGGGTTGTTGAGTCCCCCTGGTGAGACAGTGGGGGAATAGGGTTACCAGATCCATGTTGAGGAATGCCAGATTTGGGGATGTAGCCTGGGGAGGACAGAAACAATGCAATACAGCCCACTTCCCCAAAACATCCATTTCTGCAGGGGAACTGTTATGTAGTGTGTTGTACTGGGGTCTTGTTACCTGAACTTGAGACAGGCACTCCTTGCAAACCAAGATCTTGAAGCCTGGAAGAACTGGCCAATCAGGATGCTAGGCATGTAACAACTTGTAAAAAAGAGATGCAAACCAGGATCCTGAAGCCTGGAAGAACTGGCCGATCAGGATGCTAGGCATGTAACAACTTGTAACAAAGAGATGCAAAGGAAGGATTCTGGAGGGAGCCAATAGGAGTAACTGTTGCCTGCTAGGGGGCATGGTTAACCAGTGTGTGTAGTATTAGTTCATGGGGCTTTTTGATCATGCTAACGGTTTGCTATGCCATACAGGTCCTCAACAATGTATATGAGATGTTCACTGAGGGTGAAACAGAGTTCTTAAACATTGCCTCTATTGATTTCTTCAGTCTGCAGTAGCCTGTAACTACTGATGCTATGGAAAGTCCAGAAACAAAATAAGGGGAGAGTCAAGGATCTGCCATGGGAAATATATATTTCCCCCAGCCAAAACCTAGAAACTTGAAATTTGGGGAGACCATTCCTTTCATAATGTAGACAGCCACTAAGAAAGGATTTTAAGAAATCTGCCCCCTGAGGGGGCAAAACCCAGTAAAATGTGTTTCCCTATGAGGTACAGTGTAGCTTGCTGCCGCTTCTTCCCCCACTCACAGGGACAGTTAGAGCCAAAGGTCATTTGCATAACCCGCCTGATTAGACGTCGCCCCGACATTCTAAAGCTCACTAGGCTTGTCAATCTCCCTGTGGAAAAATGGCAAAAGAACCCTGGACTATTCACGAAACTAGAATCAATGCAATAATTATATCAATATCCCAGTGTCGTTCATTAATATTCTAAGTAGAAACAGCGACAACTGTCGTTTGGATACGCATGCAAGGACTTCGATAACTATGAACAACGCAATGAATCTCATGCAAAGTTCATAATCCTTCAGAGTCCATTTCAATGCGCGAAAAACATGATATTTGGGCTTCAAATGCTTCCAAGACGATTCACCCGCGACGGTGGGCGGATTTAAAGTGCCAGTGCTGGAGCGGATGGACAAACGACACTGGAATATTGATATAATTATTGCCTTGCTTGTAGTTTTGTGACTAATCCATGGTTATTTTGGCGTTTTTCAACTTTATTCTGTGGAGCTCTAGGGTTGCTCATTCTTCCTGTGGATCCTGGCTGGTCTGAGTTACAAGACAATTCTCCTGACCTACAACTCAAGCCCCAGCCAAACCCCCTGGACCTAGAGACTTGAAATTTGGGGAGAACATTTCTTTCATGATGTAAACAGCCGCTAAAAAAGGATTTTAAGGAATCCGCCACCTAATGGGGTAAAAAGGAGTAAAATTTCTTTCCCCATAAGGATACACTGCGGCTTGGAGGCTGCTGCTTCTTCCCCCACTCACAGAGACTACATATTTCCCACTTTATTTACTGCACTACAATATTTCCATTTTATAATATCTTCAATAAAAGTTACATTTTCGAAATTCACTTCATTGGTTTTTAAACATCAACATGCTTTGCTTTATTCAAACACCTTTGTTAAGCTTGGGTATGGTATTACCAAGGGTGGAATTCTAACAGGAACTCCTTTGCAGATTAGGCCACACACCCCTGATGTAGCCAATCCTCCAAGAGCTTACAGGGTTCTCTTTTTTTTGTAAGCTCTTGGAGAATTGGCTACCTCAGGGGTGTGTGGCCTAATACGCAAAGGAGCTTCTGCTAGAATTCCACCCCAGTGTATTACACAACAAAACCAACTAAAACAAAAACCACACTCCATTAAAAAAAAAGTATAACATGCCTATCAGTATTATAACTGGATTTAAAATACTTACATACCATAGCAAAGCACAGGTATCAAGCTAGTAAAGTAGAAAGCAATTACAAGCATGTTGAAATTGAAAGGTCTTTCTTTTTCTCCATGAGAACTAGCCACAAATTTTGCTCTGAGCATGTTTCCCAGTAGAGCCTTTTTTGACTATGTTGATCATATGTCAGCTGATTCCCCAGTGTATTCCGTTCATTCCCAAATGACTTGAATGTCTGCCCAACTCAACCTAGGGGTAGGCCAACTGGGCAGCTACCTGGGGTGTCCAGCGCCATGGGGTGCCAGGCTGCACTGGCAGGGGGCACCGGGGCTCCAAGCCGAGCAGCAGGAAGTCAGCTCAGAGAGTGACAGTCGGTTACACTCCTCTGAAGATACATGCTGCAAATGCCCGCTCGTTACCTCTTCAGCAGATGTTCCACTGTCCCTGATAGGAACTTAGCCGTGAAGCTTGTCAACAAAGAGCTATTTCTAATTTGTGCACAAGTAAACTCCACTATCTCTCTTCCCCCACCCCAATAGTACAGTTTTCTAGGTCCAACTAAAGATTGATGTGCCAAACGAGGACTGAGCTGATAAAGCTCGCATGTCCTTTGTAAAGTCATGGGGGAGGAGAAGCAGCCATATGTTATTGGATCCATCCAACTTTTTCACACCATCGTCCCTAATTTGCTTCTTTACTATATCCTCCAAATGAGTTGCACCAATGAGCTCCGGCACCTCTTTTTCTACGAAATGAGCCGGTTTGGTTTAGTGGTTAAGTGTGCGGACTCTTATCTGGGAGAACCAGATTTGATTCCCCACTCCTCCACTTGCACCTGCTGGAATGGCCTTGAGTCAGTCATAGCTCTCACAGGAGTTGTCCTTGAAAGGGCAGCTGCTGTAAATAGCTCTATCAGCCCCACTGACCTCACAGGGTGTAGTGGTGTAGTGGTTAAGTGTGCGGACTCTTATCTGGGAGAACCGGGTTTGATTCCCCACTCCTCCACTTGCAGCTGCTGGAATGGCCTTGGGTCAGCCATAGCTATCGCAAAAGCGGTCCTTGAAAGGGCAGCTGCTGTGAGAGCTCTCTCAGTCCCACCCACCCCACAAGGTGTCTGTTGTGGGAGAGGAAGATAAAGGAGATTGTGTGTCGCTCTGAGATTCGAAGTGGAGGGTGGGATATAAATCCAATATCTTCCTCAGCTTCTTCACATCCCTTTTGTCCCGTGATTCACAGCCTCATCCATTTTGGTGGTCAAAGGGGACCCAACCCTCCCTTTTTCTCACCAATGGAAAATTTGGCTGGATCCAGGCCTCATTTTGGGCCGGAGCTCACAGGAGCAGAGCTCCAGAACCTCTAAATTTTATTGTGAGCTTTCTTTCTTACCCCTTCCCCCCAGAAAAAAAACCCTTGCCTCTGGGCGCCATTGTTCAAACCCCCCTGTGAGAATTTTGCTGAACTCTAAGATTTGACAAACTTTCTAATATCCCCCACCACCACGAAAAAAAATAGGAAAATAACCAAAACTTTAAAAGCAGACAGATGGAAATCTTCCTCATGCCACCGGGGCCACATAGGAGAAAGTAAGTTAAAAGGTTTGATGGGAGTAAGGTTTTATGATGACAGTTATAATTCCAGAAGCATTTTAAGGTAGATGCTGAGCTGATATAATAAGTACACCTTCTGGTGATGCCAGAGGTGTGTGGCATATGCAAATGAGTCGTGCAAATGAGTTGCGCTAATGAGCTCCGGCACCTCTTTTTCTACAAAATGACCCCTGACTGGACCCAGCCCATGGGTGGGAGTATGAATCCTTTAAAATCACGTGGCAGGTGTGGTGAGATATTTTGTTAAAAGTTTGTCCGCGCTGTACTAACTGTAGGGAATAAATCTCCCAAGATGTATATTGCCGAAAAGATAAACTTACATTTATTCAAGTAGATCCAGCTCACATTCAGGTGGCAGTCAAAAGAAGAGAAAGAGAAGACTAATCCAAAGAATACTTTCCCTGTCACAAATAGCCAGCTAATCCAGCATCATGTACATGGTGGTATGAGGATATTGTTTCGACAAGGGATACCTGCAGAGACATTTGTCTCCATGGAAGGCCATGTGAGAGAGGGAGGATGGAGTAAGGGAGAGGAGGGGACAGAGGGCAGTTCCCAGGTTAAGACAAAAGGAGGCATCCCATTTAAGGATGTAACATTTATGCACACTTAGAGCTATGTAACATCCCCCAGTGTCCAGGCACGCTGAGTTGCTCATTCCAACAATGTGATTGTACTTTATACTCTATGGCAGGGGTGTCCAACATGTGGCCCAGGGTCCAAATCAGGCCCCTGGAGGGCTCCTATCAGACCCCCAAGCAACTGGCTGTCGTCTGCTTTCTTCTCCCTCTCTCTTGCTTTCCTTCTGCATCACAGCTTGCTTTCCCAAGCTTGCTCAATTTTACAGGCGCTACAGACCAAAGCCTCTACTTTCTCCATTGGCTGATGCTCCTCCCTTGGGGAAGAAGGGCGGGGGGATAGTTTCCTTCAAAGGAAGCTCTGGCTCTTTCCTTCCTTCCCCAGGGGAACAGGACGGGGAGAAGCCGCAGCCAATAGAAGAAAGAGAAGCTTGGCTCAGTAGCTCTGCTGCGCAACTGAGAGAGCCTAGATTGTGCAGGAGAAATAGAAAGCACCTTTAAGACCGACAAGTGCTAAAGTTTTAAGCGTGCATTATTTTTAAGGGTTTTTTTTAAAAAAAATCTTTGAGTTGGTCTGCGTCCTTTATAAAGTTTATACCTCTGCTTCCTGCCGTTACATTTTATGACACACATCATCCGGTTCAGCAAGGTCTCATTTATATCAAATCCGGCCCTCCTATCAAATGAGTTTGACTCCCCTTCTGTATTATTATTTGATCATGGTTCATATCGGTGCAGGATCATCCTGATCAATGAGGCGGCAGATGTCACGCCGAGGTTATTCCGTTCGTATCAGGGAGTCTGACAGGTGGCTAGTGACTGATTGCTTCAACACCCCAATAAGGTCACGTGACTCGCAATGCCTTTAAGCCTCGGAAGCTGAATGCGTGCAACAAACATCAAGGCACTTACAGCTGCAACACTGGGGTGGGGGGATATAACTGCAGAATCACATGAGAAAAAGCATGTTCTAGTACGTTAGATAAATTTGGCTTGGCAGATTTGACAGCTGCTCTGGACATGTCCAAGCATAACGGAAACTAAGTCGCAAAGACAGATAGCCCCAATCTACAAGTCCTTCCTTAATTGATACATGCAGAGTATCCTAAAGGATTCCTAGTTAATCACATTAATACGTCCTGATCTGTTGCCTTGCCAACAGTTTCAAGGCATTCGTTGCAAATATGACAGTGAATTTCAGGGCCAGCAAGTGACATTTGCAGCTCAATGACCAATTTTGCACTATGCTTGTTCCGGGGTGGAGAGCCCTTTTGCTACTGGGGCTTCTCTCCATTTTCGCACAAATTGCCCCAGAGCTGCAGTTTGGTGCGCCGCTATTCCGTAGCAAAGGGAAACTGCTTGTCAGCCTATTCCGCTTGCTGCAGAATAAAGGTCAAGGTAATCCCCTGTGCAAGCACCAGTTGTTTTCGACCCTGGGGTGACGTTGCATCACGACGTTTTCATGGCAGACTTTTTTACCGAGTAGTTTGCCATTGCCTTCCCAAGTCATCTACACTTTCCCCCCAGCAAGCTGGGTACTCATTTGACCGACCTCGGAAGAATGGAAGGCTGAGTCAACCTGGAGCCAGCTACCTGAACCCAGCTTCCGCAGGGATTGAACTCAGGTCGTGATCAGAGAGTTCGGAATAGTGGCATGCTAACTTGCAGCTCCAAGGCATTTTGTGCGAAAATGGAGAGGTGCCCTGGTACCAAAAGGGCTCTCCACCCCAGAACAAACAGTGTGAAACTGGTCTTTCTTTCAATACTCTTCTAGTTACCACACGACAATTAGACAATTATCAGCTGTCTTTGCTATATTTGCCTTAGATATACCTGGTCCAGAGTTGTCTACTTATTTATGTGGACTTTTTGCAAGCTATATTTTTCTGTCCTTCCAAGGGTAGCAGCACCTTTTATGGACTACTACAACATTCACCCTACGGTCCCCTGCTATCACC
The DNA here is from genome assembly GCF_032191835.1 of Heteronotia binoei. Classification (NCBI taxonomy): domain Eukaryota; kingdom Metazoa; phylum Chordata; class Lepidosauria; order Squamata; family Gekkonidae; genus Heteronotia; species Heteronotia binoei. The sequence continues at coordinate 122,180,033 of NC_083229.1, forward strand.
AAGAGACATGCTGATTCCCAGGAGTGGAATTCTAGCAGGAGTTCCTTTGCATATTAGGCCACACAACCCTGATGTAGCCAATCCTCCAACAGCTTACAAGGCTCTTTTTTGTAAGTTCTGGGGGTGTGGTTACATCTGGGGGTGTGGCCTAATATTCAAAGGAGCTACATCTGGGGGTGTGGCCTAATATTCAAAAGAGCTCCTGCTAGAATTCCACCCCTGTTGATTCCATAGGCTTTTCCTCAATTTCACTTCCCTTGCTTATAAGTTCCTGTTTCTTTCTTTTTTTTGGGGGGGGGGAGTTGTCTGTTCCACATGTGCTCTGCCCCCTCTAGTGGTCAATTCAATATTACATCACTTTATGTCTGACATATCTCCCTACAGATTTAAACAGCAGCTTTTTATGCTGGACATAAACCCATGCATTATCAAGTTGAGCACTAGTGGGAGCAAAACCCATGTGGAACAGGAGAAAAAAAAACCTGAAGAAGGAAATGAGAATGCGGGAAAGTTCTAATGGCTACATGCAACAGATAGACCTGGAGTCAATCTGGAGAAAGTGTATGGGTTATATTTGAAGTAAGAGCCCTGTAGTGCAGAGTGTTAAAACTGCAGTACTGCAGTCCTAAGCTCTGCTCACGACCTGAGTTCGATCCCCGGCAGAAGCTGGGTTCAGGTAGCCGGCTCAAGGTTGACTCAGCATTCCATCCTTCCGAGGTCGGTAAAATGAGTACCCAGCTTGCTGGGGGGAAAGTGTAGATGACTGGGGAAGGCAATGGCAAACGACCCCATAAAAAAATCTGCCATGAAAATGTGAAAACAACGTCACCCCAGAGTCGGAAACAACTGATGCTTGCACAAGGGACCTTTCCTTTCCTACATTGAAGTGCAATCAAGCATCGTTCCTAACCAAAAAAAATCCTGCCCCAATCTATTTCAACATATATATAAACAAAACTCTGATAGTCTTAAGAGTCCTTACCCCAAAACATACAGAAGGTCTCGCTTTGTGCATCCAACTGCAACGCATTATTTTTAAAAAATCAGTAATAGCATGTAGAAATAAAACAGGAGCAATGGCAGTCATTATACAGTTCTTTATCGCAAAATGTTTATTAATTCAGCACGACGCTTGTTTGAAGCGAGACATTTCCCCTTCGATTCTTATCTCGGTATTGTTCCCATTCTCACTGACACATGCTTTTAGGCTAGCGAATAATATAACCAGATAAGAAATCAAGAGGCCAGAAAAGATGTATTACATTTGCATATAGGAGGTGAGTTCCCTCCTCCCTAAAAACCAATTTGCACAGATGATACTGCTGCAGCGTGGGGAGGGGAGGATATTGCTCTCTCTTCGAGAGATTGATAATGATGTCGCACACCTTAAATATTTACAGTTCATTGCTGGACGGAATGTTGATGGCTGTGCATTGCCTTTTCTCTTCATTTCACTTTTGCTAGTTTTTATTAGGAACCAGTAATTCTATTTTTAAAAAAATAATAATGGGGCCCTAACTATGTTTACAGTAACAGTAATAGCAAAATGGGAATGGAGGCAGGTAGCATTTAAATGGCGATGAAGTGGAGATACCTAAGCCACTCAGCGACTTTGCTGAAAGGGGTCTGAACGGCGCAGCAGCAATAGTCATCGTTTCTGTTAGAATGATATCGCTTTTTTACAGGTAGCATATAGGTTTATTGAATTTATATCCCGCCCTCCCCGCCGAAGCAGGCTCAGGGCAGCTCACAACCAGTAAAATCAGAACAATTGTTGTTGTTCAGTCACACAGTCGAGTCCGACTCTTTGCATCCCCATGGGCAAAGTCACGCCAGGCCTTACTGTCTTCCACCATCCTCCAAAGTCTGCTCAAATTCGTGTTTGTTACATCAGTAACGCTGTCCAGCCATCTCATCTTTTGCCGTCCCCTTCTTCTTTTGCCTTCTGTCTTTCCCAGCATCAGGAGCTTCTCCAGGGAGTGCTTCCTTCTCATTTGGGGGCCAAAGTATTTGAGCTTCAGTTTCAGCATCTGACCTTCCAGGGAACAGTCTGAGTTGATTTCCCTTAGGGCTGACTGATTGGATCTTCTTGCAGTCCAAGGGACTCTCAAGATTCTTCTCCAGCACCACAGCTCAACTTACATTTATTCAATGTAAAAGCATCTATTCTTCTGCGTACAATTAAGCAATTAAACAATTAAAGCAATTGAACAATTAAAACAGTTAAAACAATGTGGTGCTAATCATATTTGGTATTATCTCACTTCAGATGACGTTCAGTATATATTAGATGTACATCAGTCACACCATATCCGTCATTCCAGATCAATTAAAGGCCAGCTGGAATAGTGTTGTCTTACAGGCCTTGAGGAACTGGGTGAGGTCCCGCAAGGCCCTAACTTCTTCCAGCAGTTGATTCCACCAGTAGGGGGCAGCAGTCGAGAAAGCTCTCTCTCTGGTGGATTTTAATCTAGCCTCCCTCAGCCTGGGGATTGCTAATAGATTTTTCGTCCCAGATATGAGTATCCTCTGGGGAACATGTGGGGAGAGAGGTTCCCTAAGGTAAGCAGGTCATGGGCCGTTGTGAATTTGCGTGACATTCCCTCACCGTTCGGTATAGTTATTTTAACATAATCCCGTATGGTAGAAGCCTTTGCTTTCGTTTCACTTGTGTGGTTGGCAGGGCTCTTTTTTCTAGCAGGAGCTCATCTGCATAGGAGGCCACGCCCCCCTGATGTAGCCAATCCTCCTGGAGCTGACAGTAGGCCCTATAATTAGAGTCTGGTGGATTGGCTACATCTGGGGGGCATAGCCTCAAATGCAGAGGAGCTCCTGATAAAAAAGAAGAGCCCTGGTGGTTGGTTGTTGGATGTGGGTGGTTGTGTTTTAGCCCAGGGGTGGCCAACGGTAGCTCTCCAGATTTTTTTTGCCTACAACTCCCATCAGCCCCAGCCAGCATGGCCAATGGCTGGGGCTGATGGAGGAGGAGCTCCTGCTAAAAAAAGAGAGCCCTGGCGGTCGGTTGTTGGATGTGGGTGGTCATGTTCTGGCCCAGGGGTGGCCAACGGTAGCTCTCCAGATATTTTTTGCCTACAACTCCCATCGGCCCCAGCCAACATGGCCAATGGCTGGGGCTGATGGGAGTTGTAAGCAAAAAACACCTGGAGAGCTACTGCTGGCCACCCCTGTTCTAGCCTTTTTTTCCAGCCTGAACTTTGTACATTCTGTAAGGCAGTGACCTGCTCAAAACCAGGAACATATAATAAATTCTCAGGGGGATTAGTTTGATTTGAAAATGTTCTCCCAAAAGGATACTTTGGAGTCTCAGAAGACTCCTAAAAATTGAGGGGGGGAAATTGTCACCATATTGACTCATGCTGACTTTCCCCCCTCTTTTATGATGTTTAAAATGGAGAATTTACTCTATTGTTGTCTTGCCTCTTTCGTGACCAGGATAGTGGACTCTTCTGAGGAATTATTTATAGTAATTGATGAAGAGTTCCCCCCCACACTTCAGGGGCTGTCCAAAGAACAGCTCACAGGAAAGGTAGGCAAACTGAGTCTTTCCCCACCTTCTCCATCTGCCAGCAGCCCATTGCTTGTCCCCAAAATCTTCTCTGTGGGTCACAGGACCTTTATGAATAAAATGTACTGCAATACAAGTAGGTAGACATAGTGAAATCATCTCCTCCCCTCTTACCCTGACAGCTGGCCTAAGGGACGAGGAGGTCTTTTGATTTAGTCATCCATTACATAGCCCTTCATACTATGGAATATTTTGTTCATGAACTATGATATGGCCTTTTGAGGCAATTGAGAAGGAGGAGGAGGAAGAGAAGACATTGGATTTGTATCCCACATCCACTCTGAATCTCAGAGTCTCAGAGCAGCTCACTATCTCTGTTACCTTCCTCCCCCACAACAGACACCCTGTGATGTGGGTGGGGCTGAGAGGGCTCTCACAGCAGCTGACCTTTCAAGGAGAGCTATGGCTGACTCAAGGCCATTCCAGCAAGTGGAGGAGTGGGGAATCAAACCCGGTTCTCCCAGATAAGAGTCAGCACACTTAACCACCACACCAAACTGGCCCTGAGGGAAAGGGAAAGAGAAGAAAGCATCTGTTCTATCCATCCTTTCTAGGAACTTTTCCAAGGGATTGAACCCAGAGTCTTTCCTTGTGAACTGTAATCCATTTTAAATTATTGTTTTATATATTTGAGACCGGAAAAGAACCATGAAGGAGCTAGAAAAGACCCTTAAGGGTTAGGATGTGTTGCTGGTGACCAAGATCAAGATAATTCATTATATTCTATAATATTCCCCATTACTATGTACAAGAGCAAAAGTTGGGCGATGAAGAATGATTTCATTGAAATGTGGTGTCGGAGGAGAGTTTTACAGAAACCGTGGACCACCACAAAAGACAGATGAGTGGATTCTAGATGAAATCATGACTGTTCTTTCCCTATCAGCTAAAATGACCATCTATCATACTTTGGGCTATCTTCCTTTGGACATATTATGAGAAAACAGGAACCAATGGAAAAGACAATAATGCTAGGAAAAGCTGAAGGCAGCAGGAAAAGAGGACGACCCGACATGAGATGGATGGACGGAAGCCGTGACCTTCAGTTTTCAAGTTCTGGGCAGGGTTGTTAGCAACAGGACATTTTGGAGGTTGTTAACTCGTAGGGTCGGCATAAGTTGGAAGTGACTTGGTGCCATTTAACACTAGGCATGGGCACGAACTGGGGAAAGGTGATTTGGCTCGTGATTCGGGATTCGCAAAACCACAAATCAAACCGAACTGCAGTCCCTTTAAATATGTCTTTCAGAAAGCCCGGAAAAACAGCTTAGCCCCAAGGAGCTGTCCTGAGTCCTTAAAGCAGGAAAATTATCCAAGTCCATATGTAGGAATTGGAATCCACTCCCATAAGTCAGCTTGAAAGCATTAATGTCCTTGACATGATTGGCTAGCTGAAAAAACACGTTTCGCAGATCACAGCTTCTTCCCTAAGCCGATTTCCCAAATTCTCTGTGAAGGCAAAGTTACAGGAGCCGAGGTCTTCCAGCATTTTTCCAGAGCCAAGGACTAAGGAATTTATGGATCCTTTCCCACAAGTGATTCTGTCTTCTATGTATGGCTGGTACCTTTTCTGTATATGATTACTTGAGCTTTGTATTAATGTGGAATTAGTTTTCAATACAGTCGGAGAAGTGTTCTTTGCATTTTGATTGCATTCTTGGTTAGGCACCGTTTTTGTCTTTTTCCTGCTCCAATTTCACTGTGCTGTCGCTTTGCTTGTTTGTTGAATAGGGGCCAGCAGCCAGGCCTGTCAATTGGACATATGGAGCTGCCTTCTACTGAATCAGACCCTCGGTCCATCAAAGTCAGTCTTGTCTATTCAGACTGGTAGCGGCTCTCCAGGGTCTCAAGCTGAGGTTTTTCACGCCTACTTGCCTGGACCCTTTTTTAGTGGAGATGCCGGGGATTGAACCTGGGATCTTCTGCTTACCAAGCAGATGCTCTACTACTGAGCCACCGTCCCTCCCCTGAGCCACCGTCCCTCCCCGACAATGGCAAACCATCCCATAAAAATTGTTACTGCTGGGCCAGAACCTCCCCTTAAAGGCCAAAACAGCCCTGGAAAATGGCCTCCCCACTTGCTCCTGACAGAAACAATGCTCAGTAACTGGCAGTATTAACAACAGCCAATCAGGTTTTTGTTTCTTAAAACCACAGTCTTGCTTCTATAATTCTGGAGGGCTTCTAAGCCCACAGAACAATTCTGGAGGGTTTCTAACCCCACGGCCCCATGGCGCAGAGTGGTAAAGCAGCAGTGCTGCAATACTGTGGTCTGAGCTCTGCTCACGACCTGAGTTCGATCCCAGCGGAAGCTGGTTCAGGTAGCTGGCTCGAGGTCGACTCAGTCTTCCATCCTTCTGAGGTCGGTAAAATGAGTCCCCAGCTTGCTGGGGGGGGGGGAGGGGAAGCATAGATGACTGGGGAAGGCAATGGCAAACCATCCTGTAAAAAGTCTGCCATGAAAACAATAAAAAAGGTACCGTCTGTCTCTGAATTGGCAACATTTTCTTGTTCTGTGAGCCATTCTCTCACATTACATCAAAGCCACACGACAGATTTTCAGTTTTGAAAAAAAAAACAAAGCAAAAACATTTAATCCATGCGCTTACGGTCTCTGAATCGGTACTCTGCTGTAATCCTAGGAGTCTGAAAATGTGCTACAAGCTTAAGAACACGAGAAGAGCCCTGCTGCACCAGAAAGTGCTCCATCTAGTCAAGCATCCCCTTTCACGCAGTAGCAAACAGGTTGCCACAGAGGGCCAGCAAACAGAGACTTCAGGTACTGTTCCATTTGCACACTGGCCACAGTACCTTTCTGGGCCAGCTAATGTCATTCCTAGAGAACAGGTCCTAGAACAAGGTGTTTGGTTATTGAGCCTTGATCCCAAGGAAAGCTAATGTATGCGATTCCACAGAATGCGTAACTGGGCAGATCTCATGTCTTATTTAACATTGACCTGAACCTATTAGGAAAATTATTTCTGGAAAGGTAATATCCAGTCACATCGATATGCTGATGATACCCGAGGGCTTTTTTTTTCTTATTAGAAAAAAAGCAGGAATTCATTTGCATATTAGGCCACATCCCCTGACATCACCAGGTGACATCATCCGCTCAATAGGCTACTTTCTGCATATTGAACAGAACAGCAAAGTGCCATCCGCTGCATTTCAGGGATGTGTGTTCTCACAGCCCAACCAAAGAGCTTGTTTCGACCTCCCCCTCCCCAAACATGGCCGGAGAGAGAGAGCCGCATGTGGTGGAGTGGGCAGCGGCAGGCCCAGCTTCTCCCAGGAGGGGGCGCTTGTGGGCAGCTCCGAGCCTCTCACTCTTCACAACCCTGCTGGAGGAGAGAACAGAGGATGTGATCTGGGAGCACATGGCTGCCTAGTGCTTTCCTTCTGCTGAAGACCTTTTTTTTTTTTTTAACTGGAGCCCTGGCCAAGCCAGATGGAACTGTGTTCCTGTGCGTTCCAGCTCAAAAAAAGCCCTGTGATACCCGAAGCTGTCCCGTCTGTCAATATGATCACAAGGAGGCTGCAAGAACCCCTGAACTGATGTCCGAGGTCATCAACGGAGTGAACGCCAGAGGAGCAGAAATACATCTTTTACCCCCCCCCCCCGCTCCAATCTCAGCGTCTAATTAACCTGAAACCAAAGGTTGAGGCCAAATTCCCCCATGCGTGACATTTTAAGGATAAGGCTCACAGGTATCCTTCGAGTGAGAAATTTGGATCGGAAACACATTTGAGTTGGATGCCTTGGCTACGGCACACAGTTCTTCGGGTTTTTTTTTTTTACCTTTCCCCTTCTTTTTCTAACATCTGATGTATTAGCCTCCTCTAAAATATAAGGCCTGGCCTGCGCCTCAGAGCAGTTGCAATTGGTATCTTATAGATTTATGTCTGTAAAGATCCGCAGAACCATTGCCTCTCCCACCCTCGGAGGATAAAGTCAAGATTTGGAGTGGCATCTCTGACCTTCTGTGTCCATTCATTCCATGGAATCCATTCATCTCTTCCCTTACAGACGGCAAGTGGGATTCTATTGCACCCGCTGACTTGTGTCAAGGCTTCCCCTCGCCGGCTACCCTTGTGCTCGCTTCTCGCGGCTGTCACTGCAGAGAAATGGCGACGTGGGCTGAGGAGAGTTGATATTTCACCACGAAGGTTACAAATTGACTGGAAAGGGAAAGAAGACGAGAGCAACGGCTGATCGGTGGGGGATTTCAGCTGTTTGAGGCACACGGCGTGCCAAGATGGGCTCTTATTTTTTTTTTTACCCCACGCAATTGAAGGTTTCGTTGCGAAGATAAATAAAATTATACCCCGAGCCAATGCATTTCAGCCTTCAAAGTAATATAATGGACTTTGCAGATCTTGGCAGGTTTAATAGGAATATAAAAAGTCCCCCCCCCTTCCTTCAGCCAGATTAGATTACTTGCTTGCTAGACATGGTATTACAGCAATTGGTGAAATACGTTGCATATATCAAACGTTACTGGAAATAGCAAACCCCTGGAGAAAGTGTATGGGTTATATTTGAAGCACAATCAAGCATCGTTCCAAACCAAATAGACTCCGAGGGTAGCGGGCTAAGATTGGGTGACGTCGATCGAGAATTATGAGGGCTCTTTTCTGGAAAATAAACTCAGAGGCATCCCTTCAATGCACTATGATCCTTATAAAAAAAAATCTTCCTGGCTGTTAATTTTTAAATGGGACATAACATGTGAAGTGTGGAGTGAAGGGAATGACTTTTTTTAAAAGCTATTTTTTAAAAAATCCCTCTTCCTAGCCAAGGAGTTCCTGGTGGCCTCCATAGTATTTCCTCTCCCATTTTACCCTGACAACTTTGTGAAGTCAAATTGGCTACTTGGCCATTCGAAGCCTCCTTGTCGCTGTGTGTACAATGCTGCGCTCTCAAAAGCTCAAGCCCCGGAAACCTTGCGGGTCTCTAAGTTGCTGCTGGAGTCAAATCTAGCTGTTGTAATGCAGACCAACATGGCTCCTTTCAGGAATGGCACCATCTTGGTTCAAATATGTTATAGGCAGTGCTCCCTCTAAGCTGTGGAGTCTTGTGAGTGAAAATTCTACTTCGTGACTGATTGGCATTAAAGCTGTGAGCTGCTGCATTAATTAGTCTTAACTCAGCATGGGTTCTGTAAGAGATCTTGCCTCACTAACCTGTTACAGTTCTTTGAGGGGGTGAACAAACATGTGGACAAAGGAGACACAACAGATGTTGTTTACCTTGACTTCCAGAAAGCTTTTGATAAAGTTCCTCATCAAAAGCTCCTTAGTAAGCTCGAGAATCTTGGAGTAAAAAGACAAGTACTCTTGTGGATCAAAAACTGGCTAATTAATAGGAAGCAGAGAGTGAGTATAAATGGGCAGTCTTTGCAGTGGAGGACAGTAAGCAGTGGAGTGCCGCAGGGCTCAGTACTGGGTCCCATGCTCTTTAACTTGTTCATAAATGATTTGGAGTTGAGAGTAAGCAGTGAAGTGGCCAAGTTTGCAGATGACACTAAATTGTTTAGGGTGGTGAGAACCAGAGAGGATTGTGAGGCACTCTAAAGGGATCTGTTGAGGCTGGGTGAGTGGGCGTCAGCGTGGCAGATGAGGTTCAATGTGGCCAAGTGCAAAGTAATGCACATTAAGGCCAAGAATCCCAGCTACAAATACAAGTTGATGGGGCGTGAACTGGCAGAGACCGACCAAGGGAGAGATCTTGGGGTCGTGCTAGATAACTCACTGAAAATGTCAAGACAGTGTGCGATTGCAATGTCTATCTGTGGGATCGTCTTTCTCCACATGTTCCCCAGAGAGCACAGCATTCAGGAACAAAAAAATATACTGTCCATCCCTGCACCAAAGGAGGCCAGGTTGCATTTGACGTGAGCTTGGGCCTTCTCGGTGGCAGCACCAGAATTGTGGAATGCTCTCCCGAAGGCCATAAGGGCCCTGCGGGATCTTTCTACTTTCCGCAGGGCCTGTAAGACCAAACTGTTCCAACAGGCCTTTGATATCTAACTGGGAGAGAACTACCATGCCACATCATTATAGAGTTACTATGTGATCACCATCAGATTAAAAAGAACTCGCTTATATTGTAGTGGTACAGCACCACGAAATGGTTTTAAATTGTAATTGTGTTTTATTAGTTTTAACTTGTAAATATGAATGTCGTTAGCCGCCCCTGAGTCCGCTTGCGGAGAGGGCGGGATAGAAATTTAAAGTAATAAATCAATAAATTAAAAAGGCCAATGTCATGGTGGGAATTATTAGGAAGGGAATTGAAAACAAATCAGCCAGTATCATAATGCCCCTGTATAAATCGATGGTGCGGTCTCATTCGGAATGCTGTGTACAATTCTGGTCACCGCACCTCAAAAAAAGGATATTGTAGCCTTGAGAAAAGGGCAGAAAAGGGCAACTAGAATGATTAAAGGTTTGGAACACTTTCCCTATGAAGAAAGGTTAAAATGCTTGGGGCTCTTTAGCTTGGAGAAATGTCGACTGCGGGGTGACATGATTGAGGTTTACAAGATTATGCAAGGGATGGAGAAAGTAGAGAAAGAAGTACTTGTCTCCCTTTCTCACAATACAAGAACTCGTGGGCATTCAATGAAATTGCTGAGCAGTTGGATTAGAACGGATGAAAGGAAGTACTTCTTTACCCAAAGGGTGATTAACATGTGGAATTCACTGTCACGGGACATGGTGGCAGCTAGAAGCATAGCGAGCTTCAAGAGGGGGTTGGATAAAAATATGGAGCAGAGGTCCATCAGTGGCTATTAGCCACAGCATATTATTGGAACTGTCTGGGGCAGTGATGCTCTGTATTCTTGGTTCTTGTGTGTGTGTGTGGGGGGGGGGGGGGTTAGGGCAAAGTGGAAGGGCTTCTAGCCCCACTTGCGAACCTCCTTCTTTTTTGGCCACTGTATGACACAGTATGGGCCATTGGCCTGATCCAACATGGCTTCTCTTATGTTTTTAGTCTGCTCTGGGGCCATTTTTCCTGAGATAAGACAAAAATGTGTGAGCTGGAGGCTAAGAAACTGAGCCAGCGAAGAAGAAGAAAATTGGATTTATACCCTGCCCACTACCCGAAGGAATCTCAGATCAGCTTACCATCTTCTTGTCCCTTCCCCTCCCCACAACAGACACCCTGTGAGGTAGGTGGAACTGAAAGAGTTCTGACAGAAACTGCTCCTGAGAGGAACAGTTCTGAGAGAACTTATGACTGACTCAAGATCACATCAGCAGGTGCTTGTGAAGGAATAGGGAATCAAACCCGGTTCTCCCAGATAAGAGTCTGCACATTTGACCACTACAGCGAACTGACTCTCTACTATCTCAACTTAGAGACAACACTGGTCATAGAATATCCCGCACACTAAATAATGCACTTTCAAACCACTTTCAAGGCACTTTGCGACAGGATGTGTGAAGGCATCCTAGATAGTGTGTGCATCCACACATAGGCCTCGGCCTGGTTATATACACTATAAACTCCTCCCACTCCCCAAACCATTAGAGGGTTAGAACTGCCTGCCTGCTCCCTATTGGCTGCCTATGCTGCCCAGTCGGCAGGCAGATTCCAGAATCCTGGTACTCTATTATTCAGAAACTCTAAGCTCCTCTAATGTTTCTGGAGGACAACTCCAGGCATGTCTGTTTAGGAGCCACTACAGCAAAGCATGACTACCCCATGGCGCAGAGTGGTCAAGCTGCAGTGCTGCAGTCTGAACTCTGCTCGCGACCTGAGTTCGATCCCAGCGAAAGCTGGTTCAGGTAGCCGGCTCCAGGTTGACTCAACCTTCCATCCTTCCGAGGTGGGTCAAATGAGTACCCAGCCTTGCCGGGGGGAAAGCGTAGATGACTGGGGAAGGCAATGGCAAACCACCCCGTAAAAAGTCTGCCATGAAAACGTCGTGGAAGCATCGTCACCCCAGAGTCAGAAACGACTGGAGCTTGCACAGGGGACTACCTCGACCTTTACCTTTTAAGGTTGTTCAGCCTTCTGTTTTTACAGCTGATCTCGAGGCTGACTCAGCCTTCCATCCTTCTGAGGTGGGTAAAATGAGTCCCCAGCTTGCTGGGGGGAAAGTGTAGATGACTGGAGAAGGCAGTGGCAAACCACCCCGTACAAAGTCTGCCATGAAAACGTCGTGGAAGCATCGTCACCCCAGAGTCAGAAACGACTGGAGCTTGCACAGGGGACTACCTCTACCTTTACCTTTTAAGGTTGTTCAGCCTTCTGTTTTTACAGCTGATCTCCCGCTTTTACAGCTGATCTCGAGGCTGACTCAGCCTTCCATCCTTCCGAGGTGGGTAAAATGAGTCCCCAGCTTGCTGGGGGGAAAGTCTAGATGACTGAGGAAGGCAATGGCAAACCACCCCGTAAAAAGTCTGCCATGAAAACGTGAAAGCAACGTCACCCCAGAGTCAGAAACGACTGGTGCTTGCACAGGGGACGACCTTGACCTTACAGCAAAGCATAAGATGACAAGCCCTAACATAACACTGACATTCATATTTCATTAAAAATTGCATAATCTGGAGCATTTCATCTGCTGTCACACAACTGGGTATGGTTTATCTTTTTCTTTTTTGCCAGTCCCTTCCCCACATTTAAAGAAAGTTGGTTCATACCCCGCCCCCCCCTTGAGATTTAAACAGTTTATTAAAGTCTCAAAAGCAAATCAAAAATAAAATACAAAATTCAATCTCAAAATTAGAGAGCAATACTTAAACAAAATTAAGCAAGACTGCAAAATAATGCATACTTAGTTCAGCATTTCAGAGAAACCATCAGACGATCAATAGGAAATGAAATCCATGTATCTCCTTGGTAATTTACTATATGAATTCCTTTGAGAAGTTAGATATTGAGGAAAGGGAAACCATTTCTCATCAAAATTTGTTTTAGACAATGGGCTTCCAGTTGTAGGAATTTGTGATGCCAATTTATCTGCAGCAAGGACATCCCAGACTTTTATAAACCATTTTCTAATAGTCAGAGCAAACCTTTTCTTCCAGTATTGAGCTATTCCAATTTTTGCTGCAAGTAGTAAAGAAGTCGCTAAATGTTGCTGCAATTTAGTATTTCAGCGAAATGTTGCTGCAATGTTTGTATTTCCCCCAAAGTTTAGCAGTATAGACTCGGGAGAAGTAGGAACAGTCACTCCCGTTATACTATTTCCTTTCTCAATTCCAAAGTACCATACAAAAGGGCAAGCGCATGTGTCCCCGGGGTGAGATGCACAAGCTCTAGGTGTGAGAAGAGTGCACCATTGTTATGCCAATAAAGGTTTTTGGAATTGGAATTGGAGAAGAGCGCACCTCTCAAGGTCAAACCAGTCCAAGCCTGCAAATATTGCAAAACAAACAAACAAACAAAAAAAACCCTCCCAAGAAATGCACATTTCCTCATCATAGGCCAAGCTGCAGCAAAACGTGCTCAAAAGCAGACGGGAAACGCAAACAAAACTGTCCGCTGGAGTCCCTGACCGCTGTCTTAGAACTGCTTGCCTGGCAACATTTTGGGTCAGCGTTTGTTTGAGAGAGAAGAAGAGGCCCTTATTAACCAGATCTGTCGGCAGCCATCATCTCGCTCCTAATGCTGAACAAACAAAGGGACTGTCATCGGAAGTGACAAGGCTTTGAGGCACCACCGGGCCTGACCTCATGGCAGAGCAGCACGGCCCCCACTGATGTGTCAGCACAAACGGTTATGACTGCTGTTGCGGAATCGAAGGAGGCGGGCGCGCTATCGCTCCAAGGGCGATACACTCTACGTGTCCAGAAACAATCTGTAGAATAAACAGATACAGAAAAGGCAGCCCGTTAGAATCACGGAGCTGGAAGGGGACATTCAAGCCATCTAGCCTAACCCCCTGCTCAGCGTAGGATCAGCCTAAAGCATCCCTGACAAACGTTTATCCAGCCGCTGCTTGAAGTTTGCCGGTGAAAGGGAACTCACCATCTCCCTTGGGGAGTTGATTCCACTGCTGAACTATTCTCACTGAGAAAGAAAGAAAGAAAGAAAGAAAGAAAGAAAGAAAGAAAGAAAGAAAGAGAAGAAAGAAAGAAAGAAAGAAAGAAAGAAAGAAAGAAAGAAAGAAAGAAAGAAAGAAAGAAAGAAAGAAAGAAAGAGGGAGGAAGGGAGGGGGAGGGAAGGGAGGGAGGGAGCAAGGAAGGAAGGATCTTAATATAAAGCCTTTCTGCCTGTAATTTAAACCCATTGTTCATTCTGCCAACAGGAACAGCTCCCTGCCCTCCTCTAAGTAACAGGCTTTTCAAATACTTAAGCAGAGCCTAATTTTAAGAATGTAAGAACATAAGAAGAGCCCTGCTGAATCAGACAAATAGCCCATCTGGTCCAGCATCCTGTTCACACAGGTCCAGCCTTTTTCACCCCTGCAGCACACTAGGTGGGCACTTCCACAGGCACTGGGTTGACACTTTCACTATGACCCAAGCTATTTTTCCCCTCCCGGTCTCAGCAAGTTAGACTCCTTTCTGAAGTGAGGCATCCAAAACTGCACATGGTACTCCAGGTGTGGCCAGACCAATGTGCCATATAGCGGGACTATGACATCTTCTGATTTGGATGCTGTGCCTCTGTTGATACACCCCAAGATTGCATTAGCCTTTTTTGCTGCTGCATCACACTTGACTGCTCATATTTAGCTCACAGTCCACCTGTACCTCAAGGTCTTGTTCACATACATTGCTACCCAGCTACTGATCCTTGGTTCACTATTGGACGGATCCAAGTAGCTTTTTCACAAGTGAAAATAGCAAGGGTGAGTTCACTGTGATAATGTGAAAATGGTTTGCTAGGGATCAGGGCTTTTTTCATAGCAGGTACTCCTTTGCATATTAGGCTACACCTCCTGATGTAACCAATCCTCCAAAAGCTTACAGAGCTCTTCTTACAGGGCCTACTGTAAGCTCTTGGAGGATTGGCTACGTCAGGGATGTGTGGTCTAATATGCAAAGGAATTCCTGCTTACAAAGAAGCCCTACCAGGGATTATGGGAACTGCATGTACAAAACCTTTTTTGGGATGGGGGGGTAACAGTAAGAACAGGAATTGGGTAAAACTGAGTGAAAAAGCTGACTGGATCCAGTCCACAGTATGTAAAAAAACAAACCACAAAATCCAAACCTTTTACCGAAGTCCACTAAAAGGATACAAGATCTAATCCCTTAATCCTTGTAATTATGGAGCAGCTTGATTCACTTGATTTATTCATTTCCCTGCTGGCACAGAACCCAAAGGAAGCATGTCTAAAGTTCCCAAGAGAGTTCCCTCTCGGGCAGCCAACAGAAACCCACTGGGTTTGTTATGACAAGACTGTGGCATCATGTGCATTCAGAGCATTGGGTGACCACTGAAGAGAGAAGGAGGAGGATGAGGACGAGGAGAAGGAGATGTGCATTCAGACCATTGGGTGACCACTGAAGAGAGAAGAAGGAGGAGGAGAAGTGCATTCAGACCACTGGGTGACCCATTGAAGAGAGGAGGAGGGGAAGAAGAAGAAGAGGAGGAGATGATATTGGATTTATACCCTGCCCTCCACTTTCAGTCTCAGAGTGGCTTACCATCTCCTTTACCTTTCTCTCCCACAACAGACACCCTGTGAGGTAGGTGAGGCTGAGAGAACTCTCCCAGAAGTTGCCCTTTCAAGGACAAGCTATGGCTGACCCAAGGCCATTCCAGCAGCTGCAAGTGGAGGAATGGAGAATCAAACCCGGTTCTCCCAGATAAGAGTCCGCGCACATAACCACTACACCAAACTAGATGGACACATGAAGCTGCCTTATATGGAATCAGACTGTTGTCCATCAGTGTCAGCATGGTCTACTGACACTGGCAGTGACTCATCGGGGTCTCATGCAGAGGTCTTTCATATCACCAACTATCTGGTCTTTTAAAAAAGAAACAGGAGATGCCAAGGATTGAACCTGAGACCTTCTGCATGCCAGTTGATGCTTGACAACTGAGCCATGGCTCCTCTCCATATGGACAGGCTGATTACCAAATAATTTTGTTGGTTTTATCATTTTGCCCCTTTACTGAATTATAAGCATCAACCGTACATTTCACTTACTATCACTGAGAGTCCTAACGATCAACTCACTGTTGTTGTTGTTTTTTTTTTTCAAAAGAAGAATAAGCTTTATTTTCAAATTGAATATAGTATACAACAAAGATACCACATCTGGTTACATTCACAGAAAGAAAAAAAGGAGAAGGAAGGTTAACAAATAGAACACCAGTGTTTCCAGTTTAACAAATTCTAGACGTTAGTGTCTTAAGAGCAAAAACTAATAATACATCATCTTTCGATTCATCGGTCTACGTGGAAGAATATTATGTTCAAATAACTAATTACAGGATACCATGCAGCAATAAAAAAGGCCTCATATTTTTCTGTGAAAGGAATTTGAGATTGAACAGAAATTTTACTCATTATAAAATATTCCCATAAGCGTTGCCAAGCTGATATAAACTCAGGGCGTTTTCGCACTCACCTTCAGCCGACGCGACCCCCCCTCTTCACCGCGCAGGATCTGCGCGGATTTCGCACTAAATGCCGTGGAGCAGCCGGAAGAGCCGGAAAGTCCCGGCGCTTTGCGCGCAAACGTAAACCGCCAAAAAGCAGTTTCCGTTTGCGCGGCAAAAGCGGCGGGACTTTCTGGCTCTTCCGGCTGCTCCACGGCGTTTAGTGCGAAATCCGCGCAGATCCTGCGCGGTGAAGAGGGGGGTCGCGCCGGCTGAAGGTGAGTGCGAAAACGCCCTCATTGTTTTTTCATTCCCAACTTAAGATAGACTGAAGTTTCTCACTTCCGGCCCTTTTTGTCTTTATCAAAGATTTCAGGTTTTCACGGCTGGTAACATCATTAGGGTTTGTAGAATCTTTCGGGCTCAAGTGCCGTGTTCTACTGGAGAAAGTTTTTCTTCCAGATGTTTCATTCTCAGCTGCGGAGAACATCCTCAGTGGAGTTGCAGGCGCTCTGACTGCAACGCCACTGAGGATGTTCTCCGCAGCCGAGAACAAAACGTCTGGAAGAAAAACTTTCTCCAGTAGAACACGGCACTTGAGCCCGAAAGATTCTACAAACCCTTTTTGTCTTTGTCCTGTCACAATTCTTACTTACTTACTTTATTTGATTTATATCCCGCCCTTGCTGCCGAAGAGGCTCCAATCAATTGTCCGCTCTTCGTATCTGGAAGGAACCTGGGTTTGTTTTTTGCCAAAAGACCTGCTTCTTGGTCAGGTTGGATGAACATGCTAAAAATAAAATGACAGTCGGAAGATGGTATAAATTTAAAAACAGTATAAATTAGAAGATAACATTTGAATATGTTCTCAGCATTGGGAGATTTGGTTAATATAACAGAGTTGCGCCCAGTTGTAACTAACAGTTACCTGGCCACCATGCCAAGAGCTGGCACCGTACAGACTCAACACTGTTTGTGATACTGCCTGAGAGAAAATCTTTCGAACATTCAAAAGAGAGCCTCGACTTCAATAAATTTAAAATGGGCATTTCAACAAAGGAAACTGAAATACCGATCCCAAGTTTTGCAGTTTCAACATCTCTACTTTTTTAAAAAAATCAACCACTAAGATTATCATCAGCAATAAAACCTACAAACTCTCAGTAACTCGACTCGCCTAAAATCTCTGCTTGCTCACACATTCATCACTTCGTCATCAGCAAACTGCGATGAACCACGTGTGGGCACAGACCATTAGAGATATATTAGAGACAGAAATGTCATACCATACATATCCTTTGCCAGTACAGAGATCAAGAGTCGGACCCAATTAGCTTTTCCTCAGGAGGAGGAGGAGGAGGAGAAGAAGGTGATAGTGATGATGATATTGGATTTATATCTCGCCCTCCACTCTGAATTTCAGAGTCTCAGAGCGCCTCACAATCTCCTTTATCTTCCTCCCACACAACAGACACCCTGTGAGGACTCTCACAGCAGCTGCCCTTTCAAGGACAACCTCTGCCAGAGCTATGGCTGACCCAAGGCCATTCCAGCAGGTGCAAGTGGAGGATCAATCCCGGTTCTCCCAGATAAAAGTCCACACACTTAACCACTGCACCAAACTGAGAAGAGAAGAGAAGCACCCAAAAGGTCATGCTGAGGAATCATGGGACCTGCATGCAGAAAAGTCATGTCAGATGAAGCTGTAGTAAAGAATGGAATGTGATGGGGTAAAATTGGCTGCTTACAGGCCACTGACTCAGGGTGGTATCAAGGCCACCCTGGAAGTGAGCCAGCTGGAAAAAGAGCACCCAGGAGCGTCTTGATGGCGCATGGAAGAAGGACAGGCCGTGGAGACCCCAGGGAGCATCCAGAGCACTAATGCGCCCAGTCCGCAGCCCCAGATACTTTTCAGGCACTTCTCAGCCATTCAGATGACCAGGGAGGCACCTCGGAGGCACTCCAGTGAAAAGGCACCACCACTTTGAAACTGATGCCTTCTAAAGCCGGCTCCAAGTCAGTCGGGGGCAGGAGCAGGACAGCAGGCAGATGTGTACATCTGGATGCACTTGGGGGGGGGGTGCTCGCCTGCCGTCCCTTGGGCAGCTTAAACCACCTGTCTGCAAGCAGCCATTGGGTGGGCAAGCTAGCTGGATCCTACTCCATTGACATGAGTCATTTGCAGGAGGGTTTTCTCCCCTTTCTGTTAAGTGCTGAACTTTGAACCTGGAAGAGTATCAAAAGGTGTATCATAGAATCATAGAGTTGGAAGGGACCTCCAGGGTCATCGAGTCCAACCCCCTGCACAATGCAGGAAACTTACAAATACCTTCCCCTAAATTCACAGGATCCTCATTGCTGTCAGATGGCCATCTAACCTCTGTTTAAAAACCTCCAAGGAAGGAGAGCCCACCACCTCCTGAGGAAACCTGTTCCACTGAGGAACTCCTCTAACGGTCAGGAAGTTCTTCCTAATGTTGAGGCGGAAACTCTTTTGATTTAATTTCAACCCGTGGGTTCTGGTCCTACCTTCTGGGGCCACAGAAAACAATTCCACCCCATCCTCTATATGACAGCCCTTCAAGAACTTGAAGATGGTGATCCTATCACCTCTCAGCCGCCTCCTCTCCAGGCTAAACATGCCCAACTCCTTTAACCTTTCTTCACAGACTTGATCTCCAGACCCATCACCACCTTCATCGCTCTCCTCTGGACCCATTCCAGCTTGTGTGTGTCCTTCTTAAAATGCGGTGCCCAAAACTGAACACAATACTCCAGGTGAGGTCTTACCAGAGTAGAGCAACCAACCAACACCTAACTGAACCAAAACATGTGTATGGACCTTTACGGATGTCTCAGAGGCATACACATCCTTCTGCCACTACTGACAGAGGAACCAAAGTTTGGATCCAACTAGCTTTTCCTTTGGAGACAAAGAAAAGAGAGGCTTCCCTCTGAACACACAACGTGCCAAGTGATCTCATATCCAAAGTTTGGCAGGGCAACAATGTCTGTTAATTACAGGGGCTGGTATCAGACAGTTGGATCCTCTGAGCTCTCTGTAGAGCCCAGCCACATGGATGGAGATTTGTGTTGCTGTCAACCAACGTGACTTTCAGGCATTGTATCGTAATGGAATCATTATTAGAGCATTTCTAAGCAAATGCTACTCACAGAAATAGATGATCTTGTAAACTTCAAACACCTGCTGATCTTGTTATCCAGCTGCATGTAAGCCTCAGCCACTGTTTCATCTCCTGAAGAAAACAGAGATGGCATATCAAAGTCAGGAGGATCATGGGTAATGAATATTCTAAAGGTATTTTCACTTTTTTTTAAAAAAAAAAATATTTGATCAAGGATTTCTCCTTCCCGCGCAACGAAGTCTTTGGTGTGCTTTCCTTTGGAAGTCTTCTTCGACAGAGGAAATATTCTAATTACGCTGCCTCCTTTGGAAAGATGCGCTGGGCTCGCTCTCGTTTTGTTTGTTTGTCGTCGATTTTACAAGGCTGTTGTAGATACCTCCTCAGTTACCACGGAAAAGATACCCGAGATGAAAAAGAAAAGTGACCGTTAAGGTAATTAGGTAGCAAAGATAACCTTAGCACCAATGTGGAGACAGGTTTCAATCCCAGAGAAAAGCCCTGAGACTAGTTTCAATCAATTAGAAAGAAGAAGAAGACTGCAGATTTATACCCCACCCTTCTCTCTGAATCAGAGACTCAGAGCAGCTTACAATCTCCTATATCTTCACCGCTGTCGAGATGGGTGGGGCTGAGAGGGCTTTCCCAGAGCTGCCCTTTCAAGGACAACTTCTGCAATAGCTAAGGCTAACCCAAGACCATTCCAGCTGCTGCAAGTGGAGGAGTGGGGAATCAAACCCAGCTCTCAATTCTTCCTTCCTTCCTCCTTCCCTCCCTCCCAGCTCTTAAACATCTGACTTTCATGTCTTATGGCTCTCAAACATCTGGCATTTATTCTATGTGGCTCTTCTTTTAAGCAAGTTTCGCCAACCCTGGGTTAGAGTGAGAGCACAGCTAAAAACGAAAGTGTATTAGTTGACCTGAGCAAATCTCCCCTCTCTGCTAGCATTTGTTGCACACAATGAGGCGGGCCCAAACCCTCTCCTGCCCCACTACTAAAACAAAGCCAGAAGCCTTCCTCCAGGAGAATTCCTTCTGGTTAAGTGGCTATTCTTTCTTAGGCTTGGGCAGGGGTGGCCAGACTGTGCCTTCGGAGCCACATATGCCTCTTTCACACATATTGTGTAGCTCTTAGAGCACCATCCACCCCATCAGCTGGCTTGTCTCTTTAAATCACTTCTCCAAGCCAAGTCAGCCAGAGAATGCATTTAAAAGTTAAGGTTGTTTTCTTTCCAGCTCTCTCTCCCTCCCCCATCTCCTTCCTTCCTTCCTTCCTTCCTCCCTCCCTCCCTCCCTCCCTCCCTTCCTTCCTTCCTTCCTTCCTTCCTTCCTTCCTTCCTCCTTCCCTCCCTCCCTCCCTCCCTCCCTTCCTTCCTTCCTTCCTCCCTTCCTTCCTCCCTCCCTCCCTCCCTCTCTCCTTTCTTTCTTTCCTTTCTTTCTTTCTTTCTTTCTTTCTTTCTTTCTTTCTTTCTTCTTTCTTTCTTTCTTTTCTTTCTTTCTTTCTTTCTTTCTTTCTTTCTTTCTTTCTTTCTTCTTTCTTTCTTTCTTTCTTTCTTCTTTCTTTCTTCCTTCCTTCCTCCTTCCTCCCTCCCTCCCTCCCTCCCTTCCTTCCTCCCTCCCTCCTTTCCTTCCTTCCTCCCTCCCTTCCTTCCTTCCTTCCTTCCTTCCTTCCTTCCTTCCTTCCTTCCTTCCTTCCTTCCTTCCTTCCTTCCTTCCTTCCTCCCTCCCTCCCTCCCTCCCTCCCTCCCTCCCTCCCTCCCTCCCTTCCTTCCATCTTGTGGCTCTCAAACATCTGACATTCATTTCTCATTGGCCCTTGAACATCTGGCACTCACGTCTTGTGGCTCTCAAACATCTCACATTTATTCAATGTGGCTCTTACATTAAGTAAGTTTGGCCACCCCTGGGCTAGGGGAAGGCACAAAGGAGGACAATTCAGTCCACCACAGTGCATCTCTTGCCAGGACTGAAAAAATCTTTTTTACCCATTGTTTCTTGTGTGGAACACTAGCCTACCACATAGGCCCAAGACAAGCAAGGGCGCTTTTGTTTCTCTGCTTGTTTGTTGAATTAGGCGCTTCCTATCAGACAGCGTTAGCGGAAAGAATGAAATGTTTTTTGTGTGACAACGATAGCAAGCACAATAATCACAGCTTTGCATGCCTGCTGTCTTATTGTCATTTCGGATATGCACCCGACGAGATTCCTTTCTGCTTTTTCTGACATCCGCTGAAGCAGAAGAAGAAATATATAAAAACACTTTTACTCCAACCCCTAATTGTTTCCTCCAAGAACATGACATGTAGCCATGGCAGACAACAGAGCAGTTTCTGGACCAGAAATGCCAGTCACCTCCATGGGAGGAGGTGGCTCCCGTTTCCTGGTTAGCTTGGGAGGCAGTGGTGCCATAGGAGATGACTAGACACCAACCGCTACTGACATCAGCAGTTTGTAGATGCCCCAGGGACTGCCAGCCAGTCAACAGCTGCTTGAGGCATGGTGCTGTGGAATATATTACCTGCCTCTGCTTTTCTTTCCCTGTGGTTAACAGGCCTTCCTCTCCCTGAAGAACAACTCTGCTGCTATATAGGAATAGATCCTATCTAGTACAAGCAGAAAGGAAAGGAAAGGTCCCCTGTGCAAGCACCAGTCGTTTCCGACTCTGGGGTGACGTTGCTTTCACAATGTTTTCACGGCAGACTTTTTACGGAGTGGTTTGCCATGGCCTTCCCCAGTCATCTACACTTTCCCCCCAGCAAACTGGGTACTCATTTTACCGACCTCAGAAGGATGGAAGACTGAGTCAACCTTGAGCTGGCTACCTGAAAACCCAGCTTCCGCCGGGGATCGAACTCCGGTCATGAGCAGAGTTTAAGTTTGCAGAACTGCAGCTTTAACACTCTGTGCCACAGGGCTCTTCCACAAGCAGAAAACCGCTCCCCAAAGTTAGATCCCCCAACCTGCTATGATCTCCTATATTGTATGCCCGGGGTCAGTCTCCCTCCATTTTTTTTTTAAAAAGCATGCAAACGGGAGTCCTGCAGCAGACACCAATCTAGCAGCAAACCCTCCCCCCCCTACCCCTGGCGATCATTCTTCTGAGGTGATGATTTTTAATAAAATATTTCACTACCACTCTTAATGTTTTACCCCAAAACTGAAACAGAAAAAATAAAATAAAAGTGCCCTGAAATCCTGATGAGGACTGGCATTAGGATTCAACCCAAAGTTTCCAAAGTTTGGGTTGAACCTGAATGGGGTAGGGTTCCCAAGTCCAACCCCCAAAATATCTGGGGAGTTTGGGGGTGGAGCCAGGAGACAATGGGGTGGAGCTAGGGGGAGGGGGGAAACGGCGAGCCGCCCCTGCACAGCTGACGCCTCTTCTCCGCTCGCCGTGGTTGCTCCTCCGAGATGGGCTCAGGCTGAGCCCATCTCGGAGGAGCAGCCACGGCGAGCAGAGAAAAGGCCGCCACGCCACTGCCGCCTCACCTGCTCCGCCTCACTTGCTCCGCCTCTGGGGTGGAAGCGGAGGGGGGTGGAGGTGGGCCGGGGGCATGGTGATCCGCGAATCCGGGTCCTAGAAGGGCCCAGATTCGCGGCTCGCCATGCTCCTGGCCTGCCTCGCCCTCCCCTGCGCTGCGCTGCTGCCACCTCTTGGCTGCTCCTCTGAGATGGGCTCAGCCTGGGCTCATCTCGGAGGAGTAGCTGCAGTGGGAGGGGAGGCGGCAGCAGCGGCACGGTGCGGCACAGCGGCCTTGCCGGCTCCGGGATGCAGCGGCTGGCCATGCTCCCTGGTGCCGTTTCCACCCCCTCCACCCGCTTCCGTTTTTTGGGGGAGTGGGGGAAGAGGGTGGAAATCCTGGGGTCCCCCGCCAGGGCGGGAGGGTTGGGAAGCCTAGAATGGGGAGGGACGGTGACTCAAGTGGTAGAGCGTCTGCTTGGTAAGCAGAAGGTTCCAGGTTTAATCCCCAGCATCTCCAACTAAAAAGGGTCCAGGCAAGTAGGCATGAAAAACTTCCCCTTGAGACCCTGGAGAGCAGCTGCCAGTCTGAGTAGACAATACTGACTTTGATGGGCCGAGGGTCTGGTTCAGTGTAAGGCAGCTTCATATGTTCATAGATTCAGGTGGGTAGCTGTGTTATTTAGGAGCCACGGTGGCTCAGTGGTAGAGCACCTGCTTGGTAAGCAGAAGGTCCCAGGTTCAATCCTCGGCATCTCCAACTAAAAAGGGTCCAGGCAAGTAGGTGTGAAAAAACTCAGCTTGAGACCCTGGAGAGCTGCTGCCAGTCTGAGTAGACAAGACTGACTTTGATGGGCTGAGGGTCTGGTTCAGTGTAAGGCAGCTTCATATGTTCATATGTTCAACTTGATGGGCCAACTACATTCCCACAGTAGTCTCAAGCACTGCCCTCAATAGGTGGTGCAGGTGTGAAAAATCTGTCCATTCATCCAAAGTTCCATTGATGAGCAAGTCATAATGTTACATGAGGGGGGCTAGGAGTAGCATGAGAGTGTGTCAGAGGCCTATGGTGGCAGTGTGAGATTAGAAGAAAATATTGGATTTATGTCCTTATACTCTGAATCTCAGAGTGGTCACAATCTCCTTTACCTCTCCTTCCCCCCCCCCGCTACACACAACAGACACCCTGTGAGGTGGCTGGGGCTGAGAGAGCTCTCCCAGAAGCTGCCCTTTCAAGGACAACTCCTACAAAAGCTCTGGCTGACCCAAGGCCATTCCAGCAGGTGCCAGTGGAGGAGTGGGGAATCAAACCCGGTTCTCCCGGAAAAGAGTACGCACACTTAACCACTACACCAGACTTAGCAAATACCATTCCCCACTTCTTTCGAATATATTTTATTGAGTTTGAGTTTAGGAAAGGGGAACGGGAAGGAAAAGTGAAATTGAGGGTCATATATCATCTTTGTCATAGCTCTACAAAATTCCGCTGTAATATAATTTGATTATACTATCATTTCACCAAGAATCACGGTAATTTCTATAGGCCTGTCAACACTTTTCAATCGCTAGTTACCTTGAAGTTCAAAATATTCATTCATTTTTCACCTAAAATCTCATATTCTAAGAGTCTCACTTACGCCGTTGGAAAAGATTCAGTTCAATCATTTGCATTAATCCAGTTATATCACGGTTGCCAAAGTTCCTTGATATCTCATTTGCTGTTCTCTCTCAATAGATCAGGCAGCATGCCCATTTCAGCCATACCACTCCCCCCTTCTAAGAGCCAGTTTTGTGTTGTGGTTAAGAGCGGGGTGGAATTCTAGCAGGAGCTCCTTTGCATATTAGGCCACACCCTCTGGATGTAGCCAATCCTCCAAAAGCTTACAAAAAAAAAAGCCTTGTAAGCTCTTGGAGGATTGGCTACATCGGGGGGGTGTCAGAACTTGTAACTTTCCTATGTGCTGTTAGCCAGACCAACTCCATGCTGTAACCTGATACTAACCCATGCTATGCTGTGTAAACAACTAACACAAGATCCCAGGGCCTGGCAATATTCTGTGATCACTGAAGGGTAACCGATAGCCTAGGGTCCACATCTGCAGGTGGCCTTTTGAAGCCAGGCCGCTTGGCCTTCACAGCAGGAGAGCATCCTCCCTTCTGATAACAGGGCCTGGGAAGGAGACACTTGTCTGCAATCTGTGTGAAAGATGACTTTATGGTATCTCTTCTGACTGCATAAAATGTAACCAAATTCCAGTACTGGCATTGCTGTTATCTCCTACCTCCAGCACTATAGTTCTCAATAAAGATCCTATACTTTGTAACAAGTTTGGAATCGTCTGAAGTTCTTCAAGTTCTGACAGGGGGGTGGTGGTGTGAGCTAATATGCAGGGGTGGAATTCTAGCAGGAGCTCCTTTGCATACCAGGCTACACCCCCTGATGCAGCCAATCCTTCAAAAGCTTACAAAAAAGAAACTTGTAAGCTCTTGGAAGATTGGTTACATCAGGGAGGTGCGGCCTAATATGCAAAGGAGCTCCTGCTGCTGCTATCATCATCATCATCATCATCATCATCATCATCATCATCATCATCATCATCATCATCATCATCATCATCATCATCATTATTATTATTATTATTAATTGATTGCCTCATCCCAGCCAATGCTGGGCTCTAGGCAATGTACAACAAAAGGTACACATATAATCAGTAAAAGCAGTAATTTAACACAGTTGCCACCCAATGAACCTACTTCACAGTGTGCTGCAATTCTGCTTTCCAGGCATTGGGAGCAGTTCCCCACTTAAGTAGAGGGAGGAGGGGGTGCCAGCCCAGCAGCCGTCGCTGTCCTCAAACAAAAGCCGGGCGGAACATCTCTGCTAGAATTCCACCCCTGAGAGTGGCGGACGCTAATCTGGCGAACCAGGTTTCATTCCCCACTGCTCCACATGAAGCCTGCTGGGGAGACCTTGGCCAGTCACTGTTCTCTCAGAGCCCTATCAGCCCCGCCTACCTCACAAAGTGACTGTTGTGGGGGAGAGGAAGGCAAGGCAATTGTTAGCTGCTCTGAGACTCCATCATCATCATCAAAAATAAGCATTCATAGGGCACATTAAGCAGCACAGAAGTTATGTGATAGAAGCCAGTTTGGTGTAGTGGTTAAGTGCACAAACTCTTATCTGGGAGAACCAGGTTTGATTCCCCACTCCTCCACTTGCACCTGCTGGAATGGCCTTGGGTCAGCCATAGCTCTCTTATCTGGGAGAACCGGGTTTGATTCCCCACTCCTCCACTTGCAGCTGCTGGAATGGTCTTGGGTCAGCCATAGCTCTGGCAGAGGTTGTCCTTGAAGAGACAGCTGCTTTGAGAGCCCTCTGAGCCCCACCCACCTCACAGGGTGTCTGTTGTAGGGGGAGAAGATATAGGAGATTGTAAGCCCCTCTGAGTCTCTGATTCATGGAGAAGGGTGGGGTATAAATCTACAATTATTCTTCTTCAGGTTCGGAAAAGTGGGATATAAAAACCAAATCTCCTCCTCCTTCCCCTCCTGGAGAATCCAACCATATATTAGCAGATCGCTGGGCTCTTCTGCATTCTCATTTTCTTTGTGTGTCCCTATTGCTTTGGGTGAGGGAGTATTTTTCAGTTTGGTGTGGAGAGCTAGTTTGGTGTAGTGGTTAAGTGTGTGGACTCTTATCTGGGAGAACCGGGTTTGATTCCCCACTCCTCCACTTGCACCTGCTACCATGGCCTTGGGTCAGCCATAGCTCTGGCAGAGGTTGTCCTTGAAAGGGCAGCTGCTGCGAGAGCCCTCTCAGCCCCACCCGCCTCACAGGGTTTCTGTTGTGGGGGAGGAACATAACGGAGATTGTGAGCCGCTCTGAGACTCTTCGGAGTGGAGGGCGGGATATAAATCCAATACCTTCAATGTGTGATTTGCTCCCTCTAGTGGTTGACTCAATATTATGTTGCTTTATGTCAGGCATATCCCTGGCAGATTTAAACTGCAGGCTTTTATGACAGACATACAGCGATGTAATTAATATCAAATGGACTGCTAGAGGGAGCAAAACATGTGTGGGTAAGGGGGGAAAAAGCAATAGGGACACACAAACAACAAAAATGAGAACAAGAAAGAGCTGTTTGTCTAACAAGTGTTCTACATCCCTGTTCAACGTGCACTGCAGAGGGCTCCTATCAGGCCCCTGAGCAACTGGCTGTCAGCTGCTTCCTTCTCCTTATGTCTTGATTCCTTCTGCATAACAGCTTTACAAGGCTTGCTCAGTTGCATGAGCCATGGGGCAAAACCTCTGTTTTCTCCATTGACTGAGGCTCCTTCCTTGGGGAGGAAGGGGGGGGGGGAGGAATAGCTTGCTTTGCCAGCTTTCTCAATTGCACAGCAGAGCTACTGAACCAAGCCTCTCTTCCTTCTATTGGCTGAGGCTCCCCCCTCCCCCAGTCCCCTAGAAGGAAGGAAAGAGCCAGAGTTTCCTTTGCCCGGTTTCCTGGATCGCGCGGGGGAAATACAAAGAAAGCATCTTTAAGACCAATGAGTGCTAATGTTTTAAGCATGTTTTAAGTTTTTTAAAATATATATATTTGTGTTTGTCTGTGTCCTTTATAAAGTTTATATCTTTGCTACCTAATCTTAAATAGGTACACACACGGCCCGGCCCTACAACAACAAATGATTGACACCTCTAGGGAAACTGGTAATAGAGAACAAGTTGTTTTTGTAGGAAATTTATCCATCACTGTTTATCTTCTCATTACTGAAATCCTGAGCGACTTGCAAAGAATCCCAGGTTTCTCCAGACGTTAGTTTAAAACAACAACAACAACACAATAATATGTTGCAGCCCTGGAACTTTAGCAAACCTTTCGCTCGTTCAAAACTTGCAGTTTAGAAAAAGCTGTCCCCTGAACAGTTGGCTCTAAGCAGATAACAATTAGATGTTGTTGTTTTTTTTTTCCTTTCCTCTCATTTTGATGATGCAGTGCTTTTAATTTCATTCCGTGCAACAGAAACATTAACACTTGATTGTGTGAGGTTAAATGATTATGATGAGAGACTTCCAGAAATTAAATTCCCATATTGAGGGCTGTTTGCTTAGCATGTTGTGGCTTCAGTCTGGACGGGGGTGACATCTGTGTCTGGACAAAATTCAATTGAATTTGTAGCGGGAAACCACCTTCAGTGATCTATGCCTGGGAAGAAGAAGACTGCAATTTTATACCCCGCCCTTCTCTCTGAATCAAAGACTCAGAGTGGCTCACAATCTCCTATATCTTCTCCCCCCCCACCACCACAACAGACACCCTGTGAGGTGGGAGGGACTGAAAGGACTCTCACAGCAGCTGACCTTTCAAGGACAACTCCTGCGATAGCTATGGCTGAGCCAAGGCCATTTTGGCAGCTGCAAGTGGAGGAGTGGGGAATCAAACCCGGTTCTCCCAGATAAGAATCCACGCACTTAACCACGACACCAAACTGGCTGTCTAGTTGCTATCATCTTCATGCAAATTGGAATTTGCTGCGACAGAATGTCTCAGCAGCCAATGCCTTATAGTAAAGGGGGATTTGACAAATTCATGGCAGATAGGCCCATCTACGGCTATGAGCAACTATTATTCAATGGCAGCTTTTGTGTTCCATCTGTGCTGGAAGACAACAAGAGAGCTTTGATCTCTGTGCCTTCTGAGGCATCTTAACTGCTTACACCAAACCGCAACACCAAACTGGCTCTCAATGGGAGTCTCCTGGGCTTTTGGGATGTCATATGACAGCCCTTGAATGTGTGGAACAGCCTCTCAATGGGTGATCCAGCCTCTCAATGGGTGATCCCGAGGGACAAATAAAGAAAATATATCAAGTATTTATTGTAAAAAACTTACCTTGAATTTTTTTAAAAAATTGTGTATGTAAGACAAACAAGCTTCTCTATGTTTGTATACATTTTTTTTTTAACGCAGCAGAATACTATGTAGTTAATGATAGGGTTGCCAAGTCCAATTCAAGAAATATCTGGGGACTTTGGGGGTGGAGCCAGGAGACATTGGGGGTGGAGCCAGGAGACTTTGGGGGTGGAGCCAGGAGATGTTAGGGGTGGAGCCAAGAGCAAGGTTGTGACAAGCATAAGTGAACTGTAAAGGGAGTTCTGGACATCACGTTTAAAGGGACCGGACACCTTTTAAATTCCTTCCCTCCACTGGAAATAATGAAGGATAGGGGCACCTTCTTTGGGGGATCATAGAACTGGACCCCCTGGTCCAATCTTTTTGAAACTTGGAGTGTCTTTGAGGGAGAGGCACTGGATGCTATGTGGAAGATGTGGTGCCTCTACCTCAAGAAACAGGGGGGCCCAGAACCCAGATACCCTTGGATCAATTCTTCATTATACCCTATGGGAATTTGACTCCATAGGGAATGGAGTGCCCAGCAGACAGTTCCCTCCCCTCCCCCTACTTCCTGATGACCCTAAAGTGGGGGAGGGCCTCCAAACCAGGGGATTCCCTGCCCCCACCTGGGGACTGATGATAAAGCCTAGAGTTCCACAATGAAGAATGAAATAACAGCAAAAAATGTGGGAAAATAATGGAAGAATCCTGAAAATACTTAACAAATTCAACTATATATATATTCAATGGAAATTCAGCACTGTTACAATACAATTCATTACACTTCTACAAAAGCCCATTGTATTCTACAAAAATTCATATAACAGTAACGCAATGTGCAATGACAGAATTAAAGTTCATAAAAAGACTCTCCGCTTGTGCGTGTCAGTTTCTTGACTTCAAAGCTCTCGTAGACATTCACCCGACTCCAGGAAGAATAAAGTGCTAGTGCGGTCCGAATTTCGAATGCAGACGATTTAAGTTCTGGACAATTCTTTCTTCAGTCTTGCAGATGTTAAATTGAAACGTTCACCAATTGTGAAATTGTTGAAAATAGTGGGTCAAAATAAGCCTCAACAGTAAAGCTGCCTGTAATACTGTTTCAGATTCCTTTGTCTTGGAGACGCTTCCCACATTCCATCATCCAACGAAACGCTTCTTACAGCACTAGCTCCAGGGGAACAGTTAGAGATCAGCAACACTATTTAGACAATGAATCCTAGTTAGTTCAAGGCGGGGGAAGCCAAATAAAGCACTTATTCCCTTGAAACCTCACCGTACAAGATGGGACCTATTCCCAAGTAAATGCAATCGTAAATCTCCTTAACTTGCGCTGCTTCGTGCCCCAGGTAATCCACAGATCAATCTTATGCATGAGCAGTGTTTCCTCTAAGCCAGTGGCCCTTAGCCTTTTTGGCACCAGGGACCGGTTTTGTGGAAGACAATTTTCCCACAGACCAGTGAGGGAGGTGACGCTGGGGGTTTTGCCACCCCAGGCTGCCCTCTACCCATACCGCATCCCTACCCCCCCATAGGGGTCTTTAAATGGGAGGGGGAGACGGGGGCTGTTTCTGCCTCCCCATCCCATTTAAGGACCCTCGCCGATCAGCTGATTGGTGGAGGTCGATAAAAGAGGTTTAGATTTAGAGTGAGATTTAGAGTGAAGGTCACACTGCCTGCCTGAGACCTGGGCAGATGAAAGAGGCCGTGCCACCTCTTTAGTCTGGAGCTGCTCTGCCTCGCTCTGAGGCCCGGTTGCTAACAGGCCACGGACCGGGACCAGCCCACGGATCGGTGGTTGGGGACCCCTGTTCTCAGCTGAGTTAGTGTGAGCTAGCTCACAGATTGTTAGCCTCCAGCTCACACCTTTTTGTCTTTGCTCAGGAAAAATGGCCCCAGAGCACAATAATGTACCCAGTCGCTCGCAACTGTAGTGCCAGGAGCTCACAGAGTGGAACGTTTGCTCACAAGACTCTGCCGCTTAGAGGGAACGTTGTGTGTGAGTACTCAAAAGGAAGTCCTGCATTCTTTAGGGTTGTGAGCAGGCCTGGAGGAAAAACTGCCCTGTCCTTTTCATGGGGGGTTAAAGGGATGTTAAAAGCCCCGTGGTGCAGATGTTAAAGCTGCAGTTCTGCAGTCCTGAGCTCTGCTCACGGCCTGAGTTCGATCCCCGGCAGAAGCTGGGTTTTCAGGTAGCCGGCTCGAGGTTGACTCAGCCTTCCATCCTTCTGAGGTCGGTAAAAGGAGTCCCCAGCTTGCTGGGGGGAAAGTGCAGACGACTGGGGAAGGCAATGGCAAACCACCCCGTAAAGTCTGCCGTGAAAACATTGTGAAAGCAACATCCCCCCAGAGTTAAAAACAACTGGTGGTTGCACAGGGGACCTTTCCTTTCCTTTCCCAAAAGGGATGTTATTTACCCCTGTGCCATGAAAAGCTTCAGTTTCCCATTTCCAGATATGATGCCTCTATAAAAAGGAGATGCCATTTTTTTTCTTCAGGGCTGTTCACAACCCTAAATGGGAACTAGAGTTGGCAAGTCCCCCCCCCCCCTGGCAACGAGCAGGGGATGGGGGTTAGGGTTGCCAGATCCAGGGTGGAAAACTCCTCGAGATGTGGAGAAGGAACCAGAGGCGGCCAATGACCACAGTGGGAGTACAATGCCAGAGAGTCCACCCTTCAAAGCCTGTATTTCCTCCAGGGGAACTGATATACGTAGTGTGGAGATGAGGTATAATTTCAGGGGATCCCCAGGTCCCACTTGGAGGCTGTCAGCCTTCCATGGGACTTACTCTAAAGGAAGTGTGCACAGGATTCCAACTGTAAAATTGGCCCTAGTGTGACTTTCACATTTCTTGAATCCGGGTCTAGTACAACGGTATGCTTTCCTTTCCTTCACCCGTCTATTAAGCCTCTGAATTCATCTAGCACTGGTTGAATTTTCAGGAAACTTTTATTTTTCTCATGCTGTGTTGGAGGCATAGAAGTCCATCAAAAGGTCTGCCTTCTGCTCTGACCTGGGCTACGTTCATATGGGCAGGGGTGGAATTCTAGCAGGAGCTCCTTTGCATATTAGGCCACACCCCCCCCCCGATGGAGCCAGCCGGTGGCTCTTTTGTACACATTGTGTGGCTCTTGAAGCCCCCACTGCCCTGTCGACCAGCGTGGAGAAGGCATTTCTCTCTTTAAATCACTTCGCCAAGCCAGCCAGTGGCTCAGAGAATGCATTCAAAGTTAAACTTGCTTGCTTTCCACCGCTCCCACCCTCCTTCCTTCCTTCCTTCCTTCCTTCCTTCCTTCCTTCCTTCCTTCCTTCCTTCCTTCCTTCCTTCCTTCCTTCCTTCCTTCCTTCCTTCCTTCCTTCCTTCCTTCCTTCCTTCCTTCTCTCAAACATCTGATGTTCATGTCTTATGGCTATCAAACATCTGATGTTCATGTCTTGTGGCTATCAAACATTTGACGTTTATGCTATGTGGCTCTTACGTTAAGCAAGTTTGGCCGCTCTTGGTGTAGATGCTCCCCCATGCTCCCCCACCCCCCTACACACACAATATACAGGCACGTTGGGGTGCCATGTCTGATCATGCTACCCCACTTTGGATTTAATTGGAGAGATTTGCCCTGCCTTCAACACACCCAGAGCTGCCTTTCTGTCCACAGCCCTGGATAGCCCAGGCATTTTCTCCAGGGGAGCTGATCTTGGTCATCTGGAGGTCCACTGTGATAGCAGGAGGTCTCCAGTTGCCACCCAGAAGGCAGCTCTTTTGGCCCTTCCTGTCTTTACAGGCTGTGTTGAATGTTTCAATGTCTACCAGTAGTTTGCAGCAAGAGGCAATTTGGTGTAGTGGTTAAGTGCATGGACTCTTATCTGGGAGAACTGGGTATGTTTCCCCATTCCTCCACTTGCAGCTGCTGGAATGGCCTTGGGTCAGCCTTAGCTCTCCTAGATGCTGTCCTTGAAAGGACACCTGCCTCACAGGGTGTCTGTTATGGGGGAGGAAGGTAAAGGAGATTGTAGGCCACTCTGAGATTTAGAGTGAAGGGCGGGATATAAATCCAATATCATCATCTTCTTCTTCTACAATAGAAGAGCAAGGTCTCAACCTATGCTCCAAGCCTGGATACTTGGGGCTGATTTTGTGCCTGAAGAACCCACAAGTTTAACACATCAAAAAAGAGAGAGAGAGAGAAAGAGAGAGTAATTGGTTCTCCTACTGGGCTGAGAATACTTACAATAATCATGCCCAATAATGAGAACCCGTTTATCTTGTTGGCGTTCTCTCATTTTCTCACTGGTTGAGACTCTTCTTTGCAACACAGCATGGGTTATAGTCTTTCAGATACTTCACACTCCTAGCAAAGATTGCTCTCCCCATGTTGTTTCTAAGCATTTATCTCAAGTGTTATTCAGTTCTATCTCGAGTTATCCTGCCAATTGTGTTTTTGATCTTTGGAGGCCAGCACTCCAGGGAGCTTGTAAACTTTTGCTTTCCCTCCTGAATTTTTTTTCCCTCTCCCTTCTTCTCCTCCCTCCCCATATTTCCCCCCTTCTTCCTATGAGCTGGCCCATTCGTTTTGCAAAACATCCTCTTGTGCCACATGCACGCATTCAACTTGTCACTTGCGCTGTTTGCCGGGGGGAGCACACCGGTGAACTCTCTACCTTTCTCTCAGGCAATCCGAAATATAATTGCACTCAATAGGACATGCTCAAGGACTCCTGATCTATTATGTATTACAATGCAGCTCACTTAAGTTGCAGAGGTCTGTGATTAAGTGGCGCTCTTGTAAAGTGCTCCTCTCTGAAAAGAAGGCATCCCCCCTCCCTTTAGCAAGGCCCCACCTCTGCTGTTTCAAATATTGAAAGGAAGTCTCTCATAGCAAAGACAGCACAGCGCAGCGCAGCCCACACAACCTGGGGCCCACCGAGCAGGACACAGCCCATTTTCCTTCAAAGACTGCAAAGATGAAAAAAGGGAATACAACCAGGGCCCACACCTTCTCTTCAGTTGTGATCACTCATGTTAAACAGCTCACTTAAAATAACTCACTCACAGTTCACACAGTAAAATCCACTGGAAAATGCACTGAAAGTGAATTTGTAGTGTAGCGGGAGCTTCAAACGAAGACCCTTTGTTGGAGAGGCTCTTTACAGCTGCATTCAGATTGGCCGCCTTTGCTGAGCCAGCCAATCAGGTAATATCTATCTGAATGAAGCCCATTGTTTGAGAGGCTCCTTGCAGCTACACTCAGAGTGGCTGCCCTTGCTAAGCCAGCCAATCAGGTAATGTTCATTTGAATGAAGCCCATTGTTTGAGAGGCTCCTTGCAGCTACACTCAGAGTGGCCGCCCTTGCTGAGCCAGCCAATCAGGTAATGTTCATTTGAATGAAGCCCATTGTTTGAGAGGCTCCTTTCAACTACACTCAGAGTGGCCGCCCTTGATGAGTCAGCCAATTAGGTAATATCCATTTGAATGAAGCCCATGCAAATAAGGGTTCTGAGTACCTGTTTTTTTTATTGGCTTGTTTATTACTTGAAGTGTGTTTTGAGTGGAGTTTCTGTGTATATAGGTGCAGCTAGCCACATATGTTTTCAGTTGGGTTTTTGCTAATAAAAGAGCTATGCTTGAATCACTGTAGCATCTGACCCACTAGTTTTCAGGACTGGAAATGCACTATTTAGTGCATGTGGTTGCAGCCTTAGGGTACTTTTTGGAAGGTTTTACTCCATCTGCTCTGTTCATTTGCTCTTCGCCAACCTGTCCTGCACTGATTTAACAGCCAGAATGGCTATCCAGAAACAACTATTAATCAGCAATGGTTTCCAGGCTGCCTCTTCACTTCAGTAGGAGCAAAAATGGTGATGGGAAGGAACATCAAAATGTCACCTTTGGTTGTACCCAGAAGTCGCATTATGCCACTATAGAAATCCCCTGATTTCTAAGGTAAAAACCATAGATATTTGGGGAAATCCTAGAACACCATAACGTCACTTCCTGAAGTGAGATTGCAATGTCACTTCCTACCCCCACTTCCTATTTCTGCTCCCAGAGGAGACTCGGGTTCAAAACCTACTCTATCATGGATGCTTGCAGGGTGACCTCGGACCAGTCACTCTCAACATAACCTACCTAGTCACAAGGCTGTTCTAAGATAAAATGGAGTTGGGGGGATAAAGGGGGGAATAATCGTATCTGCTGCTTAGGGACCCTATTCATAAGAGAG
This sequence comes from Heteronotia binoei, assembly GCF_032191835.1. Lineage (NCBI taxonomy): Eukaryota > Metazoa > Chordata > Lepidosauria > Squamata > Gekkonidae > Heteronotia > Heteronotia binoei. The sequence goes on from NC_083229.1 coordinate 122,214,865, forward strand.
AGAGAGAGCCTTCCCTTCCAACAGGATCAGAGGGCAGTTCCCAGATTAAGACAAAGTTAGAGACATCCCCTTCAAGGAGGTAGCACTTGAAGCACTTAAAGGGAGGTTGCTCTCCCCACAATGTCCAGGCATGCTGAGTCACTCACTCCAATACTATAGTCTTATAGACATATAGTCAGTACTATATGGCTTGATATTGTTGGCTGTCAGTAAAGGCAGAGCTGCTGCTATACCGCTTCCTCTGGCTTTTTGCTGTTTCCTTGAAACACAAGACTGTTGTTGCTACCAGGGCTTTTTTTGGGCAGGAGCGCACAGGAGCGGTGCTTTGCTTGGGCTGGCCAGGGCTCCAGCTGGCATGCTAGGGAAGGTAACTTTAAACGCCTCCCCAATGGCTTCAGCCTTCTCCAATGTGCCCGCTTCAGCAGGCGGACTGGGGAAGGCATGAGGGAGCTCTTGCTGGGCTTTTCCTTAAAAAAAAAAAAAGACTGCAAATTTATACCACACCTTTTTTTCTGAATCAGAGTCTCAGAGCAGCTTAAAATCTCCTTTACCTTCCTCCCCCACAACAGACACCCTGTGAGGTGGGTGGGGCTGGAGAGGGCTCTCACAGCAGCTGCCCTTTCAAGGACAACCTCTGCCAGAGCTATGGCTGACCCAAGGCCATGCCAGCAGGTGCAAGTGGAGGAGTTGGGAATCAAACCCGGTTCGCCCAGATAAGAGTCCACGCACTTAACCACGACACCAAGCTGGTTGTCTAGTTGCTATCATCTTCATGCATGTTGGAATTTGGTGCAAACAGAATGTCTCAGTGGCCACTGTCTCGTTTCCAAGGGGGATTTGACAGATTCATGGCAGAAAGGCCCATCTACAGCTACGAGCAAATATTATCCAACAGAACTTTTTGCGTTCAGAATAGCCATCTGTGCTGGAAGACGACAAGAGGAGTTTTGAACTTTGTGCCCCGCTTAAAGGCCCTCTGAGGCATCTGGTTGGTCAATGTGTGAAGCAGGGATCTGGACGACATGGCCCAGTAGTCTGATGCAGCATCAATCACTTGTGTACTCTTCAGTGCGACCCTATCCCACCATCACTAAACCCCTAAGAGAACACCACGAGGAGTATAAAGAACGTTTTGTCAGAAAGAACCCCCCGCCATGGCTTTCTAGGTCCAAGGGCATGGTCACCTCAACACTGAACATGTAGGGGCTGGAACATGAGTCAAGAACTTTGAGATTCAGATAGATCCAGGTGGGTGAACATGTTGGTCAGAAGCAACAGAACAGAGTCCAGTGGCGCCTTTATGACCAATGAAGTTTTATTCAAGGTATGAGCTTTTGCGGGCAAACACACTTCTTCAGATCTGAGGTGGGCTCGCACATGCAAGTCTCTACCTTGAATAAAACTTTGTTGGTCTTAAAGGTGCCACTGGACTTTTTTCAATGAGATAGAGTCATAAGGAACTCCAGATGTGAAAACGAGGGGGCATTATGCTTCATTTTTTTTCTCACGAAAGCCATGTGGAAAACCTTGAATGCATGGTGACTCCGCACAGCAGTGTTTTGTTTTGTTTTTTTTTAAATAATAACGTGCACGAGCTACCACTTACTGTGCAGGTCCATTTTATTACCGCCACCACCGCTCTCCTTGGAAACATGTTGCACTCGCACAGAGACATGTCATACGCAGTCTTCCCTTGAAGCTGAGTCAGCGTGAGCTAGCAAACAGGTTTTTAGCCTCCAGCTCACACGTTTTTGTCTTCGCTCAGGAAGGATGGCCCCGGAGCATGCTCATTGTTACAGTCGCTCACAACTTTCATGCCAGCAGCTCACAAAGTAGATTTTTTTTTGCTCACAAGACTCTGCAGCTTAGAGGGAACATTGGTCATGTGATAGGGCAACCCAGGGTTTTTTTCCCCCGCAGGAGCGCACAGGAGCGGAGCTCTGCATGGGTAAGTCAGGGCTCCAGCCAGCTTCTTCTTCTCCTTCTTCTCTTCCTTCTTCTTCTCTTCTTTTTCTCCTTCTCCTTCTCCTTCTTCCTCTTCTTCTTCTCCTTCTTCTCCTCCTTAGCCTTCTTCTCTTCTTTTTCTCCTTCTTCTTCTTCTCCTTCTCCTTTTTCCTCTTCTTCTTCTCTTCTTCTTCTCCTTCTTCGCCTTCTTCTCTTCTTTTTCTCCTTCTTCCTCTTCTTCTTCTCCTTCTTCTCCTCCTTCGCCTTCTTCTTCTCTTCTTCTTCTCCTTCTTCTTCTTCTCCTTCTTCCTCTTCTTCTTTTCTTCGTCTCCTTCTTCTCCTCCTTTGCCTTCTTCTTCTTCTTCTTCTTCTTCTTCTTCTTCTCCTTCTCCTCCTCCTCCTCCTCCTCCTTCTTTTTGAGCAGGAATGCATAGGAATGCAGATCCTGCTGGCTTGGTGTCAGGGGGTGTGGCCTAATATGCAAATGAGTGCCTGCTGGTCTTTATCCCTCAATAAAGCCCAAGTGAAGCAATGATGCTGTCAGGGGGTGTGGCATAATATGCAAATGAGCTCCAGCTGGGTTTTTTTTCTACCAAAACCCAAAGACACTAGGGCCAATTGCTGTTACACATTGCAGCTACTGCATCGTGCTGCTGAATCAAAGGGTGGCATTTCCAGCCAGTTCCAAATTATGCCCATTGCATTCGAATGTATAATTAAACTCACACCACAGGTTAGGGTCGTGTGGGAAGGTCACCTATTGATCCATTGAGCTAGTGAACTGTAAATGAAGCTGTTAGCAATTCCAGGCGCTGCTGGCTGCGGGATTGCTCCAAAGTGAGAGTCCCAATCCGCTCGAGCGTCTTGCTTTCACCTCCACTAGCCTGCAATAAAAAAGGGATCAATTTAGGAAGGTCAGTGGAACCATCCATAATATATTTATGTACTGAATGCATTGCTCTCATTCAATTTATGCAGATCAATAACTAATCCAAACAGGAAAGTAAACACACACAGCCCTTAATATCTGCCATTACAAGTGCTTATATTTTTGCAGATAACTTTTGATTTAGGAGGATGGGGAAGGGAGCCCTGTTTCAGACACCTGTGGAATAATAATATCAGAATCTTCACACACATACACACACAAAATCAGTTTGGTGTTGTGGTTAAGTACGTGCACTCTTATCTGGGAAAACCCGGTTTGATTCCCCACTCCTCCACTTGCAGCTGCTGGAATGGCCTTGGGTCAGCCACAGCTCTGGCAGAGGTTGTCCTTGAAAGGGCAGCTGCTGTGAGAGCCTTCTCAGCTCCACCCACCTCACAGAGTGTCTGTTGTGGGGGGAGAAGACATAGGAGATTGTAAGCCGCTCTGAGTCTCTGATTCAGAGAGAAGGGCGGGGTATTAATCTCCTTCTTCTTCTCCTTCTTCTTCTCCTTCTCTTCTTCTCCTTCTTCTTCTACATTTCTAAATAGCAAGCCATAAGAACCTTTCAAGGGGGTTGATTAGAGCAAAGTTTTGAGGGCACCCGGTGTGTGTGTGTGGGGGGGTGATACAAAATTTTGGGTTCCCACATCATCCTGAGAGCCTGGGAAGTTTGAATCATGTGGCATTCAGTGAATGCAGTTCAATTTATTTCATTTAGTGCAGTTCTGCACTGTGGCCACTGGGGTCCAGGAAAGGCAGAGCAGAGCAAACAGCTCCTCAGATGATTTCATTCATTCATTCATTCATTCATTCATTCATTCATTCATTCATTCGTCTATTAATTTGCATTATTTATAGTCCACCTTTCTCACAGGGGCTTCAGGTGAATTAGTCATAGAGAGTCAGTACAATCAGCAAAACAGAACATTCAATAACCAACACACTGGGATTTTACACTGGGATTGACAACAGGCTGGCAAAGGCAAACCGTGCCTTTGGCCGACTGCACAAAAGAGTGTGGAGCAACAAGCATCTGAAAAAAGGCACAAAGATCAATGTTTACAAAGCGGTTGTGATGACAACCCACATCTACGGCTCCGAATCGTGGGTTTTATACCGTCATCACCTGCGACTCCATGAGTGCTTTCATCAGCGCTGCCTTCGCACCATCCTCAACATCCACTGGAGTGACTTTGTGACCAACACCGAAGTTCTCAAGCAGGCGGAGGTTACCAGCATCGAGGCACTGCTGTTGAAGACGCAGCTGCGCTGGGCAGGGCATATTTCTAGGATGGAAAACCAGCGCCTTCCCAAGATTGCCCTGTATGGCGAACTCTCCACCGGCCATCGAAATAGAGGGGCACCAAAGAAGAGGTACAAGGACTCCTTGAAGAAATCCCTTGGCACCTGTCGCATCAACCATCACCAGTGGTCTGACCTAGCCTCAGATCGCAAAGCATGGAGGCACACCATCCACCAGGCTGTCTCTTCCTTTGAGAACGCACGCATAGCTAGTCTTGAGGACAAAAGGAGATTGAGGAAGAATCGCACTGCTACAGCACCAACCCCAAATCAGACTTTTCCCTGCAGCCACTGTGGCCGGACCTGCCTGTCCCGCATTGGTCTTGTCAGCCACCAGCGAGCCTGCAGCAGACGTGGACTACTGCACCCTTCTTAAATCTTCGTTCGCGAAGTCAAGCCGAGAGAGAGGGATTTTACAAATCTGGAACGACCAGAAAGCACTGAAGCATCATATAATAATAAACAATTAAAAGGAAATTTAATAATAAATAAGCATTCATAGGACACATTAAGGAGTACAGAAATTACATGATAGGAGCCAGTTTGGTGTAGTGGTTATGTGCACAGACTCTCATCCGGGAGAACCGGGTTTGATTCCCCACTCCTCCACTTGCACCTGCTGGAATGGCCTTGGGTCAGTCAGAACTCTCATAGGAGTTGTCCTTGAAAGGGTAGATGCTGTGAGAGCTATCTCAGCCCCACACACCTCACAGGGTGTTTTTTTTTGTGGGGGAGGAAGGTAAAGGAGATTGTAAACCACTCTGAGACTGAGATTCAGAATGCAGGGCGGGGTATATACATCCAATATCATCATCTTCTTCTTCCTGTTTGCTACTGCACTGGACACGAGCTCTCTTTCCTCTTCTTATTGGATAAATCACTTCTCCCCCTCCCTGTTCCTTCTTAACAAACCCATTGGTATAGCCAGAATTTTACCTTTTGAAAAGTGAAGTTTGTGCCAACTCTGGCTGTTTCATTCCATCCAGTACCATATTTTTGTCTGCCCAGCCAGATCATGCGAAGGGGTAGCTCTGTTAGTGGGTTGTAACAAAAATGAAATAACCTTTCCTCCTCCTCTGCTTAATATTTTTTGCCTCTCCACCATACTTCTCTCCTTCTTCATTTTGTCCTCTTCCTTACACAATCTGCTTTCCCCTCTCTCTTCCCCTTGCCTTCTCATTTTTCTGTGTCCTTTCATTTTATTTTTCAGTCTTCGCTTGAACTGTGTCTCATCCTATCCTGACTGGCAATTTAGGACATACTGAGTATTATGAACAGAGAGGGGGGGGGAGAGTTCTACTTAATATTTCCCCATAATCAAAGTACTAATGGTAATGAACTGTTAATCAGCTTTATTGGTTATAAATGAGTTTAGGACTTCTTTTTCTTCCTTCTGATTCTTTAATTCCATTTTGAACACTCTTCAAGCAGCAAGTTGCGATTATGGTTGAATTGGAAGGGCATCTAATACCCCTTTATACATTACACTTCGCATTATGCGATAAGCAATGTAAACAATGCAATCTTGTACCAAGTCAGCAAAATGTCACCCAGTGATCCCAGTACTTCTCTTCCAGCATAACTACATAAGGCACGTTGCCACTAGTTATGTGCGGGGCAAAAGTATAAGGGCAAAACATATTTGTTATGGCGTTTGGCTTGAATGAGGTCATACGGGAGGTGGTGGATGGAATCTTTGCCCAGGGGCCTACGGTGGGTCTCAGAAGCCCAGAGGTTGTTTGAAAATGTCCAAGCAAAGGGGCAAGACCAACAGGTCTTGGGGAGAGATGGTGGCTCAGTGGTAGAGCACCTGCTTGGGAAGCAAAAGGTCCCAGGTTCAATCCCTGGAATCTCCAACTAAAAAGGGTCCGGGTAATAGGTGTGAAAAACCTCAGCTTGAGACCCTGGAGAGCCGCTGCCAGTCTGAGAAGACGATACTGACTTTGATGGACCGAGGGTCTGATTCAGTATAAGGCAGCTTCATATGTTCATATGTCCAACTCTGTTAGAAGTGCTACCATCTGGGCTTTTGCTTGCTTGTTTGTTTGTTTTGTAGCAGGGACTCCTTTGCATATTAGGCCACACACCCCTGATGTAGCCAATTCTCCTGGAGCTGACAGTAGGCCCTGCACTAAGAGCCCCGTAAGCTCCAGGAGGATTGGCTACATCAGGGCGTGTGGCCTAATATGCAAAGGAGTTTCAGCTACAAAAAAAGCCCTGGCTACCATCCTTATAACAAACTATATGGAGAACACCATGGATCCATACGTATATGTAGGTCAGAAATATGTACCACTGGCACGGGGAGGCAGACGGCCAACTCGATATTTATTCAGCAACTGTATAGACCTTTTAACAAAACTAGATGCATGTCTTTCCATAAAAGCCAGTTAACATTTACATAACCGTGCTTAAATCGGGTAGGCTAGATTCCTTTATGCTGGTTGGTGCTATTCATTTTATGATAACTCAGGGCTCTTTTTTTGTACAACCCCCCCCAGCAGGGACTCATTTCCATATTAGGCCACATCCCCTGATAGCATCATTGCTTCACTTGGGCTTTATTGAGGGATAAAGCCCAGCAGGCACTCATTTGCATATTAGGCCACACACCCTGACACCAAGCCAGCAGGATCTGCATTCCTATGCATTCCTGCTCAAAAGAAGGAGGAGGAGGAGAAGGAGAAGGAGAAGAAGAAGAAAAAGAAGAGAAGAAGAAGGCAAAGGAGGAGAAGAAGGAGAAGAAGGAGAAGAAGAAGAGAAGAAGAAGAGGAAGAAGGAGAAGAAGAAGGAGAAGGAGAAAAAGAAGAGAAGAAGAAGGCGAAGGAGGAGAAGGAGAAGAAGAGAAGAAGAAGAAGGAGAAGAAGAAGAAGAAGGAGAAGGAGAAAAAGAAGAGAAGAGGAAGGCGAAGGAGGAGAAGAAGAAGAAGAGAAGAAGAAGAAGAAGAAGAAGAAGAAGGAGAAGGAGAAGGAGAAGGAGAAAAAGAAAAAGAAAAAGAAGAGAAGAAGAAGGTGAAGGTGAAGGAGGAGAAGAAGGAGAAGAAGAAGAGGAAGAAGGAGAAGGAGAAAAAGGAGAAGAAGAAGAGAAGAAGAAGAGGAAGAAGGAGAAGGAGAAAGAGAAGAAGAAGAGAAGAAGAAGAAGGCCCTGGTTACCAGGCCCCCACTGGTACGGGGGAGATCCTCCATCACCAGCAGGCACTTCCCTGCCACTGCTCAGCTGGCTGATGCAGTGGGGAGGGGGGATGGCAGGAAACTGGGGCGTATCACTCAGGGATGTTCTTGTATTTGGGCAAAACTCTATGGTCAAACTGCAGAGTTTTTGCCCAGATCCTAGAGAGCCCCCAGCAACATACTTCCAGGTGCACATCATTACATCACCAATGAGGGACCAGAAGAAAGTATCTATCTGTTCATTTATAGCCCACGTTTCTCAGAAAGACCGAGCCCCATGGCACAGAATGTTAAAGCTGCAGTACTGCAGTCCTAAGTTCTGCTCATGACCTGAGTTCGATTCCTGGGGGAAGCTGGGTTTTTAGGTAGCCGGCTCGAGGTTGACTCAGCCTTCCATCCTTTCAAGGTCGATCAAATGAATACCCAGCTTGCTGGGGGGGGGGGAGGAAGTGTAGATGACTGGGGAAGGCAATGGCAAACCACCCCATAAAAAGTCTGCCATGAAAACGTTGTGAAAGCAACGTCACCCCAGAGCTGGAAACGACTGGTGCTTGCACAGGGGACCTTTCCTTTTACTTTTCAGAAAGATGGTTAAGACCAATGCAGTTAAACAGGACATCAAGGCACTCGAAACTGTACAGAGCATAGAATGAGCAATTTCATGAGCTACCTAAGTGCTCAGACATTACTACAGCCCTATTTTTTCCCCTTTACAAATATGACCCCTCCCAAATAATTTCATTACTGTCTCCTTCAGAAATCAATGTGGCTTAAAACGGTGCTTCCTCTCCTCTTGGTGCCAATGGATATTCTTTCATGCATGCTGAATGAATGATTGCATATCGTTTGTTCTGTTCCCTTTTTTAGAAACCAATCCATTCCTTTCTGATTGCGGACTGATCAATGTGAACCGATCTAAATTGATCAGTGTCATTTGTTTTAATCAGCAGCCACAGCTGTTGCTCTTTTTTTCACATGTACCGGTAAACCCATTTTCTCTTCCTTCCTGTGGGAAGGTTCACCATGTCCCACTACCCCTATGAAGAGAGGTTAAAACGTGTCAGGCTGTTTCGCTTGGAGAAACATCACGTGAGGGGTGACGTGAGAGAGGTTTACAAGATTATGCATGGGATGGGGAAGGTAGAGAAAGAAGTCCTTTTCTCCCTTTCTCACAATACGAGAACTCGTGGGCACTCAATGAAATTGCTGAGCAATCGGGTTAAAATGGATAAAAGGAAGTACTTCTTCACCAAAAAGGTGATTAACATGTGGAATTCACTGCCACAGAGGTGGTGGCGGCTGCAAGCATAGACAGCTTCAAGAGTGGATTGAATAAGCATATGGAGCAGTGGTCCATCAGTGGCTATTAGCCACAGCGTATTGTTGGAACTCTCTTTCTGGGGCAATGATGCTCTGTATTCATGGTGCTTGAGGGAGCAACAATGGGAAGGCCCCTGAAGTTCTGACCCCACTGATGCACCTCCTGATACTATCTGGGTTTGGCCATTGTGTGACGGTTGTTGGACTGGATGGGCCATTGGCCTGATCCAACATGGCTTTTCTTATGTTCTTCTGTGACACAGAATGTTCGACTGGATGGGCCATTGGCCTGATCCAACAGGGCTTCTCTTATGTTCTTATGTGACACAGAATGTTGGACTGGATGGGCCATTGGCCTGATCCAACAGGGCTTCTCTTATGTTCTTTTATGATACTTCACAGAACAATTTGGGAGTCAACTTTAAACAGTTAACATCCACAGAGGAAACGCCATCCAACCGGCTGGATCCTTTTACTGAGCGAACGAACCGTCAGTCAGCATCTGCAGAAATCCTATGACAAGCCACAGTGGGATACGTGGTAGGACCCCCTGGCAGGGGGCCATAATGACACCCACAAAAGACAGACAACAGAGGGATCGTTTTCTTAAAAATAAGAGGGGGGGGGGAGAAGCAAAACAGTAAAGAAACGATGCCAGAAATATGTTCCAGTGGAAACTTTGCCAGGGAATCATACAAGACCCAGGAATCATACAGGGAATCATACATTCTTTGCCAGGGAATCATACAAGATTGTGATTGTGATAGCCTGGCAAAGCAAGCGCTTCCTTCTTCCGCTTCCTCCCAAAGGGAGTGGGGAGGGCCGGTGGCTCAGTGGTAGAGCATCTGCTTGGGAAGCAGAAGGTCCCAGGTTCAATCCCTGGCATCTCCAAAAAAGGGTCCAGGCAAATAGGTGTGAAAAACCTCAGCTTGAGACCCTGGAGAGCAGGGGAGGGACAGTGGCTCAGTGGTAGAGCATCTGCTTGGGAAGCAGAAGGTCCCAGGTTCAATCCCTGGCATCTCCAAAAAACGGTCCAGGCAAATAGGTGTGAAAAACCTCAGCTTGAGACCCTGAAGAGCCGCTGCCAGTCTGAGTAGACAAGACTGACTTTGATGGATCGAGGGTCTGATTCAGTAGAAGGCAGCTTCATATGTTCATACCCATCACATTTTTCTTCTTCTGCATAGTGGTGCAATAGAATATTTATTTTATTGATTGATTTGATTTGATTTATATCCCGCCCTCCCCCTGCAAAAGCAGGCTCAGGGCAGCTTACATGTTCATGTCAATACACGGAACATAAAATCACATTAAGATATAAAAACATTAAAAAAACCCCATTAAAAATCAAACCATTTCAAGTGCTATAATGATCTTTGATTTTCTTCTATTCTATTGTTCCAGCTGGGAGTTCTGTAGATAGACCGATCTTAGGCTCCTGCTAGAGGTGGTCCAGTTGTTTCGGAGCCTGTTGTAGCCCGTGATCTTCATTTACAAATGCCTGGTGGAAGAGCACCGTCTTACAGGCCCTGCGGAACTGTGCGAGCTCTCGCAGGGCCCCAGCGTCCTCGGGGAGCTCGTTCCAACAGCTTGGGGCTACAGCAGAAAAGGCCCTGGCTCCAGTTGTCATGAGCCTGGCCTCTTTAAGGCCAGGGATTGAGAGCAGGTTTTGTGACCCTGACCGAAGTGCTCTCCAGGGAACATGTGGGGAAAGGCAGTCCCTAAGGGATGCAGGTCCCTGACCATATAGGACTTTAAAGGTAAGAACCAGCACCTTGAAATGAACCCAGTATGCAATGGGCAACCAGTGCAGCACTTTCAGCACAGGCTGCATGTGCTCCCGCAATGGACGGCCCATTAACAGCCTGACTGAAGAATTCTGCACTAGTTGAAGCTTCCGGGTTTGAGTCAAGGGCAGCCCCAAGGACAGAACACTGGTTCAAATAAGGGTTCCCGGTCTCCCACCGGAGGTAGGGGTTCCCCTGGATTTTGGGCCCCCAACAGATCACCGCGGAGCTGGCTAATGGGGGATCCCCACCCCTAAAGGGCTCCATCAAGCCTGACATGTCCGGTGTGATGATGGCAGCATAGAGTTTTTACCCAAATTGCTAGAGCATCCCCATGTAACATGCCCGGGATGATGACGTTACTTCCTGGTGATGTCTTTGTGTGTGCAAGAAACTTCCTCCCCATCGGGAGCCAATTAAGACCTGGCAACCCTAGTTCCAGTCTAGAAAACAAATTGGGAGGAGGGGAATCTTTTGTGTCCCGACTGCTGCTCTGTCCTGCAGGCTGGGATGTGCAGACGAAGGGAATCAGTGCCAAATCTAACTCTACCCTTGTATCACTTTCTCCAAGTGCAACATGCATGGCCCCATATACCTGATGACATATTGCACTTCTATGGGTCCTCAAAAGAGGGCTCTTTTTCTGAGCAGAAATGCACCAGAACACAGTCCCAGTTGGCTTGATGTCAGTGGGTGTGGCCTAATATGCAAATGAGTCCCTGCTGTTTTTTTTCCTATAAATAGCCCTGTGTGAAACACTGGTGATGACAGGGGTGTGTGGCCGAATATGCAAATGAGTTCCTGCTGGGCTTTTTCCTACAAAAAAGCCCTGCGTGAAACACTGGTGATGTCAGGGGGTGTGGCCTAATATGCAAATAAGTTCTTGCTGGATTTTATCTACAAAACCCCCTGGTGGTGTCAAGGGGTATGGGCTAATATGCAAATTAGTTCTTGCTGGGCTTCTTCTATAAAAAAACACCCTGTGTGAAACACTGGTGATGTCAGGGGGTGTGGCCTAATATGCAAATGAGTCCCTGCTGAGCTTTTTCTTGAAAAAAAGTCCTGCCTTGAAATGTAACAATGTTTCTTGGAAAATCTTTGATGAAGCCTTTCCAGCCTAAGATCAAAATTAAACTGCATCTGATGAAGCAAAACAACCGACCCACCCACAAAAATCGTATTTTCACACTCCACGTGGCATTGCCTTTCAAGCAACCCTACATTAAATCTTCAAACTGTCCTGCATTTGCTTTGGATGAACCCTCACCCCCTACCCCACAAAAAAAAAAAAATCTGCTTTCTTCAAAGGACTGTTTTGTAGATGGCGGGAAGGAAACCAAGTGCTCGGGATATTAAGTAATTTGTGAAAGGTTACATATTAACTCAGCAGAGGTCAGGGGCTGAATGCTCAATTCACTGGAGTTGCGTGGACGCTTTCTTACCAGCGTGCTCGGAGCTACCAAAATAGCTGTCTTCCTCCCCCTCCGTAACCTTTCCTTTTCTGCTGTGATCTCATCAACTATCAAAAGCTCACAATGGGGACAGATCAGGGTGAGATGAAAAACTTCCCCGCAACGTTGGCCGTACAGCGGGAGGTCAGGGCCAGCAATCCGGCAGCCTGCTCTGACCTTGCTCCCCTTCCAGCTCCGAGAAATCATATGCTTTGAGCCTAATTCCTGTGTGTGGCTACAGCTGTGAAATTGATGCCCTCTTCAACGACCGAGAGCCTGCGCGCACCGATTGCCAGTGGAAATGAACCACTGCTATAGTCCGTTATAGAGCCGTTATATAGAGAATATTAGTCATTAATCAAAGAGGATGCCCCTGGATATTATTCCAATGGGTTTAGAACCCTTGAGACTTAGGAGGGTGACCTCTCAGCTTTATTTACAGTTCTAGAGACCTTATTAGAGTATTGAATATTGAATAAGGTCAAACCCTCTGTGGTATGATACGTCCTGAACGCCCTCGTTATCTCAATTCACTGTAGGCTGGTTCAGAGTCAGTTTGGTGTAGTGGTTAGGTGCGCGGACTCTTATCTGGGAGAACTGGGTTTGATTCCCCGCTCCTCCACTTGCAGCTGCTGGAATGGCCTTGGGTCAGCCATAGCTCTAAGAGACCCAGTTGGGTGTAGTGATTAAGTGTGTGGACTCTTATCTGGGAGAACTGGGTTTGATTCCTCCCTCCTCCACTTGCAGCTGCTGGAATGGCCTTGGGTCAGCCAGAGCTCTAAGAGTCCCAGTTGGGTGTAGTGATTAAGTGTGTGGACTCTTATCTGGGAGAATCGGGTTTGATTCCCCCCTCCTCCACTTGCACCTGCTGGAATGGCCTTGGGTCAGCCATAGCTCTGGCAGAGGTTGTCCTTGAAAGGGCAGCTGCTGTGAGAGTCCTCTCAGCCCCACCCACCTCACAGGGTTTCTATTGTGGGGGGGGGAGGAAGGTAAAGGGGATTGTGACCACTCTGAGATTCAGAGTGAAGGGCAGGATATAAATCCAATATGATCATCATTATCATGGTGTAAGTGCCAATGTTCCCACTAAAATGTGGAGGCTTGTGAGCAAAAATGCTACTTCTTGAGCTACGGGCATTAAAGTGGGGAGCTACTGCATGAATCAGTTTGCTGTGGGGTCGTCCTTCCAGAGCTAAGACAAAAAGGTGCAAGCGGGAGGCTAAACCCCCCCCTGTGAGCTAGCTCATACTAACTCAGCTTAGAGCAGGGGTGTCAAACTCATTTGTTATGAGGGCCAGATCCAATATAAATGAGATTTTGTTGGGCCAGGCCATGTCAGGCCAGGCCATGTGTGTACCCATTTAAGATTAGATAGCAGAGATATAAACTTTATAAAGGACACACACAAACACAATTAAAGATTTTTTTTTTAAACTTAAAACATTAGCAGTCATTGGTCTTAAAGGTGCTTTCTTTGTATCTCTCCCATGGGATCCAGGGAACTGGCAAAGGAAGCTCTGGCTCTTTCCTTCCTTCCCCAGGGGACCAGGAGAGGGAGGAGCCTCAGCCAATAGAAGGGAGAGAGGCTTGACTCAGTAGCTCTGCTGTGTGATTAAGAGACAAATGCAAAGAGAGAAGTCATTAGGACAATGTATAAGAATCAACTCGAAGGCTATAGTGACAAATTTACTAAACCTTGTGCAAAACAATGAAAAATGTATAACAACATTGCATTACCAAAACACATAATTCATAAATACATCATCAGGAGAGTTCCACTTGTACAGGAGGCCAACTAATTATCCTGCTTTGAAGTATTCTTCCAGCAAAGGTGCATTCTATGTTCATTCCACTGAATGACTGACAATGCCTTGAGCTGTATTGGACCTGGTCCCAGAATGTAATGCTGATAAGACGTTATGTCTATTGTGAAGATTATACTCAAAGTCTGTTTGCTGTAAATGTTGAAGGAGGAAGAGTGTGAGGTTACCTTCCAATGGAATATTGTAAATCTTGCGGGAGTTGTATAACCCCATTGTGGAATGAATGTAGGGTGCACCTACATGCTTTACAATATTCCATTGGAAGGTAACCTCACACTCTTCCTCCCTAAGCAAATGGAGAAAATGGAGGTTTTGCTCTGTAGCTCCGCTGTGCGATTGAGCAAGCCTGGCAAAGCAAGCTGTGATGAAGAAGGGAAGCAAAAGAGAGGAAGAAGGGATGATGGCCAGATGCTTGGGGACCTGATAGGACCTTTCTGGGGGCCTGATTCAACCCCCAGGCTACATGATTGACACCCCTGGCTTAGAGGGAACATTGGTAGTGTTTATGGGAAGTGAGTAGGCAGAATCACAGCCGGACAATCCACTCATTGGGCATGTCCAGCCTTTTCATACGGACAAAAAGTTCAATGCTTGTCGTCGTGAATGGCTTGGTTAAGCATATCACAATTAACAAAAAGACCATGTGGTTTGATCATTGAGGAGGGGCTGCGACTCACTGGGAGAGCACCTGCTTGGCATGCAGAAGGTCCCAGGTTCAATCCCCAGGATCTCCAGTTAAAAGGACCAGGCAGGAGGTGATGTGGAAGCCCTCTGTCTGAGATCCTGCAAAGCTGCTGCCAGTCTGAGTAGAGAATATTAACTTTGATGGACCGAGGGTCTGATTCGGTAGAAGGCAGCTTCATGTGTGCATGACGCATGCATCCTCTGCACCAGGGGCTTTTTGGTAGAAAAACCCAGCAGGAACTCATTTGCATATTAGGCCACATCCCCTGACATCACCATTGTTTCGCACAGATCGTCATCATCATCGTTTATTACATTGCACACATGTCTATTTTTAAAGAAAAAGCCCAGCAGGAACTCATTTGCATATTAGGCCACACCCCATGACACCAAGCCAATCGGAACTGCGTTCCTGCTAAAAAGAAAAAAGCCCTGCTCCGCACCAATTTTGCAACCAGAAGATGGATATTGAGAAGGATATGTGTGCCCAGTGGGGAAGAAGAAGATGAAGATATTGGGTTGGATTTAGAAGGAGAAGGAGGAGACCACAGATTTATACTGCAGTCCTGAGTTCGAGTCGGAAACGACTGGTGCTTGCACAGGGAACCTTTCCCTTTCCTTCTCTCTGAATCAGGGTCTCAGAGCGGCTTACAATCTCCTTATCTCTTTCCCCCACCACAGACACCCTGTGAGGGGGTTGCGGCTGAGAGAGCTCTCACAGAAACTTCCCTTTCAAGGACAACTCCTATGAGAGCTATGGCTGACTCAAGGCCATTCCAGCAGCTGCAAGTGGAGGAGTGGGAATCAAACCCGGTTCTCCCAGATAAGAGTCCGCGCACTTCACCACGACACCCAACTGGCTCTCTAGGAAGGTAAGATCCTCATCTGAACCAGTCACGTTTGCCCCATTTCCATTGCAATCTTTGAAGAGGGCTTTTGCTCCTCCACATTTTTTTCCTATTTCCCTCCAGACCACTTGGAATAGGGACAATGCAAACGTTGCACGTAACGTGATCTGTGTTTAACCTTTACTGGGATGCAACAGCTCATTTCCATGTATGGTGAGTCCCTCGCCAAACTGCCTCAACATTTGCCCTGGGCAACCCCCAAACGAAGACATGAGATGACAGCTTGCGTCCAGCGAATGTATTTAATTAAGCTGATCTGCATCATATTAATTATGTTGACATTTAATTGAGGGTGCTGTGCTGGGTCACCGACCATTGTTGCCTTCATTAGAAGATTTTGGATTTATATCCCGCCCTATACGCTGAATCTCAGAATCTCAGAGCGGTCACAATCTCCTCTACCTTTCCCCTCCCCACAACAAACACCCTGTGAGGTAGGTGGGGCTGAGAGTGCTTTCATAGCAGCTGCCCTTTCAAGGACAGCTTCTATGAAAGCTATGGCCGACCCAAGGCCATCTCAGCAGGTGCAAGTGGAGGAGTGGGGAATCAAACCCGGTTCTCCCAGATAAGCGTCTGCAAACTTATCCACTACACCAAACTGGCTCTGCTAGGCAGTACCATACTGGCTCCCAATTTGGTTAGCATCTTCTTCCTGCCTTGTTCATCATTACCTGCGCACCATGTGCCAAGAGGAACCCATCCCCAGGCCTCAGATCCAGCAGGACCTCACAGAAGTACAGCTCCTGAACCTTTCTGAGGGTTCCCCCTCCTCCTCCCCACCTCCCTACCTTATGCATTGAATAGTAGGTGCAGCAGCATAATAATCCCTGGATTAGGAGAGCAGGCAGGTAGCCAGCCACCAGGAGCTTTGCCACGCCCCCAGCAGCCCTCACAAACCCCTGGAGAATCCCACACCACCCTTTTCCCACTTCTTATGTGATTCCAGGCAGTGAGTGGCTTGCTGGCCTTTTGACAGTGGTGGTGGTGGGGGGGGTTGATCAAGGAGAGCCCCAAATGAGTGAGGCCTGCTTGGGCTGGCTGGATCTCTAGGCAGCCCAAGCAGGCCTCACTCACCCGGGGCTCGCTTTTCTTGCATCAGGTTGCTTTTGGCTGGTGGGGGGGTGGTGGCATATGCTAATGAGCTCCACCACCTATTTTTCTACAAAACGATCCCTGCCTAAGCCAACCACCAAGCCCTAACCAAACCAAAAAGTCAAACAAAAGCCTGGCTAAACTGACACTCCTTTCCAGAGTCCGCTTATTACTGGAATGAAATTCACTGTACGGATCCTCCGTTCTGGTATCGCTTTACTCAAAACTGGACCAACATCCAGTTTAGAACAGTCAGGTCTCAGATTCAGCAGGAGCTCACAGGAGCGCAGTTCCTGAACCTTTCTGAGGGTTCTCCCTCTTCCTCCCCACCTCCCTCCCTTGTCCATTGAATAGTAGCTGCAGCTGCATAATAATCCCTGGATTAGGAGAGCGGGCAGCCAGCCAGCCACCAGGAGCTTTGCCACGCCCCCAGCAGCCCTCATAAACCCCTGGAGAAACCCACACCATCCTTTCTCCACTTTGTATGTGATTTTGGCCAGCGGGTGGCTTGCTGACCTTTTGACAGGGGGGGGGGGCAGCCCAGGAGAGCCCCAGGCGAGTGAGGCCTGCTTGGGCTGGCTGGATCTCTAACCAGCCCAAGCAGGCCTCGGTTGTCAGGAGCTCTCCTTTTCTTGTATCAGGTTGCTTTTGGCTGGGGCATATGCTAATAAGTGGGCATATGCTAATGAGCTCCACAGCCTATTTTTCTACAAGACAGCCCCTGCCCATCCCCTGATGTGCCACATGGCCACTACCAGGTTCAGGAAGATGTTGCTCGGTACTAAAGGTACTCCTTCCCACTGCACAACTAGGGTTGGGCACGAAGTGGAAAAATGTGGCCTGTGCCAGGCTGAGAAATAACCAGGGGTGTAATTCTAGCAGGAGCTCCTTTGCATATTAGGCCACACACCCCTGATTTAGTCAATCTTCCAAAAGCTTACAAGGCTCTTTTTTTGTAGGAGGATCGGCTACATCAGGGGTGTGGCCTAATATGCAAAGGAGCTCCTGCTAGAATTACACCCCTGGGAACAACAACATTTCCTGTGGTTGCAACAGCACTACCACAGCGTTTTCTGTCATAGAGATTGCAGAGCTGTAGGCTGGTTTATTTTGTGAACGGTTGCCTCACCTCCCGAGCAACGTTGATATTGTTGATTCGAACTCTGGGATTTACTTAGGGTGACCATAATGTCTGAAGGCCAGCCAGGGACACTGGGAGGGGGGGGGGGGGTTGTGCGCGCGCGAAGCGTGCGCGCCGCCGGAAACAGGAAGTGACGTCACTTCCGGTGACGTCACTTCCGGTGATGTCATGCCACCACCGGAAACAGGAAGTGGCATCACTTCCTGTGACATCATTTCCCCCCGCGTCACCTGCCGGAAACAGGAAGTGACTTCACAGCACTTCCTGTGACGTCCCCAAAAATCCCCCAAATATCACCGCCGGAAACAATTTTGTTCTCAAATCCTGTATATACTTCATCAGTATATGGGATAAGGCACTTTCTCAACTGTGCTGCATAATGCAGCCTATTTATTTTGTCCTGTTGGCTCTGTTGGCTCTATCTGCGCCACCTTCATCACTTTCGGGGTGTGGATCCCCCAGTGGGGAGGTCTCCCGACTCCCTCCGCTGACTGTTTCTGATAGCCCTGCGCCCCCTCTTTCATTTGATATGTGTCCCGTGCGGGTGCCACCCTCCCGCCGGGAGATGCCGCAAAATGAGCCCCCTTGAGGCTTATGGCGGCAGGGCTCGGGGGAAGCGAGCTAGACTGCTGTTCTTTTGAGGGGTTATAGAGTGTTTCGAGCCCGTCCCTGTGGCATCGGTCCCATCGTTGTGGGACCAAGGGGGCCGGCGCAGCGGCACGCCGAAGCAGCCTGTCACTAATAACACCGGTCAAGATGCAGGACAGGAACCTGGAAGTGACCGACAGGCTGCTTCAGCGTGCCGCTGCGCCGGCCCCCTGGGCCCCACAATGATGGGACCGATGCCACAGGGACGGGCTCGAAACACTCTATAACCCCTCAAAAGAACAGCAGTCTAGCTCGCTTCCCCCGAGCCCTGCCGCCATAAGCCTCAAGGGGGCTCATTTTGCGGCATCTCCCGGCGGGAGGGTGGCACCCGCACGGGACACATATCAAATGAAAGAGGGGGCGCAGGGCTATCAGAAACAGCCGGCGGAGGGAGTCGGGAGACCACCCCACTGGGGGATCCACACCCCGAAAGTGATGAAGGTGGCGCAGATAGAGCCAACAGAGCCAACAGGACAAAATAAATAGGCTGCATTATGCAGCACAGTTGAGAAAGTGCCTTATCCCATATACTGATGAAGTAAATACAGGATCTGAGAACAAAATTGCACTAGAAGACACAAACACAAAGCTCCCTTACACTGAATCAGTGCTTGGGTCCACCAAAGTCAGTATTGTCACATAAGAGAAGCCCTGTTGGATCAGGCCAGTGGCCCCTCCAGTCCAACACTCTGCGTCACATAATAACATAAGAGAAGCCCTGTTGGATCAGGCCAGTGGCCCATCCAGTCCAACACTCTGCATCACATAACAACATAAGAGAAGCCCTGTTGGATCAGGCCAGTGGCCCATCCAGTCCAACACTCTGCATCACATAACAATATAAGAGAAGCCCTGTTGGATCAGGCCAGTGGCCCATCCAGTCCAACACTCTGCGTCACATAACAACATAAGAGAAGCCCTGTTGGATCAGGCCAGTGGCCCATCCAGTCCAACACTCTGCATCACATAACAACATAAGAGAAGCCCTGTTGGATCAGGCCAGTGGCCCATCCAGTCCAACACTCTGCATCACATAACAATATAAGAGAAGCCCTGTTGGATCAGGCCAGTGGCCCATCCAGTCCAACACTCTGCGTCACATAACAACATAAGAGAAGCCCTGTTGGATCAGGCCAGTGGCCCATCCAGTCCAACACTCTGCATCACATAACAACATAAGAGAAGCCCTGTTGGATCAGGCCAGTGGCCCATCCAGTCCAACACTCTGCGTCACATAAGAACATAAGAGAAGCCCTGTTGGATCAGGCCAGTGGCCCCTCCAGTCCAACACTCTGCGTCACATAAGAACATAAGAGAAGCCCTGTTGGATCAGGCCAGTGGCCCATCCAGTCCAACACTCTGCATCACATAAGAACATAAGAGAAGCCCTGTTGGATCAGGCCAGTGGCCCATCCAGTCCAACACTCTGCGTCACATAAGAACATAAGAGAAGCCCTGTTGGATCAGGCCAGTGGCCCATCCAGTCCAACACTCTGCATCACATAACAACATAAGGAGGGAGGGAGGGAAGGAAGGAAGGAAGGAAGGGAGAAAGGGAGGAAGGGAAGAAGGGAAGAAAGGAAGAAGGGAGGGAGGGAAGGAAGGAAGGAAGGGAGGGAAGGGAGGGAGGGAGGAAGGAAGGGAGGGAAGGAAGGAAGGAAGGAAGGAAGGAAGGAAGGAAGGAAGGAAGGAAGGAAGGAAGGAAGGAAGGAGGGAAGGAAGGAAGGAAGGGGGAGGGAGGGAGGGAGGGAAGGAAGGAAGGAAGGGGGAGGGAGGGAAGGAAGGAAGGAAGGAAGGGGGGAGGGAGGGAAGGAAGGAAGGAAGAAAGGAAGGGAGGAGGGAGGGAAGGAAGGAAGGCAAGGGAGGGAGGGAAGGAAGGAAGAAAGGAAGGGAGGGAGGAGGGAGGGAAGGAAGGAAGGGAAGGGAGTGAGGGAAGGAAGGAAGAAAGGAAGAAAGGGAGGAGGAGAGGGAGGGAGGGAGGGAAGGAAGGAAGGAAGGAAGGGAAGGGAGTGAGGGAAGGAAGGAAGGAAGGAAGGAAGGAAGGAAGGAAGGAAGGAAGGAAGGGAGGAGGGAGGGAAGAAAGGAAGGCCGCCCCCCGCCCCCCCCGCTTTCGGCCCCCTTACCTTAATCCAGGGCGGCGGATCCAGCGGCGGCGGCGGCGGGGAGTCCTCCGGCGGCGGCCTCGCGGCGAGGGAGGGAGGGAGCTGCCGGGGCTGGCCTCTGGAGGCCTCCAGGGACCAGCGCCGGGCCTCTCCGATACCGGCGCTGGCCTCTGGAGGCCTCCAGGGACCAGCGCCGGCTGCTCCGCGGCTTCCCCGCGGCCTCCGCTGGTCCCTGGAGGCCCTCCAGAGACTCTGGAGGGCCTCCAGGGACCAGCGGAGGCCGCGGGGAAGCCTTCGCTGGCCGGCGCTGGTCCCCGAAGGCCTTCCAGAGGCTCTGGAAGGCCTTCCGGGACCAGCGCCGGGTGCCCCGCGGCTTCCCCGCGGCCTCCGCTGG
The DNA here is from genome assembly GCF_032191835.1 of Heteronotia binoei. Classification (NCBI taxonomy): domain Eukaryota; kingdom Metazoa; phylum Chordata; class Lepidosauria; order Squamata; family Gekkonidae; genus Heteronotia; species Heteronotia binoei. Next base: position 122,235,559 of record NC_083229.1, read on the forward strand.
TCCCTGGAGGCCCTCCAGAGACTCTGGAGGGCCTCCAGGGACCAGCGGAGGCCGCGGGGAAGCCTTCGCTGGCCGGCGCTGGTCCCGGAAGGCCTTCCAGAGCCTCTGGAAGGCCTTCCGGGACCAGCGCCGGGTGCCCCGCGGCTTCCCCGCGGCCTCCGCTGGTCCCTGGAGGCCCTCCAGAGACTCTGGAGGGCCTCCAGGGACCAGCGGAGGCCGCGGGGAAGCCTTCGCTGGCCGGCGCTGGTCCCCGAAGGCCTTCCAGAGGCTCTGGAAGGCCTTCCGGGACCAGAGCCGGGTGCCCCGCGGCTTCCCCGCGGCCTCCGCTGGTCCCTGGAGGCCCTCCAGAGACTCTGGAGGGCCTCCAGGGTCCAGCGGAGGCCGCGGGGAAGCCTTCTCTGGCCGGCGCTGGTCCCGGAAGGCCTTCCAGAGCCTCTGGAAGGCCTTCCGGGACCAGCGCCGGGTGCCCCGCGGCTTCCCCGCGGCCTCCGCTGGTCCCTGGAGGCCCTCCAGAGACTCTGGAGGGCCTCCAGGGACCAGCGGAGGCCGCGGGGAAGCCTTCGCTGGCCGGCGCTGGTCCCCGAAGGCCTTCCAGAGGCTCTGGAAGGCCTTCCGGGACCAGCGCCGGGTGCCCCGCGGCTTCCCCGCGGCCTCCGCTGGTCCCTGGAGGCCCTCCAGAGACTCTGGAGGGCCTCCAGGGACCAGCGGAGGCCGCGGGGAAGCCTTCGCTGGCCGGCGCTGGTCCCGGAAGGCCTTCCAGAGCCTCTGGAAGGCCTTCCGGGACCAGCGCCGGGTGCCCCGCAGCTTCCCCGCGGCCTCCGCTGGTCCCTGGAGGCCCTCCAGAGACTCTGGAGGGCCTCCAGGGACCAGCGGAGGCCGCGGGGAAGCCTTCGCTGGCCGGCGCTGGTCCCCGAAGGCCTTCCAGAGGCTCTGGAAGGCCTTCCGGGACCAGCGCCGGGTGCCCCGCGGCTTCCCCGCGGCCTCCGCTGGTCCCTGGAGGCCCTCCAGAGACTCTGGAGGGCCTCCAGGGACCAGCGGAGGCCGCGGGGAAGCCTTCGCTGGCCGGCGCTGGTCCCGGAAGGCCTTCCAGAGGCTCTGGAAGGCCTTCCGGGACCAGCGCCGGGTGCCCCGCGGCTTCCCCGCGGCCTCCGCTGGTCCCTGGAGGCCCTCCAGAGACTCTGGAGGGCCTCCAGGGACCAGCGGAGGCCGCGGGGAAGCCTTCGCTGGCCGGCGCTGGTCCCGGAAGGCCTTCCAGAGCCTCTGGAAGGCCTTCCGGGACCAGCGCCGGGTGCCCCGCGGCTTCCCCGCGGCCTCCGCTGGTCCCTGGAGGCCCTCCAGAGACTCTGGAGGGCCTCCAGGGACCAGCGGAGGCCGCGGGGAAGCCTTCGCTGGCCGGCGCTGGTCCCCGAAGGCCTTCCAGAGGCTCTGGAAGGCCTTCCGGGACCAGCGCCGGGTGCCCCGCGGCCTCTCTGCGGCCTCCGCTGGTCGCTGGAGGCCCTCCAGAGTCTCTGGAGGGCTTCCAGCGACCAGCGGAGGCCACGGAGAGGCCTCCGCCACTGCCGCCGGGCCCCGCGCGCGGGCGGGGAAGGCGGGGAGTGAGGGTGGGAGCGTCCCTGCGCGTGCGCAGGGGCCCTGCGCAGGCGCAGGGACGCTCCCTCCCTCACTCCCCGCCTTCCCCGCCCGCGCCCGCGGCCCACCGGCTCCTGGGCTGCCTAAACCGGGACCTTTAATGGTCCCGGTATAGGCAGCCCGGGATCCGGGATTGGGTGGCCAGATCCGGGAATGTCCCGGGAGACCGGGACGGTCTGGCCACCCTAGATTTACTTCAAAGAAATAGTGACATTGTTGGTTGATTCAGAATTGTGGAATCTGCTTAGATGGAGGTTTTTTCTTCAAAACGTGGAAATTGTCTAGGGAACATGGCAACATTGAAAGGAAGATTCCTATCTGATATTAACTGACTTTCTATAGTAGCCAATAATGAAAGATTCCTAAGTGCAATTTATGGACTTCTATTGTATGATTTGTATGTAAAGAGTATTGGAAGGAAGAACCTTGTTTCTTTGTTTCTGAGAGGATTTTATGTTGAGTAAAACCTTGAACTTCTGTCTAATTTCATTGTGATATTGTGATTGTAGAATCTACGATAACGATATAGTTTGACTATTTATTTAAATTGCTATTGTAGTGCTGTTGCAACCACAGGATATATTGTTGTTACTGAGCTTTGATCACTGTGGCTGGTTGAGCTGATACTTTGTGTCAGGCTGAACCACAAACTGAATCTCAAATTGAGAACTGGTTTGGTGTAGTGGCTAAGTGTGCGGACTCTCATCTGAGAGAACCGGGTTCGATTCCCCACTCCTCCACTTGCACCTGCTGGGATGGCCTTGGGTTAGCCATAACTATCTCAGGAGTCATCCTTGAAAGAGGAGCTGCTGTGAGAGCCCTCTCAGCCCCACCCATGTCACAAGGTGTCTGTTGTGGGGGGAGAAGATAAAGGAGATTGTAAGCCACTCTGAGAGTCTGACTCAGAGAGAAGGGTGGGATATAAATCTACAGTAAAAAACAACAACAACCAAACCAGGAGCTTTGTTTGCAAAATGAACCAGTTTGTGGTTCATGGCCCCACAAATGCCTCAGACCTCAGTTCCTTTAAAGGGGTTTGCAGAAAGGACAAAAAACAGCTCAGCTTTCTTGTCCCTTTAAACTGCTGAGTAGCCAAAACAGATTAACGTCAGGGAGCAGGCTGCTCTCACTGCTCAGCCTTTTTTGCTTTAAAAAAAAAAAAAATTCTGGTATTGTCAGGACCAGAAAGCAGGGGTTTAAAGGGACTCAGAGTCCCTTTAAACCCCTTCTTTCTGTTGTATCCTGTTCTGTTCTATTCTGTTGTACAGGTCCCAAATTGTGTCTCAAATTCTATGATTCGATTAGAAACAGGGATGGTGAAAATAACTGCCAGAATAACTCTTTCCTCATTAAACCTTTGGTTTAAGATATATAAAAACTCTTGCAGTCTTGCACCATTAATTTTGCAGGATGATTTTCAATCAAGTTGGCTTAAAGAAGTCCAAGCTAAGTTAGCTCAGCTTGGACTTTCCCCTGATATAGTTTTTCATTTGGGCCATGATACAGCTAGACAGCTTTTTAAGCAGAGAGTGGAAGACACAGAACGTCAGATTGACATCTCCAAATCACCAAATTTTATTGTTGCCTCCCAAAGACATTACCTTCTTCAGCCATCCCCTTATCTATATAGCCTGGAGAAAGCCAATCAGAGAAAGGCCTTTTCTCTTGCAAGGTTAGCTGTATTGCCATCAGCAGTGGTCGAGGGTAGATATAATAAAATCCCTCAAGCTGAAAGAGTTTGTCCCTGTAATGTTGGTGCAATACAGACAACAATGCATGTTTTACTTCATTGCCTGATATATAATGATATTCGTTTTACGTTTATTTCTCCAATTTTATCAAAAGATTCCAAAATCTCCGACAAAGAGATTAATACATTTCTTTTAGATGAGAACCCAGAGATTAGTAAAAAAAAATAAAAAATTGCAAAATTCTGTATTCAAGCAATGAAAATGCGCTCCATTTATGTTTCTTAAGGAACTGTGGGAAGCTGAATTGCATAATTGTCTTATTAGAGCTGTAAGTCTATGTAGAAGAAGAAGAAGATATTGGATTTATATCCTGCCCTCCACTCCGAAGAGTCTCAGAGTGGCTCACAATCTCCTTTACCTTCCTCCCCCACAACAGACACCCTGTGAGGTGGGTGGGGCTGGAGAGGGCTCTCACAGCAACTGCCCTTTCAAGGACAACCTCTGCCAGAGCTATGGCTGACCCAAGGCCATTCCAGCAGGTGCAAGTGGAGGAGCGGGGAATCAAACCCGGTTCTCCCAGATAAGAGTCCATGCATTTAGCCACTACGCCAAATTTTAGTAAGTTTTAATCATTTTATTGTGCAATCCTTTTCCTTGTGGGATTGTTGTGATATTTATATATTTCTATACTGGCCGTGGGCTAAATAAATCCATGAAGCACAAACGGCTTTAAAAGTTTGCGGAAGTTTGTCATGGTAGACCAGTCATGAGCTTTCAGCTTGTGAATTTTGCTTTGTGGTTCGGTTCATGCCCATCCCTATGCACAACCGGAAATGTACTGTTGTGGACACACCCAACGTAATTCTTGACGTCTCTGGGTGTTTGCTGACCCATCCTGAGCAACCAGTTCTATCTTATCCCTGCTTGAGACACCTCACCCCACCTGCTGAGAATAACTTCCTGCAGAAGTCATCATCATCATCATAGTTTATTACAGTCTCACAACCAGAATACAGTATAAACATCATATGAAAAATAAAAACAGACATGGTATACTAAAATAGAGATCGAAATGTAAGAACTTTTAAAATGCAATTCCCGCAGTCTAAGAATTAATGCACAAACCTCAGCAACTGAATGCGTAATCTCTGAATTCTTATCTGACAGGGACCAATCAAGCCTTGCTTTGTTTGTATTAATATAAGCAGGTGTCCTATCGACTAATGGAGTAATAATTCTAAAACGAGCCTCCCTATAATATGGGCAACTGAAAAACATATGCTCTACAGATTCAACCTCACTCAGAGGCCATGAGCATAGCCTTTCAGAATAAGCGATTTTATTGTACCTGCCTTGCATAACTGCAGATGGAAGGGCAGAACATCTAGGTAGAGAAAATGCCCTTCTGAAATTTCTTCCTTCCAATGAAGTCAGATACAATGCCGGCTCAATAGTGCGTTTGATATTTAACAACACCCCAAGTCTGGATGCACTAGAGATATCAGACTGTCGCCCTATGTCCTCAATTCTATGTTTAATTAGCCCTTTAGCTTGTTCAAGTCCATCAGAGCAGAGTAACTGAGGTGAAAAGCCAATTCTATGAATATGGCTGTAGACTGCCTTGAGTCAACTGGATTGGAAATCATCCTGGAACTCCACATAGATCAACTAAGTAGATGTTACGTGCCTCCCAAGAAAGCTGAACGCCATTTGCTGCTTTCTTCTCCTGTAAAGCCACAACCCCCAGGTTGACAGATCTCCTGAATCTCCTGCTATTAGTGGCCGTTTGTTGGCACAAAACCAGATGCCGATTCTGCTTCCTTGTGAAGTGCGTACCGTTATGACAACTGTCACTGGAATAATGCAGGCCCTTGATGCTGGCAGCTACCAGAAGACGGGGAGTTGTAAAAATCCACACGAGACACAGGTCCATAAAAGCCGTTCAAGAGAATTTTGATTTCGAGCTAATTAGGCTGCATAACTCAATGTAACTCTTAGAGTGTGAGACCTTTCATCAGGAACTTCTGACAACTTGTCAAGCAAGACCTCTTTCGCATAATAAAATGTTTTGTCTGTGCATTTCACAATAAAAGGAAGGGGGGGGGGGGAGTCAACCTTTTAATCATGATTCAAGGAGATTGCTTGTTTCAAACGTTGTGACGGAAAACTCATGAAGAGTCCCCTTAATATTTTAGTAATTATTCAAATGCAAATCATATTGCCCGCTTGTGGTTTTTTAGCATCCGTTAAACAGAGTCAATAGAGCCCCATGGCGCAGAGTGATAAAGCTGCAGTCGGAACTCTCTGCTCACGACCTGAGTTTGATCCCGGCGGAAGCTGGTTTCAGGTAACCGGCTCAGGTTACTCAGCCTTCCATCCTTCCGAGGTCGGTAAAATGAGTACCCAGCTTGCTGGGGGGGGGAGTGTAGATGACTGGGGAAGGCAATGGCAAACCACACCGTAAAAAGTCTGCCGTGAAAACATTGTGAAAGCAAAGTCACCTCAGAGTCAGAAACAACTGATGCTTGCACAGGGGACTACCTTAAAAAAAAAAATAGAGTCAAGGCCGGGCCCAGCCTCCTTGTGGATTTTACAGGCCCCCTCCCCACCAGGACCTCTCCCTCGATCGCCTCAGCACATGAAGCAAGTATGAGCACTGGCAAGCTCTCCCCTGAAGCACTCTGAGCAGAGTTAGGTGGGTGGTGGGCAGATTCCGAAAGTTGAGTGGGTAGGTAGGCAGCCAGCCCCACCCCCTGCTTCTAGCAGCCCTTAGTCCGGCCATGAAGAGCTGGGGGCTCCATGTGCTGCCTTGTTTCCCACCAACATGAGCCTGAACGGTAAGTTCTTGGGTGGGTGGGAGGAGAGGCCCCTAGATTGCACAGGCTGCAAGGGCAGCTGGAGTCCTTTTGGGGTGGGGAGGGAGAGAGGTGGGCGGCCAGGGCATGTCTCCCCCAGCCAGTGTGTACAAGCCGTGTGCATTCCCTGCTGCTCCTAGTTGGGGAAAGGCATAGGAAAGCAGGGAAATGAGGGAGCGCAGAGATACAAACCAACCTTCTTTAGAACTTCGGAATTGGAAGTTGATCACTGCAGGCTGAGCTCCAGAGAAGGTGGAAGAGGAATCGGAGCTTACATGCAATTTAAATCACACTGGAGGGGGGGGAGAGAGGGGTGACCCCCGCCCTCTCCAGCTTCTTTATCTCACCCCCATGTCCCCCCTCCTATGACCCCCCTGTGGCCCCCTCCCCCTTTGGCTTTTAGCTACGGGCTGCTCAAGGCTCTGATTACATAGACAAGACTAGGGGTGGCCACATTGAGGCTCGGGAGCCACATGTGGTTCTTTCACACATATTGTGTGGCTCTCAAAGCTCCCACTGCCTCGTTGGCCATTTTGGAGAAAGCATTTCTCTCTTTAAATCACTTCTCCAAGCCAAGCCAGCTGGCAGTTTGGAGGATGCATTTAAAGTTAAAGTTGCTTTCTTTCTACTTCTCTCCCTCCCTCCGACATCTGAGGAGTATTCTATGTGGCACTTACGTTAAGCGAATTTGGCCACCTCTGGACAGGACGGAAAACACCTAACTCTGAGCCCCTTTGGAATAAATTTAGCTTCATCGAACCAGACTAGACTGTGGGCAGGACCGTAGCCAGTGGTGGGACAAACGCAGGGGGTGCAATTCTAGCAGGAGCGCCTTTGCACATTAGGCCACACACCCCTGATTTAACCAATCCTCCGAGAGCTTACAAGACTCTTTTCTTGTAAGCTCTTGGAGGATTGGCTACATCAGGGGTGTGCGGCCTAATATGCAAAGCAGCTCTTGCTAGAATTCCAGCCCTGGGCAAACGGAGCTCCACTCCCTTTTGAATCTACAGTGCCCCGACCTGAGTTCAATCGCAGAAGAAGCTGGGTTCAGGTAGCCGTCTCTGTCGTTTTATTGTTATTGTTAGCCCTGGCAGGTGAGTCAGCGTAGCAAGCAACAGTCCGAGGAGACTCTGGGCTTAAGGATATGTAATTTATTTACATCCACCGTCAAAGTGCTTCGCCAAGCAAACCATCTAGAGAAGAAGGATACAGTGAACATTACATCGCTGCTTAGATACATATTTTACGTAGGCTATGCACCAACGGGTTGCAAGCGCTGAGTCATTGTGCACTAGGCACTCAGCCTTTGCACTCGTTACCAAATGCCAGTCCGGACTGGCTTCACCTTGTTGAGACCCGATAAGCGCTGAAGTCATATTGACACTGGCTGTCGGTTAGATCAGCATGAGCTCAGGAGTTACTAGCCTTGATGCCTTACTGGACATGCTGACGGTCTCAAGGTTGACTCAGCCTTCCATCCTTCTGAGGTCGGTAAAATGAGTCCCCAGCTTGCTGGGGGGAAAGCGATTGGGGAAGGCAAGTTTGGTGTGGAGAGCCAGTTTGGTGTAGTGGTTAAGTGTGCGGACTCTTATCTGGGAGAACCGGGTTTGATTCCCCACTCCTCCACTTGCACCTGCTAGCATGGCCTTGGGTCAGCCATAGCTCTGGCAGAGGTTGTCCTTGAAAGCGCAGCTGCTGGGAGAGCCCTCTCCAGCCCCACCCACCTCACAGGGTGTCTGTTGTGGGGGAGGAAGGGAAAGGAGATTGTGAGCCGCTCTGAGACTCTTTGGAGTGGAGGGCGGGATATAAATCCAATATCTTCTTCTTCTTCAATGGCAAACCACCCCGTAAAAAAGTCTGCCAAGAAAGCATCGTGATGTGACATCACCCCATGGGTTGGAAACGCCTCAGCGCTTGCCCAGGGGGACTACCTTTACCTCATCCTTTTTATCCGCTGAGTCTCCTCCATGGCCTTTGCTGGACACTCAGAGGGCAAGTGCAGTCATAGTGGCAGGCTGCGGAGTGTGTCACTCTGGCTAGGGGCCTACCATCAGCCTGCTTGTGCCGGGGCATCCCTGAGGGCACTGCTGCTGCCACCCACACAGGGTGGTGGCAGGCAGTGCGCAGGAGGCAGCAATGTATCCCACCGACCCGCCTTTCCTGAAAGGTTCTGACCCTTGCTGCTGTGTCCCTTCCGCTTTGCCTCCCTCCCTCCCTCCGGCATGGCTGCCTGGAAGACCCACCCACCCACATGCCATCCAAGCCACTGACTTCCAGGCTCCCTTCGGACGGTTGCAGCCACCACGCACCAACCACCCCCAGAGTCACCCACTTTGCCCGACTCTGGCTCCCCACCGTCTAGCAGGCCCCTGCCACAGTTTGCCAAGATTGTAAGAGCCAGTCCCCAGGTTGGGGCAGGGGATTCCCCGGTTTGGAGGCCCTCTCCCCACTTCAGGATCATAGAATCATAGAAGGCACCTCCGGGGTCATCTAGTCCAACCCCCTGCACAATGCAGGAAACTCACAAACATCTCCCCCTAAATTCACAGGATCCTCATTGCTGTCAGACGGCCATCCAACCTCTGTTTAAAAACCTCCAAGGAAGGAGAGCCCACCACCTCCCAAGGAAGCCTGTTCCACTGAGGAACTGCTCTAACGGTCAGGAAGTTCTTCCTAATGTTGAGCCGGAAACTCTTCTGATTTAATTTCAACCCATTGGTTCTGATCCTAACTTCCAGGGCCACAGAAAACAATCCACACCATCCTCTAGATGACAGCCCTTCAAGTACTTGAAGATGGTGATCATATCACCTCTCAGCTGCCTCCTCTCCAGGCTACACATCCCCAGCTCCTTCAACCTTCCCTCATAGGACTTGGTCTCCAGACCCCTCACCATCTTCATCACCCTCCTCTGGACCCGTTCCAGCTTCTCTATATCCTTTTAAAAATGTGGTGCCCAAAACTGAACACAATACTCAAGGTGAGGTCTTACCAGAGCAGAGTAAAGCGATACCATCACATCACGTGATCTGGACACTGTACCTCTGTTGATACATCCCAAAATTGCATTTGCCTTTATAGCCACCGCATCACACTGTTGACTCATGTTCAGCGTATGATCCGCTAAGACCCCTAGATCCTTTTCGCACATACTACTGCTAAGACAAGTCTCCCCCATTCTATAACCATGCACTGGATTTTTCCTACCTAAATGCAGAACTTTACATTTATTCCTGTTAAAATTCATTTTATTGATTTTAGCCCAGTTTTCCAGCCTGTCAAGGTCATCCTGTATCCTGTTTCTGTCTTCTTCTGTTTGCAACCCCTCCCAATTTTGTATCATCAGCAAATTTAATAAGCATTCCCTCTATTAATCGGAAAGTGTGGGGGGAGGGAAATGCCTGTTGGGCATTCCATAATACTCTATGGTAGAAGTATCAAACATGCAGCCCAAGGGCTGTGTCAGTCCCTGGAAGGGCTTTTATCACACCTGCAAGCAACTCACTGTTATCTGCTTCCTTCTCTCTCTCTTGCCTCCTTCTGCATCACAGCTTGCTTTGCCAGGCTTGCTCAATCGCACAGAAGCTGCAGAGCAAAGCCTCTATTTTCTCCATTGGCTGAGGCTCCTTCCTTGGGGAAGAAGGGGGGGAGGGATAGCTTGCTTTACCAGGCTTGCTCAATTGCACAGGAGCTGCAGAGCAAAGCCTCTATTTTCTCCATTGGCTGAGGCTCCTTCCTTGGGGAGGAAGGGGGGGAGGGATAGCTTGCTTTGCCAGGCTTGCTCAATCGCACAGGAGCTGCAGAGCAAAGCCTCTGTTTTCTCCATTGGCTGAGGCTCCTTCCTTGGGGAGGAAGGGGGGGAGGGATAGCTTGCTTTACCAGGCTTGCTCAATCACACAGGAGCTGCAGAGCAAAGCCTCTATTTTCTCTATTGGCTGAGGCTCCTTCCTTGGGGAGGAAGGGGGGGAGGGATAACTTGCTTTGCCAGGCTTGCTCAATCGCACAGAAGCTGCAGAGCAAAGCCTCTATTTTCTCTATTGGCTGACCAGCACATGAAGCATCTTATGTACACCAATTCACAATGCCCAGCCATTTCATGTTTTTTTTTCATCTGGATCTTAGGCTCAAAGCATCGGCCATGAGATTTCTGTAATGAGTGTGAACAGATCAACAATAGGTTTGATGCAATAATTCAGAGCAAGAGCTGCCAGTTGCCAGAGACTATTAAACAGAATAGTTCAAGAGTGTTCATCTTTTAAGCATGTTTTAAGTTTTTTTCCAAAAAGAATATTCCATTGTGTTTGTGTCCTTTATAAAATGTATATCTCCACTACCTGGCATTACATTTTACGACACGCATGACCCAGCCCAACAAGGCCTCAGTTATGTCAGATCCGGCCTTTGTAACAAACGAGTTCGACACCCCATTTAAACCCATTATTGTGAGTCAAATCCTTTGCTGCTAACAGGAACAGCTTCCTGTCCTCCTCTAAGTGTATAATCCACAATTGGTGCAATCCACATATAGTCAGGGCCAGATCTAGGGGGGAGCAGAGGGGGCGCTTGACCCGGATGCCAAATTGGGTATGGAGTCCATTCTATTCTATGGTCCCATAAAATAGAATGGGCCTATAAAATGCATCATTTTTAATCCCCCCCCTCAAAAATATATATATAGATCCGGTCCTGCATATAGTGTATAATTGCCTATAACAGGTAGCCTTCCCAAGCCTCCCGCCCTGGCGGGAGAATACTGGATTTTCAGCCTCTTTTCCCGCTTTCCATAACTCTGGAAGCGGGGGGAGGAGGGGGGAATGGCGCCAAGGAGCATTTGCGTCGTCCGGGGAGGAGGTGCTGAGCCTGGCAAGGGAAATCTTGAGAAGGGAGGCTGGCTCGCCAGCGAGCGGGTGGAGGTGGCTGCCGAACGCAGGCGGGTCTTGACGGACTCCAATGCCCGATGCTTCTCCTCCTCCCTTCCCTTCCCACCCAGCCTCGTTGCAGCAGCCGTTCTTCCTTTTCGCAAGCTGCTTCCCGCGCCCAGTCAGCTGGCTGGGGGGCGGGGAGGAGAGAAGCCCCGCCTGCAAAGGACCATGTGCCTTTGCACCTCCGGAGGCTTGATTGCAAGGCTCCACTTTGGGATGGTGTGACTGCTGCTGTAAAGAAGCTGGCAGCAACTCGTGAGTAGAAAGGCCAGTCCCTCGCTTCAGTTGCCAGAAAGGGGGGGGGGAGGGAGGAGGAGAGGGAAACGTCTTCATTATTCCCTATGTGGAGATCAATTCTCATAGGGTATAATGGGGAATTAATCTGGAGGTTTTGGGGGCTCTGGGGGAGCTGTTTTTTGAGGTAGAGGCACCAAATTTTCAATATAGTATCTAGTGCCTCTCCCCAAAGTACCCTCCAAGTTTCAAAACGATTGGACCAGGGGGTCCAATTCTATGAGCCCCAAAAGAAGGTGCCCCTATTCTTTGTTATTTCCTATAGAAGGAAGACATTTTAAAAAGTGTGCTGTCCCTTTAAATGTGATGGCCAGAACTCTCTTGGAGTTCAATTATGCTTGTCACACCCTTGTTCTTGGCTCCGCCCCAATGTCTCCTGGCTCCACCCCCAAAGTCTCCTGGCTCCTCCCCCAAAGTCCCCAGATATTTCTTGAATTGGACTTGGCAACCCTAATAACAGGGGTGGGGAACCTCTGTCCCCAGGGCCGTATACAGCCCTCGAGGTGACTTGGTGTGGCCCTCGGGGATTGGACAGATACATAGATTGCCATGTGGCAGCCTCCCTGGGGCCTGGCTGGCCAGCGAGGATCGTGGGGCCCAGCCACGCCGTACAGCAGCCTCCCCAGGGCCAGGCAGGGATCACAGGGCCCAAACGTACTCTGCAGCAGCCTCCCTGGGGCCTGGCTGGCTGACCAGAACTGCTGCAGGGCCTGGAAAAGTTACTGTCACAGTTCAGTTTACACTTGATTATCCCAGAGGGTGTGGCCTAATATGCTAATCAGTGTATGACCTAATATACTAATATTAGGGGATGTGGTCTAATATGCTACTGAGTCCTTCTGGGCTTTTTCTACAAAAAAGCCCTGGACCTATGCATTTGCCTAGGGCAGCGGGCCATGTGTGCGTGTGCCAGATTATGCTTTCCCCACATGACTTCAAATAGAAAAACAATTATTTGCATTAATTTTGCTGGCCTGAATCAATCTCCCTCAGCGGAGCACTGTTTTTTTTTAAGTTGATAATTTTTATGGCCCGCAAATGATGTTATACATATTCATATGGCCCTTGGCAGAAAAAAAGTTCCCCACCCCTAGCCTATAAGGTTAAATGTATAAATGTGCATGTAATTTTATTTTTTTTTTAAATGAGAAACCACTATCCACTTTGCTGGTGAAGTCAGTAGTTTAAACATGCAAAGCCAAACTATTGGCAGGGCCAGAGTTACGACAGAGTACATCAGCTGCCAACCGTAAAATGTGTGGATTTACCTATTGAGCCATGAGTGAGATCTCATAACTTCGGTACCCAATGAGGCATGGACCATATTGTCAAATGTTCAGTATCCCGCAATACGGTGGGGTGCCATTTTAATTTTATCCCACTGCAAAGTGCTCGATCATCTAGCTCATACGCTTTCAAAGGAGAGCAGCCTGTTTCTCTCCCATTGAAGGAGGGGTTAACAGATGCCTGCCTGGTTTTGCATTGTTGCATTGCAACGCTTTTCCCTCTAAAGGAGAAATTTATGGTAGTCATTCAGATACAGTATAAATCTGCGCACTCAGAAGAGCTTAGCTTTTATGGAGAAGCAAGCCCAGGGGTAATGTAAGGGAGGTTTTCTGCACGTTCAAAAGATCAGAGAACCGGAACAATGTACAACTAGAAAGCAGGGTTGCCAGTCTCCAGGTCAAACCTGGGGATCCTCTGGGGATTACAGCTCATCTCAAGACTACAGAGATCAGTTCCCCTGGAGAAAATGGATACTTCAGGGGGTGGACCTTGTGACATTGGACCTAGGGTTGCCAAGTCCAATTCAAGAAATATCTGGGGACTTTGGGGGTGGAGCCAGGAGACTTTGGGGGTGGAGCCAGGAGAAATTGAGGTGGAGCCAAGATCAAGGCTGTGACAAGCATCATTGAACTCCAAAGGGAGTTCTGGCCATCACATTTAAAGGGACGGCACACCTTTTCAATTCCTTCCTTCCATCGGAAATAACGAAGGATAGGGGCACCTTCTTTTGGGGCTCATAGAATTGGACCCCCTAGTCCAATCTTTTTTGAAACTTGGAGGGTATTTTGGGGAGAGGCACTAGATGCTCTACTGAAAAATTGGTGCCTCTACCCCCCAAAACAGCCCCCTCAGAGCCCCAGATACCCGCAGATCAATTCTCCATGATTTTCTATGGGAATAAATCTCCCTAGGGAATAACAGAGTTCCCAGCAGATGTTTCCCTCCCCTCCCCCCGCTTTGTGACGACCCTGAAGCGGGCAGAGGGTCTTCAAACCGAGGGATCCCCTGCCCCCACCTGGGGATTGGCAAACCTTATTGGACCCCACTGAGGTTCCTGTCTTCCTCCAAGCTCCACCCCCAAGTGTCCAGTGGTTTCCCAACCTGCATCTGACAGCCTTACTAGAAATGTAATTATATTCCTAAACTGAGGGCTTTCTTTGTAGAAGGACTCCTTTGCATATTAGGCCACACACTCTTGATGTAGCCAATCCTCCTGGAGCTGGCAGTAGGCCCTGTCCCAAAAGCCCTGTAAGCTCTTGGAGGATTGGCTACATCAGGGAGGTGTGGCCTAATATGCAAAGGAGTTCCTGCTACAAAAAAGCCCTGCCTAAACTGTAACAGAAATGTTAAAATGTTGTCAACATATCTTTCAGCCATGATGCAGTTACCTGATACTGCCCCCTGGTTGCCAGCTGGGGTTGCCAGCCTCCAGGTGGGGCCTGGAGATCTGCTTTCACGACTAATCTCCAAATGACAACAATCGATCCCCTTGGAGAATATAGCTGCTTTGGAGGGTGGAGTCTATGGCATTGTACCATGCTGAGGTACTGCCCCTCGTCAAACTCTGCCCCCTCCCAAATCCACCCCCCCAAAGAAAATCTCCAGGTATTTTCCAACCCAGACCTGGAAGCCCTCGTTACCACCAGGCCAAAATGTCTGTGTCTGAACCAGTTTCCCTTCTCTAAGACGGGTTGCCAGATTTAAAAAAAAGCTCATAGGGGATCTGGTTTGGCCTCTCCCTTGCCAGTGTACTGCCAGCCCTCATCTATCTCCTTCTTCTAGCATTAATAATCTTCCTCCCCTTAGGGTTGCCAAGTCCAATTCAAGAAATATCTGGAGACTTTGGGGGCGGAGCCAGGAGATATTGGGGGTGAAGCCAGGAGCAAGGGTGTGACAAGCACCATTGAACTCCAAAGGGAGTTCCGGCCGTCACATTTAAAGGGACAGCACACCTTTTAAATGCCTTCCCTTCGTGGGAAATAATGGATAGGGTCACCTTCTTTTGGGGCTCATAGAATTGGACCCCTTGGTCTAATCTTTTTGAAACTGGGGGGATATTTTGGGGAGCGGCATCGAATTCTATACTGAAAATTTGGTGCCTCTACCTCAAAACACAGCCCCCCTGAGAGCCCTAGATACCCGCGGATCAATTTTCCATTATTTCCTGAGGGAATAACTCTCCATTGGGAATAATGGAGTTCCCAGCAGACATTTCCTCCCCCCCTTTCTTATGATCCTGAAGCGGGGGGAGGACCTCCAAACTGGGGGATCCCCTGCCCCCACCTGGGGATTGGCAGCCCTACCTCCCCTCCTCCTCCTTATTGATTTATATCCCATCCATTTTTCAAGAAGCTTTTAGCAGCATTTACAAATGTGGTTCCATTTTATCCATGTAAAAACCCTGTGAAAAGGTAAATCAGGCTGATAGACCAACTACCTCTAAGGTCAACTAAGCAGGGATTGGAACAGTTTTTTTTTTTTTTTCTTGCGCTTGGGTTTTCTTGTGTAAATCAAAGATTGCACTGTACTCAACTTGTAGGTCCTGTTAGGGGTGGAATTCTAGCAGGAGCTCTGTTGCATATTAGGCCACACAGCCCAGACGTAGCCAATCCTCCAAGAGCTTACAGGGCTCTTAGTACAAGACCTACTGGAAGCTCCAGGAGGATTGGCTACGTCAGGGGTGTGTGGCCTAGTATGCAAAGGAGCTCCTGCTAGAATTCCACCCCTGGGTCCTGTGTGTACCTTAATCTTAAATATTCCCTTCCTCGAATATTCTGCTTCACTTATTCTGCATAAAATACATGGGAGCTTTCTGGCCTTGTCAGATAGGCGATTCCACCAGGTTGTCCCATCATTTCAATTCTCCACTTTTCACTGTTGGGCTTTTATATAATATCCATCTTTTTATATGCATAACATTGATTTATGGGCATACAAATAGCATTGCATTATATGTCTATTTGACAGGGCTCGAGAAAATATGGCTCAAGGAAAGAAAACAACACGGCGCTAAAGAATCACAGGCTGAATTTGCACAAGAAAGAGGCAAAAATCAAACCCAAGACTCGGAGGTGGGAAGAGCAGGGAACATTTGAAATCATCCCCCCCCCCCTTCAGACTAGAGTTTCTGGGATGAATACGAAGGCATTTTATGCCTGCAGATACCCACATCATAGATTTGCTACACGATGGAAATAAACATCAGTGTGTGGGGGGGGAATAGAGAACATTGGTTTCCTGCTATTTGATGTCTTTTCGATGGCTGACAGCTGCCACTTGAAACATTCTTAGGGGATGGGGCCAGAGATGTTTCGATTTTGTGATGTGCTGGAAAAAAAAAATCTGTCACCATGTCATGCGCTTTAAAAACAAACAACCCCCAAAAGCCTCAAAGAAGACATCAGCGGCTTCCCCATGACACATTCCCGCGCGCCTCGATAAAAGTGCAATTGTACAAGCAAGTTGGTGCATATGTAGCAATTCCTGTGTTGATTCCATGGTGTACAAACCTCAGGATGCTGTGATTAGTAGGTACCCTGAGACAGAGATCGGATGTAATGCTCCGGATTTGCCACGTAGATATTCTTGGACAGGCTTCTTTCTTCCTCATGGCATAGATGCTCGTTTGTTTGTTGTTTAAAGCTGTTTCTTGTTTCCATCGCTCTAACCAATTGTCAAAAACAGAGCGAGCCACCAGGCTTTGCATCGGCTTCCGGTTGTGTTCCTGTGATTCCCCCAGAAGTCTTGGGGACTGCTTCATAGCACACCATCTTCAAAGAAGCGTTTGTGGCTCCGCTATCGCGTCTGGAAGGGAGTGAATTTCATCTCATTCTCAAGACCTTTTGAAAGCCTTGTTTCTCAAACCAAACTGGGTGTATGAATTCATGCCACCCCTGTCTCCCCCTGAAGGTTTAAAGGCAGCAGAGGTGAGGTAGGGGAATTGAGACCTCAAGGTTTTCTTTCTTTCTTTCTTTCTTTCTTTCTTTCTTTCTTTCTTTCTTTCTTTCTTTCTTTCTTTCTTTCTTTCTTTCTTTCTTTCTTTCTTTCTTTCTTAGGAACGCACAGGAACACAGTTCCGGCTGGCTTGGTGTCAGGGGGTGTGGCCTAACATGCAAATGAGTTCCCGCTGGCCTTTTTTTTACAGAAAAAGCCCTGTGAGGTTCCATCAGTGGAAGGTACCGACAGTTGACAGGCCTCCTTCTGTCAAGTGCATGGACTCTTATCTGGGAGATCCGGGTTTGATTCCCCACTCCTCCACTTGCACCTGCTGGAATGGCCTTGGGTCAGCCATAGCTCTCGCACAGGTTCTTGAAAGGGCAGCTGCTGTAAAAGCTCTCTTAGCCCCACTTACCTCACAAGGTGTCTGTTGTGGGGGGGGGGGGTAAAAGGAGATCATGACTGCTCTCAGACTCTGAGATTCAGAGTATAGGGTGGGATATAAGTCCAATATCATCATCATCTTCTTCTTCTTTTCTTCTTCTTCTCTGATACCATAGAGTTTTATCGCAAATCCTAGAGCATGCCCAATGTGATGTGCCCAGCATGATGACATCACTTCCAGGTGATGTTATTGCACAGGGCACATTGAGCAGTGACAGGGCTCTTTGGGGGCAGGGATCCCCCTGACAGCCTTCTCTGTGCCTGGAGGTTGGGGCCCTCCAAACCGGGGGGGATCCTCCGGCCCCGGTGGGAGCTTGGCAGCCCTAATTAGGAGGCTGAAATGGGGACAGGAGAAAACCACCCTTTCCATCAGACATGCTACGTGATCCATCCCCCATAGGCAAGGAAGTTAGAACGTCTGCTGGAGGTGTGAAGCTAGGAACCCTGAACATATGAAGCTGCCTTATACTGAATCAGATCCTCGGTCCATCAAAGTCAGTATTGTCTACTCATGGCAGCGGCTCTCCAGGGTCTCAAGATGAGGTTTTCCATGCCTATTTGCCTGGACCCTTTTTAGGTGGAGATGCCGGGGATTGAACCTGGGACCTTCTGCTTACCAAGCAGATGCTCTACCACTGAGCCACCGTCCCTCCCCTATTTAAAGCCACCCTCCCCCACAAATCACTTTTACTTGTATCGTTCCATCTGCCCCTTCCTGCGCAGCGGTGGAAGTGGCTGGTCATTTTGAGTCCTAGCTGGAATGTTTTAGGATTTTTGTAACAGACAGGGTGCTGCCATGCTCCTGAGAGGTTTTTTAAAAAGCCACTCAGCTATTTCATACCTGCCTATAGGAGTGCTGATCCAGCATCCAATCCCCTTTCAGTGGGGAGAATCTACATATCGTCATGTGAACTTTTTGTGGCAGCCATTTTGTTGTGATGTCCACCATGCTGTGGTAAAATTCTAAATGCCTCTGTAGGCTCAAAATATTGGGGGTTCCTGGCATATAGTACCTGGTTTCTTTATTGTAATGATGATGATATTGGATTTATATCCCATCCTATACTCTGAATCTCAGAGTCTCTGAGCAGTCACCATTCTTTTACCTTCCCCCCCCACACACACACACACAACAGACACCCTGTGAGGTAGGTGGGGCTGAGAGAACTCTTACAGCAGCTACCCTTTTAAGGACAACTCCTAACAGAGTTATGGCTGACCTAAGGCCATTCCAGCAGCTGCAAGTGGAGGAGTGGGGAATCAAATCCAGTTCTCCCAGATAAGAGTCCGTGCACTTAACCACTACACCAAACTGTAAGATTTTGTATTCAATTGATCAACATATTTTGGTTGTCCTTGGCCAAAGGATGCCTGGCAAGCCTCAACTAGACTCAGGGCCTTTTTAGCCCTGGCCCCAGCCTGATGGAACAAGCTCCCAATTGAGATCAGGGCCCTGTGGGATTTGTTACCATTCCACAGAATTTGTTACAATTCCACTGTTCCACCAGCCTTTCCATTCAGGCAGGGCTGGCCCTGGACTATCTGACACCCTGAAAGCTTTGAATTTAATTGCTGCCAAGGTTAAAATTGGAAATAAAATCAATCAGGACTGCTGCATTAGAAAATGAGTAAATTAAAACAGGATTGTATGAACAAACTGACCTTCTCTGTTAACTTTTCCGTCTTAACACTTTTAAATCAAAATAGTATGCCTAATTACTGGAAAGGCTAAAAATCTACAAGTGTTGTAAAGATAAATGCATGTCAAATTATCTTGGAAATTGGACGGGTTTCATAATTATCACCTCCTGCACAGTGTTTGCTAGAGTCCATACTTTTAACTACCTTTTTTGTGAGGCTGACGAAGAAATATCACAGCAATGATCTGAGGAAATTGGACAAAATTAGCTTTAGATCCAACCTTTATCCAGATAAAGGGGAAGGGGGGGGGGGAGCTGCAAACAAGTAGCAACGTGAAATATATTTATTTAGAGATATATTTAGAGCCCGTCAGGGGAAAGTGGGATACAAATGTAATAAAATAAAAATAAAATAAATATTTATTTAATTTCTTTTGTATATCATCTCACCCTGACCTGGATGAGATGATATACCTGGATGAGAGAGCCAGTTTGGTGTCATGGTTAAGTGTGCGGACTCTTATCTGGGAGAACCGGGTTTGATTCCCCACTCCTCCACTAGCAGCTGCTGGAATGGCCTTGGGTTAGCCAGAGCTCTCGCAGGAGTTGTCCTTGAAAGGGAAGCTTCTGTGAGAGCTCTCTCAGCCGCAACCCCCTCACAGGGTGTGTGTTGTGGGGGAAGACGATAAAGGAGATTGTAAGCCGCTCTTAGTCTCTGATTCAGAGAGAAAGGTGGGGTATAAATCTGCAATTCTTTTTTCTTCTTCTTCTGGATGGCCTAGACTAGCCTGCTATCATCAGAGCTGGATCTAGAGGTTAACTGTAACATCAATCCATTGGAAAAATGGACTAATACCTCATCTGTTCTATTGATTGATTGATTGACTGACTGCCTGACTGATTGATTGATTGATTAATTATTTCTATGGATGTGAAGGCCCTGGATCCTTGTTCAACCTGGCTTCTAAAATCATGTAAATACTATGTCAATTAATCTTTAGTATCTATTCTAAATCAATCACAAACCCAAGGAATCTTCACTTGGCCACTCAAAGAACCCATCCTTGCAGAAATATGATGTAGTCAATTATCACCTTGTTTCTAATTTGCCCTTTCCAGGCTAAGGGATTGAAACAGCAGTAGCAGACCAACTCTTTTTGGAAGACCAGGTCTTCTTGGAAAACTCAACTACCCTAGTCCTTTTCCATTCTGGTTTCAAACCACGCTATAGGATGGAGACGGCTCTAGTGACAGACAAAGGGCAGGTCTCCTTGTTGTTCCTACTCGATTTATCTGTTTTTGCTATTTAGTCTTTGCATATGTCAAAACATCTTCAATAAATTATACACTAATTTGCTGTTCACCTATGAAGAGGCATCTGTTCCCCTCTCTGTGTGTATGTGCACACACACACACACATATACATACATGTTTTTTTTTGTTGTTCAGTCACACAGTCGAGTCCAACTCTTTGCAACCCCATGGACAAAGTCACACCAGGCCCTCCACCAGTCGCACAGTCGAGACCAACTCTTTGCAACCCCATGGACAAAGTCACACCAGGCCCTCCTGTCTTCCACCATCCTCCGAAGTCTGCTCAAATTCGTGTTTGTTACATCAGTAACGCTGTCCAGCTATCTCATCTTTTGCCGTCCCCTTCTTCTTTTGCCTTCTGTATTTCCCCGCATCAGGATCTTCTCCAGTGAGTGCTCCCTTCTCATTTGATGGCCAAAGTATTTGAGCTTCAGCTTCAGCATCTGACCTTCCAGGAAACAGTCTGGGTTGATTACCCTTAAGACTGATTGGATCTTCTTTCAGTCCAAGGGACTCTCAAGAGTCTTCTCCAGCACCACAGCTCAAAAGCATCTATTCTTCTGCGCTCCTTATGGTCCAGCTCTCACAGCCATACATTACTACTGTGAATACCATCGGTTTGACTATATGGACTTTTGTTGTCAAGGTGATGTCTCTACTTTTTATTATACTGCTCAGGTTCACCATAGCTGTCCTCCCAAGGAGCAAACGTCTTTTAATTTCATGGCTACAGTCACCATCTGCAGTGATCTTGGATCCCAGAAATGTGAAGTCTGTCACTACTTCTATGTCTTCCCCTTCTATTTGCCAAGGAGTGATGGGGCCAGATGCCATGATCTTGGTTTTTTTGATGTTGCATTTCAAGCCTACTTTTGTGCTCTCCTCTTTCACCCTCAAAAAGAGGTTCTTTAGGTCCTCCTCACTTTTTGCCATTAGAGTGGTATCATCTGCATATCTGAGGTTGTTGATGTTTTTTCCAGCAATCTTAATTTCCCTTTCTGAGGAAGCTCATACATTAAATAAATGAAAGCTCACATCTTGAATCAACTTTTTCACATGAAACTCATACCTTGAATAAACTTTTATTGCTCTTAAAAGTGCAAGCAGGGCTTAGTGTGGCTTACATCAAACCCAAATACATACAAATAAGCAGGGACTTTTTTTGCAGCTGTAACACTTTTGCATATTTGGCCACACACCCCTGAGGTAGCCAATCCTCCAAGATCTTACAGGGCTCTTTGAACAGGGCCTACTGTAAGCTCCAGGAGGATTGGCTACATCAGGGGGGTGTGACCTAATATGCGAAGAACTTCCTGTGACAAAAAAAGCCCTCCAAATAAGATTAAGATATTAAAATAACTCTTCAAAACAACAGTATTAAATCCTATATTCAATGCCGACAGTCATTTCAGTATCTGCAAGTCCCCTAAGTGGAGGGGATACTTAGAAATCAAGTGGGGAGAGGTTGGAGTATGAGAAAGCCAAACCACTTCTGTCCTCAACCAAATACCTGGCAGAAAATCTCTGCCTTGCAAGTCCTGCAGAAAGGCAGTAAATCTCACAGGTATAACCAGATATCTCCTGTAACTGATTTGGTTGCCGTGTGAGGAAAAGCCCCCTACTTTTCATACATGTGAACATCATGATCACCAGCATGGTTGCCAGGGTGCCTGGAGATTTGACTCTCACACCTCTGCTCTAAGAAGTGGACTTTGCTTGCAGTTTCTGGCTTATGTGGATACCATAAGCCTCAGCTTTGCATTCTACGTCTCTGAAGACATGCTCCAGCTGCTCCTTGTGTGCCCAGTCTTGGCCACTGCAGTGGAAGAAGCCACCATGTTTCCAGCCTGGCTCCATGGACCTAGAGCTAACAACAGCAGAATCCAGCTTGCTTTCCTGACCCAAGCTTACCCTGCCAGGCTGAACTCATTCCTTCTTAGTGGGAAAGTCACACGTACACACCCTGAGCCTGCAAGCAACCCATCTGTTTTAAGAATGGATTAATAGCTCCACTGTTGATCCTAATTGCTCAGCAATGCCAGAACAATAAATCTTGCCCAGCAGAAGATGAGAAAGAGGAAGGACATCTCCTGTCTTCATCAAGTCTTTTGTCTAACCCGGGTGGTACCTAGGCCAGCATTTGATTACCTATTGTCACCCTCCTAGTTAATCCCATTTAAACTTAAGTATCCAGCCATTCCCATTCTTACTCCAGTCTAAGTACCCTGGGGCCAACCCAGGCAACATTGCAGCTTGGAAATTTCCAGGTTCACTGGACTAAGGTGAAGTTCATTGGCCAAAGCAGGCATCCAATTAGGTGTCAGTAAGGAATGTCCAGCCCTCTTGAACCTCCCATCTCTCCTCCCTTGGACCTCCCAGTCCCTAAGGGTCTGAGGAAGCCTATTTAACCTCTGACCCAACTCCACTCATGTGTGCTTTCTATTCAGCAACCCCTATTACCCGCTGTCTAGATCCATCCCCAATTCTGGCCACAGTGTTGGGTCCATTTCCCCTGTCCTCTTAAGTCGCCATTGGAAACCTTCCTGGAAGACTACGATGGTAAATATTACCCTGTCTGTTTATCCATATATGTTCCCCTATTGATCTATCTATATTTCCTAGACCTGTGTGAATGTGTGAGTGTTTTGTATTTTTACCTTGTATGAAAGAAATATTATTCTAAATAAATTACAATTGATTTTTACTAAATTAGAGTCTCTTATTGAGCATTGACTCTCTGAACGGTTGAGCCTGGTATACAATTGATAACAAAGATTCCTATTGGGCTAGCTGTCTCTCAGTCTAATTCCCCAACTTTATTTTGAGAGCAGTTTCCCTAACAGCCGAATCTGATATTTGGGAATATTCAGCCCCCTGAATATTTTGCCTCCAAATAGCCCTGAGCCTGAATTTTACCAGATTTTTTCTTTTACACATTCAGCTATTCAGCTCCTCCGGTGGATAACAATGCAGTGGTCAACTGTATCAAAGGCTGCTGAGAGACCTAACAGTACCAAGAGGAAAGTCTTTCCCATATATAACTTCAAACAAAGATCATCCACCAGTATAATGAAAGCCATCTCAGGATCTAACCTAGGCCAGAAACTATAATGAAAGGGGTCAACATTGGATGTGTCATCCTGGAAGCTCTGAAGCTCCTCTGCCACCACACACTCTATCACCTTCCTTAGAAAGAAGGTGATTGGTAATTCGGTACGAAACTGGCTGAACAGCGAATGTTGTCATAGAGGCAAAGGCAAACTCATTGATTGATTGTCAATTTATTCGGCCAATGACCAGTACAAATCAAAAGCAAAAACTATTCAATAAAACATTTAAGAATAAAATTGATCTAAATATAACAGGAATATCTCTAAGATTTAACATAGGCAAACTCTTAGGTGATTAGGGGTACAGAAAATTTCTTAGATCTTTTGCTGATTATTTCGTTTTGAGGCGGCGTGAACAGTACTCACGTAGCATGCCTGTTTACATATATACCTTCCCACCCTGGACCTCAAAATTGTTTTTTACTGGCAGTAACAGAGTGTGTAGGCATGGACACTGACTCCCACACCACAGAAACTACACATCTAATTTTGGCTGCCATTTCTGAGCAATAATGCAACAGAAAGCTTGCAAGTACTCCGTTCAGTTAAGTGGTCACCATATGCCAGGGAGCTCTGAATATATATCCAGTTTTCCTAAACTCTACCCCAGGGGTGTCAAACTCATTTGTTATGAGGGCCTGATCTGACATAATTGAGATCTTGTTGGGCCAGGCCATGTCGGGCCAGGCAATATGTATATCTGTATAAGATTAGGTAGCAGAGATATAAACTTTATAAAGGACACAGACAAACACAGTTATTATTTGGAAAAAAAACCCCTTAAAACATGCTTAAAACATTCACATTTGTTGGTCTTAATGATGCTTTCTTTGTATCTCTCCCATGGGATTCAGAGAACTGGGAAAAGGAAGCTTTGGCTCTTTCCTTCCTTCCCTAGGGGACCAGGAGGGGGAGGAGCCTCAGCCAATAGAAGGAAGAGAGGCTTGGCTCAGTAGCTCTGCTTGTGATTGAGAGAGCCTGGAAAAACAAGCTCTACCTTCCCCCCTTCCTCCCCAAGGGAGGATCCTCAGCCAATGGAGAAAATAGAGGCTTTGCTCTGTAGCTCCTGTGTGCCCGAGAAAGCCTTGCAAAGAAAACTGTTAAGCAGAAAGGACCAAGAGAGAAGGAGAAGACAGCCAGTTGCTCAGGGGCCTGATAGGAGCCCTCCGGGGGACTGATTTGGCCCCTGGGCCTCATGTTTGACACCCCTGCTTTAGCCTGAAATGGTGCCCTTGAGAACAGAAGATTTCTTAGATCTGGCTACTCATAACAAAATACTTGAGCACAGCAGAGCTCAGAGTGAGAAGCGGAACTCCCGTTCTTTGACCCAAAGAGGGGGATGATCTCGGAAGTCACCAGAGAATCTTCCGGTGTACTGAAACTATTTGGGTGGTCCTGTAAATCAAACACTGTAAAGAATTCCTACTTCTTGAATACCTGCCAAGTATAATACATTTTTGCTGCCTTTGAATAATTTATACATGTATAAACTTAGGGAGAAAAAGTGCTACCTTTTTTAAAAAAGAAAGAAAGAAAGAAAAAAGCTAGAGTGCTAATTCTACTGATTCGAATTGTCAAATCTGTCCAGTTTAAGCTATGTAAATTACCCAGCTAAAGCAATTATTGCAACCTATTGTCGTCACATCATTAATTCTCTACAGGTTAAACAAATCTGGCATCATACTTGCAGATTTCAGACTGCATCAGCAACTTTCCCAGGAGCTTCGCTTAATGCACGGTAATTGAATCAACTAGCCTCTGCTGCTATTAAAGCCCTTTGTTGCTCTGGCTGGCTGAAGGGGCCGTCTTAACAAGGCAGGATAGGTTCAGGCTGACTGGGTCGATGCGTGTAACAGACTGAGGTGGGAGAACTTGCTTATTTATTAGATTTATATCCCACTGTGACCAATAGCTTCCAGCTCACATGTTTTTATCTCAGCTCAGGAAAAATGGCCCCAGAGCAAACTAATGATGAAGAAGAAGACTGTGGATTTATACCCAGCCCTTCTCTCTGAATCAGAGACTCAGAGTGGCTTACAATCTCCTGTATCTTCTCCCCTCACAACAGACACCCTGTGAGGCAGGTGTGGCTGAGAGGGCTCTCACAGCAGCTGCCCTTTCAAGGACAACTCCTGTGATAGCTATGGCTAACCCAAGGCCATTCCAGCAGGTGTAAAAGGCCACTAAAAGACAATAAGCCAACACATTAAAATACTTAGGTAAAATCTTGGTGATCTGTTATTTGGGAGAGGTTGTGATGGCTGACTAGGAACATAAGAACATAAGAGAAGCCATGTTGGATCAGGCCAATGGTCCATCCAGTCCAACACTCTGTGTCACACATAAGAGAAGCCATGTTGGATCAGGCCAATGGCCCATCCAGTCCAACACTCTGTGTCACACATAAGAGAAGCCATGTTGGATCAGGCCAATGGCCCATCCAGTCCAACACTGTGTCACACAGTGGCCAACACTCTGTGGCACACATAAGAACATAAGAGAAGCCATGTTGGATCAGGTCAGTTAGCCATCCAGTCCAACACTCTGTGTCACACATAAGAACATAAGAGAAGCCATGTTGGATCAGGCCAATGGCCCATCCAGTCCAACACTCTGTGTCACACAGTGGCCAAAAAAACCCGGGTGCCATCAGGAGGTCCATAAGTGGGGCCAGGACTGCCTCACTTCCCACTAGAAGTTAATCAGCAAGGTTTTTGTTATATAGTATAGTGGGTTCAATGCAGGAAGGAGACACTGTTGAAGTGATCATAGCTCAGCTTATTAGAAGACGAAGACGAAGACGAAGAAGAAGAAGAAGAAGAAGAAGAAGAAGAAGAAGAAGAAGAAGAAGAAGAAGAAGACTGTAGAATTATACCCTGCCCTTCTCTCTGAACTTAGAAGAGTGGCTTACAATCTCCTATATCTTCTCCTCCTACAACAGACACCCTATGAGGTGGGTGGGGCTGAGAAGGCTCTCACAGCAGCTGCTCTTTCAAGGACAACTCCTGTGAAAGCTATGGCTAACCCAAGGCCTTTCCAGCAGGTGTGAGTGGAGAAGGGGGGAATCAAAGCCGGTTCTCCCAGATAAGAGGCCGCACACTTAATCACTACACCATACTGGCTCTCACTAACAGGGCCGACGGGGCCAGCTATATACAATTCAAGGTTCCCACGCTAGGACGCCATTGGATCATTCAAACCAGCAGGGGGCTCGTGATTGGAGCAGGGCAGTAGGGCTTTGGATCCTACTGCCCATTGTTCCTGAGTCCCTAAGCTCAGTCCTCCAGGCTCCAATGAGCCAGGCAGGAACACTCTCAATACTACACACATTAGTCCGCATACACAACGAGTAAAAAAAACAAAAACAAAAAACCCTTCACTGGCACAGAAAACACTGGCTGCTCTGACATTGCTCCCTTGAATTTGAGCCATCATTTTTTATGTAGAAAGTCATTGCTTTCAGACATTCTTAAAGGATGAAGGCACAAGGTGCTAAAAAGGTCAGAGAAAAGAAGGAGGAAGGTGCCAGGCGATTAAGGAGAAGGAACAGCAGTGCATTCACTCAAGTTGACCTGCACGGTACACACCTGACTTCTCCAAATGCGACCTACTGTTGGAGTCCAAAGCGAAGCTGAGTGCTCCACCTCTCTGCTTGGATATTTGACAGGTACAGAACATATTTCCTCAGCTTGAAACAATACAGTGTTTTTCGCAAGCCTGTTTTGGCGAGGGATTCACCATCTGTCTCTGTGTTGTTGTCTTAAACAGGTCATTTAAAAATCTGCAACCTTTGATATGGCTTTAACTTGCACACCGAACCAATGCCCTCCTCCAGTTGGGACGTGTGAAATTTCTGTTTTTGAGTCGCAGTCCCCTGCGCAAGCACCAGTCGTTTCCAACTCTGAGGTGATGTCGCATCATGACGTTTTCATGGCAGACTTTTTTACAGGGTGGTTTGCCATTGCCTTCTCCAGTCATTTACACTTTCCCCTCAGCAAACTGGGTACTCATTTTACTGACCTTGGAAGGATAGAAGGCTGTTAACTTTGAGCCAGCCACCTCAACCAGCTTCTGCCGGGATCGAACTTAGGTCATGAGCAGAGGGCTTGGACTGCAGTACCGCAGCTTACCACTGTGCATCACGGGACTCCTCCTTTTTTTTCATTTTCCAACAATTTTTATTGTTATAGTCATGTAGTTACAATAGTAATCAACATTTAAGACAGAGCTTTACTCCAATGTGAAGACAAGAAAATAGAACATAAGAGAAGCCATATTGGTTCAGGCCAATGGCCCATCCAGTCAAACATTCTGCCACACAGTGGCCAGATGCAAAGTAGTTGCAGACAGAGACACATCACCCCCTGGGGAGGGGGAGGAGAAGGAGGAGGAGAGGAGGAGGAGGAGGAGGAGTTGGGGTGTTTTTACACTGACAGTTTGTGACTCTCTATCACCGCATTGGAAACTCACCTTTTACATTACCGAACATTCTCACAACTGTTTTGCATCATTGCTGCCCGAAGCATCGACATTTGTTTCGGTGAGATGGGTTCTGGTGCTGCTGCTGAAACGTTTTTCTTGAAACTAATTTTGAACTGGTCATTTCTCTACGGGCGTTTCAAACTTGTATTGTAGAAGTTTTCATGCATTTTAAAAGACTCCTCCAAAAGCCACCACAAGGTGCAGTAATTTGCATGAGAACTGACAGCACTTGAAATTTTTACATATCATTGCTTGCCTCATCTTGTAATTTAAATGTGTATTGTTTTTGCAGTGTTGACACCATTTCCAAGCGATCGTATACATTTAACTAAGCACTGGTATTCCGGCTGTCCTCAGATCAAAGACAACCCCCCCCCCCCAATTGAAATGCTTTCAGCAGGCAATATAAAAGTTTGGCTACGCAAAATGAGCAGAGCAAGTCCACAAATGTAAAAGGAAAATAATTAAAACGGAACGGTGGCAGGCGATTTGAAGACTCTAAAACTCTGGATCAAATTGAGACCGTTTTCGCACACAGCTTACCACTGGGTCACGTTCCTGTTCTCTCCGCAGCATCCGTTGGATTTCCCATAATCTGTGCCGAAGTTACAGGAAGTGCCGCGGCTTTTGCGTAGCAAACGTAAACCGCTAAAACCCAGTTTACGTTTGCTACGCAAAAGCCGTGGCACTTCTTGTAACGCCGGCACAGATAATGGGAAATCCGACAGACGCTGCGGAGAGAACAGGTGTGGTAAGCTGTGTGCGGAAATGGTCTGAATGCAAAAACATCCTTGGTTTTATACTCTGCTCTTCACTACCCAAAGGAGACTCAGAGCGGCTTACAATTGTCTTCCCTTCCTGCTCCCACAACAGACACCCTGTGAGGTACCTGGGGCTGAGAGAGTTCTGAGAGAACTGAGACTGACTCAAGGTCACCCATCTGGCTTCTTGGGGAGGAGGAGTGGGGAATCAAACCTGCTTAACCACTACACCACACTGGTAGGAAGAGGAAGATTAGTTGTGGTTTGTTTGTTTTTTTAAGCAGCCATTTTTAAAATCCCAGTACCTAGTTCCGGCTCTTATTCCTTTGCACATCTTGAAGCTTCGCTTTAGTGCACTTTGCTCTGTCCTCTTAAAACGAGCCAGTAAAGGTTTCGTTTGATGATTAGCCTGCAAGCCTTTTTCCAGCACCACCACCACCAAGCATGAGGAATAGTTTTAATTATAGGAGACTCTGGATCACTTTACATAGCCAGCCATTGATTACAAAATGTGTCATCTCAGACTACTGGCTGCAATTAGATTCAGTGGTGGGAAGCTGTTTCTCAGGAACTGCATTTCAAAAGGACGCAGCCCTGGTTTCCGGAACCCCTGTTGGCTTCTGTGTGTCTGTGGATGTGCCTGAGGCTCCACATCTTGGCTGGCTTTGTCTGTCCCACCTTAGCTGTACTTAGGGTTGCCAATCCCCAGTTGGGGGCAGGGGGTCCCCTGGTTTGGAGGCCCTCCCCCCACTTCAGGGTCATCTGAAAGTGATGGGGGGAGGGAAATGTCTGCTGGGCGATCCATTATTGCCTTTGGAGACTGATTCCCATAGGGTATAGTGGAGAATTGATCCACAGGTATCTAGGGCTTTATGGGGGACTTTTTTGAGATAGAGGCACCACATTTTCAACATAGCATCCCATGCCTCTCCTCAAAATACCCTCCCAGTTTCAAAAGAATTGGACCAGGGGGTCCAATTCTATGAGCTCCAAAAGAAGGTGACCCTATCCTTCATTATTTCCAATGGAGGGAAGGCATTTAAAAGGTGTGCAGTCCCTTGAAATGTGATGGCCAGAGCTCCCTTTGGAGTTCAATGATGCTTGTCACACCCTTGATCCTGGCTCCACCGCATTGTCTCTTGGTTCCACTCCCAAAGTCCCCAGATATTTCTTGAACTGGACCTGACAACCTTATGTGTGTCTGTGGATGTGACCGATGCCCACATCTTGGCTAGCCTGCTATGTCTATCTGACCTTAGCTGCACTGGCAGCTCCAAGGGGACCCAGGTTATCCTGGGAGGCTCCACATGACTCAGCTGGCCCTACTGATGCTTTGGGTCAATCTTTTCCTGGAGGCCCTGCCTGTCTCCACTTGCAATTGGGGCCATAGGCATGAAGACTGTGAGCTGGTGTGCCCTTATTCCAAACAGGTCCAACCAGGCCCGTATCTAGGGGGGAGGAGAGGGGGCACTTGCCCCGGCTGGACAGAGAAGGCAGCTAATTGGGTTATTCCATAGGCCCATAAGATAGAATTGGTCCATAAGGGGGCATCATTTAAAAAAAATGCCCCCCCCCCAAAAAAAAATGTCGATCCGGTCCTGTCAGGAAATATCTGGGTGGGTGAACTGTGGGTGGCTAGCTGGGAGAAAATGGACATCCAGTGGCTGAGGAGGTGCTATGGATGATCTGTGATACTAAGACATCATGGACTAGACCAGAGGTATTGAACTTATGTGTTCTGAGGGCCAGATCTGACATAGATGAGACCTTCTCAGGCTGGACCAAATTGTCATAAAACGTAATGCCAGGTAGCAGAGATATAAACTTTATAAAGGACACAGACAAACACAATTAAAGGGGTTTTTTTTAAACCCACAAAATAAAACATGCTTAAAAGATCAGCACTCTTGAGATACTGACACTTCTTGCTCTGAATTATTGCATCAAAATCTGCAGACAGTGTCTGTGCTATAGCAATCTAGAGTATGCTGTTCAGGTGTTGTTCAGTTCAGGTGTGGATCTGTATGTTGCAAACCTATTTTTGATTTATTGACATTCATTGGAGAAATCTCATGGTCAATGCTTTGAGTCTAAGACCCAGCGGAAAATATGAAATGGCTGGGCATTGAGCACTTTTGTACACAAGTTGCGTCATGTGCTGGTCAAGAACATGTGAAAGCACCATGACACAGACTGAGGGCTATGTGTTTGTCTACAAAATTACCACTACAACTATAAACTACAGACTTCCCCAGAGAAATAACAACTCCTATGAGACAGTGCAAGAACAGAGAGACAGCCATGGATAGTGGGTATTGGCCTATTTATATGGGAAGCCTAGGTTAACAGATGGTTTAAAAAGTCAATTTTAATAAATAAATAAATCTTGCTTTTACAAAAGGGGAAAATATGTATATAAAGATTTACAAAAATACAGTTGGCATCAAAAGAGTCACACTGGATAATTTAGTTTCTCAAAGCCCATTATTCTCTGGGCTGTGTTTGGTTTCAGTGAGCTCAAATTACAGCCACGGCCCCTTGAACACATGCCAAGGAAGCCAAAGAGCTGCATGACTAGTTCTACATGTCCACCGGGGCTTCAGGCTTTTGTTCTTGAACAGCACCCCACCTGTCGATGGAGACCTTTCAAAAGCCATTGGCAGCGGTTCACAGGGGCCTGATTTTCAAAGCATAGCAACTCCTGCAGGACATAATCAAATTCTTGGGGGCACGTAAAGGAGCTTGTTTAGATCCTGGTCTATTTTACCCCCTTCCTCCCTACGAAGATCCACTCTTGATGTTGCTGGAGCTGCATTCCTACCCTCAGTCACTGTAAATTAAGAACTAGGCGAAAATTTAAGTTGGAAAATCACAAAGAAGAAGAAGAATTGCAGCTTTATACCCCACCCTTCTCTCTGAATAAGAGACTCAGGGCGGCTTACAATCTCCTATATCTTCTCCCCCCACAACAGACCCCCCACAAAGAGCATCACCCAGAGCAGCAACAGTGTGTCCCAACTGTACATCATTTATTTTAGTTTGTTTATATCAGGGGTGGCCAAACTGTGGCTCGGGAGCCACATGTGGCTCTTTCACACATATTGTGTGGCTCTTGAAGCCACCCCTGCCCCCATCAGCCAGCTTGAAGAAGACCTTTATCTCTTTTATTTAATCACTTCTCCAAGACAAGCTAGTTGGGAAATGCCTTTAAAGTTGCTTTGTTTCCACCTCTCTCTCACGTCTGTTTGCCTGCCTGCCTGCCTTCCCTCGCTCAAGCATCTGACCTTCATCCCTTGCATCTCTCACACATCTGATGTTTATTCTATGTGGCTCTTACATTAAGCAAGTTTGGCCACCCCTGGTTTTTTAGCTGTCTTTCTACTTCGGAAGAAACATTCGAAGCAGCTAAGAATTGATTGGGGGGGTGGGGAGAAAACATACAATAGAGTAGACTGGACCCACAGTTATAGACTACCAGAATGAAGAACAGCTTAAAACAGTGTTAAAAGAATAAAGTCACCACCCTCCCAGTTGAGAATCCATTGCCCCATGTCGCATTTCCCATCAAAACAAAAAATGGCTGCTGGGACAGTGCCCAGATATTTCCTGACAGAACCAGATCTACATTTTTTTTGAGGGGAGGGGGCAATTTTTTTAAAAAAACAATGTCCCCTTATGGACCAATTCTATCTTGTGGGCCCGTGGAATAAATGGACTCCATACCGAATTTGGTGCCTTCCCTGTCCAGCTGGGGCAAGCCCCCCCCTCTGTACTCCCCTAGATCCGGGCCTGGTTGGACCTGGCAACCTTGTGCAGTGAGTTAGGCTGAAAGCATGTGCTAGGATGACTGGATCCATAGTTTTAGCAGCATGAATACCTATCCCAGCCTTTAGAAATCTATGTGTTTATTCCAGGTTCTGGGACACCATTTGAGAGCTACTAAAGATTCCTGGTACGACTTTCTTGCATCACTCTAAACTCATTACTGCAAATTGCTGTGTTGTAGGGTGTTTTTACACTGACAGTTTGTGACTCTCTATCACCACGCTGGAAACTCACCTTTTTCATTACCTAACTTTCTCACAACTGTTTTGCATCATTGCTGCCCAAAGCATCTACATTTGTTTCGGTGAGATGAGTTCCGGCGCTGCTGCTGAAAAGCTTTTCTTGAAACTAGTTTTGAGCCGGTCATTTCTCTACAGACGTTTCAAACTTGTATTGTAGAAGTTTTCATGTGTTTTAAAAGACTCCTCCAAAAAGCCACCACAAGGTGCAGTAATTTGCATGAGAACTGACAGCACTTGAAATTTTTACATATCATTGCTTGCCTCATCTTGTAATTTAAATGTGTATTGTTTTTGCACTGTTGACACCATTTCCAAGCAATCATATACATTTAACTAAGCAGTGGTATTCCGGCTGTCCTCTGATCAGAGACACCTCTCCCTTCCCCCCCCCGGTCAAATTGAAATGCTTTCAGCAGGAAATATAGAAGTTTGGCTATGCAAAATGAGCGCAGCAAATCTACCAATGTAAAAAGAAAATAATTAAAGCAGAACGGTGGCAGGTGATTTGAAGACTCTAAAACTCTGGATCAAACTGAATGTAAAAACACCCACTCTTGGAGGATTGGCTACATTGGGGGTGGGGAGTGGCCTAATATGCAAAGGAGTTTGTGCAAAAAAAAAGCCCTGGTCAGATGTGAACCGACTCTCCAAAATAGCTGCATTCAAGAAGAAGTAGAAGAAGAAGAAGAAGAATTGCAGATTTATACCCCACCCTTCTCCCTGAATCAGTGACTCAGAGCGGCTTACCATCTCCTATGTCTTCTCCTCCAACAACAGACACGCTGTGAGGTGGGTGGGGCTGAGAGGGTTCTCACAGCAGCTGCCCTTTCAAGGACAACTCCTACAAAAGCTTAAGGCTGACCCAAGGCCATTTCAGCAGGTGCCAGCAGAGGAGTGGGGAATCAAACCCGGTTCTCCCAGATAAGATTCTGCACACTTAACCACTACACCAAACTGGCTTTCTGAATGCCTATCCCAGCCTTTGGAATCCTATGTGTTTATTCCGGGTACCAGGACACTGTTTGAGAGCTGCTAATGATTCCTGATATGTCTTCCTTGCATCGCTCTAAACTCATTACTGCAAATTGCTGTGTTGTAGTTTTCCTGCAAGGAAGCTCCTGGATGATGCAAATACACTCAGCCTTTTCCCTTTTATTTAATATAAGCCTGAAGACCAAAGGAGGGGGGGGGGGCGGGTTCGGCATTATTTGATATGGGAAACTCATGTCAAAAAGCGCAATCACATTTTTTTTTTAAAAAAAGAAAAAAAACCTGAATGCAGGTGGAACATAAGGACCCTCTTCAACCACCCACTGATCAAATAATTACTAGGCAAGAGTTGCTATTATGGAATTTTTTAAAAAAAAATCGGTTTTCAGGTGATTACAAAAAAGTTACTTTTGCAGTTCCTGCAATTAGGGGAAGAGGCAAGATGCACCAGTTCTTCTCAATTCAATTCAACCTTGCGGTCAGGGGCGTGGAACTCATTTTGTTACGAGGGCCGAAACTGGCATAAATGAGACCTTGTTTGGCCGGGCCATGTCGGGTTGGGCCATGTGTGTACCTATTGAAGATTAGCTAGCAGAGATATAAATTTTATAAGAAGAATAAGAAGAATTGCAGACTTATACCCTGCCCTTCTCTCTGAATCTCTGAGACTCAGAGTGGCTCACAATCTCCTTTATCTCCTTCCCCCACAACAGACACCCTGTGAGGTCGGTGGGGCTGAGCGAGTTCTCACAGCAGCTGCCCTTTCAAGGACAACCTCTGCCAGACCTATGGCTGACCCAAGGCCATGCTAGCAGGTGCAAGTGGAGGAGTGGGGAATCAAACCCAGTTCTCCCAGATAAGAGTCCTCCCCCACAACAGACACCCTGTGAGGTGGGTGGGGCTGAGAGGACTCTCACAGCAGCTGCCCTTTCAAGGACAACCTCTGCCAGAGCTATGGCTGACCCAAGGCCATTCCAGCAGGTGCAAGTGGGGAATCCAACCCGGTTCTTCCGGATAAGAGTCCTCCCCCACAACAGACACCCT
Source organism: Heteronotia binoei (assembly GCF_032191835.1). NCBI lineage: Eukaryota > Metazoa > Chordata > Lepidosauria > Squamata > Gekkonidae > Heteronotia > Heteronotia binoei. Next base: position 122,270,028 of record NC_083229.1, read on the forward strand.
GTGAGGTGGGTGGGGCTGAGAACGCTCTCACAGCAGCTGCCCTTTCAAGGACAACTCCTACGAGAGCTATGTCTAACCTAAGGCCATTCCAGCAGGTGCAAGTGGAGGAGTGGGGAATCAAACCCGGTTCTCCCAGATAAGAGTCCGCGAACTTTCAATGCATTTTCAAACTGGATTTTGCTGGTTCACACAGTAAACTCCAGTGGGAAAGTGAATTGAAAGTGGATTGAAACTGCATTATTTAGCATGTGTGATCGCAGCCTAAATCTCAGTGCAGTCTTGATGTTGTTCCTACAACCTTTTTTTTTATCTTTCTCCTCCATAATGGACACCCTGTGAGGTAAGAGGGGTTGAGGAAGCTGCCCTTTGAAGGATAACCTCTATCAGAGCTATGGCTGACCCAAGGCCATTCCAGCAGGTGCAAATGGATGAGTGGGGAATCAAACCCGGTTCTCCCAGATAAGAGTCCACACACTTAACCACTACACCAAACTGACCAAATTTTATAAAGAACACAGACAAACTGAAATATATATTTTAAAAAAAACACCTTAAAACATGATTAAAACTGGAATATTTGCATTCGGAATGGTATCAGCATAAATACCCCACTTGTTTCATGCAGGCTGGGGATGTTGTGAAGATATTATAGTTCGGTTCGCGGAAGAATGTCCCTTGAAATATTGTGTTGCAAAGATTATAAAAGGCAAAGGAATAGAGCTGCCAAGCTCTCACCGGGGCAGGGGATCCTGTGTTCCCTCTAAGCTGAGTTAGCGTGAGCGAGCTCACAGTTTGTCTTCGCACAGGAAAAAGGGCCCCAGAGCACAATAATCGATGTGGTAACTCACAACTTTAATGCCAGTTGCTCGTAACTGCAAGACCAGTGGCTCACAAAGTAGGATTTTTTTGCTCACAAGACTCTGCAGCTTAGAGGGAACGTTGCTCATAACAAAATACTTCCCGCCAGTGTTCCCTCTTAGCTGAGTTAGTGTGAGCTAGCTCACAGTTTTTTAGCCTCTGACTCACACGTTTTTGTCTTCGCTCGGGGAGGATGCAGGAGCTCACAACTTTAATTGCCAGTAGCTCACAAAATAGAATTTTTGCTCACAAGACTCCACAACCTGCCAGCAGGACGCCGGAGGGGGGGGGGATGCCCACCCCTGAAGAGCCTCGTTGCCATGCACCGGCTCCAGCACAATGACATCACTCAAAAGTGACATCATCGCACTGGGGATGGTATGCCGGGGATGCTCTAGGACTCGCGTTAAAACTCTATGGTGTCCAGTTTTATCATGAATCCTAGCAGCAGAGGGACTTGGCAACCCTACAAAGGAAAGTGATTGTGCTTTATCGTGATAGAAAAAGCAGAGAGGCGTAGTGATGCCAGACCACTCCCCCCCCCCCAGTGGGAGCAAGGGTCTCTTGCTGCCAGGACCCACCTCTCTGCCACAGATTGGTTGACTAAACCAGGGGTGGGGAACCTCCACCCCAAGGGCTCTCCCCAGGGCCAGGCAGGGATCACAAGGCCCAGATGTACTGCGCGGCAGCCTCCCTGGGGCCTGGCTGGCCAGCCAGAATTGCTGCAGGGCCTGGAAAGGTTCCTGTCACAGTTCAGTTTGCACTTGATTATCCCAGAGGGTGTGGCCTAATATGCTAATGAACGTGCGGCCTAATATGCTAATATTAGGGGATGTGGTCTAATAGACTACTGAGTTCCTGCTGGGCTTTTTCTACAAAAAAGCCCAGGACCTCGGCGTTTGCCTAGGGCAGTGGGCCGTGTGTGTGTGTGTGTGGCAGATTAGAGTCTCCCCGCATGACTTCAAATAGAAAAAAAACAGTTATTTGCATTAATTTTGCTGGCCTGAATCATTCTCCCTCGACGAAGCACTGTTTTTGAAGTTGATTTTTTTTTTTATGGCCTGCGAATGATGTTATAAATATCCATATGGCCCTTGGCAGAAGAAAAGGTTCCCCACCCCTGGACTAAACCAAACGATAGAGACCCCAAACATGTGGAATGTGCAAAGACGGAGAACACAAGGGTACACCATCCAAAAATTCTCAAACATTCACAAGTACCAGTAGACATCTTCTCTGAAGTTCCTCCCTTCCCAGATTCTACTCTCTTTAGGGTCTTCTCCCCAAATCTCCAAGTATTTTCCAACCCAAAGCTTGCAACCTTACTTCTGGGGGAAACCAGAAGTCCTCTCTAGGAATCCCCCATTTCCCTGCCACCCCAGCCTCCTGTTAGCTGCCTTGCCTGGCAACTCTAGCACCAAGCCGGCCCCATGCTTATGGTGAGCCAGCATCAGCCTGTAACCTGGCAGTGAGGCGTCAAGAACAAATTCCGTACCAGGCTCATAATATCATAATATCACAGCCCTGTGAAGTAGAACCAGGATGACAAGATGCTGTGTAAGTTTCTCAGCCAACCGGGCAACAGGCAATCTATAGCACATCAATCTATAATTGATGTCTCTGACACCGGCTGACTGTGTCACTTAAGCATCAGGAAACTTTCGGGAATGTTCCAGTTCCTCAACTATTACCGAGTTTTCAGAGCCTGGGATGGATCAGAAAGTTGGCTGTGGGGGACTGAAGCCTCACATGGATCTGAGGGAGAGGGGGCACATTGTGGGACAAGGTATGGGACTTACAGAGGTCGCAGGGTGCGCAGAAAGGGAGATTTGGTGTCGAAATGACTAAAGAAAGTGTTGAGACTGCTGACAAAACAGGGAAGAACCTGACAGGAGGTTAGTCAGAGAAATAGGTTTGAGGGGGAAAAAAGAACATAACATTGTAACTGGGCAATGCTAAGGGGTCAAGAGAAGTCCAGAAACAGAAGCCTAGAATTAGCACAGGGATGGCCAAACTGTGGCTCAAGAGCCACATCTGGCCCTTTCACACATATTGTGTGGCGCTCGAAGCCCCCACCCCCACCCCATCAGCCAGCTTGGATAGATAGATGATAGATGAATTTATTGTCATTGTTCTCAACAAAAAGAGAGCAACGAAATGAGGTGCTCTTCCACAAACATACCAACACATCAAACACACATATTCATAAACCATTTAAATACATCTAAAACCATTAAACCATTTAAACCAAGCTTGGAGAAGGCATTTCTCTCTTTAAATCACTTCTCCAAGCCAAGCCAGCCAGAAACTTAGAAAATGCATTTAAAGTTAAAGGAGAAAGGTAGGTAGGAAGGAAGGAAGGAAAGAAGGAAAGAAAGAAAGAAAGAAAGAAAGAAAGAAAGAAAGAAAGAAAGAAAGAAAGAAAGAAAGAAAGAAAGAAAGAAAGAAAGAAAGAAAGAAAGAAAGAAAGAAAGAAAGAAAGAAAGAAAGAGGGAGGGAGGGAGGGAGGGAGGGAGGGAGGAAGGAAGGGTGGAAAGAAAGCAACTTTAACTTTAAATTCATTTTCCAAGCTTCCAGCTGGCTTGGCTTGGAGAAGTGGTTTAAAGACAGAAATGCTTTCTCCAAGCCAGCATTGTGTGTGTGGGGGGGGAGCATCAAGAGCCAAAGAATATGTGTGAAAGAGCCGCATGTGACTCCCAAGCCGCAGTTTGGTCAGCCCTGGGCAATACCATGCTGCCTTTGCTCCCATAAATGCATTACCTTTTTTTAAAAAAAACTTAACTTCATTGTTTCAAAATAACAATTAACTCATTTATACTTGTAATGGGAGATCAGATGTCCTGACCTTTAATTTTTTTTGGTGGGGAAGGAAAGGAAAGGTCCCCTGTGCAAGCATCAGTTGTTTCCGACTCTGGGGTGACATCACTTTCACAACACTTTCACGGCAGTCTTTTTACGGGGTAGCTTGCCATTCATTGCCTTCCCCAGTCTTTTACACTTCCTCCCCAGCAAGCTGGGTCCTCATTTTACCGACTTCATAAAGACAGAAGGCTGAGTCAACCTTGGGCCGGCTACCTGAATCCAGCTTCCGCCGGAATCGAACTCAGGTCGTGAGCAGAGAGTTCAGACCACAGTACTGCAGCTTTAACACTCTGCGCCACACTAATTTCCTTGCAATTCCCTATTTCCCGCTGCTGCCACCACCTTGAACAAATCTGCGCTCGGATCTTCCTGTTCCACCCAAACGCTGACAGTACAGCATCGTCTTAATGCCACAAACTTAACTGTGATGAGGCCTGAATTACATCAACTTAAGAATTACTGCTTAATTCACGTTGCCAAAATGGGGAATACTTCATCTGTTATATTATATGCCATGCAAGTCTAGTTAACTGTTTCCCGCTGGGGATTTTGTTTCTTAGGAGAAAATACGGACAGCCAGAATATGTTTTCTGCTTATTATGGATGATGCTTCTAAAATACAAATGACCCATAAAGATAATGAACAGACAGCATCTCCATATTAGTTGGTACTGCTACCACCCTCCCAACACTCAATACTAATTGACAGGGCTTTTGGGGTAGAAAAGGCCCAGCAGGAACTCATTTGCATATTAGGCCATACCCCCTGATGTCACCATTGCTTCACAAAGGGCCTTTTTGTAGAAAAAGCCCAAAAGGAATTCATTTACAAATTAGGCCATACCCCTGACACCAAGCCAGATGGAACTGCGTTCCTGCGCGTTCCTGCTCAAAAATACCCCTGCTAATTGAGAGCCAGTTTAGTGTAGCGGTTAATAGAGGTCGACTCTAATCTGGAGAACCGGGTTTGATTCCCCCACTCCTCCTCTGCATGCAGCTGCTGTAAGGTTGCCAATCCCCAGCTGGGGGAGGGGATCCCCAAGTTTGGAGGCCCTCCCCCGCTTCAGGGCCATCAGAAAGCAAGGGGGGAATGTCTGCTGGGCCTCTTCCCATAAGGCAGGGGTGGTCAATGGTAGCTCTCCAGATGTTTTTTTGCCTACAACTCCCATCAGCCCAAGCCAGCATGGCCAATGGCTGGGGCTGATGGGAGTTGTAGGCAAAAAAACATCTGGAGAGCTACCGTTGGCCACCCCTGCCATAGGGTATAATGAAGAATTCACCCATAGGTATCGGGGGCTCTGGGAGGTGATTTTTTTGAGATAGAGCCACCAAATCTGCAGCATAGGATTTGGTGCCTCTTCTCAAATCACTCTCCAAGTTTCAAAAAGGTTGGGCCAGGGGGCTCAATTCTATGAGCCCCAAAATAAGGTGCCCCTATCCATTATTTCAAATGGAGAGAAGGCATTTAAAAGGCGTGCAGTCCCTTTAAATATGATGATCAGAACTCCCTTTGAAGCTCAATTATACTTGTTGCAACCTTGCTCCTGGCTCTACCCCAATGTCTCCTGGCTCCACCCCCAAAGTCTCCTGGCTCCACCCCCAAAGTCCCCAGATAGTTCTTGAATTGGACCTGGCAACCCTAAGCTGCTGAATGACTTGGGTCGTTCACAGTTCTCTCAGAACTCTCTCAGCCTCACCTGCCTCACAGGGCATCTGCTGAGGGGAGAGGAAGGGAAGGGTATTGTAAGCCACTCCGAAATTCTTTTGAGTAGCGAAGACCTGGATATAAAACCAAAGGAGGAAAAAGGAAGGAGGAAAGGTCCTCTGTGCAAGCACCAGTCGTTTCCGACTCCGGGGTGAGGTTGCTTTCACAGCGTTTTCACGGCAGACTTTTTACGGTGTGGTTTGCCATTGCCTTCCCCAGACATCTACACATTCCCCCCAGCAAGCTGTTTCCTCATTTGACCGACCTCGGAAGGATGGAAGGCTGAGTCAACCTCAAGCTGGCTACCTGAAAACCCAGCTTCCGCCGGGGATCGAACTCAGGTCGTGAGCAGAGCTTGGACTGCAGCACTGCAGTTTACCACTCTGTGTCATGGGGCTCCTTTCATCAAATCGTACTGGATTTTTTTTCGTGCATGAAGAATGGGCTCCTTAGGACAGCTGTTTCCAAAGCCAACACAGAAGTCTCCTTGACATATTTCATCACATGGTACCCAGGTATAAGAACATAAGAGAAGCCATGCTGGATCAGGCCAATGGCCCATCCAGTCCAACACTCTGTGCCACACAGTGGCCAAAACAAGTGCCATCAGGAGGTCCACCAGTGAGGCCAGGACACTAAAAACACTCTGCTTTAACACTCTGCGTGGGGTGCATTATCTCCTCAGATGCCAAGATCGACAAGGAGATTGACAACAGGCTGGCAAAGGCAAACCGTGCATTTGGCCGACTGCACAAAAGAGTGTGGAGCAACAAGCATCTGAAAAAAGGCACAAAGATCAATGTTTACAAAGCGGTTGTGATGACAACCCTCCTCTACGGCTCCGAATCGTGGGTTTTATACCGTCATCACCTGCGACTCCTTGAGCGCTTTCATCAGCGCTGCCTTTGCACCATCCTCAACATCCAGTGGAGTGACTTTGTGACCAACACTGAAGTCCTCAAGAGGGCGGAGGTTACGAGCATCGAGGCACTGCTGTTGAAGACGCAGCTGCGCTGGGCAGGGCATATTTCTAGGATGGAAAACCACCGCCTTCCCAAGATTGCTCTGTATGGCGAACTTTCCACCGGCCATCGAAATAGAGGGGCACCAAAGAAGAGGTACAAGGACTCCTTGAAGAAATCCCTTGGCACGTCGCATCAACCATCACCAGTGGTCTGACCTAGCCTCAGATCACAAAGCATGGAGGCATACCATCCACCAGGCTGTCTCTTCCTTTGAGAATGCACGCATAGCTGGTCTTGAGGACAAAAGGAGATTGAGGAAGAATCGCACTGCTACAGCACCAACCCCAAATCAGACTTTTCCCTGCAGCCACTGTGGCCGGATCTGCCTGTCCCGCATTGGTCTTGTCAGCCACCAGCGAGCCTGCAGCAGACGTGGACTACTGCACCCTTCTTAAATCTTCGTTCGCAAAGTCAAGCCGAGAGAGAGAACACTCTGCGCCACGGGGCTCTTATTATAAAATCAAAACCTACTCTTCATTGGCTAACTGCACTGGGTTGGATCCGTCCCGGCAGCTGCTTTGCTCAATGGCACCCAATCTGCTGCTGTCCTACAGCACTTTCCCATCAAGCATGGCTTTGGACCACCACACAGGGACCATGATCTCCAGGTGAACCTAGGGGGACCCATTCAGTGTTCCCTCTAAGATGAGTTAGTGCGAGCCAGCTCACAGATTTTTAGCCTTCAGCTCACACATTTTTGTTTTAGCTCAGGAAGGATGACCCCAGAGCGCAATAATTTATGCAGTAGCTCACAGCTTTAATCCCAGTAGCTCACAACTTTAATCCGAGCAGCTCACGAAGTAGAATTTTTGCTCTCAAGATTCTGCAGCTTAGAGGGAACATTGGACCCATTGCTCCCGTTTCCCCCAGTAAAAAAGCTGTTTACATCCCACCAGGGCTTTTTTTTTTTTTTGTAGCAAGAACTCCTTTGAATATTAGGCCACACCTCTCTGATGTAGCCAATCCTCCTGGAATTTACAGTGATTAGAGTAGAAATATTTATTGTTTACAGCCAAAGGCCATCGCAATAGAAAATAGAAAAGAGCGTCATGATAGTAAGAGCCCTGTAAGCTCTTGGAGGATTGGCTACATCAAGTGGGTGTGGTCTAATATGCAAAGGAGGTCCTCTTAGCAAAAATAGCTGTGGCACCAACCCATTGTTTGGAGAAGAGAACAGGGCAGGGGAAATCCCCGTAGACCCCCACAAAGGCGGGGGAATCCCTAAAGATGTGCAGAATGGGCATCCACCCAGCAGTAGGGGGAAATTCAGAGACCATTATACCTGTCTCTAATTTGCAGCGTTTCAATTATAGAGACCTTGCACGACGGTCAGTATATGATTCGCAGATCAAAAGCATATAATTATCTTTTCAAGGAACAATAAAACTAGAAAAGGGCAGAAAAAAAGAAATCAGATTCTGAACAAATGTAGACATTGTTCTTTGAGGTACAAAATTACGTTGTCAAGTGCCTTGTATGAAATGATGATTATTGATTTACCGTTGGGTGTAAAAAAGAGGATGGGGGGAAGGGACCAATAAGAACCAGGCCATTACCAGACTACATTTCAAAGCCGTTTGTAATGCAGACCGAATACATCCTGGCTTCCATTTGTCTTATGACAGGAAGTCATCTTGTTTCTATTCCAAAGACAGATTGTGTGGCAACTCAGAAATACCACGTACGAGTTGGACTGCAGCAGTGATCAGCAAAGGAAAGTGAATGGATTCTATGCACGCATTCCCACATACACACACACACGCTCCCACAATGCATAGACCGTTTTCGCACACAGCTTACCACGGGGTCATGTTCCTGTTCTCTCCGCAGCGTCCGTTGGATTTCCCCTTATCTGCCCCGGAGTTACAGGAAGTGCCGCTGCTTTTGCGTAGCAAAGGTAAACTGCTAAAACCCAGTTTACGTTTGCTATGCAAAAGCCACGGCACTTCCTGTAACTCCGGCGCAGATAGTGGGAAATCCGACGGACGCTGCGGAGAGAACAGGAACATGACCCTGTGGTAAGCTGTGTGCGAAAACGGTCATACATACAAACAGAAGGCAAATTGTAAAAGGTGCTACATTTATTTGCTGCCATGATCCAAATGATCTTTTCTGATGCATTTGTGAGATGACATTCCCTTTGACCTAGGCAAATGACTTATTCTTCCATACTTAGCAAGCATTTCTGACTCCTAGAAATCTTTCCTATTGAGAGAACACACTGGAAGTGTACGCACAAGAATATTTTAACAGGCCAATGTGTATGGAGGAGGAAGACTGAGCATACAGGCCCCACCTAGTTGGTGCCAGGGACATATTTATTTATTTAAATTATATCCTGCCCTCCACCCCAAAGGCAGGTTCAGGGCGGCTCACAAACCAAGGGTCAATATGAATAGTGGATAGACCATCAGGCTAGAGCCCTGGGAAGGAAAAGGAAAGGAAAGGTCCCCTGTGCAAACACCAGTCATTTTCGACTCCGGGGTGATGTTGCTTTCACAACATTTTCATGGCAGACTTTTTATGGGGTGGTTTGCCATTGCCTTCCCCAGTCATCCACACTTCCCCCCCACCCCCAGCAAGCTGGGTCCTCATTTTACCAACCAGCTTCTGCTAGGAATCGAACTTAGGTCGTGAGCAGAGCTTAGGACTGCAGTACTGCAGCTTTAACACTCTGTGCCATGAGTCCTGGGAAATCAGAGCTCAAATTACGGCTTTGATCGTGGAAACTCTTAGGGACATCACATACTCTTAGGCTGACCCACCTAACAAGAATGTGGTGAGCAAATGGAGGAGGGAACCAGCAGAAAACAGGGAGTGGATTTATCATTTTCTAAATTATCTATCAGTCATAGGACCTCCTCTCTCATAGCCTCAATCTGACTCAGGTCTTTCAACACCCCTCCCAAAACCAGCAGTTCTGGAGTAGGCAAGCACTTCTCATCTTCCACAGTGAAGACAGAGGCAAAAAAAAATGCATTCAGCTTCTCAGTCATTTCCCTATTGTCCTTCAGTAATCCATTTACCTTTTGGTCATCCAAGGGCCCCACTGCCTCCCTGTCTGGTTTCCTGCTTCTAATGTATTTGAAGAAATTTTTATTGTTGGTCTTTATGTTTTTTTGCAATATGCGCCTCATAGTCCCTTTTTGCCGGCCTGATCACAGACTTGCATTTTATTTGCCACAGCCTGTGTTCTCTTTTATTAACCTCACTCAGACTAGCTTTCCACTGCTTAATGGAATCCTTCTTACCTTTTACAGCTTTCATTACTTTGTTTGTTAACCATGCAGGCCTTTTTCTATACCTATGCCTTTCCTATGGCCTATGCCTTACCTATGGCCTAGGACCTGCCTACCTGAAGGACCGTCTCTCCCCGCATGTTCCCCAGAGAGTACTGAGATCGGGAACTCAAAATCTCCTAGTTATCCCCGGGCCAAAGGAAGCCCGCTTAAAATCGACAAGGGACCGGGCCTTTTCTATTATGGCCCCCTCCTGGTGGAACCAGCTGCCGGAAGAGGTGAGCGCCCTGCGGGACCTCGCCCAGTTCCGCAGGGCCTGTAAGACAACCCTCTTCCGGCTGGCCTATGACTAGCTGGTACAAGAAACTGAGCGTAGATATACTGGATGTCTGCTGCCCCCAATGTTTTAAATGGTTCAATGTTTTAAATGGTTTAATGCTTAAATTTAAATGTTTTTATACAAATCCTATTATGTTAGATTCCTGTGTTGTAAGCCGCCCTGAGCCACTTGTTGGGAAGGGCGGGATAGAAGTCATAAAATAAATAAATAAATAAATAACCTGAGGCATATATTTTATCTGAGCTTCTAGGATTGTTGTTTTTAAATAGTCTCCAAGCTGCCTTAAGGGTTTTGACGCTTTTTACCTTTCCTTTCTGTTTCCCCTTCACATGTTCCTTCATCTCAGAGAAACTACCCCTTTTACAGTTTAAAGTGGTTGCATCGGTCTTTTGGGGCAACTCCCTATTTATGCAAATGTCAAACTTAATAACATTATGGTCACTGTTCCCACTTTGACATCTCTCACCAGGTCCTGGGCATTACTTAGGAACAAATCCAGGATTGCCTCTCCCTTAGTAGGTTCTGTGACCATCTTCTCCATAGCACAGCCATTGGGAGTGTTTAGAAACTCAATCTCTTTCTCCTGACTTGAACACATATTGACCCAATCAGGGGTGGAATTCTAGCAGAAGCTCCTTTGCATATTAGGCCACACACCCCTGATGTAGCCAATTCTCCACAAGCTTACAAAAAAAGAGCCTTGTAAGGTCTTGGAGAATTGGCTACATCAGGGATGTGTGGCCGAATATGCAAAGGAGCTCCTGCTAAAATTTCACCCCTGGACCCAAACTATGGGTGGGTAGTTAAAATCACCTATTACGACACAGTTATTTTGTCTAGCCACTATCTTTAATTCTTTCATCTTTTATATAATCATCCTCTATCTTTTGATCTGGTGGGTGATAACAAACTTCCAGTTAAGCTTCCTTTTGGGCCCACTATTGAAGTTAAAGTGAGCTCCTGATCCTTCCCTCAGGTTCCTGGGCTGAGCCATCAACCAAAATATTGTGCTGTGACAGGGTGGGACAGCCAGAGTTCTTCAAGCAAAGAAGAAAACACATTACTAGGGTGGCTCAGTTAGTAAAGGGAAAGAAAAAATTGAGAGAAAATCTTGCCTCCGTGGGAGGGAAGCAGACAAGGCCGTCATACCAAGTTCTTAGTTGGATGCAGGAAAGAATTATAGAAGGCTAATAAGACCAGATTAAAGAGGATAAAAACTGTCAGAGACGTAAAGCCATAATCTTCAGGGCATAAGTTATCCACAAATTGACAGAAATAAGGAGTAATCAAGTTGCAACTGCTGATGAGAGAGTTTCCTGCACATTCTCATAAAAAGAAATATGCTTGTTTCTGTATTTTAAAAATGATATCCAATGACAGTAAAAAAAGAAAAAGAAAAAAGTAAGACCTGTTGCTTTGTAAGCATCAATGTGGTCCTTACTAAGTATTCTTGTACCAGTTTGGTGTAGTGGTTAAGTGCGCGGACTCTTATCTGGGAGAACCAGGTTTCATTCCCCACTCCTCCACTTGCAGCTGCTGGAATGGCCTTGGGTCAGCAATAGCTCTTGGAGGAGTTGTCCTTGAAAGGGCAGCTTCTGGGAGAGATCTCTCGGCCCCACCCACCTCACAGGGTGTCTGTTGTGGGGGAGGAAGGTAAAGGAGATTGTGAGCCACTCTGGGATTCGTAGTGGAGGGTGGAATATAAATCCAATCCAATAATAATAATAATAATAATAATAATAATTTTTATTTATATCCTGCCCTCCCCGCCGAGGCAGGCTCAGGGCGGCTTACAGACATGGAAAGTGCCATGTTTACAATAAATACATTATACAATAAAATACATTTAAATAATTTAATTAAAACCACAACAGTTAAGGTGCTACAATGCAAGGCAGGGTATATCAGATGGCTAGGTGTCACTTCAGGATTCAATCTTGTAGGCCATTTGAAAAAGGACAGTTTTACAGGCTTTGCGGAACTGATTATAGTCCCGCAGGGCTCGAACCTCCGCTGGTAATTGGTTCCACCAATGGGGAGCCGTTATTGAGAAGGCCTGCTCTCGAGTTGTTTTCAGTTTGGCCTCCCTTGGTCCAGGGATTTTTAAGAGATTTTAGGAGCTAGATCTCAGTGCTCTTTGGGGGATATATGGAGAGAGGCGGTCCCTAAGGTAGACAGGTCCTCGGCCATAAAGGGCTTTAAAGGTAATAACCAGCACCTTGTAATGAACTCGGAACATGATTGGCAGCCAGTGCAGCTTCCGCAACCTAGGCTGCACGTGCTCCCACCGAGGTAGTCCCACCAACAGCCTGGCCGCTGCATTCTGCACTAGCTGCAGTTTCCGAGTTCGGTACAGGGGCAGCCCCATGTAGAGGGCATTACAGTAGTCCAACCTCAAGGTGACCGTTGCATGGATCACTGTTGCTAGGTCGCCACATTCCACGAAGGGGGCCAGCTGCTTCGCCCTCCTAAGATGGAAAAAGGCGGCTTTAGCAGTGGCTGCTATCTGTGCCTCCATTGTCAAGGAAGGCTCCAGAAGCACTCCCAGGCTCTTGACCCTGCGCACTGGTATCAGCGACGCACCGTCAAAGGCTGGTAGGGAGATCTCCTCCCCTGGCCCACCACGACCCACGCAAAGGACCTCTGTCTTCGCTGGATTCAACTTCAGCCCACTCAACTTGATCCACCCTGCCACAGCTTGCAACGGCCGGTCCAGGTTTTCAGGGATGTCGCCAGTCCGGCCACCCATCAATAGATAGAGCTGGGTGTCATCAGCATACTGGTGACAGCCCAGTTCGTACCTTCGGGCGATCTGGGCAAGGGGGCGCATGAAGATGTTAAACAACATCGTAGAGAGAACTGCCCCCTAAAGCACCCCACAATCGACTAAGCGCCTCTGGGACAGCTCTCCTCCAATCGCCACCCTTTGTCCCCGACTCTCAAGGAAGGAGTAAACCACTGTAAGGCTAGCCCCCGGATTCCTGCGTCGGCGAGGCAGCAGGTCAGCAGCCGATGGTTGACCATATCTAACACAGCCGATAGGTCTAACAACAGCAATACTGCCGAGCCGCCTCGATCCAGATGTCGCCGGAGGTCATCCATGAGGGCAACCAACACTGTCTCTGTCCAATGGCCCGGGCAGAAGCCGGACTGGTATTATCATCTTCTTATTCTTCCATTCTAGTAGAGAATATGCTTTATAATGATGTTCTGGGCTGATTGTGCATTGACCCCTCTGCCACTGCTCCCTCTCTAGTTTCTTTCACTGCCAAAATTGAAGGGCTGGAATCATTTCTTTATGGATTATCATAAGCAAAAAGTATCACACAGATAAACTGAACTCAGAGAGAGGCAAGTATCTCTCATATAGAGACTAATATAACATAAAGACACCGTGGGCAACTCCATAAAGACCCAAACTTTGTCTGTTGCCCTTTCACCTCCTTTCTTGTGGACTTTCACCTCCTTTACTGTGGTTGTTGAATGGCTCTGTTCTAGCATTGTATGACCCGAAGCAAAATACAGAGGCGTCCTGTTGGATGATTGAGAATGAAGCTCCTCAAAGAAGTGAGCCAAACAGCCTCTTCAAAAAAATCATTCTGTGGTGATTTGAGCCCTGGGAATAGTTCAGGAAACCCCGCGTGCTGAAGCCTTCAAAGGACTAAGTGGATGGGAAACCAGTCGGTGCCCTTTAAGATGTTTTCATTCTGCTTTTCTCTTGATCAAAAATGGCTTACATTGTTAAAACCAGCAATAATCTGATTTCGCCTAAAGCAAGAATTGAGCACGCTGCTTACACATTTTATATTAACTGAACTTTACACAAACATCACCAAACATATCATGCAAAGTCATACCTTAAAGATCCTCTGATACCTCTACAACAGGGGGTCCCCAACCCCCGGTCCTTGGACCAGTACTGGTCTATGGCCTGTTAGCAACTGGGTTGTGATTTGCATAATTATTTCATGATATATTACAATGTAGTAGTAATAATAATAAGAGACTGGATTTATATCCTGCCCTCCACTCCGAATTTCAGAGTCTCAGAGCAGCTTGCAATCTTGTTTACCTTCCCCCCCCCACAACAGACCCCCTTTGAGGTGGGTGGGGTGAGAGAGCTCTCCCCAAAAGCTGCCCTTTCAAGGACAACTCGGTGAGAAACTACGGCTGACCCAAGGCCATTTCAGCAGCTGCAAGTGGAGGAATGGGGAATCAAACCCAGTTCTCCCAAATAAGAGTCAGTACACTTAACCAGGGTGCTGCAGATTCTATAGGGGGTACCACCCCTGTGCCGCTCCCCCCGCCTGCTGACTACAGCCTTGTGCAGAGCAGTCATGGAACAGCACGCCACCAAAGTCACATGGACCACAACCCTCCCTCTCCTGTCCAGGCCCCCTGAATCTCAGCCACATGCAGCAAAGCAGGTCTGTTTTACCAACCTCCTGTCAAGAGGGACTCTTGCCGTTAGTATGGGAGTACTTTCACTTTCCACTGTCTCTGCTTTGCACTGCTCCTATCTCTGTAACACGTAAAGCATTCTTTCTTCCTAGTCTTGGAGGTGGCCCAGGTAATCTCTGTCTGATTATGCTTGCACCTGCAAGGGGCCTGGGAAAGAACTATTGGGGGAAGAATTGCTCGCTTCACACCTAAGGTTTGAATGTGTAACAGTTTAGTCCTGAACTTTAAGTAGAGGGCATTTGCCCCCCAAAGCTAGTTTTCGCAAGGACCATCTTACTCTGACCTGTGATGTATCAATAAACAGCTATTCTTGCAATGGACTGTCGTTGGTCATTGAACTGTTGGGGACTTGACACCGCCTGCCCCCCCCCCCCAGCAAAAAGTAGCTCATTCCTGAGCATACACCCCTCTCTGTAGACTGCTATGGCAGAAGAAAAAAAATGATTGACAGTGGTAGCCATAACTACAGGTTTGGCATTTAAAATACATCCTTTTTACATCCGTTTTCTTCTACTGCAACAGTGAACAAGTGACAAGAATGAAAATGTCACACGTTTGCATTCAAAACTCTGCTTCTGACATTCCTCATAGCTATTCTGAACACTTTGAGTCATCTTTATAGATGCTGGAATGGAATTGTCTACCTCTTGTCAGCAAAAGGTGGGAGAGGGCTCCTGTTCCTCTCCCTTGGAATAGATAGATAGATAGATAGATAGATAGATAGATAGATAGATAGATAGATAAAGATAATTACTTGTTCAATCAAGGAATGCTAACATTTCAGTTTATTATGGTGTGATTGGGCTGTGTGAGACAACCACAATGCAAATGGTATGCAATGCCACAGAGGGTAGCATTCAACCCGCCCCCCCCCCCCACAGTAAGTTTTGAGGAGGGTTGACTGGGTGATTGTCTGAAAATGTTTTGTGTTCCTCTCTTGTCAGGATCCAGTTGGAAGGAAGAATGTTGCTGCTTGGGAAATGAGTGCAATCAAAGAACAACAGGGGTGCATGAATGCTGTGCATTTCCTTTCGGCAGTTTGCCTGAAAAGGTGATTGGCTGGGAGTCCTAAATCTTTGCCAGGTTTCAATTGGAAGGAAGGATGCCTTCGACTGGAGAAACAGGCAGAATCAACAATCAAGGTGGCAAGTGCATGCATATGTTCCTGTGGACTTGATAAGCACCAAAACTTTGGGCTGGTCCTGCCACTAGGCAAAATAGGCAATTGCCTAGGGTGCTGGTCTTCTGGGATCACCAAATTGGGCACCCCCCATGTGACTCGTGATGTTATCAGTGTGTGGGGGGGGGCAGAAGTTAGCCTTGCCTAGGGTGCCAGACAGTCTAGGGCCAGCCCTGCCTAAACTTGAAACAACAGGGACTTTCAGGGAAGTAGTTTAGTTTCACTAAGAACCTGGATTCCTAATACCTAATTTCTAATAAAGGACAAGGGCAAGTCAGCTTTGGAATTCCCATAACTATTGCAA
Organism: Heteronotia binoei; assembly: GCF_032191835.1. Taxonomy (NCBI): domain Eukaryota; kingdom Metazoa; phylum Chordata; class Lepidosauria; order Squamata; family Gekkonidae; genus Heteronotia; species Heteronotia binoei. The sequence goes on from NC_083229.1 coordinate 122,286,002, forward strand.
GTAACATTTGCTACATGTCATGAAAATAGGAATTAGCAAGGTTTTTTTTTTTTTTTTGTAACAGGAACTCCTTTGCATATTAAGCCATATAGCTGTGTTGTAGCCAGTCCTCCCGGAGTTTACAATAGGCCCTGTACTAAGCACTCCCTAAGCTCTTGGAGGATTGGCCTAATATGTATTCCCCCTGGGAATTAGTACATTTTATTGCATCCTTTTGTTTTTGTATGTGGCCATCCTGAACAGGTTGGGGCCTTTCTCTCTCTCTTTTTTTTTTTTGCTAATTTTGTTTTTTGAATGCCATTTATACATAACTTGTGTGTGAATGGATGATTTACTGACACACAAATCAGATTTGAAAATGCATAGATTTTTTTTTAATGAACCCTCCCCCGTCATCATCATCTCAAAAGCTCCCATCTTGATTCCAGCAAGGGAGAAGCAAAATAGAAACGGAGATCTTCCAATCAAACCTTTCAAAATTCAATGGCATCTTTATGCGGAAGCTCCACAAGTAGGCTTTTCTGGCCTGATTTTTTGGCTCCGTGACAATGCACCAATCGGCTGTCTCCAGAAGCAATATGCAAAGTGTACCTGCGCCATGTCATGGACAAACCAATTCAGGGAAGGAGGGAAAGAAGTATTTGCTTATCTTTTCAACACAGCTGTGTATACTCTGAGCTTAAAACAATATTGCAAATGCTACAGACGGTAACAAAATAACTCAGATTCTGAATCATGGTAAATTGAATTTTGGAATGCAAATGGCTTTTTTTTTGTAGCAGGAACTCCTTTGCATATCAGGCTACACACCCCTGCTGTAGCCAATCCTCCAAGAGCTTACAGGGCTCTTCGTACAGGGCCTACTGGAAGCTCCAGGAGGATTGGCTACATCAGGAGTGTGTGGTCTAATACGCAAAGGAATTCCTGCTACAAAAAGGGTCCTGGGAATGCAAACCTATGGAATTGTCCTATGCCATAAGAACATAAGAGAAGCTATGTTGGATCAGGCCCATCCAGTCAAAATTTTGTGTCACACAGTGGCTAAAAAACCCAGGAGGTCCACCAGTGGTGTCATCAGGAGGTCCACCAGTGGGGCCAGGACACTAGAAGCCCTCCCACTCTTCCCATCCCCAGCACCAAGAATACAGAGCATCACTGCCCTAGATAGATTCCATCTATACCCAGTGGCCATCAGGAGGTCCACCAGTGAGGCCAGGTTAAGGTTGCCAGGTCCTCCCTGTTCATCAGCATGGGTTGAGGGGGGTGGGAAGGTTTGCCAACTCCAAGTTGGAAATCTGAAGATTTAGGGGTAAAGCCCGGGGAAGACAGGGGACAGGGGTCTCAGTGGGGTACAATGCCATGTGTCCACCCTCCAAAGCATCCATTCTCCAAAGGAACTGATCTTTCTAGTCTGGAGATGAGTTGAAATCCTGAGGGATTCCCTGCTACTACCTGGAGACCGGCATCCCTAAACCATGTAGGGCAGAGTTATCTCATCTGACTGGCATTATCTGGCAGAGGAAATGAACTCGATACTTGCTATCTGAGAGCCATTTACTGTAGATGCCAGGGATTACTTTCATAACTGATGAAATCCACCCAAAGGTTGATTAACACGTGGAATTCACTGCCACAGGAGGTGGTGGCTGCTACATGCATAGACAGCTTCAAGAGGGGTGTGAGGAACCCGGTCAGAGGCTTTACTCGGGAGGCGACCACTTTAAATTTCTCCCAGGTCACCTTCTGTCAGTCCCTCAGTCACACTCTCAGAAACCCTGTCAGAATTCTAAGTAATTGGCACCAGACGGTTTAAAAGTTGAAAAACCACAAAATATTTATTAGGTAACAAAAGGCAAGGAAGAGGGCTGAAATAATATTGATTATAACTGTTCAATATTAAAAAGGTAAATCAGTTGGCAGCTGGTTGGCAGAATAATTCAATTACAGAGAGTAGAGACTAATCAGGCTGAGGTAAGATATAACACTACTTTGGCAGAATATCTTTAAAATAAACAATAAACAAGGCAGGTTTCAGAGTTCCACTAGACTCTACTTCACACAGGCTGTCTGTGCCTTCTGGGCACTCAGAATGCTTTGACTTCTGATGTTTCCCCTAACTTTGGCAGTGCCAAATCATAAAAATAACAAACCTCAATCACTCTTCCACACACACATAGAGAACTCCTGACTGGTGTCAGTATTCTCCCTCACAGACCCTTTCACAGTAGCTATCTTCCAGGACTTGCACCCCTCAATACCGATGTGTCTCAGCCCCACAGCTAGTCCTCTGGTCTGAGACTTGGTAACCCTGCTAACCACCAGAATCCAGTTCTCCCCTCAGTGTGTATTTGTATACTCTTGTTTGTACTTGGAGATTGCTTGATGCGCTGGCAAAGTCTTCCACAGAGAGTTTCAAACCACTTGAAAACTCCCTCTTTCAGACAGAGTTCACTCAGCTCTGTCTCCTACAAGGAGCCCAGCCACTCTGGCCACTCTCAGCCCCTCGTCCGATTGGTTTTACAACTGCCCGGCCTAAGCCCACTGTCTTCACTTCAGACTGGTATACTGAAGACTTCTCTCGAAGACTCCCTGGCTCAGACTAAAAATCCTGAGGTGATTTTCTGCTGAGCAAACCTCAAAAGGATACTTTTCCATTGCTCGCGCAACGTTCCAGCCAATTGCTGCAAGCCTGTTTCTCAGCTACTCAGGCTAAATGCCTGAGTCTGTCACAAGGGGATTGGATAAACATATGGAGCAGAGGTCCATCAGTGGCTATTAACCACAGGGTATAGATGAAACTCTCTGTCTGGGGCAGTGATGCTCTGTATTCTTGGTGCTGAGGAGGGGAACAGTGGGAGGGTTTCTAGTGTCCTGGCCCCACTGGTGGACGTCCTGATGGTGCCTGTTCTTTTTTTTGGCCACTGTGTGACACAGAGCCTTGGACTAGGTGGGCCATTGGCCTGATCCAATATGGCTTCTCTTATGTTCTTAAATGTCATCATTCAGTTTATATGACATTTCCAGTTTCTTCTTGCCATGAGGAGGCTCCGTGAGAAAGTCTTGTTCTTTCGCTGTCTATCCTTTCTTTAGAAATTTGACCCACGAAAAGGTGAAGTTCTTCAAGGACTGAACTCAGTGGCCAATACACTTATGTAATTTTTCCCTTAGTCTTCTGGAATTCTGGAATGTATGCAATTCTGTGCACCATTTTGTGGAGTCCCAGAATACATGCCATTCTACTTGTAAAGAAAATAGATTCATGTCCACACACAGCCTACTCATAACGATGCTCTCAATTTCCACATGCATACCCAGGTATCGTTTTGGAGAAAGATAGGTGGCAGAGCTCATTAGCATAACTCGTTAGCATATGCTGCCCCCCCCCCCAGCCAAAAGCAACCCAATGCAAGAAAGGAGAGACCCAGGTGAGCGAGGCCTGCCTGGGCTGGGGCTCGCTAGCCTGGGGCTCTCCTGCCCCCCATCCCAGTCAAAAGGCCAGCAAGCCACCTGGCGCCCAAAAACACATAAGAAGTGGAGAAAGGGTGGGGCGGGCTTCTCTAGGGGTTAATGAGGGCTGTTGGGGGCTTGGCAAAGCCCCTGGTGGCTGGCTGGCTGGCTGGCTGCTGTCCTAATCCAGGGATTGTTATGCAGCTGCACTTACTATTCAATGGATAAGGTAGGTGGGAAGGAAGGGGGGGAAACCTTAAAAAGGTTCAGGAGCTATGCTCCTGTGAGCTCCTGCTGAATCTGAGGCCTGTGCATCCCTAATCTCTAATTAGATCAACAGAGGGAGAGGACAGCTATTTTTGGCTCCTCCGCCGTTCCTCCTTCCCGCGAGCACAAATCCTCCCCCTGCCATTGTGATTTCAGTCATTCCCTCCTCATTGCTTATCTTATTGATTCCTTGACTTCATGAAAGAACTCATATTCTTTTTGATTCATTTAGAAAAGAGCTCTGTAGAAAGGGAGGAAGAAATAAAGTGCGCCGAGTTCATCATAAGAATGGATTGGAATGCAGGAGACCACGTCGCCAGCAGAGACATACACACAAAGGACATTTGAAGACTGCCTTTGATAGCGGAGTGGACAGCTGGCACAGGGGAATACCGAGGCCTGCATTCATGTCTATATTCTGACTCCAGTAAACTGGGTCTTTTTAGTTTATTCTAGCCTAGTATTAAAAAAGAACCCCGTGGCGCAGAGTGTTAAAGCTGCAGTACTGCAGTCGGAGCCCTCTGCTCACAACCTGAGTTTGATCCCAGTGGAAGCTGGTTCAGGCAGCCGGCTCAGGTTGACTCAGCCTTCCATCCTTCCAAGGTTGGTAAAATGAGTACCCAGATTGCTGGAGGGGGGAAGGAGTTTAGATGACTGGGGAAGGCAATGGCAAACCACCCCGTTAAAACGTCTGCCATGAAAATGTTGTGAAGGCAACGTCACCCCAGAGTTGAAAACGACTGGTGCTTGCATAGGGGACTACCTTTACCTTTAGCCTAGTATTTCTTGCTGTTTATGCACAGAGCGTTGGATCTCCCATCACGCTCACCCTTAGGCTCCCATCTCCATTCCGGGTCTCATCTAATCTACTCCACTAGCCTACAGTGGAGGAAATGCAGTCTTTTGGTTCCTGCACAACAAAGCTGGGATATGAAACAAAACTTACACTGACCCCGCTCTCCCTTATCCCAAGCCGGGGGTTAAATATTATCTGCCAGAGTTCTCTGCCATACCCAGGGGTCATTCTGTAGGAAAAGAGGTGCCAGAGCTCATTTGCGTAACTCATTTGCATATGCCACACACCCCTGACATCACCGGAAGTCTCTGATTCAGGGAGAAGGGCGGGGTATAAATCTGCTGTCTTCTTCTTCCTGAGCTGGTCCTAACTGCCATCATATGGAAGATCTACCTCAGCCCATTTGTGGACTTTCTCCATCCTGTCCCCTGTTTTCAGGAATGGCCTTCCAGAGGAGGTAGGAAGGTCACCTTCTCCACTCATATATCCAGGTGGGCAGCCATCTTGGTCTGAAGCGTAAGAACATAAGAGAAGCCATGTTGGATAAGGCCAACGGCCCATCCAGTTTCACACAGGGGAAAACTCTATGGTACCTATTGTACCATATTATTCCTAGGCTCCTCTGTCCAAGTGTTGGGGTTGGCAGCTCTGGGTTGGGAAATTCCTGGCGTTTTGGAGGCAGAGCCTTGGGGGGGGGGTGTTAGGGAGGGAGCTCAATGGAGATGTGATACCATAGGCTTTGCCCTCGAAAGGATCCATTTCCTCCAGCTGAGATGATCAGTTGTAATCCCAGGAGCTCTCCAGCCACCACCTGGCCAACGACAACCCTAAAGTTACTACTCTGTGGTGTGTATGAGCAGGGATCATTTTGTAGAAAAGAAGGTGCTGGAGCTTATTAGCACATCTCTTTTGCGTAACTCATTTGCATCTGCCACACATAAAACCTGACTCCCGTCCTACTTTTTAAATTACTTTTCCCCTATGTGGCCACAGTGACATGATAAAGATTTCCGTCCGTCTGCTTTATATGTTTTGGTTATTTCGCCCCTTTTATGTGGGGGGAAATATTAGAAAGTTTGTCAGATCTCAATAGTTCAGCAACGTCCTCCTAGGGGGTCTGAATAATGGAGCCCAGAAGTAAGGATTCTTTTTTTTTTTTTGGGGGGGGGGGAGGACAGTAAGAAAGAAAGAGCACAATAAAATTTAGAGGATCTGGAGCTCCACCATTGTGGAAAAGCAAAAGAAAAGGTCCCCTGTGCAAGCACCAGTCATTTCCGACCGACTCTGGGGTGACATCGCTTTCACAACGCTTTCACGGCAGACTTTTTACGGGGTGGTTTGCTATTGCCTTCCCCAGTCATCTACACTTCCCCCCCAGCAAGCTGGGGACTCATTTGACTGACCTCAGAAGGATGGAAGAGCTCCTGCCAAAATCAGACCTGGCCATACCCATTTCCATGTTCAATGTGTTCATGGGGAACCGTGGGCAAATGAGCAGCCCGCACTTCAGAATTCATGTGCTGGGAAACACAGTTGGTGTACAGGCGGGCTTTGTTTTAGAAACTAGAGCTGCTTTGCTTTCAAATAGAAAGTCCGGTGGCACCTTGAACAAGAAAAGCATTTATTTCAATATGAGCTTGCATGAGCTGCAGCCTACTTTTGTCAGATTATCTGTCTCTCTGACAAAGTGGGCTGGGACTCATGAAAGCTCGTATTGAAATAAATGTTGTTAGTCTTCAAGGTGGCACTGGGTTGTTATTTTTTTGTTCTGGCTTGACAGACTATTGCGGTCACCGCATGGCTTCGGCATGCCTGCTAACCAGGGCTGCAGATTTAACATTGCAATCCTCCATGGAGTTGCGCCTTTCCAGTTGATGTCAAGGGGCTTAGAAGGCGGTTAACTCTGTTTAAGATTGCTTCGTTGACCTCTTTTGACAGCATATGAAAGAACAAAAGCTTTAGTACGTAACTTGTGACCCAGTGGACTGGAATCCAGCCACGGGGGAATGCAAAAATTCGAACTGGACTTGGTGAGCCATAAGACATGACTATTGTGGTTCTTCAAGTCATCATCTTTATAGACGTTGAAATGCTAGATAGATAGATAGATAGATAGATAGATAGATAGATAGATAGATAGATAGATAGATAGATAGATAGATAGATAGATAGATAGATAGATAATCCCTGGTTCAAACATGGAATGCTAGCATTTGCTAACATTTCACAGTTTATTATGGTGTGATTGGGCTGCGTGAGTCAACCACAGTGCAAATGGCATGCAATACCACAGAGGGTAGCATTCACCCCCTCCCTCCGATAAGAAAGATCCCGGATTCAATCCTTAGCATCTCCAGTTAAAAGAATCAGGTAGGAGATGATGTGAAAGACCTTCACCTGAGACCCTGGACAGCCACTGCCAGTCTGAGTAGACAATACTGACTTTGATGGACCAAGGGTCTGATTGGTTATAAAGCAGTTTCGTGTGTTCCAAGGTACCATCTGACCTACCAAACATCATACAGATGGCCTTGGATCTGATTAGGAAGAGGGTTATGTCAGAAGGTGGGAAGCCCTATGCCACAGAGCAGTAAGCTGAAGTACTGCAGTCCAGGCTCTTCTCATGACCAGAGTTCAATCCCAGCAGAAGCTGGGTTCAGGTAGCTGGCTCAAGGTTGATTCAGCCTTCCATCCTTCTGAGGTCAGTAAAATGAGTACTCAGCTTGCTGGGGGGAAAGTGTAGATGACTGGGGAAGGCAAGGGCAAACACCCTGTAAAAAGTCTGCCATGAAAACGCCCTGATGTGACATCAGGGGACTACCTACCTACCTGCCTACCTATGTCAGAAGGCGAAATAGTGCTGTAAAAGCTGTTTGGTGTAGTGGTTAAGTGGGCGGACTCTTATCTGGGAGAACCAGGTTTGAGTCCCCACTTCTCCACTTGCACCTGCTGGAATGGCTTTGGGTTAGCCATAGGTATCACAGGAGTTGTCCTTGAAAGGGCAGCTGCTGTGAGAGTCCTCTCAGCCCCACCCACCTCACAGGGTGTGGGGGAAGACGATAAAGGAGATTGTGAGTCACTCTGAGTCTCTGATTCAGAGAGAAGGGTGGGGTATAAAACTGCAGTCTTCTTCTTCTTCTTTGGCTAGGAGGAAGTTCCATCCTTAGTTCCTTGGGTATCTTTCAAAAGAGTAGATGGAAGAATGGACGCAGAGTTTTCACTAGCTGCAAACTTCCAAGTTAATGAGACACACAGCACAAGAACAAGTCGCCCAAAATAAAGCATGTACGCTACGCGGCCCTTTGCAGAACCGCGTTCAAAAAAAAAATGGAGCAGATGCAAAGTAACAAGATAAAAACTTCATGATTCACCGATTAAAGTGGGTGGATGGAAAATGCCCTGAGGCAGACTCCTATAAATCTATGGTGGGCGTCTGTGATGGGCCAGTCTGATGGACCCGGAGAGCGAGCTCTGAAGGTTAAATCTGTTTTTTAGTCCAACGCTCAGCTCCACAGGGAGGGTACCAGGAGAGCCCAGGCTATTCCCAGCGTCATGCAGCCTTGAAAAAGGACCTAAGGCAGATCTTTTAACTCCACTGTGCCTCCGGCACTACAATAGCTGCCCACTTCCGTAAAGTGCTTGGAAAGACTGTGGAGGGGGCGGGGGGGGGGGAATAAACACACACTGCCTCCAATATCACTATGTAAAAAATGCAAAGCTCTCCTGTTATTTCGATTTAAAAACACACACACACACACACTAGTCTCTCAAGTAGGGTTGCCAATCCCCAGGTGGGGGCAGGGGATCCCCTGGTTTGGAGGCCCTTCCTTGGCTTCAGGGTCATCAGAAAGCAGGGGAGGGGGGATGTCTGCTCGGCACTCCATTATTCCCTATGGAGTCCAATTCCCATAGAGTATAATGGAGAATTGAACTATGGGTATCGGGGGGGAGGGCTGTTTTTTGAGGTAAAGGCATCAAAGTTGCCTCTTCTCAAAAAGGCATTTTTTGAGGTAAAGGCATCAAAGTTGCCTCTTCTCAAAACACCCTCCAAGTTTCAAAAAGGTTGGACCACGGTGTCTAGCTCTATGAGCTCTCAAAGAAGGTGCCCTGTCCTTCATTATTTCCAGTGGAGGGAAGGCATTTAAAAGGTGTGAGGTCCCTTTAAACATGGTGGGCAGAGCTCCCTTTGGAGTTCAATGATGCTGATCACAGCCTTGCTCCTGGCTCCACCCCCAAAGTCTCCTGGCTCCACCCCCAAAGTCTCCTGGCTCCACCCCCAAAGCCCCCAGATATTTCTTGATTTGGCCCTGCCAACCCGACTCTCAAGGCAGCAAAGACATGCCCATATTGTCTGAAGAACAATACGGCCAAGAAGAACAGCCAGCGGTCCTTAGCCACGGGGGAGGGGGGGGAAGGAGGCAAAGTTTCTGAAGAGCACCGCATGCAAAACATCCCTGTCAGCCACAATGTGGTTTCTGCCAAGCTCAAAAAGCAAAGCTCCGCGTGTGGGGATTTTGAGCTCAGCGGGAACAAGGCGATTTCACCACAGGGGGCGAAACTTCAGCCGCCGCTAATAGGCTGAGTGGTGCCAAGCCGAGAGCATCTGCCGGAGACTTCAGACAGTCAGCCGTGGTGAGTTTAGGACCAAAGTGGATGTGAGGGGGCCATCATTCATTCAAAGGATGGGCCCAGTCATTTATAAAATGTAGGGGGGGGGCAGTTCAACAATAATGGAGTGCCCAGTGAAAGCTCTGGGACTTCTGTCATGCCTCCGCTCTCCACAATCGGTTGTTTCAGCATCGTTTTCTCCTTTCCTGGGTCCAATGCTGAAAGGCAGCCAGCAGCTGAGGGGGATGAAAAGAGGTATGAGAGGAGGGGTGGTTTTGTGCTCTGCTGTGTGCTTCTTTTACCCTCTCTCTCTCGGCTTGGCTTCGCGAACGAAGATTTAAGAAGGGTGCAATAGTCCACGTCTGCTGCAGGCTCGCTGGTGGCTGACAAGACCAAGGCGGGACAGGCAGGTCCGGCCACAGCGGCTGCAGGGAAAAGTCTGATTTGGGGTTGGTGCTGTAGCAGTGCGATTCTTCCTCAATCTCCTTTTGTCCTCAAGACCAGCTATGCGTGCGTTCTCAAAGGAAGAGACAGCCTGGTGGATGGTGTGCCTCCATGCTTTGCGATCTGAGGCTAGGTCAGACCACTGGTGATGGTTGATGCGACAGGTGCCAAGGGATTTCTTCAAGGAGTCCTTGTACCTCTTCTTTGGTGCCCCTCTATTTCGATGGCCGGTGGAAAGTTCGCCATACAGGGCAATCTTGGGAAGGCGGTGGTTTTCCATCCTAGAAATATGCCCTGCCCAGCGCAGCTGCGTCTTCAACAGCAGTGCCTCAATGCTGGTAACCTCTGCCCGCTTGAGGACTTCAGTGTTGGTCACAAAGTCACTCCAGTGGATGTTGAGGATGGTGCGAAGGCAGCGCTGATGAAAGCGCTCAAGGAGTCGCAGGTGATGATGGTATAAAACCCACGATTCGGAGCCATAGATGAGGGTTGTCATCACAACCGCTTTGTAAACATTGATCTTTGTGCCTTTTTTCAGATGCTTGTTGCTCCACACTCTTTTGTGCAGTCGGCCAAATGCACGGTTTGCCTTTGCCAGCCTGTTGTCAATCTCCTTGTCGATCTTGGCATCTGAGGAGATGATGCACCCCAGGTAGCTGAACTGCTGGACTGTCTTCAGAACTGATTCACCCACAGTGATGCAGTGATTCTTTTACCACTCCGAGTAAAATGCACTCTCGTCTGTTTTTAGTTATCTATTTAGAAATGTACTCCACCCAGGGTTTTTTTTTTTAAAGCAGGAACACATAGGAACGCAGTTCTGGCTGGCTTGGCATCAGGGGGTGTGGCCTAATATGCAAATGAATCCCTGCTGGGCTTTTTCTTCTAGCAGGAGCTCCTCTGCATATTAGGCCACGGCCCCCTGACGCAGCCAATCATCTTGGAGCTTACAATAGGCCCTGTACTAAGATCCTTGTACGCTCTTGGAGGATTGGCTAAATTGAGGGGGTGGGGCATGGCCTAATATGCAGAGGGCTCATGCTAGAAAAAGAGCCCTGGTGTGCCCGAATACGCAAATGAGTGCATATTAGGGCTTTTTCCACACAAAAAAAGCCTTGTGTGAAACAATGGTGGTGTCAGGGGGTGTGGCCTGGTATGCAAATGAGACCCCCACTGGGCTTTTCCTACAAAAAAAGCCCTGACTCCCCTCCCCATTTTCAGCAATGGAGAGATCCAAATCAGCGTACAACTTTTCCCCCCTTTCCCCCTCCATTTTATTGTAACAACAAGGCTGTGAGGTAGATTAAGCTGAGACTGATGGAAGGTAACCCCCGGAGTTTCCACAACAAAGTCAGGATTCAAATCTGGGTCTCTCGGCTCTCAGTCTGGAACACTAGCTGCTACGACACAACAATACTGGCAGATAGAGGTGAATGAGATGATTGTGTGAAAAGAAAACCTGCCTCCGCCACTGTCTTATTTCTAAGGTTGCCAGCCTCCAGGAGAGCAGGGATAAAGGTATAAACCTCTGAGAAAACCAGCCTCTAAATTTATACAAAATATTTACTAGGACTGTTGTCAATAAAAATCTCTCAAATTACTCACCAACAGATTCATACAGAATTAAACATTAAGGAACATCACCCAGTCACCCATAGTCACTAAGCAACAAATAAATGTCCATTCATAGCAAAAGGGTGCAGGTGACCATTCCAGCAGCGTCATCTTTCATGGAGACCGGAGCTCCAGCTGGCTTTATCTTGGACAGCCAGGCACAAATATCATTTGCTACGCGGCTCTGTAAAACTTCCTCACAGACTCATCTTCCAGAATAAGGCCTACACCACAGAATGAAGCCAGGGTGTTATTCTTACAGGCATCGATCTCCCTCAGGAATATTTAGCCTTGCTCTTTCAGATGGGGAAGGCAGCCATTGTCTGCTAATAAGAGGGGAAAGCCGGCACAAGAGGGTTCCGTTTACAGCTTGTCAAAGCAAAAGCGAAACATGGGATTCAGTGCAGTCCTAGTAAATATTTCGTATAAATTGAGAGGCCGGTTTTCGCGGAGGTTTATACCTTTATCCCTGCTCCATTACCCACATTGCTCTTTTTGGTTGCACGACCTCCAGGAGAGGGCTGGAGTTCTCTAGGGTTGCCAAGTCCAATTCAAGAAATATCTGGGGACTTTGGGGGTGGAGCCAGGAGACTTTGGGGGTGGGGCCAGGAGACATGAGGGGTGGAGCCAAGATCAAGGCCACATGCCCCGTCCCAAACACGTGTTAGAGCCCCCTTCCTCCCGCCTCCCCCGCCCGGGAGACTCACTTGAGGTTGTCGAGGGAGCGGACATTGCAGGCGGCGCTGCCGTGCCCACCGGCAGCTGCCTCGCCTCGCCTCCACTCTCCGGCTATGGCTTGGCTCCCCTCATCGGCATCGCCTCTGCCGACCCCGCACTGCCATTTGGCTGCCACACACAGCTGCCCAGCTGCGGAAGGAGCCGTGCGGGACACACCGGGAAACGTAGTCCCCAAGGGGACGCCGCCCAGCAGCCAGAGAGGACGCAAGGACTACGAGTCCCAGTGTGCACCTCGTTAAGGGAGGCCGGACTGGAGCGAATAGCAGGCCGGGGGAGGGCGGGTCTTTGTGACCCGGAGGAAGGGAGGAGCCTGAAGCCTGCGAGGGAGGCAGAAAGGGAAAGAGTGTCTCTGTTTGAGAGAGTGGCACCAAAATTGGCGCCGTTTCCTCCCCCCCCCCGCTTCTGGATTTTTGGAGAGCGGGGGAGGAGGCTGCTAATACGGGGTCCTCTGCCAGGGCGGGGGGGTTGGGAAGCCTAGAGTTCTCCCAGAATTACAACTGCTCTCCAGGCCACAAAACATTAGTTCTCCTAGAGTGGCCTTGATGGCATGACAGTTAGCTAGGGTTGCCAATCCCCAGGTGGGGGCAGGGGATCCCCTGGTTTGGAGACCCTCCCCCCGCTTCAGGGTAATCAGGAAGCGGGGGGAGGGGAGGGAAACATCTGCTAGGTACTCATGATTCCCTATGGAGACTTATTCCCATAGAAAATAATGGAGAATTTATCCACGGGTATCTGGGGCTCTGCGGGCCGTTTTTTGAGGTAGAGGCACCACATCTTCAGCATAGCATCCAGTGGGTCTCCCCAAAATACTCCCTAAGTTTCAAAAAGATTGAACTAGGGGATCCAATTCTATGAGACCCCAAAGAAGGTGCCCCTATCCTGAAGGCTCTGTGTGGACTATTAATGGTTGCGTTAATTACTGCTGCCAGATCGGTCCTTGCAAAGCAACGGAAACAAACAAGGACAACAACAAAAGACTCCTAAATTACCAGGCTGGTTGTCAGAAATAAAGGAGATCCATACCCTTGTGAAAATCAACAGCATGCCAGAAAAGCAGAGACGCATTCGGAATAGACCTACTGTAGTCAGGGTGCCCAGGGGTGAAATTCTAGCAGGAGCTCCTTGGCGTATTACGCCACACACCCCTGATGTAGCCCATCCTCCAAGAGCTTACAAAAAAGCCTTGTAAGCTCTTGGGGGATTGGCCACATCAAGGGTGTGTGGCCTAATATACAAATGAGCTCCTGCTAGAATTCCACCCCTGTCAGGGACTATACAGAGGATGACACTGGCAACAGAACTGACTAGCTTAGTACCATCAATGAAGAAGAAGAATTGCAGATTTATACCCCCCCTTCTCTCTGCATCGGAGACTCAAAGCGGCTTACAATCTCCTATATCTTCTCCCCCACAACAGAAACCCTGTGAGGTGGGTGGGGCTTACAATCTCCTATATCTTCTCCCCCCAGGACAGACACCCTGTGAGGTGGGTGGGGCTTATAATCTTCTATATCTTCTCCCCCCACAACAGACACCCAGTGAGGTGGGTGGGGCTTACAATCTCCTATATCTTCTCCCCCCATGACAGACACCCCGTGAGCTTTCATAGGAGTTGTCCTCGAAAGGGCAGTTTCTATGAGAGCTCTCTCAGCCCTACCTCACAAGGTGTCTGTTGTGGAGGAAGAAGATAAAGGAGATTGTAAGCCGCTCTGAGACTCTGATTCAGAGAGACAGGAGGGGTATAAATCTATGGTCTTCTTCTTCTTCCTGGACTCAAATTTATGCCTTCTGTTCTTTGCCTGCACAAGCATCCAGTTTCTTTTTCTAAGTTATTATATCCTGCTCTTCACTCTGAATCTCAGAGTGGCTCACAATCTGCTTTCCCTTCTTCCTCCACAACAAACATCCTATGAGGTAGGTGGAGATGAGAGAGCTCTCACAGCAGCTGCCCTTTCAAGGACAACTTCTGCCAGAGCTATGGCTGACCCCAGGCCATTGCCCTATGCCTACGCTGATTTCTTTTCTTTTCTTTTTTTGCTATCAAGTCACAGCTGACTTACGCCAACCCCATGGGGGTTGAAGGGAAGAGACATTTGAAGGGAAGAGACATTTCAGAGGTGGCCTCCCATCGCCTGCCCCTGCGTCAGGAGCCTGGTATTCCTTGGAGGTCAAGCCAGGATTGACCCTGCTAAGCTTGCGAGATCTTTCGAAATCAGGCTAGTCAGATCAGGGCCCTATGATAATAAAGGATGCTACCTCTCCTGCTAATAAAAGGATGTCTGTGTCCACGGTTGAAGAAGACGAAGAATTGCAGATTTATACCCTGCCCTTCTCTCTGAATCAGAGACTCAGAGCAGCTCACAATCTCCTATATCATCTCCCCACACAACAGATGTGAGGCGGGTGGGGCTGAGAGGGCTCTCGCAGCAGCTGTCCTTTCAAGGACAACCTCTGCCAGAGCTATGGCTGACGCAAGGCCATTCCAGCAGCTGCGAGTGGAGGAGTGGGGAAGCAAACCCGGTTCTCCCAGATAAGAGTCCGCGCACTTAACCACTACACCAAACTGGCTCTTGCGAAAGGCGAATTGGATGGTTGTGCATTTTATGTATCTTGGAATTTTCCATTTTCTTTCATGGTTAGTTTTGATATACATTTTAAAAGAGGTCTTAAACAGATCTCAGGGAAGCTGGGAGTGATTTTGAAACATATTGCTAACTTATTGACCGATTTTGCGCTACGCTTTGTTCCGGGGTGGAGAGCCCTTTTGCTACCGGGGCTTCTCTCCATTTTCGCACAAGTTGTTCCGGAGCTGTGAGTTGGCACGCCGCTATTCTGCAGCAAGCGAGATCCTCTGATAAGCTGTTTCTGCTTGCTGCGGAATAGCAGCGCGCCAGCTCACAGCTCCGGGGCAACTTGTGCGAAAACGGAGAGAAGCCCGGGTAGGAAAAGGGCTCTCCACCTCAGAACAAGCATAGTGCGAAATTGGTCATTATTTTAACCAGGGCATTTTTGGAGCAGGAAGAAAAGGAAAGGTCCCCTGTGCAAGCACCAGTCGTTTCCGACTCTGGGGTGAGGTTGCTTTCACAATGTTTTTATGGCAGACTTTTTACAGGGTGGTTTGCCATTGCCTTCCCCAGTCATCTACACTTTCCCCCTAGCAAGCTGGATACTCATTTTACTGACCTCAGAAGGATGGAAGGCTGAGTCAACCTGGAGCTGGCTACCTGAAAACCCAGCTTCCGCTGGGGATCGAACTCAGATCATGAGCACAGCTTAGAACTACAGTACTGCAGCTTTAACACTTTGAGCCACGGGGCTCAGAAACTCCTTTGCATATTAGGCCACACCCCTTTGATGTAGCCAATCCTCCAAGAGCTTACAATAGGCCCTGTAAGAAGAGCCCTGTAAGCTCTTGGAGGATTGGCTACATAGGCGGGGGGGGGGGAGGTGTAGCCTAATATGCAAAGGAGTCCCTGCTACAAAAAGCCCTGGTTTTAACCATAAGCCACCTCAAGAAGGACTTTGAGAAAGCAGTACTGAAATCTCCTGAATAAGTTAAAAAAAATAAATCAAAACAGGCAGATGAATCTTCTCTGCTCATTACAACCCTGGAGAAAGAAGCCTGTGACGCGGATGAGCTGTGACGCAGTGGCACTTAAAAGTCCATCGTGCCGAGAGGAGGCCATCATTTGTGCAACATCCTACAGAAGATTAGTAGCGTGCAGCGCGTGTGGGAACATCAGTTCTCTCTGGCATGGGGGCAAAAACCCTCCCAGCGGTTTTAAAAAAAGTGCATAATTAAGGCCCTTTAACTAATCAGACATCAAAGGGCGAAAAAAAAGATGCAATGCGGAATTTACATCTACCTTGAAAGAACCAGACCTCTGTGATGGAGGGAGAAAGGAAGACAGGTTATGAATGTTAAATAGAATGTTAAAATGCGTTAATTGGCCTTCGACAAGAAGAGCCATCCTTCGTAAGGGCGAGTATCATGCCAGCACAGAGCTTTTCTCCCTACCTGTCAAAAGAGGAGGTGAAATTCAATAGCAAAATGCCTGTTCAGAAGGCTCTGATACGTGTTATCCACCCGTTGACATTAACAGGCCTCGTTTGGGGCAGGAGATCACTGCGAGTGGAGCTCCAGAATCTCTAAATCAGCGGTGGCGAAACTTCCTTAACGTAAGAACCACATAAACATAAATGTCAGATGTTTGAGAGCCGCAAGACATGAACATCAGATGTTTGAGAGAGGGAGGGAGGAAGGAAGATGAAGGAGGGTGGGAGAGGTGGAAAGAAAGCAACTTTAACTTTAAATGCATTCTCCAAGCCATCGGCTGGCTCGGTGAAGTGATTTAAAGAGACAAAGGTCAACTCCAAGCCACTGGGGCTTCAAGAGCCACACAATATGTGTGAAAGAGTCACATTTGGCTCCTGAGCTGCAGTTTGGCTACTCCTGGTCAAAATTTTATTGTACATTCTTTCTTATCCCTTCCCCCTCAAAAAAAAGAAAAAGAAAGAAATACTTGCTTCTGAGCTCCATGGTTCAAACCCCCGTGGGAATTTTGCTAACTCTAAGAGTGGACAAACTTTCTAATATTTTTCTCCACAAAAAACGGGGGGAAATAACCAAAATATATCAGGATCGGGGCGGCTCGGCGGTGCTGATGTTGTTGGACCTGTCGGCTGCGTTCGACACGGTCGACCATCGGTTACTGACCTACCGCCTCGCCGACGCGGGGATTCAGGGGTTAGCTTTACAGAGGCTTTCCTCCTTCCTCGACGGTCGGGGACAAAGGGTCGCAATTGGGGGTGAGCTATCCCAGAGGCGCACGCTTGATTGCGGGGTGCCTCAGGGGGCGGTTCTCTCCCCGATGTTATTTAACATCTATATGCGTCCCCTTGCCCAGATTGCCCAAAAGTATGGGCTGGGCTGTCACCAGTATGCTGATGACGCCCAGCTCTATCTACTCATGGACGGCCAACCAGTCTCAGCCCCAGAAAATCTAGACCGGGCACTACAGGAAGTGGCTGGATGGCTCAGACTGAGCGGGCTGAGGCTAAATCCGGCGAAGACAGAGGTCCTTTGCTTGAGTCGTCAGGGTCCGGGGAGGGAAATCCCCCTACCAGCTTTTGAGGGTGCGCTGCTGATAGCGGCGGACAGGGTCAAAAGCCTGGGGGTACTATTGGAGCCCTCCTTAACGATGGAGGCTCAGATAGCAGCCACTGCCAAGTCCGCCTTTTTTCATCTTAGGCGGGCAAGGCAGTTGGCCCCCTTCCTGGAGCGCGACGATCTAGCAACAGTGATCCATGCTACGGTCACCTCGAGATTGGACTACTGCAATGCTCTCTACATGGGGCTGCCTTTGTGCCGACCCCGAAAGCTACAGCTAGTGCAGAATGCCGCGGCCCGGCTGCTGTTAGGACTCCCAAGACGGGATCATATCTGGCCAGGGCTCCGGGATCTGCACTGGCTGCCAATAGCTTACCGAGTCCAGTACAAGGTGCTGGTTATTACCTTTAAAGCCCTATATGGCCTAGGACCTGCCTACCTGAAGGACCATCTCTCCCCATACATTCCTCAGAGAGTACTGAGATCGGGAACTCGAAATCTCCTAGTTATCCCCGGGCCAAAAGAAGCCCGCTTAAAATCCACCAGGGACCGGGCCTTCTCTGTCATGGCCCCCTCCTGGTGGAACCAGCTGCCGGAAGAGGTGAGGGCCCTGCGGGACCTTGCCCAGTTCCACAGGGCCTGTAAGACAACCCTCTTCCGGCTGGCCTATGACTAGCTGGTACAAGCAACAAGAAACAAGAAATCAAGTGTAGTTATAATGGCAGTTGCTGTCCCTAATGTCTTAAATATTTAAATGGTTTAAATGGTTTAAATGTTTTAAAATTTTAAATGTATTAATTATTTTAACTGATTTATGCTTAAACTGTATTAATTATTTTTAACTGTTTTATGCTTAAACATAAGCATAAAACATAAGCATAAAACATAAGCATTTATGTGGAACTCCGTGCTGTGAGCCGCCCTGAGCCACTTGTTGGGAAGGGCGGGATAGAAATTATAAAAATAGATAGATAGATAGATAGATAGATAGATAGATAGATAGATAGATAGATAGATAGATAGATAGATAGATAGACAGACAGACAGACAGATAGATAGATAAAATATACAGCAGGCAGATGGAAATCTTCCTCATGCCACCATGGTCACGTAGGAGACAGACATTTAAAAAATATGAGGGGAGGGCGGTTTTATGATGACAATTTGAATTCAAGAAGCCTTTGAAGGTAGATACTGAGCTGCTATAATTAAGTCCAGTGATGTCGGGGTGTGTGTGTGGCAGATGCAAATGAGTTATGCAAAAGAGATGTGCTAATGAGCTCCAGCACCTCCTTTTCTGCAGAACGATCTCTGCTCATACACACCACAGAGTAGTAACTTTAGGGTTGTCATTTGCCAGGTGGTGGCTGGAGAGCTCCTGGGATTACAACTGATCATCTCAGCTGGAGGAAATGGATGCTTTCGAGGGTGAAGCCTATGGTATCACATCTCCGTTGAGCTCCCTCCCCTCCCTAACACCCCCTCCCCCCAGGCTCTGCCCCCAAAACGCCAGGAATTTCCCAACCCAGAGCTGTCAACCCCAACACTTGGACAGAGGAGCCTAGGAATAATATGATACAATAGGTACCATAGAGTTTTCCCATGTGTGAAACTGGATGGGCCATTGGCCTGATCCAACATGGCTTCTCTTATGTTCTTACGCTTCAGATCAAGATGGCTGCCCACCTGGATATATGAGTGGAGAAGGTGACCTTCCTACCTCCTCTGGAAGGCCATTTCTGAGGACAGGGGACAGGATGGAGAAAGTCCACAAATGGGCTGAGGTAGATCTTCCAAGTCTACACGATGGCAGTTAGGACCAGCTCAGGAAGAAGA
The DNA here is from genome assembly GCF_032191835.1 of Heteronotia binoei. Taxonomy (NCBI): domain Eukaryota; kingdom Metazoa; phylum Chordata; class Lepidosauria; order Squamata; family Gekkonidae; genus Heteronotia; species Heteronotia binoei. The sequence goes on from NC_083229.1 coordinate 122,304,862, forward strand.
AGAAGAAGACAGAAGATTTATACCCCGCCCTTCTCCATGAATCAGAGACTCAGGGTGGCTTGCAATCTCCTATATCTTCTCTCCCCACACCCTGTGAGGTGGGTGAGGCTGAGAGGGCTCTCACAGCAACTAAGCTTTCAGGGTCAACTTCTGCAATAGCTATGGCTAATCCAAGCCATTCCAGCAGCTGTAAGTGGAGGAGTGGGGAATCAAACCCGGTTCTCTCAGACAAGAGTCCATAGACTTAACCACTACACCAAACTGGCTCTCATGTTCAGAAACGTGTTCAGCTTGCACAGAGAAACCTATAAGAAGACCTTATGTACATGCAGGGTCTCTTCAACACCATCGTTTGGGACAGGTCGTTCCATCATATCCTTGGCATCCCCTTGTGTGCTAGGCAGGGCTTTTTTCTGTAGCAGGAACTCCTTTGCATATTAGGCCACAAACCCCTGGTGTAGCCAATCCTCTAAGAGCTTGCAGTAGGCCCTGTACGAAAAACCCTGTAAGCTCCAGGAGGATTGGCTACATCAGGGGTGTGTGGCCTAATATGCAAAGAAGTTCCTGCTACAAAAAAAAAGTCCTGGTGCTAGGATAGTACACTGTTGCTTGAGAACTGCTATAAGATTATATGCCATAAACCTGTAACTTGAGGACATCTTCCATAATAGAAGGTATAACCTACAGGCAGAATGGTGCTCATACAAACAGATTACACCCCAGACCTCACCCCCCCACACACATCTTCACATTTGAACAGAAATTTGAGAATACCTTTTTATGTCTTTCTCCTTCAAGTTCTGCCACAGTTTTGATCTGTAAAACTGCCGGAAGCCTAATCTGGTCCTTCACGTATTGAGAAGGTAAGTAGGAGGTATAAGGTAAGCAGAGGCATTCATAGGTTTAAAAATTCCATTAATCTGATGGTGTTATCAGAAGGGCTGTGTTTGTTTTGGTTGTTGTGCACAAAACAAAACAAAAACCATCCCATGAAGCTGCCTTATAGCGAGGCAAACTATTGGACTATCAAGGTCAGTGTAAAGATCTCAGATAGGCTGCTTCGCGATCCTTTTAGCTGAGGAAACTGGGGATTGAACCTGGGACCTTGGACGTTTTATTCCTGAGCTACAGCCTGATTACCTGATAGGTTGAGTTTCCAACTCTGGGTGGAGAAATTCCTGGAGATTTGGGGGTGGAGCCTATAGAGGGTGAGGTTTAGGGAGCTCAGCAAGGGGCACTGTCATAGACCCCTCCCTCCAAAGCAGCCATTTTCTCCAGTGGAACTGATCTTGGTTATCTGGAGATCAATAGCAGGAGATCTCCAGGTGCCCCCTGGAGGTTGGCAGCCCTGCCATTTGTGCCTCCTGTCAAGATGCAGAAGTCAGGTTAGCAGAAGTGAAAAATGCAACATATAAATTTATTATTATCATCAAGCCCCCAGGCTTCCTGTTAGAGGAGAAGCCAGGCAGAAATAACCACATTTTCAAGTTAAAGGATAGCATATTTATTTTATCCGAGAAGTCCAAGCAAAGTTAACATTTTTTCTTCCAGTCAAAGATTTTTGAAACTCTCAGTGCCCTCATTAATCAATGCCTTCTCTTTTTGAAAAATGATAGACTATGTAACCTGCGGGAGGAGGGGGGGGGCTTGGGGGAAAAATACCCAGCAGAAACACAACACACAAAAATTTCCTTTCTTATATAGAAATGTGAAAGGGTTTCTGAACTGTTGGGAGGCATAATGCATAAAGAAAACAAATTTTGACCTTAAGAACTGTGATAGTTTGAGTAAAGTTCCATTTAGTTTCTTTAAAATAAATAACAATAAAGCATGTTTGGTCTGATCTTGTCTGGCCCAATAAATAGGATTAGATGTTGTTATCCTTTCAGTTATCATGAACCAGCCATTAATTTAACTCACATCAAGAACTCAGTCATTTGCCCAACCTCTTTTGAACTTTCCAAATGGACTGGGTCATGTCTGTTTGTGGGATGAGATAGCTTTCTCACAGTTGCCGTCCCCTCTGTCTGATGTCCAACTCTTAAAAGATATAAAATTATTTTTTTTAAGGCCATTGAGTTGAGACTTACTATTGTGACGGTGTCTTCATGAAGTTAGTCTCCTGGTACTTAAAATGCCTCTGTAAATCTTCCATGCTGCATCTTTTCTCTTGAACTCTCTCTCAGAACTAGGGTCGCCGAGTCCTCTGTGGCCCACGGTGGGGGACTTTTTTTGTACACACAAAGCATGCATGGTGTGATGACGTCACCCACAAGTGATGTCATTGCGCTGGTGACGTCGTGTGCCAGCCGCTCTAGGTGTTTCCAGGAAAACTCTACAGTTTTCCTGAATGCTCTGGCATTTTGGGAGGGAAAAACTCTACGCTACCTATTGTACCATAGAGTTTTCCCTCCCAAAATGCTAGAGCATCCAGGAAAACCATAGAGTTTTCCCAGAAACACCTAGAATAGCCGGCACACAACATTATCAGTGTGATGACGTCACTTGCGAATGATGTCATCACATCGGCAATGTCGGGGGAGGTTCTCCCCCACCAGTCCAATGTGGGCCAGTCCGTTGGGAACCTCCTGGGTGGGAGAACCCCCACCCGGCCTGGGGGCTTGGCGTTCCTACTCAGAACACTCAGGCCTGGTGTGTCCCAGTAGGCCAGGTAGGCATTCACCTAGGGCACCACCCAACCACAGAGTGGGTACTCCCTCCTCTTCCCCTAAGAGTACACTCTTCAGTGCCTGCCTTTCCTTGCCATGGAGGTCTTCCAGTTATAAAATTAGGGGTATATCTCTGTGAGTGTATGTCTGCACCTGGAAATCATGTCAGCCGCAGGTCCCAGCTGAGATTCTCCTGCTTTTCCAGACTCCTTCCTGCCTCCAGTCAGCTAGCCAGTGGGGGGAAGCTCCGCCCCCACAGTTGCCATGGGCCTTTCCCCTTCAGAACACTAGTAGAAAGCTTGCCAAGGCTTCCTTTTTGGACGGTGCGTGTGTGTCTTTAAGGCTGAATGGGGGTGGGGTGAGCAGGCAGAACAACGTGGCTGCTCTCAATAGCGGTGAAAGCAGCCTCTGTTTGTTGTACAAGATTTTCAGAGGTCATTTGCATAGTAAAAGGTAACCTTGAACCTTTGGTATCCCTGTATTATTGGAAGTTCAGCAACTTGTGAGTAAATTGCCTCAGTGAGACCACACAAGTGTGGGATTCCAAACTGTTTTATTTTTGCTTCTGTGTGTGTGTGTGTGTGTGTGTGTGTGAGAGAGAGAGAGAGAGAGAGAGAGAGAGAGAGAGAGAGATGATTTTCAGCTGCTTAGGTGAGGAAATGACGACTGTATTCAGGGCAACTGCACTGCTGTGTTTTGATTTATTTGTTTTAGAGAAAGTCTCCTGGCTCCACCCCCAAAGTCTCCCGGCCCCACCCCCAAAGTCCCCAGATATTATCTGAGTTAGACTTGGCAACCCTTCAGTTCCTCAGTGTTAATGTGTGACTGCAAATCACGTATCTTATAGTTTGATCTTGAAACAGAGGGGAAGGGTTTCAGCATCCCTTCCCCTTTGCCTCCATCTCTCCCGAAATCGTTTCCTTCCGTGGAGGGGGCAGGCCTCCTCTTCTTCCTGTCAGTTGGAAGCTCTGGGACGAGTCTTCCCAGCATTGTTAGCATTAGCATCTCTTATTCATTCATTTGCACCTTTCAGCATTACATTCTATTCCACTGATCATTACTACAATCCTCCTTGTAAAGCTTTCATTAAAAAAGAAGAAGGAGAAGAAGAAGAAGAAGAAGAAGCGTAAAGAGAAGGGAGTTTGCCCTTTCATGTCTTGGCCGTATGCTTGTCACAGTGCACACGAGGAAGATCTAAGCGAACGGTTGTCTTTGATATCCTCCCTCTCAGAATATGTGCCATATCCAGCGGTGGGGAGAATAAATAAGGAAGGAGCGTTTTGAACCAAAACAGACCGAGATCCGACAAGGTCCCAATTCTCCAAGAAATGAAGGGCATCCATTCGAGGGAGGCAATTTAGCCGGAGTTGGGATCTGGCATTTAAACGGTTGTTTTTGTCAACGGCCCCCACAAATCAAAACATCCTGCGGCACACTCCATTTAAATTTTTATGCTGCAATTAACCTTGAGCGAGGACAGGATGGTCTCATTTTCTGTGAATATTTAGAGAAGCATGAAAGGATTCAATCCCACAAAAGGGAAATAATCATGAGCGACGGGGAAATGAAACTCCATCTTCTTGTCCCGAGCATCCGCCATACAGTCAATGTCACAGTCCCGTAACGTGACCAGCCATATCGGGGCGGGACCCAGAGAGTTTGATACAGCTCAGGAGCTTCATGGGTGTATCCAGAGCTTTTTTTAATAGCAGGAACGCACAGGAACACAGTTCTTGTTGACTTGGTGTCAGGGGGTGTGGCCTAATATGCAAATGAGCTTCTTCTGGGCTTTTTCTGCAAAAAAAAAGTCCCGCACAAAACAATGGGGATACCAGGAGGTGTGGTCCAATATGCAAATGAGTTCCTGCTGAGTTTTTTCTGCAAAAAAGCCCTGCACAAAACAATGGGGATGCCAAGAGGTGTGGCCCAATATGCAAATGAGTTCCCGCTGAGCTTTTTCTGCAAAAAAGGCCCTGCACAAAACAATGGGGATACCAGGAGGTGTGGCCCAATATGCAAATGAGTTCCTGCTGAGCTTTTTCTGCAAAAAAAGCCCTGCACAAAACAATGGGGATACCAGGAGGTGTGGCCCAATATGCAAATGAGTTCCCGCTGAGCTTTTTCTGCAAAAAAAGGCCCTGCACAAAACAATGGGGATACCAGGAGGTGTGGCCCAATATGCAAATGAGTTCCCGCTGAGCTTTTTCTGCAAAAAAGGCCCTGCACAAAACAATGGGGATACCAGGAGGTGTGGCCCAATATGCAAATGAGTTCCTGCTGAGCTTTTTCTGCAAAAAAGCCCTGCACAAAACAATGGGGATGCCAAGAGGTGTGGCCCAATATGCAAATGAGTTCCTGCTGAGCTTTTTCTGCAAAAAAAGCCCTGCACAAAACAATGGGGATACCAGGAGGTGTGGCCCAATATGAAAATGAGTTTCCACTGAGCTTTTTCTTCCAAAAAAGCCCTGGGGTTATCTGTTTCCACCCACAGAGCATGACTCCCCTTCTCATGCCAGCCTAAAATTCCTCCCATAATCATGCTCTTGGGAGAGAAGGGACACCCCCCCCCCCAAGTTTGGATTAAAGGGCATTTCATGCTACCACATGAGGAGTCATGGAAATCAGACTCCCACATAGACGCTGAGCTGGGATAATAATTGTGCAAGAAGTAGGGTTGCCGCGTCCAACTCAAGAAATATCTGGGAACTTTGGGGGTGGAGCCAGGAGCAAAGGAGTGACAAGCATAATTGAACTCCAAAGGGAGTTCTGGTCATCACATTGAAAGGGACTGCACAACTTTTAAACGCCTTCCTTCCATAGGAAATAATGAAGGATGGGGCACCTTCTTTGGGGGCTCATAGAATTGCACCCCCTGGTCCAATCATTTTGAAATTTGGTGAGTGTTTTGGGAAGAGGCACTGGATGCTATGCTGCAAATGTGGTGCTTCTAATTAAAAAAAAACCAGCACCCCCAGAGCCCCAGATACCCGTGGATCAATTCTTCCATTATTTTCTATAGGAATAAGTCTCCATAGGGTACAATAGAGTGCCCAGCAGACATTCCCCCCACCCGCTTTCTGATGACCCTGGAGGGGGGAAGGGCCTCCAAACTTGGGGATCCCCTGCCCCCACCTGGGGACTGGCAACCCTAGCAAGTAGTTGGGTTGGCTGTATATTCTCCTGCACAGTGTGATTTATGACATTAACTATAGGAGGGGTGGCCAACAGTAGCTCTCCAGATGGTTTTTTGCCTACAACTCCCATCAGACCCAGCCATTGGCCATGCTTGCTGGGGCTGATGGGAGTTGTAGGCAAAAAACATCTGGAGAGCTACCGTTGGCCACCCCTGAACTATAGTGTTATATAACTCTTGTATTTATTATCTCAGTAATCCATATGACAGAACTGCAAGGTGGGACAGTAAAATCTCCATAATCTAGCCTAGATGCTGAGGTTCTGGTAATACTGGCTTTCCAAACAGAGCATAAGTAGTGCAGATTTTATTATATACTTAATGCATTTTTAGCCCATTCTTCCTTCGGGGAGCTCTCCCTTTGTTTCATCTTCACAACAACCCTATGAGATAGGTTTTGCTGAGAGAAAGTCACCAGCCCAGGGTCACACAATACATTTCATGGCAAGTGGGGATGTAAGTGTATACAGAGCCAGGCTTTTTTTGGTAGGAAAAGCCCAGCAGGGACTCATTTGCATATTGGGCCACACCCCCTGACATCACCCTTGTTGCACACAGAGCTTTTTTGGTAGAGAATTCCCAGCAGGAGCTCATTTGCATATTAGGCCACACCCTCTGATACCAAGCCAGCCGGACTTGCGTTCCTGCTAAAAGTGGGGGGGAAGCCCTGATAGAGATTGTTCTTGCATTTGCTGTAACTTTTGAACCAGGCTATAAAGTATCTCTAAGAAAGGTGAAAGGTAATAATTTACAGTATGTCACAGAAGTGAGTACACCCCCTCACATTTTGTAACTATTTACGTATATCTTTTCATGGGACAACACTGAAGAAATGACACTTGGCTACAATGTAAAGTAGTGAGTCTACAGCTTGTATAACACTGTAAATGTGTAAATGAAGTGTAAATGAAGACGGAGGTTCTGTACCTAAGTTCTTGCAGTCTAGGGACGGAGGTTTTATTACCGACCTTTGACTACTTACACCAACACCCAAGGTTAAAAGCTTAGGGGTGCTCTTGGACCCCCCCTTAAATATGGAGGCCCAGGTGGTGGCCACTGCCAGATCAGCCTTCTATCATCTTCGGCTGATAAGACAGTCGGTCCCCTTCCTCGAACGCGACGACTTGGCAACAGTGATCCATGCTATGGTCACCTCAAGACTGGATTACTGCAATGCCCTCTATGTGGGGCTGCCCTTGTCTCAAACCCAGAAGCTTCAACTAGTACAGAATGCAGCAGCCAGGTTGCTATTGGGTCTTCCCTTACGGGAGCACATTCGGCCTGGGCTGAAAGCACTGCACTGGCTGCTTATTGCATACCGGGTTCGTTTCAAGGTGCTTTAAGGCCCTATATGCCCAGGGACCTGCATACCTTAGGGACCGCCTTTCCCCACATGTTCCCCAGAGAGCATTTCGGTCTGGATCACAAAATCTGCTGTCAATCCCTGGCCCTAAGAAGGCCAGGCTGATGACAACTAGAGCCATGGCCTTCTCTGTGGTGGCCCCCCACTGGTGGAACGAGTTGCCTGAAGAAATTAGGGCCCTGCGAGAGCTCATACAGTTCCGCAGGGCCTGTAAGACGGCACTCTTCCACCTGGCATTGTCGGCCACTACAGTCCTAAGGGAATGTCTGAACCGCCTCCTGCAAGCCGCCCTGAAGCAGCAGCGGAAGGGAACGCCTAAGATCTGTTAACAGAGAACATCACTTTGAATTGAAGATCATAGCATCAAAAGGATCAATTTGTATGTCTTAAATGGTTTTATGGCTTTTATGTTTTTATGTGTTTTATACTCATGCCTATGCACGAGCGCATAAGCCACCCTGAGCCCACCTCGGCAGGGAGGGCGGGGTATAAATGGAATTAAATAAATAAATAAAAATGTATGCATTTGTCAGGCTTGTTGGACTGTCCTTATTGCACCAGCCAATGAGCCGCAGCAAAAGCGCAATGCTTCCATCAAAGATCAAGAAACATCCGTACATTTTCATAAAAGAAATTAAAAATGCATGATGATCATTTAAAATTTCTCAAAATAAACGATGATAATGCACCTTGCACTCCAATGGCTAGTTTCTCAGAGTGTAAGGAACAGCCAAAGTGCAAACACTTTACAAATAAAACCAGGCACCAGTACCTGGATACATGCGGGGTTTTGATCACCCATTCAGTTTGCACAAGTGCTGAATATAATAGAATTAGTCAATACAGTTATTGTTTAAAAAGCAAATCCATAATGTACATGGATTGCACTTTCATTCCCTTTGGACTCTTCCACATTCTAATTTTCATCACTTGTGTCTTACTGATTGCTTTGAAATGTGTTTTGATCCCCCTAGTGGTTGATTCGATATTACATTGCTGTATGTCAGCTGTATCTCCCTGCAGTTTAAATCTGAAGGGAGATACACAGAATACACACCAATCTAATATCGAATCAACCACTACAGGGAGCAAAAATGTGCAGAAAAGGCAAACAAGGCACTGAAACAGTAGGGTCACACAAACAATGAAAATGAGAATGTAGAAGAGCCTTGTAACTCGCAAGCAGGGCTGTTGTTATTTTTCAACATGAATGGATTTTCAAAGATCCCTACAAAGAAAGCTTAAATGGCTTGGGGCTCTTTAGCTTGGAGAAACATTGACTGAGGGGGTGACATGATAGAAGTTTACAAGATTATGCATGGGATAGAGAAGGCAGAGAAAGAAGGACTTTCCTCACAATACGAGAACTTGTGGACATTCAATGAAATTGCTGAGCAGTCGGGTTAGAATTGAAAAAAGGAAGTATTTCTTCACCCAAAGGATGATTAACACATGGAATTCACTGCCACAGGAAGTGGTGGCAGCTACAAGCATAGACAGCTTCAAGGGGGGATTGGATAAGCATATGGAGCAGAGGTCCATCAGTGACTATTAGCCACAGCGTATCGTTGGAACTCTCTGTCTGGGGCAGTGATGCTCTGTATTTTTGGTGCTTGGGGGGACACAGTGGGAGGGTTTTTAGTGTCCTGGCCTCACTGGTGGACCTCCTGATGGCATTTGTTTTGGCCACTGTGTGGCACAGAGTGTTGGACTGGATGGGCCATTGGCCTGATCCAGCATTTATTTATTTATTTATTTATTTGGGATTTATATCCTGCCCTTCCCACGAATGGCTCAGGGCGGCTTCCAACAATTAATCAAACTTAAAATTAAACAATTTCAAATATAAAACAGTTAAATAGTTAAACAGTTAAAAACATTAAAACAGAGTAATTCAGTTTCCTGTAAACAGATGGCTGGCCAGTTACCTCAAGTTGTTATCCTAGCTAGATGTAGGCTAGGTATAGGCTAGCCGGAAGAGGGTCGTCTTACAGGCCCTGCGGAACTGCGCCAAGTCCCGCAGGGCCCTCACCTCTTCCGGCAGCTGATTCCACCATACGGGGGCCATGACGGAGAAAGCCCTTTCCCTGGTGGCTTTCAGACGGGCTTCTTTTGGCCCGGGGATAGTGAGGAGATTTTGTGTTCCTGACCTCAGTGCTCTCTGGGGAACATGTGGGGAGAGACGGTCCTTCAGGTAGGCAGGTCCCAGGCCATATAGGGCTTTAAAGGTAATAACCAGCACCTTGTACCGGACTCGGTATATCACTGGAAGCCAGTGCAGAGTCCGGAGACCCGGCTGAATGTGTTCCCACTTTGGGAGACCCAATAACAGCCGGGCATGGCTTCTCTTATGTTCTTATACCTGGGTACCATGCGATGAAATATGTCAAGGAGACTTCTGTGTTGGCTTTGGAAACAGCTGTCCTAAGGAGCCCATTCTTCATGCACGAAAAAAATCCAGTATGATTTGATGAAAGGAGCCCCGTGACACAGAGTGGTAAACTGCAGTGCTGCAGTCCAAGCTCTGCTCATGACCTGAGTTCAATCCCGGCGGAAGCTGGGTTCAGGTAGCCAGCTCAAGGTTGACTCAGCCTTTTTCCATCTAAGGCAGGCAAAGCAGTTGGCTCCCTTCCTAGAGCGCCAAGATCTGGCAATGGTGCTTCATGCAACGGTCACCTCGAGACTGGATTACTGTAATGCCCTCTACATGGGGCTGCCTCTGTGCCGAACCTGGAAGCTGCAGCTGGTGCAGAACGCAGCGGCTAGACTGTTGCTGGGACTCCCTAAATGGGAGCACATACAGCCTGGGCTGCGTGAACTGCACTGGCTGCCAGTTACATACCGGGTTCGTTACAAAGTGCTGGTCATTACCTTTAAAGCCCTATATGGTCGAGGACCTGTCTACCTTAGGGACCGTCTCTCCTCATATGAACCCCAGAGAGCACTGAGGTCAGCCGGGAAAAACCTGCTGACTATCCCCGGACCGAGAGAGGTGAAGCTGCAAAGCACCCGTAACCGGGCCTTCTCCTCTATAGCCCTGAGCCTATGGAACCAACTTCCAGAGGAAATGCGGGCCCTGCGGGACCTAGAACAGTTCCGCAGGGCCTGCAAGACCTTCCTCTTCAGACTGGCCTTCCCTGATGAAAATGGAAATTGCGAAGGAAACCGCCATCAGAAAAAGTAACATAGCACTAGCACTTTTAAAAATTAACTAATTTAATTTTAAAGCTTAACCAGATTTTAACTAAATGCTGATAATGTTTAATGTAGTTTTATTTACTTGTATAATTTAACTCTGAACCACGTTGTTAGCCGCCCTGAGCCTGCTCCGGCGGGGAGGGCGGGATACAAATAAAATTTGTTGTTGTTGTTGTTGTTGTTCCATCTTTCTGAGGTCGGTCAAATGAGTACCCAGCTTGCTGGGGGTAAAATGTAGATGACTGGGGCAGGCAATGGCAAACCACCCCCGTAAAAAGTCTGCTCTGAAAACGTCATGATGTGACATCACCACATGGGTCAGTAATGACTCGGTGCTTGCACAGGGGACTACTTTTACCCTTTTTTCCCCCAAGAAAGAAAGAAAAAAACATGACATGGACTCATAACTGTGTATTGTTTAATCTTAAAAGGCTTGTTTTCCCAAATCCAGCAATGCTACATTAAATACTTCAGTGTGATCCTTGGAAAACACTAATTAAGAGAGGAGAGTGGAATGATTTTCTTAATTTAAAAAAGAATATCCTTTCTGGGAATCAAATAAACGCAAGACTAATGTAAGGCAGTAGAACCCTGGCCACATACATTCCTCTCCTGAATGCTTCCATATTGGGGAGCAGGTATGGTTCAAGTCAGGGGTGGGATTCTATCAGGAGCTCTTTTGCATATTAGGCCACACACCCCTGATGTAGCCAATCCTCCAAGAGCTTACAATGCTCGTTTTTGTGAGCTCTTGGAGGATTGGCTACATCAGGGGTGTGTGGCCTAATATGCAAAGGAGCTCCTGCGAGAATTCCACCCCTGGTTCAATTCAAGAAATGACAGCATCCCGTATGAAATTGCTTCAAAGAAAGGGGAGGGGGGAATAAAATAAAAGAAGACAGAACTTTAATTTGGTACTTGCTCTCAGCTGCTAGGACATTGTATGTGCAGTTGTGGAAGCAAGAAAAAATACCAGAGAAATGGGATTGGATTGTAAAAGTTATGACATGGAGTGAAATGGACAAGTTGACAAGAACCTTAAGAGACTATGATTTAGAACTATTTAAGATGCAGTGGAAAAAGTTCAGAAGATACGTAGAAAAAAAGTAGAAAATAAAAGGACATTGGACAATTATTGATAATAAGTAAGTACAAGAGGGAGGAGGATATTAATTTTGGTTCTTATTAATTAAGGGTACCTTTAATATTAAGATTTTAAGTATATAACACCAGCGGGGGTCAAGTAATGGGGGGAGGGGTGGGTAGAAAGTAATATATGGGATAGATTAAAAAAAAGGTAATTATTAATGAAGTAAGAAATTGAAATTTATTACCATATGTTACTAATAAAATTGTTTGAAAACCAAAGAAAGGGAGGGGGGGAAACCTCAGCAAATATGATAGATTTTCAAGGTAACATAGTTTATAATACACTTGAAATATAACATTTGTGTGAATACTGAGACATAAGTGCTAAGAACGTAGAACCCTTTGTAAACACAGGATCTTCAGCACCCTTTAGAAAGGATACTTATCTTGACCTGAAACAAATCCTACTCTAGGGTTCATAGTAAAGCAAAGGAAGGGAAGACTATAGAATTCCCTGAAGGACATACACAACTTTCTTCTTTCTCTTTTTGCTTTGCAGAGAATATTCCTGCTACTGCTGAGTGGGCAAATCAGCAGGCCCAACAAATCAATGGACCGGGATGGGTGTGTGTCCAAACACTTGTGTCCCTTAAAGCTCAGCAAATGCCAGAGAGATTTAATGCACACAATTGCACTAAATAGCATCACCTAATAATCACTGTGCAGATCTGGAATCACATAGCCTAGCCCAGGGTTGGCCAAGCTTGCTTATCGTAAGAGCCACATAGAATAAATGTCAGATGTTTGAGAACCGCAAGATGAGGAAGGAAGGAAGGAAGGAAGGAAGGAAGGAAGGAAGGAAGGAAGGAAGGAAGGAAGGAAGGAAGGAAGGAAGGAAGGAAGGAAGGAAGGAAGGAAGGAAGGAAGGAAGGAAGGAAGGAACTTTAAATGCATTCTCCAAGCCAACAGCTGGCTTTGCTTGGAGAAGTAATTTAAAGAGACAAATGCCTTCTCCAAGGAGGTGGCAGTGACCTCACGAGCCACACAATATGTGTGAAAGAGCCACAATTTGGCCACCCCTGGTCTAGCCCAATTTCATCAGATCTCAGTAGATAAACAGGGCTGGTCCTTGGAAGGGAGACCACCAAGGAAGACTCTGGAGAGGAAGTCAAAGTCCAACCACCTCTGCTTCTCACTTGCCTTGAAAGTCCCTTGCTAAGGGATAGCTAAACAGGGTTGGTCCTTGGAATGGTGAGCACCAAGGAAATTAAAAAAAAAAATCTTTAATTGTGTTTTTCTGTGTCCTTTATAAACTTTCTATTTCCACTAGCTGGGATTACACTTTATGACGCTCATGCGACAGCTCAACAAAGCCACATTTCTGTCAGATCCGGCCCTCATAACAAAAGAGTTCGACACCCCTGTGGGTATTCAAGGCAAGCGACATTCAGAGTTGGTTTGCCTTTGCCTGCCTCCGTGCCACGATAACCCTAGTATTCCTTCAAAGTCTCCCATACAAATACTAGCCAGGGTTAGCTTCCAAGATCTGACAAGAACAGGCTAGTCTGGGCCATCCGTATCCAGACAGTAAATTGTTAGGTGATGTCGTTTAGTTCATTTGTACGTATTAAATCTCCCACAAAGATCTAAAAAAATAGAAAAAGGAGTCAAAGCTCACTTAGCCGCAAACTTTCACACATGCTGAATATCGCACTTTCAGTCCACTTTGAATCCACTTTCAATGTACTTTGCAACTGATTTTGACTGCGTGAAATGACAAAATCCACTCACGGACAATCACTAATGTGTACTGGAAGTTGATTGAAAGTGCGTTATTTAGCATTTATGAAAGCATGAAGGGAGCTTTGACTCACAAAAACCTATACCTTGTCAGTCTTTCAGGTGCTACTGGACTCAAATCTTGTTCTGCACTCTTTTTAGCAAAACCTTGGCTACAGATAGATTTGACAGCTTGAAACCCTTTCTTTTGTAATGTCTTCTAAAAGGGAAATTCTAATTTGCAACTTCTCCCTGCTTGAGGCCTACCACCTCCTTGCAAGGACATTAGCAGTTCCCTCAAATCAAGATTCTGGCTTTCTCCCTCAGGCATCTGGTAGACCACCAACTCTGGGTTGGGAAACTCCTGGGGATGTTAGGAGTGGAGCCTTCCCTTTTTCTTTTCCTTTCTGTGACCACCCGGTATCCTGTGACATGTTCTTCACAAAGCTCCGCCAACAACCAAGTTCACCAGGTTTAGGGACTGCTGGGGAAAGGGAAAATGGGGAAGGATTTGTCTCTAAAAGCTCCTTTTGCTGATAATTCAAGAGATCCGATCCGTAGTCTTGAGCTTTAACTTTGACCTTCTCCACTCATATTTATAAATAACCATGATTTAATGTAAGAAATAAAATACCCTTCATGTGAAAACCAAATCACATGATGTTACAAAAGCTACTATTCTAAGAGTGCCAAACATTAAGCTCCTATTTTTTTGGGTCACAAGACTGAGGTAAGGTCTGAGAAATTGATTCAGTAGGACCTATCCTCAAGTAGGGTTGCCAGCACTGGGTTGAGAAATACTTGAAGATTTGGAGGGGTGGAGCCTGAAGAAGGCTAGGTTTGGGGATAGGAAGGAAGGCCTGACACAATGTCATAGAGCCCTCCCTCCAAAGCAGCCATTTTCTCCAGGGTAACAGGGGTCTTTCATCTGAGGTCTCCAGGCCGCACCTGGAGATTGGAGCAATTGACTAACTGCATGTAGTATATTCTTTTTGAGCATTGGGTAAGCTGTGTTTCTCTCGGGTATGGTTTGTGTTTTTTGAATTTCTGTAAGCAGTTTATCTCTATGTGTGAATATATATTTTTCGTTCCAGATTATTGAAGTATTTTGATCAGAGAGAGTTGATATCGAAACACACAACTTCTGCCTGGGGAACGTGTTATCAAATATACTTCTTATTCCAACTTGAGTCTTCACTACACCGCAACATGGTTGTTTTGAGAGTCCTTCGGCAATAACTTGGTTTCTCCACGGAATGGTCTGCGTGTCAACACTGCTACACTATAGCAGCCCTTTTGGGTGGACACTCTAAGTGACTCTGGTTTTTGTATGATTTGTAATGAGTTCAATGTGTTTTCATAAATGGGGAGCATTTAAAAATAGGCTTAACGCTTTAAATGCATTTATAACTTTATCACTTAGCCTTAAAGTAAACGTATCTTGGCATTGAGCTTTTGTAAGTGTTTGTAGCTTATTGTTAGTCTTCAGAGACTTCTTGAGAGATTTTGCATCTCTTTTGAACACGGTTCTCTCTAGGTTCTCAGCTATACTGTGTTTTTCCTGTTTGGGTTACCCCCCTGGAAATTGGCAACCCTACTCCGAAGTCAAGAAAGCTAGGCTTGGGGAATGAATCCATACCGCACCAATCAAAGCCGCCCATCTTCGCTCCCAGGGAAGTCCACAGCAAGGATGCATGAAAGGAAGGCAGAGCGCTTTATTCCCTTTCGATTCTGTTTAATTCCACTCCAAGAAAGATGTACTACATGTCCGTCTTCCCCGGTCAAAGAGGAATCGCCCCTGTAAAAGAGCTCCGGTTTGGAAAAAGAGTGAGTAAAATTAACCTGGCAAAAATTACGCCACAGAGCCCTAACAAAGGCATTTGAGGAAAGCAGCGCTAGAGAAAGTCAGGCGTTCAAGCTTACACAATTGGTCAATAACAGAGATGGGTGCAGAAAGGGAAATCCCAGTTCGGTTCACGAACTGAACCAGCTCGATTCCTGAACCGGTTTGCGAACCGGTTCACATACTGGTTTGAATGAAAAATGCCCCCCTCAGGGGCTCCAAAAACAAGAGTGGATCTCCAGCTGACTCTCCTCTACATGCCCACCAAGTTTGGTAAAGGTAGGATTTGGGGGGTCTAAGTCACAAGGTGCCCCCAGACAATGATTTTCAATCACTTCCTAGTCCTGATCTATTGGTGGGGGTGATGGAAGTTGCATGAATGGATTTCTTCCAGATATACAATCCTTCACGTGAAAACATCTAGGATGTTGGGTCTGCTAACCTTCAGTTCTTCAGCTTTGCCTCTGCCTCTCACCCGATTTATGCCTTCCAAGCACTGATAATGTCACAATGCCTTAAAGCAGGGGTGTCAAACATGCAGTTCGGGGGGCTGAATCAGGCCCTCGGAGGACTCCTATCAGGCCCGCAAGCAACTGGCTGTTGTCTGCTTCCTTCTCCCTATATCTTGCTTCCTTCTGCATAACAGTTTGCTTTGCCAGGCTTGCTCAATCACACAGGAGCTACAGAACAAAATCTCTATTTTCTCCATTGGCTGAGGTTCCTCCCTTGGGGAGGAAAGTCGGAGGAAAAACTTGCTTTGCCAGGCTTTCTCAATCGCACAGCAGAGCTACTGAGCCAAGCCTCTCTTCCTTCTATTGGCTGAGGCTTCTCCCCCTCAGTCCCCTGGGGAAGGAAGGAAAGAGCCAGAGTTTCCTTTGCCCAGTTCCCTGGATCCCATGGGAGAAATACAAAGAAAGCATCTTTAAGACCAGTGAGTGCTAACATTTTAAGCATGTTTTAAGTTTATATATATATATGTGTGTGTGTGTGTGTGTGTGCTTGTCTGTGTTCCTTATAAAATTTATATTTTTGCTTTGTTGTTGTTCAGTTGCACAGTCGAGTCCGACTCTTTGCGACCCCATGGACAAAGTCACGACAGGCCCTCCTGTCTTCCACCATCTCTGAAGTCTGCTCAAATTCGTGTTTGTTACATCAGTAACACTGTCCAGCAATCTCATCTTTTGCCATCCCCTTCTTCTTTTGCCTTTTGTCTTTCCTAGCATCAGGATCTTCTCCAGGGAGTTCGCCCTTCTCATTGGTGGCCAAAGTATCTGAGCTTCAGCTTCAGCATCTGACCTTCCAGGGAACGGTCTGGGTTGATTTCCCTTAGGACTGACTGATTTGATCTTCTTGCAGTCCAAGGGACTCTCAAGATTCTTCTCCAGCACCACATCTCAAAAGCATCTATTCTTCTGCCTTCGGCCTTCTTTATGGTCCAGCTCTCACAGCCGTAAATTATTACTAGGAATACCATCGCTTTGACTATACGGACTTTTGTTGACAGGGTGATGTCTCTGCTTTTTATTATACTGCCCAGGTTCACCATAGCTGTCCTCCCAAGAAGCAAACATCTTTTAATTTCATGGCTACAGTCACCATCTGCAGTGATCTTGGATCCCAGAAATGTGAAGTCTGTCACTACTTCCATGTCTTCCCCTTCCATTTGCCAAGGTGTGATGGGGCCAGATGCCATGATCTTGGTTTTTTTGATGTTGTGTCTCCAGCCTACTTTTGTGCTCTCCTCTTTCACCCTCAACAAGAGGTTCTTTAGGTCCTCCTCACTTTCTGCCATTAGAGTAGTGTCATCTGCATATCTGAGGTTATTGATGTTTTTCCTGGCAATCTTAATTCCTGCTTGTGCTTCATCCAGGCCAGCATTCCGCATGATGTCCTCTGCATATAAATTAAATAAGCAGGGTGACAATATACATCCTTATCAAACTTCTTTTCCTATTCAAAACCAATCAGTTGTTCCACATCCCATTCTGACAGTTGCTTCTTGACCCTTATACAGGTTTCTCAGACATGTGAGGTGGTCTGGTACTCCCATCTCTTTAAGGACTTGCCACAGTTTGTTGTGATCCACACAATCAAAGGCTTTAGCATAGTCAATGAAGCAGAAATGGACGTTTTTCTGATACTTCCGTGCTTTCTCCATAATCCATAGAATGTTGGCAATTTGATCTCTAGTTCCTCTACCTCTCCGAAACCCAACTTGAACTTCTGGTAGTTTCCAATCTACATATTGCTGAAGCCTAGCTTGTAGGATCTTTAACATGACCTTGCTGGCATGTGAAATGAGTTCAATGGTGTGATAGTTTGAACATTCATAGAATCATAGAATCAGAGTTGGAAGGGACCTCTAGGGTCATCTAGTCCAACCCCTGCATAATGCAGGAAACTCACAAACACTTCCCCCTAAATTCACATGATCTTTATTGCTGTCAGATGGCCATCTAGCCTCTGTTTCAAAACCTCCAAGGAAGGAGAGCCCACCACCTCCTGAGGAAGCTTGTTCCACTGAGGAATCGCTCTAACAGTCAGGAAGTTCTTCCTAATGTTGACCCGTAAACTCTTTTGATTTAATTTCAACCCATTGGTTCTGGTCCTACCTTCTGGGGCCACAGAAAACAATTCCACACCATCCTCTATATAACAGCCCCTCAAGTACTTGAAGATGGTGATCATATCACCTCTCAGCCGCCTCCTCTCCAGGCTAAAGTTCCCCAGCTCCTTCATCCTTTCCTCACAGGACTTTGTCTCCAAACCCCTCACCATCTTCGTCACCCTCCTCTGGACCTGTTCCAGCTTGTCTATATCCTTTTTTTGCTGTCTGTAAGGAGCTTCTCCATCTTTGACTGCAGAGTATATAATCAAACTGATTTTTGTGTTGCCCATCAGGTGATGTCCACATGTAGAGTTGCCTTTTAGGCTGTTGGAAGAGGGTGTTCGCTATGACCAGCTTGTTCTCTTGACAAAACTCTATTAGCCTTTGCCCAGCTTCATTTTGTTCTCCAAGGCCAAACTTGTCAGTTGTTCCGGTCACCTTTTGACTTCCTACTTTGGCATTCCAGTCCCCTATGATGAGGAGGGCATCTTTTTTTGGTGTTAATTCTAGAAGGTGTTGTAGATCTTCATAGAACCGGTCCACTTCAGCCTCTTCTGCATCAGTGGTTTGGGCATAGACTTGGATTACTGTGATATTGAATGGTTTGCCTTGGATATGGACCGAGATCATTCTGTCATTTTTGAGATTGTATCCCATTTCTGCCTTCCCCACTCTCTAGTTAACTATAAAAGCCACACCATTTCTTCTACAGGACTCTTGCCCACAATAATAGATGTAGTGATCCTCTGAGTTAAATTCACCCATTCCCGTCTATTTTAGTTCACTGATTCCCAAGATGTCAATATTTTTTGCTATCTAATCTTAAATAGGAATACACATGCCCTGCCCTGACATGGCTTGGACCAACCTGACATGGTCCGGCCCAACAAGGTCTCATTTATGTCAGATCCATCCCTCATAACAAATGAGTTTGACACCCCTGCCTTAAAGGGTTGTTACTCTCACTTCAACAAATCTCAGGTGATTTTGAGGGAAGTCCCTGGGGAGGGCAGAGTTTGAGGAGGATGTTATGCTGTTTCTGGGTGGGGGAGGTCAGCAGTGGGAGGGCTTCTTGTGTCCTGGCCCCACTGATGGACCTCCTGATGGCACCTGGATTTTCGGCCACTGTGTGACACTGTGTTAGACTGGATGGGCTATTGGCCTGATCCAACGTGGCTTCTCTTATGTTCTTAGATATGGAGAAATTCCTAGAGGGTCATTATGAAAGTCATTTTTGGGACATTTCTTCTCTTCTTCCACCTTAGCTTTCCATTATGACTTTACCCCTCCTTGTGGACCAGTTCTTACTTTACATTGTATACAAGTTGGCTCTGGATTTCCCACCCCATCTCAGATGGGACACAGCCACCTAGGTGGGTTCTCAGTTCCTGTACATGTAGTGCCCTATCTGGATTAGTACCATGGGGCATACAGAGAAGAGGCTGCAGCTTTTCCACCCCTACCTCCACACCCCATATCATTTCCCCAGCCTGAAACAGTCCCAGGGAACACATGGGTTCCACCAAATAGCATCCCCTGGGACTGTTTCATGTATTAATTGGTTGATCATATTTCACAGTAAGAGGTTTTCACTTCCTATTGGTCAGTAGTTGCAACCCCATGCAATCATATGCAATTCCAGTGCCTGCGTCTCACGCAGTGCAGTGTTTGCTTTCCCCAATCCCCATCCCTGTTTACCTCCCTGGAACACGGTGGCTATAGTGAAAACTCCGTAGATTATACAAATGCCAATGCAAATGTTTAGCTCTAGCAATTTAATTTCTGTAAACAAACATTAATCCTTTCAAGTCATGGGCTCGACAGTGTTTACTTCACGACGTGTGCCTCCGTCAGATCTATATTAAGAGGGAAGGTGCTGAACCCTACCTGTGCCGCTACAGGTATCTCAGGATCCTTCTGTGAAAAATGGACCTTTTGAAGCCTGAAATCAGAGCCTGCATCAAAGCTGTGCGGGTAACTGTAAGCAAAGAGAAAATGTGCTGTATTCATTCAACATCAAACTCCAATATGAGTATGAAAAAGGAACGAGCCAAAACTTCAGTACGGGAAAGGAAACCAGCTAGACCTGATATGTTTGTTTTTGATCACCTCGTTACAGTTAAGCTGAACAACAGGCATTGGGAACCGGCATGCATTAAGTGTGCTCTCTCCGATAGCACAAAGTTCATCTAGTAAAGCAAAACTGTGATCCAATATGCCGATGAAATCCTACTTCAAACTGAAATTCAGAAATACGGGAGCTCCTTAGTAGGGAAGTTCAAGAAATTCTTTCTTCATGAGGATTCACTAAGGTCACATATCTGTGTGTCTCCTGGGGTTGTGTTCTAGCTCAGAGAAATAATGGAGTTTGGTCATGACTGAAGAATGAGGCATCCTGATAATCAAAAGATGTTTATAACATAGAGAATAGGTCTTCTTCTAGAAGAAGTCTGGTCCTTTATGTGATCAGGTCATTCTTATCACGCATACACTAACCACTCACATCTTCACTGCAGCAGAATCCTATTTTAAAATCAAGACTCCATTCTCTGGAAAAGAACTTTTCAATAAATGTTTATGGATGTGTTGTCAAGTTTCAACTGACTTATGGTGACCCCAGCAAGGGGCTGTCTAGGCAAGTGAGAAGAAGAGGTGGTTTGCTGTGGCCTTCCTCTGCAGAGTTTTCCATGGTGGTCCTCCATCCAAGGACCCAGCCTTTATAGCTTCCAAGATCAGACAAGATCAAGCTATGTTGTACCATTTGAGCCACTTTGCTGTAGCGATTAATTGTGCGGACTCTTATCTGGGAGAACCAGGTTTGTTTCCCCACTCCTCCACTAGCAGCTGCTGGAATGGCCTTGGATCAGCCAAAGCTCTTGAAAGGGCAGCTGCTGTGAGAGTTCTCTCAGCCCCACTCACTTCACAGGGTGTCTGTTGTGGAGGGAGAAGATATAGGAGATTGTAAGCCACTCTGTGACTCTGATTCAGAGAGAAGGGCGGGGTATAAAACTGCAGTCTTCTTCTTCTTCTTCCACATTCCTTTCAGGGAATATTTCCTTACATTACTTCATTAATCTATTTTATAAGGATTTTATTCTTTTTTTTTAATTATCATTGGGCTTTTCCGTACTCCCATTTTCATCATGTGTAAGTTCCTGTTGGTTTGGAGATTCCACCACCACCACCACTGTTCCACACATGTTTTGCTCTTAGTTATTGATTTTATATGACAGCGGTTTATGTCCAGCATAAAAAAACTGCTGCTTAGATCTGCAGGGGGATAAGCCAGACATAAACTGATCTATTATTGAACTGACCACTAGAGGGAGCCAAACATGTACAGAACTGGGGCAGAAGCTAGAGAAACAGAACCTCACAAGTGAGGGAAATAAGAATGTTGGAAAAAACGACAACACTATTGGCTTGTTTTTTAATTTGTATCACCTTGGTGTGTGGCCTATGCAAATGAGTTATGAAAATGTGTTGTGCTAATGAGTTCTGGTACCTCCTCTTCTATGAAATGACCCCTGTCAGAACAGCATTCCTGGGGCTCAGTGGCAGAGCGGCTGCTTGGCATGCAGAAGGTGCCAGGCTCAATCTGGGGCATCTTCAGTTTAAAAAGGATCACATAAGGCATGATGTGAAGGACCTCAGCCCGAGACCCTGAAGAGCTGCTGCCAGTCTCCGTAGAGAATGGACTAAGGGTCTGAGTTAGTATAAGGCAGCTTCATGTGTTCATGTGTCTTACTGGACTCGACCATTTGTCCTCCTTGGCAAACTCCCATCTCCACTGCTCTGGCTCCCACCCTTGCTTGTCGGAGTGGTGGGAGCAGGGTTATTTAATTTTAAGCAGGAATGCACCAGAACACAGTTCTGGCTGGCTTGATGCCAGGGGTGTGTGGCCTAATATGCAAATGAACTCCTGCTGTGCCTTTCCTACAAAAAAGCTCTGTGCAAAACAATGGTGACACCAGTGGGGTGTGGCCTAATATGCAAATGCTCTCCCAGAGCCCATAAGGGCCCTGCGGGATCTCTTTCCGCAGGGTCGGCAAAACTGAACTGTTCCGACAGGCCTTTAATATCTAACTGGGAGAGGACTGCCACCCCACATAATTATAGAGCTACGATACTATATGATCACCATCAAGAAAGAAGAACCCGCCAATACTGAAGTGGTACAGCACCACGGAATGGTTTCAAATTGTAACTGTATTTTCTTGGTTTTAAATTGTAAATAGAAATGTCTGTTAGTCGCCCTGAGTCCACTTGCGGAGAGGGTGGGATAGAAATTGAAGGTAATAAATAATAAAAAATAAAATAAATTAGTCCCTGCTGGGCTTTTTCTACAAAAAACCCCCCAATCCCTGTAAAATATACCCTAACATGTCTAATAAGTGTTGGAAATGTACTAAGCAGATTGGGTCGTTTTACCATATGTGGTGGACTTGTGAAGTTGTAAGACTATTGGAAGATGGTCCATGAACTAATACAGAAAATTCTGAAGATACAGATTCAATTTAAACCAGAGCTATTTTTTATTGAACATATATCCTAGTAATTACATGAAAGAAACAAGACATTTATTGGCACACATTAATACAGCAGCTAGAATTCTTTTGGCACAGAAGTGGAAGCTCCAGGAAATTCCCACGAGAACAGACTTGACAAGGAAAATTCTGAGATGGACTATTTATCCCAGCTGCTAGCTAGGAAATCTAAGGAAGAAGCAAGAAAATATTGGATGAAGTTTTATACCTGGTTAGATTCTTAAGACTCTCTGGTGTGAATTGTTACTTTCTGTTTTCCAAGCACTTTATACTTTATTCAGATTCCCATGATATAGCTTAAAGTGATATTAATATTTGATAATATCTGTTTTTAAGGAAATAGCATCATGCAGTTAAATTATATTTGTATTGATTCTTTATTTCCAATTCTTATCTCTTTCTTCTGTCTCTTTTTCACTTTGGAAAACTAATTTAAAAAAACACACACACAGAGACCAGGGGAATTCCTGCAGCATTGCATGATGTGATTCCCCCAGTCAATGCCCCCCCCCAAGTGCTCCCACTCAGAAAAGGCTCCTTCCTGGCAACCCTAACAGAGCTCTCCAGAAAACCCACACTAGAATGACAATGTTGCGACAAAATCCCAGGCAGAGGAGTCCGGAAACAGATGTGTTACTGCCCTGCGGTAGCAGAGAGAGTACGTTTCATGTTCAAATGTGGTAGATCTCTTACCTAATCCCGCGAGTGAGGATTACTCGTGTTGTACACCTTGACCTTTGCATAGTTTACTCCCCGTGAAGCCTGTATCTTCTTCTGTACCTCACTTTTCTATTATAGCCCCAGAGAGCTGGCACATAGCTAGTTAGGTCATGCACACGTGGCACTGTGAACAAGCGACTTGGCCCACGTCAGCCTGTGTGCTGTTGAAAAGGACTGAGCCCTGCCAACCCCCCCTGAAAACTCCAGTGGCCTCTTGGGGGCTTTTGGAAAGACAAGAAAAAACACTTAAGAACTGTTGGGGACTCCCATCTATAATTCATCAGCTGGCCTCTCTTTCCTGTACTATCTGGAGCTTTTAGGGAATGCTCTTTTTCATCAGTCTTGAATTATTTTTGGAAAGGCGGAGGGGAATGCAGTGTAGCTTATTTGTCATAGTTCTGTCTTTCTCTGTGTCTCCCACCTGAATCTAAATCTTTCATGTTCCATTGTGATGGATATGGGTTTGGTGCATGTGTGTTAAAGGTATTCTACTCAACCTCTCTCTCTTCTAACCCCTCCCCGTCAATGTCACCTTTGTATATAGCAAGAATGTCCTTGGTAAATGCTTGATGCATAGATCCTTTTGTTTTGTTTTGTTTTTCATTCACACTTATGCAAATCCCAGGTTTCTCTGCAGCCTAGTTAGGGGGTCATTTCATGGAAAAAGAGGTGCCAGAGCTCATTAGCACAACTCATTTGCATATAGAATTGCAAAAACTAATCAGCGCTGCAAATACATCTTGCTCCCCTTTGGATTTTGGAATTTCCCCGCCTATTGGTCATCTGCCCTCTTATCTATCAACGCTTCATGTTCCACAACTGTGTAGCAGAGCATTTACTCTTGCCAGATGTAACACTATCCCATCAGCAGTTACTTATGGTAGATATATATAAAAAAATCCCACTCAAAGACTTTGTCCATGCAACTTAAAACAAGTTGATTTGTTGTTCCATATTCTTCTTTATTGCTCCCAATATGATGCTATTGGCCTTAGGTTTCGAGACCCAATTCTGCTCAATATGACAAGTTGTTCAGATGCTGCAAAGGAGTGAATGATTTGTCATCTAAAATAACTGAAAAGGTTGCTCTGTTCTTGAATCTGGTAATCAAGGATCGATTGTCCAAATGTATAGCTGTATATGACTGGTTTATTTTGTTATTTCGGTATCTCTTTTTTGCCTTATTTATAATCTGATATATGGCAATAAAGGCTTGTGTTTGTTTTGTTAACTTATTTGCATAGGCCACACACCCCTGACAGCACCGGAAAGTGGACTAAATTATATCAACTTAACACCTACCTTAAAAAGCTTCTTGAATTAGAATTGTCCCCAATAACACCTTACAGCCATCATACTTTTTAAATTACTTTCTCCTATGTGGCCGTAGCGGCGTGATGATTTACATCTGTCTGCTTTATCTGTTTTGGTTATTTCCCCATTTTTATGGGGGGGAAATATTGGAAAGTTTGTCAAATCTTAGAGTTCAACCAAGTTCTCACAGGGGTCTTGAACAATGGAGCACAGAAGCAAGTATTGGGGGAAGGGGTGTAAGAAAGAAAGACCACAATAAAATTTAGAGGTTCCGGAGCTCCTCTCCTATGAGCTCTTGCCCAAAATGTGACCTGCTGCTCACCAGAGCTGAAATTTAGGAGCTGTTCATGAAAAACCTTGAGCCGGTTCAGTGGGCTACTCATTCAACAAATTTAAACAATACAGCAGCATTTTACGCACACACATTTTTGCACACATGCCTCTATAGCTTATTGTTTAAATAAAAAGCAAGCCAATCTGTTAACACAGCCATAAACAAACACTATGTGGATTTAAAAAAAAACTTACTATTTTGGTGCTCATTTAAGTCCAGATGCAGTTATGTTAATGGCCACCATCCATCTGTTTGTATTGACAACATTTTTGCAATTACACTGCAAGAACCACTCAAGGGGCGGGGAGGGGGGGGCAATAAGGTAATCTAAAAGCAAGGAGTCCAAACGGGGCCAAAATTTATTGTGTGATCAAATCATAAAGAAACCAATGTTAGTAAGCATAGCCAGGCCTCAGATTCAGCAGGAGCTCACAGGAGCGCAGCTCCTGAACCTTTCTGAGGGTCCCCCCTCTTCCTCCCCACCTACCTTGTCCATCGAATAGTAGGTGCAGCTGCATAACAATCCCTGGATTAGGAGAGCGGGCAGCCAGCCAGCCACCAAGAGCTTTGCCACGCCCCCAGCAGCCCTCATGAGCCCCTGGAGAAGCCGCTCTGAGACTCCGATTCAGAGAGAAGGGTGTCTGTCTGTCTGTCTGTCTGTCTGTCTGTCTGTCTATCTCTCTCTCTCTCTCTCTCTGTCTATCTGTCTTTTTCTTTTTCTTCCCCCACCTACCAGTGTCTGGTGCAGAAGGTTCCATCCCCAAATCTCCAGGAGTTTCCCAACCAGGATGTGGCAATCTTACCCCATCCCCAACCAAGGAGACTGTAAACCAATCTGAAACTCTGATTCAGAGAGAAGGGTGGGGTATAAATTCTTCTTCTTCCTCCTCTTCTTCCTCCTCCTCCTCCTCCACCACCACCACCAGTGTCTGGGGCAGAAGGAACCGGGCAACGCTAGATAATTCCCAGCTGGAGGTTTCCTGCCTTTCTGTTCTTTTCAAAATAGGCTTAATCTTTTTTTTTGAGAATGTGGGGACAAATTGTGGAGTGCTCTTTCTCTCGGTACACAAAGCCTTTCCCAAAACACATTTTAAAAAGCTTTCTCTGTCTGACTGGTTTTCCATGGAACGACATTGCTTAGATTCGAGCCTCTCATTTGCGATCGTACGAAGAGCAAGCTTTCATCTCTCCCTTTCATAATGCGCCGGTCTTAAGAAGCCCCTGCAGTCCTGTGTTAAGAAGCCATTCAATTCATTTGCAATCTTAATGACTAAAGAAAAATAATAATGAAAATGATGATTGCTTGTTTGTTAACGAAGGGATGCTGTGGTTAGCCACTGGAAAGACTATTAAGCATCATAAAATTGCCCTTGAAGTTTGACACTTCAGCTATCTCATGTGACGTGCGATGTATCCATTTGCAAAGGAAGTAAAAGAGGCGAGAGGAGGGAGGGAGGGAGGGGGGGGAACGCTATTACCAATTACCGCACGGCGATTCATTAGATAGTTCACAAAGATTATTTAAGGAAGAGATGAAATATCGAGGCAAATAAGACTAATTAAAGGTACAAGGGGATTAAATCATGGAAAGGTGACCTTTGTCCAATTTCAGCCTGTCAGAATTAGTAGACAGAACATTACTAAGCAATTGCAGCATTGATAATCTCCTAACAACATGAATGTAAAAACCACCATGCTGGTTCACAGCACAGGTAAAGTGTTTGATCTCCACCAGCGACCTGGCAGAGACCTTGGGGGGAAAGTAAGAACCCTGTTCTGTCTTTCTAGCACCTGCCAATCAGAAGTCTGCAGTCTCTAGTTATCTAGGGCAGGGGTGGTCAATGGTAGCTCTCCAGATGTTTCTTGCCTACAGCTCCCATCAGCCCCAGCCAGCGTGGCCAATGTCTGGGGCTGATGTGAGTTGTAGGCAAAAACATCTGGAGAGCTACCGTTGGCCACCCCTGATCTAGTGGCATTGATCCTAAGTCTGGAAGGGCAGGGTTTTTTTGTAGCAGGAACTCTTTTGCATATTAGGCCACACCCCTCCCTGATGCAGCCAATCCTCCAAGAGCTTACCGGGCTGTTAGTAATAAGGTAAGGGTAGTCCGCTGTGCAAACACCAGTTATTTCCAACTCTGGGGTGATGTCGCATCATGATGTTCTCACAGCAGACTTTTTACAGGGTGGTTTGCCATTGCCTTCCCCAGTCATCTACACTTTCCCCCGAGCAAGTTGGGTGCTCATTTTACCGACCTCGGAAGGATGGAAGGCTGAGTCAACCTTGAGCCGGCTACCTGAACCCAGCTTCCGCTGGGATCGAACTCAGGTCGTGAGCAGAGAGCTCGAACTGCAGTACTGCAGCTTTACCACTCTGTGCCACAGCTCTTAGTACAGGGCCTACAATAAGCTCTTGAAGGATTGGCTATATCAGGGGTGTGTGGCCTGATATGCAAAGGAGTTCCTGCTACAAAAAAGCCCTCCCCAAAACCCACCTACCAAAGCATCCAGGTATTTTCCAACACAGACCTGGCAACCATAGGCCCTGGACTCAAGTAGCAGTCATGATGACATGTGAACTCCTACAGCGCCTGTTTTTCTTTTCCTAAAGAAACTAAGCTGCTTTGACCATTGCGGGGGGTGTGAAGAAGTAAATGCATTCAAAACGCATCCCATGCCATGGAACGTTCTGCCTATTAAGGCAATTTCTAAATGCTTTCTGCAGCATTTCCAAAATATCTTCAATTCACCTCAGGCAATGCAAACTGCGTGTTGCTTCAGGTGCTACACGAAGATACAACTCATTCTACTTGTTGTAAAAAAAGAGAAATATGTCACCTACTAAATAGATTCTAACGGGGAGCCAACCAGAAATTTCTAATCCTGTCACAAAAAGTGACACAAGTTGGTAAATACACCCAGCAAGTCTATAATTAGCCGTTTTCTTCTTTGAGGTATCATCTCTCTGTCATCAGTTTTCTTCTCCTACGCGAATAAATAGACATGCCCCCTGCTGTTTTTGTTCCAGACGACGGTTAGGATATTGTTTCCATTTTCTCATCAGCGAAACTGCCTAAACTTGCTCCAAAATGTTGAACACCAGGTAAGGTTCAAGGTTCTGGTACTGACCTTTAAGGCCCTAAAACAGTCTGCGACCAATGTACTTTCAGTACACCCCCTGAAAAGCCCTGTGCTAAGCTGAGAATAATATTTTGGAGATCCCCACCCCAAAAGGTATCTGGCTTTCCTCAACCAGAGTCAGGGCTTTCTTGGGCCTGGCCCCAACCTGGTGGAACTCTCTGCCAAATAATATCCATGCCCTACAGAACCTAGTTCAGTCCCACAGGGCTTGAAAGACAGAGATGTTCCGCTAGGCCAGGGGTGGGGAAACTCCGTCCCGAGGGCCGTATATGCCCCTCGAGGTCACTTGGTTTGGCCCTCGGGGATTGCTGGACAGATATATAGATTGCCATGTGGCAGCCTTCTTGGGGCCTGGCTGGCCAGCGAGGATCATGGGGCCCAGCCGCGCTGTGCAGCAGCCTCCCCAGGGCCAGGCAGGGATCACAGGGCCCAGATGTACTGTGCGGCAGCCACCCTGGGGCCTGGCTGGCCGGCCAGAATTGCTGCAGGGCCTGGAAAAGTTGCTGTCACAGTTCAGTTTGCACTTGATTATCCCAGAGGGTGTGGCCTAATATGCTAATGAGTGTGACCTAATATGGTAATATTAGGAGATGTGGTCTAATATCCTGCTGGGCTTTTTCTACAAAAACCCCCAGACTTATGCCTTTGCCTAGGGTGGCGGGCTGGGTGTGTATGTGTGTGTGCATGCCAGATTAGGCTCTCCCCACATGACTTCAAATAGAAAAAAAGAATTATTTCCATTAATTTTGCTGGCCTGAATCATTCTTCCTCGGCGGAGCACTATTTTTTAAGTTGATCATTTCTATGGCCCGCAAATGATGTTATAAATATCCAAGTGGCCTTGGCAGAAAAAAGGTTCCCCACCCCTGCGCTAGGCCTATGTCTGAGGGCAGCAATATTTTCTATTCTGGTTAAAACAATTTTATTTGGTAACATATGGTAACAAATTATATTTCTTGCATCATTAATAACTTCTTTTATCTATCCCATATATTACTTTCTACCCACCCCTCCCCCCGTTACTTGACCCCCGCCGGTGTTATTTACTTAAAGTACTAATGTTTAAAGGTACCCTTAACTAATATAAACAAAAATTAATATTCTTCTTTTTTCTAAGACTTAATCATTATCAAAAATTGTCCAATGTCCTTTTATTTTTCACTCTTTTTCTACATATCTTCTGAACTTTTTCCACTCCATCTTAAAAACTTCTAAATCATAATCTCTTACAATTCTTGTTAATTTGTCCATTTCACTCCATGTCATAACTTTTACAATCCAATCCCATTTCTCTAGTATTTTTTCTTGCTTCCACAACTGCGCATATAATGTCCTAGCATCTGAAAGCAAGTACCAAATTACAGTTTCATAGAGTTTTTCCACAGATATTCCCAAGATTCCATCTTTATTTCTTTATTTACATTAATTGCCCATTTAATCATTTGAGATTTCACTACTTCATCTTCTGTAGACCATTGTAAAAGTAATTTGTATACTTTTGAAATTAGTTTATCATTGTCTCCAAGCAGAACTTTTTCCATTTCTGTTTGCTCTTTCCTTATTCCTTCAGTTTTAATGTCATTCTCTACCAAGCTCTTTATTTGTTGCATTTGAAACCAATCATATCTGTGACTCAATTCTTCAGCAGTTTTCAGTTCTATTTTTCCACTTTGTATTTTTAACAATTGATTATATGACAGCCATTTTTCTTCAGCTATCTCAGCCGTTATCTTTATTACTTCAGCTGGCACTATCCATAAAGGTCTTCTCTCATCTCCATATTTCTTGTATTTTGTCCATGTATTTAATAAATTGCTTCTTATATAATGGTGAGAGAAAAGACCACCCATCCTCTTTTTCCCATAATACAAATATGCGTGCCAGCAAAATTTATTTCCGTTGCCTTTCTTTTTTGTGGTGAATTTAGTCCATTTACATTCCAAGATAATAATTTGTAATCCATCATGGTGAAAATTCTTTATGTTCTTCATAAAACCTACGCAGTTCCTGTGTGCTTGTAATTGTAATCCTTTTTCCTTGCAGCTCAAAGCTCAGACCTTCAGGTATTATCCATCTATACCTCATTTCATTGTCACATAGTTTTTCTGTCAATTTTTTATATGCTTTTCTGTCATTTATCACTTGTCTTGGCAATTCTTTCATGATTCTTACTCTGCTGCCTCCCACTATCAATATATTTTCAAAATTTTTATTCAAGATTTTTCCCACCATTTCTTTTGTCATATATCTTATAACCACATCTCTTCGTAGATTATTTTTCTTGGCATATAGTGAGTTCACGCTATACATATAGTCATACATGCTTCTAGTTCCTTCAGGATCTTCCCCCAAAATTCTGCAATTATTCTTATTATCCTTTCAAATTATTATTATCCTCTCTTATCCTTTCAAATCAGTCTCTTCATCCTCAGGTACTCCTCTCAGACGTATCTGGGTTTCCATCAATTTGCAGTCATGAATTGCCACCTTTTCTTGCATTTCTAACAAGGTGGAATCATGCACTTTCACTCTCTCTTCCACCTCTTGCACTTTCTTTGATGTTACCACAGTCTGATTTCTGAGATCTTCTATATCTTTCCTTAGCTCTTCAATGTCTTTTCTAATTTCTTTTTTAGAGGCAGTTATCATGTCTCTCACCCCTTTCATTATCCTGGCTTCCATTGCTTCTAATTGCTCTTGCATTTTCTCCATTGAGGCAGTCCTTGCACGGGTTAACTTATGCTCTGACATTTAAAAAAAAACACCGAAAATTTTGACCTCTCCAAAATAAATTTAAACTATCAGGTTTGATAGAGTAAGGCTTGCCATTTTCAATAAGCCTAATTTCGCCATCCTCAGAGCCTCCTGGGCTCAGATATTAATTTTTAAAGTTTTTATTTCTTCCAAAATGGTGGTCGCAACTTTCTGCTTCCCTTTAAAAAAATTTTCCTTCAAAAGGCTTCTAAAATAATTATCAGCGATAATGACCAATAGTATTTACCTTATAATTGTCACCTCTGTCAGCTTCACCAATTTTTAATGTCCCGAACACTTTAAAACCTTTGTTTAAATTTTGACCTCTTAGCAATGGCCGCCAATGTTTTTCTATGATATTATAGTCCTAGAGTAGGCTAGCTGCTTCAATGATTTCCCTTTTCCATCCAACACTTCCTGCTTTTCTTGCCACCAAATCCCGTTTTCACTGGTAAAAAGATCTCACGATGTTTGACATATTTCTTGTGTTGACTGTGAGAGCTGCAAAACTGTGACGATGGGGCTTTTTCACCAAAACCGCAAGTAGACAAAACAATAAATTCCTTTCCACTTTTTAGCACTGTCCTTCTCCCCTTCTTCTTCCAAGCTTTCTGAATCTCTATTTCCCACCTTCTGATTTTATTTTGTTTAACTTTAAATAGTCCCGGAATGAAGATAGTCATCAGTACCTTTTTCTGCAATTATCCAGATCCAACACCGGTCTTGTATAGCTTTAGATGTTTAGCAGTCTCAAAGAAGGTTAGGATCCTGTCGAGCTTATGTCAAATAAATGACTCTGGAAACTTCTGCAGATGATGAATATGCAACTCGTCTCCGGAGACCCCTCAAAGCCTCAAAGGACCCCCTCCCTCCCGGACTCCCTTTTAGCCAAGGTAAATCTCCTCAGAGTTTCCTGTGCTATTTTGGACTGATCTCTGACTGAGAAAAGTAGGCAGTAGGCATTAAATTGCCCTCCACTACCCCGAACAGAAGCCCCAGCGTACTCCCCTTCTGAGAAGCAATTCAGCTTGGCATTTTCCAACCCCGGAAGTCTTGAGGGCAGCAATATTTTCTAATCAGCCTGGCCTCTTTTCCACTCAGTACCCCTCCCCTTAGGGTAAGGACAAATTGGTTTTGGACACCATTTGGACCAGGGGTGGCCAAGCTATGGCTTGGGAGGCACATGTGGCTCTTTCACACATATTGTGCAGCTCTTGAAGCCCCTGTCACCCAATCAGCCTTCTTGGAGAAGGCATTTCACTCTTTTAAATCACTTCTCCAAGCCAAGCCAGCTGGTAGCTTGAAGAATGCATTTAAAGTTGCTTTCTTTCCACCTCTCCCTTACACCCTCCCATTTTGTGGCTCTCAGACATCTGATGTTCGTGTCTTGTGTCTCAGACATCTGACATTTATTCCATGTGACTCTTACTTTAAGGAAGTTTGACCATCGCTGATCTGGACTGTTACTATACTCAAACTGTATGCATATTCTATTTTCAGTCTTTTTTTTTTGTTTGTTTGAAGGAAATCTTAGAGCAGGGGTGTCAAACTCATTTGTTATGAGAGCTGGATCTGACATAAATTAACCCTTGTTGGGCCAGGCTCTGTGTGTCATAAAATGAAATGCCAGGTAGCAAAGATAAAAACTTTATAAAGGACACAGACAAACACAATTAAAGAATTTTTAAAAATTTAAAATAAGCATAAACGATTATTGCTCTTGCAATAGTTTGTTTATTTAACAGTTTCACCTCTTGCGCTGTACTATTACATCAAAATGTCTGTGCTGTAGTAATTTTGAGTATGCTGTTCAGGTGTATAAGTTGCAAACCTGCTTTTGATTACAGAAATCTCATGGTGAATGCTTTGAGCCTAAGGCCCAGGGGAAAACATGAAATGGCTGGACATTGCAAGCTTTTGTACATAAATTGCTTCCTGTGCTGGACAGCCAATGGATAAAATAGAAGCTTGGCTCTGTAGCTCTTGTGCGATTGAGCAAGCCTGGCAAAGCAAGCTGTGATGCAGAAGGAAGCAAGAGAGAGACAAGGAAGCGGATGACAGTGACTTGCTCTTGGGCCTGAAAGCAGCTCTCTGGGGGCCTGATTTGGCCCTCAGGATGCATGTTTGACACCCCTGTCTAAGAGCATCCTGTGATCTGATAATGCCACTTCTGGTTTTGCTGCCAGAAATTATATTCAGACATTGCAAGACATCATTCTAGTGAGTCCCTGTCCCCCCAAGTATTTGGGGGAGTTTCAACCAAGGGCTGAAACTTAATATCCTCTCAGTAGAATGGCACTTTTCAAAATATTCTTTTAGGAGCCATTGGGCTTCAGAACTGCAACAGAGCTGCCCTTGTACGAATGGTCCAGTTCTCTACTATATCACACCATTTTAAGGGTACTTAGCTCACAAGAACACACACATTCAGCTAATACGAGGTCATTGGCTGAGGGGAAGGTGAATAACACACATATTCCTTCAAAGATTCCCTCAGGAGGCACAGTGGTGGTGGTTTTTGCCTTTGCGAAGCGCATTTAGTTAGCATTACAGTAAAATGTATATGAAATACACAAGGGATATCAACTATTCTTTTCATTTCAGATGATGCTGTGAGCAAAATAC
The DNA here is from genome assembly GCF_032191835.1 of Heteronotia binoei. Taxonomy (NCBI): domain Eukaryota; kingdom Metazoa; phylum Chordata; class Lepidosauria; order Squamata; family Gekkonidae; genus Heteronotia; species Heteronotia binoei. The sequence goes on from NC_083229.1 coordinate 122,338,036, forward strand.
CTTGAGAGAGCCACTGAGGAACCAGATAAAGTTGTTCCACTGTCCTTCCATTAACTTTCCTTACATTACATTATAGACACTCCAAATTTGTCCTTGAAGTTGAAAATCTGCCCCCATTGGCCTTACAGTGCCCCAAAATGAGAAGTACCAGGGCTTTTTTTGTAGCAGGAATTCCTTTGCATATCAGGCCACACATCCCTGATGTAGCCAATCCTCCAAGAGCTTACAAGACTCTTTTTTTGTATGCCCTTGGAGGATTGGCTACATCAGGGGGCCTGGCCTAATATGCAAAGGAGCTCCTGCTAAAATCCCACCCTTGGTGTGGCCTAATATGCAAAGGAGTTCCTGCTAGAGAAAAAAGCCCTGAGAAGTACAATTAGGCCCTTCCTCCTCTCATCTGCGTGCGCAGGGTAGCGACAGTTTCCTTTTCTGTCCGGCCTCCATCATGGGACTGCTGGAACCATGCAGCTCTTCATTCATGCGCAGAATTTGCACACCCTTGAGGTGTCTGGGCAAGAAACAGTTGCTGATCTAAAGGCTCACATGGAGTCCTTGGAAGGCATTGCACCTGAGGATCAGGTGGTTCTCTTGGGTGGAACTCCCTTGGCCGATAATGCCGTTATTAGCCAGTGCGGTATCAGTGACCTCACAACTTGTAGAGGTTGCTGCTCGCATGCTGGGTGGCAAAGTCCATGGCTTCTTGGCTCGTGCCGGCAGTGAGAGGCCAGACCCCTAAAGTTGCAAAGCAAGAGAAGAAAAAAAAGAAGACAGGCCGTGCTAAGAGGCGCATGCAGTACAACCACCGCTTTGTCAACATTGTGCCAGGTTTTGGCAAGAAGAAGGGTCCCCATGCCAACTTCTAAATAGCATCCAGTTACCAAATAAATCTGATATTTACTTGGAAGAAGAAGAAGAAGAAGAAGAAGAAGAAGAAGAAGAAGAAGAAGAAGAAGAAGAAGATATTGGGTTTATATCCCGCCCTCCACTCTGAAGAGTCTCAGAGCGGCTCACAATCTCCTTTCCCTTCCTCCCCCACAACAGACACCCTGTGAGGTAGATGAAGATATTGGATTTATATCCCGCCCTCCACTCCGAAGAGTCTCAGAGCGGCTCACAGTCTCCTTTACCTCCCCCCCCCCCACAACAGACACCCTGTGAGGTAGATGAAGATATTGGATGTATATCCCGCCCTCCACTCCGAAGAGTCTCTAAGCGGCTCACAATCTCCTTTCCCTCCCTCCCCCACAACAGGCACCCTGTGAGGTAGATGAAGATATTGGATTTATATCCCGCCCTCCACTCCGAAGAGTCTCAGAGTGGCTCACAATCTCCTTTACCTCCCTCCCCCCACAACAGACACCCTGTGAGGTAGATGAAGATATTGGATTTATATCCCGCCCTCCACTCCAAAGAGTCTCAGAGCGGCTCACAATCTCCTTTACCTCCCCCCCCCCCACAACAGACACCCTGTGAGGTAGATGAAGATATTGGATGTATATCCCGCCCTCCACTCCGAAGAGTCTCTAAGCGGCTCACAATCTCCTTTACCTTCCTCCCCCACAACAGACACCCTGTGAGGTGGGTGGGGCTGAGAGGGCTCTCACAGCAGCTGCCCTTTCAAGGACAACCTCTGCAAGAGCTATGGCTGACCCAAGGCCATTCCAGCAGGTGCAAGTGGAGGAGTGGGAATCAAACCCGGTTCTCCCAGATAAGAGTCCGCACACTTCACCACTACACCAAACTTGCTCTCCACTTGGGGGGAAAAAAAGAAAGAAAAAGAAGTACAATAAGATAAAAGATGTCTTTGACTATGCCAACCATGCGATCTCGTGCTAGTTAAGTCCTGCTCAGTGAACGAGGATTGCCCAACTTGTGGAAGTGAACGGCAGACACCCATCTCAGAAGACCCATTTGCTGCCGCTCAGCAAAATTAAGTGGACGGGTTTAGCGAAGCGAAATGGGCATTAGCAATTGACACGCACATCGACTCGGGCCACTGACCCTTTCGGCGTGTGGGAGAGTCCAGCCCTTGACTGAAGATAACACGAGGGGCAAAGGACTTGAACGAAGCCACGACATGAGAAGCGAACCAAAGGAGAGGTGATTGAATTCAGCAGGTACGGAGAGCAATGCTAACTCGCAAGGAGAGGCAAGCTGCGGATGAATAGCAGCTGACAAGGTGAATGGGGAACATGAACATGGCAGGTGGAAATTAAGTCTAACGGAGCAGATCAGGAAGAACGCGTGAAGAATGGAAAATGCTGGTGATGCTCAAACTGGGCAGCCGGACGACCCCTTTGTCAATGTAATAAGAAATTCAATATTTAATAAGGGGAAAAAAAAAGAAATTCAATATTTAATTGATAGTTTCAGGGCCGGCGCTTCCCAGTAGGCCGTGTAGGCAGCCACCAAGGGCACCACCTAGCCACAGGGGTGGGCAGTGCGTGCTCCCTCCCCGCATGCATCCTGTTGCTCCTTCCCCACCGCCCTTGCCACTGCCTGCCTCTTTGCCACTCTCCTCCACCAGTTTCGTGTAGTGGTTAAATGTGCAGACTCTTAGCTGGGAGAACCGGGTTTGATTCCCCACTTGCAGCTGCTGGAATGGCCTTGGGTCAGCCTTAGCTCTCGCAGGAGTTGTCCTTGAAAGGGCAGCTTCTGGGAGAGTTCTCTCAGCCCCACCCACCTCACAGGGTGTCTGTTGTGGGGGAGGAAGGTAGAGGAGTTTGTAAACCGCTCTGAGATTCAGAGTATAGGGTGGGATATGAATCCAATATCTTCTTCTTCCTCCCCTTCTTCTCCTACCAGTAGTGCTGTGGGTGAGCTGAGACGAGTGGGAGGGGCCGACTAGAGCACGGCAGTGGGTGCACTCAGAGGTGCTTGGAGTCCACCCTCCCTTGCCATACCTGCTCTTGCAGCTGCCCACCTCTCCATCACCCAGCCTGGCCAGGAGTACTGCGGGGGGGCAGCGGTGGGGAAGGGGCTGAGCAGAGCATCAGGGCAAGCGTGAGATGGGGGTGGGGTGCTAGGGTGCCAAAAACCCGGTGACAACTCTGGATAGTTTAAACCAGATTCCTCTGAAATTCCTGATTAAAATGTAGATAAAGGTTTATTTAGGAACTAATATCCTTGATAGCAAAAAGGAGAGACGGAGATAGGGTCCTAACCAAGGTGTGTTTGTTTTTTGTAGAAAAAGCCCAGCAGAAACTCATTTGCATATTAGGCCACACCTCCTGACATCATCATTTTTGCACATAGGACTTTTTTGCAGAAAAAGTCCAGCAGGACTTTTACATTTACATAATAGACCACGCCCTTTGACACCAAGCCAGCCGGAACTGCGTTCCTGTGCATTCCTGCTCCAAAAAAAGCCCTGGTCCTAACTAGTGTTCCCTCTAAGCTGAGTGAGCGTGAGCTAGCTCACAGATTTTTAGCCTCCAGCTCACACATTTTTTGTCTTAGCTCAGGAAGGATGGCCCCAGAGCACACTAATTGATGCAGCAGCTCACAGCTTTAATGCCAGGAGCTCACAAAGTAGAATCTTTGCTCACAAGACTGCAGCTTAGAGGGAACTATGGACTATATATCTAGGTGAGAAACAGGGAAAGACCAGGGCTTTTTCTTTTTTAGCAGGAACGCACAGCAATGCAGTTCCGACTGGCTCCGTGTCAGGGGGTGTGGCCTAATATGCAAATGAGCTCCTGCTGGGCTTTTTCTACCAAAAAAGCCCTGAATTAAGTAAACAAACAGACTAATGGCTTTTTCTCAGTGTGTATTTTAAGTTGGATTTCATCCTTGCGGCAAAATGGGAGCAAACGAGACCCCCAAAAGGTCCACAAGTTTCACGTGGCCTCTCGGAGGGCGAGGCTAAGAGCTCTCCAAAGGTATGTCACAGATCATTTGGACGCCTGAAACAAATGCTGGATTTAAAGAACTCCAAGGAGATGACCCACCTTCGCCATGACCTCTGCCTGGTGGAGACAAGGAACCTGACTGCACAGCAAAGCGAAATGGAAATGCAACAATATGGAGCATAATGTTGCCTTTTTTTAATTAAGTAGGCAGGAAATATTAAAACAATAATTCATAATAAGCATAACGAATTAGAATTGGCAAAGTGAAAATACAAAACAGCAGGGGACCAGGAATTATGCATGAATAATGTTACATAAACCTCTCAGTGTCTTTTGGTTTTATGTGCAGTTGTTGGTAGCTGCTTCCAAGGCATGTGTGGTGGGAGGGGATGCATTCTGTTAGATGGATCATTTTACCTCACGCACTGCAAGCCATTACTAATCCACCAAGTGAAGATTTATACTTTACTTGCTCGGTTTCATTAACTACCATGAGCATGGAAATTACATTGTTCATATATTGGGGCTATGAAAACAAAGCAAACCAGTCTTCAAGGGGGAGCCATTTTTACTGTATTACGACTAAGTTCTGTATTCCCACTTCAAATTAGATTTTTCATTGGGAAAAAAAAGGAAGTCTACTGCTGGCTGTGCGTTGAGGAGGTAATCCTCCCAAACTGTAATTAGGAAAAGACTTATGAATTATCATGGGCCCAAAGGCCCCTGTTGAAAATCCAGGGGGGTTTAATTCTCCACCTTAATGAAGGGGTGAGAAAGCATCTTAAAGTGTACGATGTTGTGCATTGCCTTTAAGAGGCTATCCCTGGGGGTGGCCAAATTGGCTTAACATAAGAGTCACATAGAATAAACAGCAGATGTCTGAGAGCCACAAATCATGAACATCAGATGTTTGAGAGACACAAGATGGGAGGGAGGGAGGAAGGAAAGAAGGAAGGAAGGAGATGATGATGAATAAGAAGATATTGGATTTACATCTCACCCTATACTCTGAATCTCAGAGCAGTCACAATTAGGGGTGTGCATTCAGTTCGGCCGAACCGAATCAACCGCCGAATCACCCCTGATTTGGCTGTATATGGAATCGCATACAGCTGAATCCAATTGGGCCCATTATGCGGGTGCCGAGTATGGCTCCCTGTATACTTCCGTATAGATATTCGGAAGTATATGGAAATCCATGGAAAAGGCGGGAAAGGGGCTTCTGCAGCCTCAGGGGAGCTGCTTGCCTCCTTTTCCGCCTTTGGTAGCCTTTTCCCGCCTCTCCCATAGCCTCCCTGGGATCGGGGGGGGGAGGGGTAAGAGGAGCCCCAGCAGCCAATCCAAAGCATGCATTTGCAAAATGCATTGCAAATGCATGCTTTGCAGGGCTGTTGTGCAGCTGATCCCCCAGCCATCAGCAACATTGTTGTTCATTTGATCTTTTGCTTACTTGGGTATCCAAGTAAGCACTGTTGTCTGGCTAATCACAGAGCAGTGCTATTTTTGAAACTGCTCTCTGTAGGGCCAGAGAACCTTTTTAAGGAGTCTGCCTGGCTGGACTCCTCCATTGCTGCTGTGTTGGTGTGTGTTGGTGTGAGAGAGAGATTGTGCTGTGCTGGCCCTTGGCCTCAGCTGCTGCTGCTCTCTCTCAGCCTTACCAGACTTTCCCAGAGTAGAGAAGACATCTAAGGTAAGACAGTCTTGGGGTTCTTGTTTTTATTTTAGTTGGTAAAAGGACTTTTTAAGACTCAGAGTCCCTTTACTTATCCAGATTTGGGTGGCTGGTAGCTTATTTGAGGTTAGGGGGTTCTGCTGGGGGATGGAGCCTGGGGTGGGGTTTTTTTTTGCCAATTTGCCCATATCTTACTTTAGTGAGAGGACTTTTAAAAGTGCAGTGTCCTTTTACTTTTCCTGATTTGGGTGGCTTGGATTTCATGGGGTTAGGGTGAAGGGGTTTTTTTGGGGGGGAGGGGTTGGTAAAGTTCCTGTATTGTTAAAAGTTACGTTTTTTACTGTTTTAAAAGGATTCTGTGTTTGATTTGTTGCTGCTGTGTTGTGCTGCTGTTGTTCCTTTTCTCTTCTGGTTCTGGTTCTTGCGGGGGGGGCTATTTGGCCTAATTTTCATTGTTTAAAAGGCCACTTTTTAACAGTTGAGTTTCTTGGCCTTCTCCTGTTGTCCCTTTTTCTGGTTCTGTTTTTTTTTGGGGGGGGGGGAGCTGACACCTGGGTGAGGGACCCAGAACCAGCAGGCTTGATGTGTTTGGCCAGCTCTCCCCATGTTGTTTGGAGCAGGGCTGGAGATCTGGCATCTGTAGATTGTGTGTTCTGTGGCAGAGAAGCTGGCACCTGGGTGAGAGACCCAGAACAAGCAGGCTTGTTGTGCTTGTCCAGCTCTCCCCGCGTTCTTTGGGGCAGGGCTGGAGAGCTGGCATCTGGGTTTGCTGCAGTCAGATTGTGTTTTGAGCAGATTGTGTTTTGTGTGGCAGGGTTCATAGAGTAGATAGATGTATATAGTGCATTTGGGTCCTATAGAGATTCTCTGGTGTGAAGTTAGGTTTGGCTTTGGGTGCCCCAGGAATTGGACCCCCTGGCCCAATCTTTTTTGGACTTGGTGGGTTTGTAGGGGAGAGTCCCCTGCATGTCCCCTGCAAATTTAGGGGCTCTCCCTCAAACCCCCTCCCCTCCAGGCGGCTTCAAATACACCCTATTTGCCATTGATTTCAATGGCCCATACGGTATAATGGGGCGTAATATTCGGAAATAGCCGTGCATCTACCGTATATGCGGCTATTCTGACTACGAAATTCAGAAATATACGGGATTCCGTATCCCCCCCCGTATATTTCCGAATCCGTGTAATACCAATTTTTTTTTTTGCACATCCCTAGTCACAATCTCCTTTACCTTCCCCCCTAACACACACACACAACAGACACCCTGTGAGGTATGTGGGGCTGAGAGAGCTTTTAACAGCAGCTACCCTCTCAAGTACAACTCCTGTGAAAGCTATGGCTGACCCAAGGCCATTCCAGCAGTTGCAAGTGGAGGAGTGGGGAATCAAACCCGGTTCTCCCAGATAAGAGTCTGCGCACTTAACCACTACACCAAACAGGAAGGAAGGAAGGAAGGAAGGAAGGAAGGAAGGAAGGAAGGAAGGAAGGAAGGAAGGAAGGAAGGAAAGCAATTTTAACTTTAAATGCCTTCTTCAAGCCGCTGGTTGATGATTTTAGAGAAATGCCTTCTGCAAGCCAGCCAGTGGGATGGAGTTTGAGAGCCACATAATATGCATGAATGAGCCACATGTGGCTCCTGAGCTCTAGCACAAGACTACTCACCCTCTGGCCCCTTTTCAAGGCAAGCTCCACAAGCTGTACATGCCTGGTGGCCATTCCCAAGCTATCTGGAAGTCATGCCACTCACTCCTTTGGCCATCAAGTCATCCCGCTCATTTCCTTCCCACTATAGCCCCTCCCCTGATTTCTGCCAGATCCCACAATCCTTTGCTGACAGCAGCCCATTGCCCCCTGAGTCCTACAGCAGCAGAATGGCCCTCTTGGTCTCTGACCATGTGGAGGATGTCTCTGGGGATGATCTTGGACACACAAGATGGATGGAACTTTTCATTTTTGTAAATCTTCATTTTGTATTTTTTTTTTTAAAAAAGAGGTTTTCAATAATTGTCAGTGGGGTGGCAGAAGGCGATATATGGTTACCACCTCTGGGTTGGGAAACACCTGGAGATTTGATGGGTATAGAGTTGCCAGGTCTGCGTTAGAAAATACTGGAAGAGTTTGGGGGTGGAGCCAGGAGAGAGCAGGGTTTTGGGGGAGGGGCCTCAGCAGGGTACAATGCCACAGAGTCCCCCCTTCAAAGCAGCCATTTTCTCCAGGGGAACTGATCTCTGCCAGCTGGAGATCAGTTGTGAAAGTGGGAGATCTCCAGGCCGCACCTGGAGGCTGGCAATCCTAGATGGGTAGAGACTGTGAAGGGTGGAGTTGGGGAAGGGAGGTTCTTCAGAGGGATATAATAGTTTAAAACCTCCCTTCCGAAGTGGCCATTTTCTCCAGGGGAACCGATCTCTGTCACCTGGAGATCAGTTATAATCCCAGGAGATCTCCAGTCACCATGTGGAGGTTGGCACTCCGGGGGCAATAGAGCTCATAAGTGTAAGCAATTTACAATTCTAGCTACACAGCATCATACTTGACACACTTTGGTACAAATCACTTTCCTAGCTTACAAAAGAATCATATCCATTTTGTCTTTTTTCCTGTCAAGGCTACAGTTAGAGAAAGCAAATAACACGTAAGGAAATAAATAGCAGTTATAAACTAGGGCCTTTTTAAAGCTTGAAATCTGGGGAAAGAGAAAGGTGAGGGAAAGAGAAAATTCAATTATTAGAAGGCTGTCGACACAAACGGCTTCTCCCACTGGTTGCTTTGATGCTTTCAGCAAGATTTCTCGCTCTCCGTATTAAATAAAACAATAGATTACTGTTCACATGCTCCTTATTTCCTGTCGCTAATTAGGCTTTTTGAAAAGACTTTTAGAAGTGTAAATGGATTAATTTTATAACAAAAATGTCCTAGAGGTGCCAATAGATTTTGTTCCTTGCCCGCTGATAATCTCTTTCCCTCTCTCAGCCTTTGACATCTTAACTTTGCCCCAGTAGTCATCTCCTTTTCAAAAGGTCTTAGCTTTCTTCAGGTGCTATTGAAATGGAGGTGCACAACTGAATTCCGAAGAAGAAGGAGGAGGAGGAGGTGGTGGTGATGATGATATTGGATTTATATCCCTGATTATGATATTGGATTTAAATCCCTTCATTCTGAATCTCAGAGTGGTTTACAATCTCCTATACCTTCCTCCCCCACAATAGATACCCTGTGAGGTAGGTGGGGCTGAGAGAGCTCTCCCAAAAGTTGCCTTTTCAAGCACAGCTCTGCGAGAGCTGTGACTGACCCAAAGCCATTCCAGCAGCTGCAAGTGGAGGAGTGGGGAATCAAACCTGGTTCTCCCAATCAAACCCAGTCCAATCACTTCACCACTACACCTAACTGGCTCTCCAAAGGTAAAATAAATAAAGGAAGCATGCAATTCTTAAAGCACTATGGAAAACCAGTTAGAAACATCTGCACCTCTCTCTATTAAAGTGGTGAACACAAGAGTCAGTTTTCACCATTTTGTCATGACAAATACATGCATGTGACAAAGGCAGGTGTGTGTGAAGTTGTCTAACTGTGAAGCTCAGTGTGTGTGTTCCCATGACTTGAGGTGAAGCAGATGGCTGGAATTACAACTGAACTCCAGCCTAAACCTCAGTTCCCCTGGAGAAAATGAATGGTTTGTAAGGTGAATTTTATGACATTATACTCTACTGAAGCCCCTCCCCTCCCCAAACCCCACCCATGTCAAGCTCCGCCCCCAAATCTCTAGCTATTTCCCAGTCTAGAGCTGTACATGTGAAGTTAGACTGTTTGGCCTAGTGTGTGTGTTCCCATGATTGGAGATTAGGTAGATGTTAGTTGTGGTAATGATGATGATGATATTGGATTTATATCCCACCCTCCTCTCCAAATCTCAGAGTCTCAGAGTGTCTCACAATCTCCTTTACCTTCCTCCACTACAACAGACACCCTGTGAGGTAGGTGGGGCTGAGAGGGCTCTCACAGCAGCTGCCCTTTCAAGGACAACCTCTGCCAGAGCTATGGCTGACTCAAGGCCATTCCAGCAGCTGCAAGTGGAGGAGTGGGGAATCAAACCCGGTTCTCCCAGATAAGAGTCTGCACACTTAACCACTACACCAAACTGGCTCCTCATCTATGGATTTCCTTCCTCATAGTTATCTGGCACTTACATTGCTGATTTCCAAGTGCCAAGGAAAAAATCTTAAAAAAAAAAATCCAGACTTTTATTGGGACCTAAAGTATTTTTCTTGATTTTTATAATTGTTATTGATTTTAACTATAAAAAGAAAAAGCCTAAGCATAGATACAGAGGCATTAAAGAGGGGGAGGGGTGGATACAAAGTGGGAAACCAGAAACAAAGAAAAATGCAAATATATCAGTTACATTTCTACCTCCAAATGAAATACCCAATTCTTTCTACCTGCAAGTATTAAGTTTTCCCCTTATATTTTACCATCTTTATCTTTCATTATAGACTTTTTACTAAACTATTACTTAAAATACAAGTCTAAACTATTCTTCTTCAGAACATATAAGTATAAAAAAGTCAGAGAAGTCTCAACACAGACCTAACTGGCTAAGCTTTACCATATTAAAAATACAGACTAACATTATTTTAACAATGTCGTCATTAAAATGAGCCTAAGAAACAAATATCTTTATCCTTCTAACTTACTTATTTCAAACGGAAAGAAAAAAAATCAGATTTAAAATATCATAAAACGTAGAGAGAATAAAAAATAATAGGCCGAAAAAAACCATAGTAATTTATCTGTCTCTGTATAAACAATTTCTCAAACATATTAAGAGCAGATCTACCAGATTACAGAATAATTGTGTTGTCTGCCTTCTTAAAAATTGATCCAAGTTAACTATTTATTTATATAAAATTATTTTCAAAACTTTTCAATCCTTTAACTCTTATATCCATATTGCTCTAGGAGGAACAACTTTAATATGACCCAAAAATCTCACTTGGCCTTTTAAAATCGCATGTCAGTTCTTGTTGAGAATTCCATATCCAATTACCCACAGAGAGAGAAACAGATCAAAGACCCTTCTTCCTGAAAGATTTCCACGACTCAATTTTTTTTGCTGAGATTTACCTTCTCTCTCCTTAATGCAGTCATCCCTCTCGGTAAAAATAGTAAGGATCCCATGCACGTGTTCCTCTTGAAAAAACTTATCAGTCTCGATTTCCAGTCCTTCTTTTTAACTGTGCAGTAAGGTTGCATTTTGGTTTTCTTCCCAGCGGATCACTCTCCATTTCCAATTTCACAGACGTCACCGAGATCTCTTTAACACTCTGCTCATGTAGATTTGAGATTTCACTAGCTTTCAACATAAAAGCTCCCATTTGCTTTTTAATCAACTCTGTTAATGAACCAAGATCTTGCTTTAGATAAATTATGGTAACAATGATATCTTTTTTATAAAACATTTCGCTTGGTAATGCCATTTTTCTCTACCAAATAACTCAATCTATTAATCCAAGTTGAAAAGTAACTCAGAGACCCATTTAGTCTGTCTCTCCAAATCTTGGCTTGACCCAGGACTGGACTTGGATTTGCTCCTGCCTGCACCCAGCCCATGACAGTGAGAATCTGGGAACCCTAAATCCAGTCTAGGGGTCTCTAGCTCTTCCCTACATGGAAACTCTGTGCTCACTCAAGAAAGGCAAACAACAGGCACGCAGTTCAGTCTCAAGCATGGTGGCAACAATCTGGCTTCAGTCTAAATGTAGGAATGTGGTCTAAAATGTTAAACTGTGGGCATATAATGAGGCATCAGCCAAGGAACTAATAGACAGTGTAATTAAACAAAAGTCTGGAAGAATTTGAATTGGGAGATTATGTTTTCTTTAAGAGTATTTGAGAGCAATTAATAGGAGAATATACATATAGTTAGAAGATAGGATAAGGATATGATAAATGAACAAAGCAGAAGTCAAGTGCACCTTTAAGACCAACAAAGTTTTATTCAGAACGTAAGCTTCCGTGTGCTCTCTAAGCACACTTCATCAGATGAGGGGATCGGGTATTGTGGACTGAAATACAAGCAGTTTGTTGTTTAAGAATGCGAACTGGCTGTGGTCACATGATAAAATAGTGTGGCTTAGCCATTTGGTCTGGATAGCCATAAAAGGTAATAAAGTTCCCTGCCAATTGGTGTTTTCGCAAGTCACAGAAGGGCATATATTTCCTAGTTGTAGGCTACTAATTTATTTATCTGGAAATGGTAGCCTACAACTAAGAAATACATGTCCTTCTGCGACTTGCAAAAACACCAATTGGCAGGGAACTTTATTACCTTTTATGGCTATCCAGACCAAATGGCCAAGCCACACTGTTTTATCATGTGACCACAACCAGTTTGCACTCTTAAACAACAAACTGCTTGTATTTCAGCCCACAATACCTGATCCCCTCGCCTGATGAAGTGTGCTTAGGGAGCACGCAAAAGCTTACATTCTCAATAAAACTCTGTTGGTCTTAAAGGTGCACCTTGACTCCTGCTTTGTTCAACTGCTTCAGACCAACACGGCTGCCCTCTTGGCTCTATCGATACGATAAATGGGAATGGAAAAGGAAACTGAACCGTTAAAGTCAATGGATTAGCAAGGAGGTAGTGGGTGTGCCCCCCAAGACCTCTGACTTTAGAGACAGTCAGCTTCAAGAGGGGGTTAGATAAAAATATGGAGCAGAGATCCATCAGTTCCATCAGTAGCTATTAGCCACAGTGTGTATGTATATGTATGTATGTGTGTGTGTGTGTGTGTGTGTATATATATATATATATATATATATATATATATATATATATATATATATATAATTTTTTTGGCCACTATGTGACACAGAGTGTCGGATTGGATGAGCCATTGGCCTGATCCAACATGGCTTCTCTTATGTTCTTCTGTGACACAGAGTGTCGGACTGGATGGGCCACTGGCCTGATCCAACATGGCTTCTCTTATGTTCTTATGTGAACAGAGTGTTGGACTGGATGGGCCACTGGCCTGATCCAACATGGCTTCTCTTATGTTCTTATGTGACACAGAGTGTTGGACTGGATGGGCCACTGGCCTGATCCAACATGGCTTCTCTTATGTTCTTATGTGACACAGAGTGTTGGACTGGAGGGGCCATTGGCCTGATCCAACATGGCTTCTCTTATGTTCTTATGTGACACAGAGTGTCGGACTGGATGGGCCACTGGCCTGATCCAATATGGCTTCTCTTATGTTCTTATGTGACACAGAGTGTTGGACTGGATGGGCCACTGGCCTGATCCAACATGGCTTCTCTTATGTTCTTATGTGAACAGAGTGTTGGACTGGATGGGCCACTGGCCTGATCCAACATGGCTTCTCTTATGTTCTTATGTGACACAGAGTGTTGGACTGGATGGGCCACTGGCCTGATCCAACATGGCTTCTCTTATGTTCTTATGTGACACAGAGTGTTGGACTGGATGGGCCACTGGCCTGATCCAACATGGCTTCTCTTATGTTCTTATGTGACACAGAGTGTTGGACTGGAGGGGCCATTGGCCTGATCCAACATGGCTTCTCTTATGTTCTTATGTGACACAGAGTGTCGGACTGGATGGGCCACTGGCCTGATCCAACATGGCTTCTCTTATGTTCTTATGTGACACAGAGTGTTGGACTGGAAGGGCCATTGGCGTGATCCAGCATGGCTTCTCTTATGTGACACAGAGTGTTGGACTGGATGGGCCATTGGCCTGATCCAACAGGGCTTCTCTTATGTTCTTATGTGACACAGAGTGTTGGACTGGAAGGGCCATTGGCCTGATCCAGCATGGCTTCTCTTATGTGACACAGAGTGTTGGACTGGATGGGCCACTGGCCTGATCCAACATGGCTTCTCTTATGTTCTTATGTGACACAGAGTGTTGGACTGGATGGGCCATTGGCCTGATCCAACATGGCTTGTCTTATGTTCTTATGTGACACAGAGTGTCGGACTGGATGGGCCACTGGCCTGATCCAACATGGCTTCTCTTATGTTCTTATGTGACACAGAGTGTTGGACTGGAAGGGCCATTGGCCTGATCCAGCATGGCTTCTCTTATGTGACACAGAGTGTTGGACTGGATGGGCCATTGGCCTGATCCAACAGGGCTTCTCTTATGTTCTTATGATTTTTCTGCAGCACCCAATTCTGGAGGTCACCCTGTCCAGCTTTCTTTTTGCAGGCACAAGAGAAGATAGTTAAAGTTTTAAAAAAATGAAGTGTGCAAAGATGGAAGTCCGTGAAAGAAGTAAAGAAGTTTTGGAAACAAAAAGAAAGAATATGATTATGATTAGAATAAGAATTAGGAAAAGTGGTACGGGGATCGGGTGAAATCGGGTAAAGAAAGGAAATAAGATAAAGAGGAAGGAGTTTATTTATTTGTTGTTCGTATGCAATTTGATTTGTAGGAGACAACAAGCAAAAAATTAAGTGTATTTTTATGAGATGTATAATTATGTCGATATATGCACACTTACTGAAATATTAATTCTAGTCTAAATGTAGGAATGCGGCCTAAAATTTTTAAGCTGTGGGCGATGGTTGAGTATTTCTCCCATACAAAATGTCAGCAGTAAGCTCGGTTTCCTCACTTAGATGGTGGGAGGGGGGGGGTGGCCTCCAGATAAATGAGCGAGGTAACCTTATGGAAAACGGTGATCTCATGCCTCCTCAATCAAATAAAAATGAAATTACTCCGTGATTAAAAGATATTGCCGTGCAAAATGACACGCTGATGGTTTTCATCTCTTTATACATCCCCATTTCTCGAGTGTGCAAAAGATGATTGAACCAGAGACTTGCTTGTTAAATATTATTTACTATGTCTATAGAGAGACATTAGAGTAACGCCAGGTTTTCTTGGAAATGAAATCAACACTTTTACACAATGAGGGGGAAACTTTTCAAGTTCAGAACACAGGGGCCTTGCAAGTCACCAGTAATTTTAGATCTCTCTCCCTCCCTCCCCCTCTCTTTCTCTCTCCCTCCCTCTTTCCCCCTCTCTCCCTCCCCTCTCTCTCTCCGTCTCTCTCTCTCTCCCTCCATCTCTCTCTCCCCCCTCTCTCCCCCCTCTCTCTCTCCCTCTCTCCCTCCCGCTCTCCCCCCTCTCTCTCCCTCCTGCTCTCCCCCCTCTCTCTCTCCCTCCCACTCTCTCCCCCTCCCTCCCTCTCTCTCTCTCTCTCTCTTTCTCACCCTCTTTCTCTCTCTCCCTCTCTCTTTGTCCCTCTCTGTTGGGGGGGAATTTTCCCTCAGAACAAGGGTTGTGAGCCTCCAGGCAGTAAGCAAGGATGCAAGCCACCATGTAAAATCCCCCACAAACTTCAACACACTCCAAAGACTTGAACTAAATATCATTTTATTTACAAAATATTCATATATAGCATATATTCATGCAGAAACAGAACACACAAGAGCAGGATAAACTGTCCGACAAGATTTGTTACTTTCTTAAAGATCTTGTCCTTCAACTGTAGTTCTTTTGTTCCTTTGCTCACTTCACCACTACACAAAACTGGCTACCCATCTGTAGCCAGCCTCTGTGTCACACAGTGGGCAAAACCCAGGTGCCATCAGGAGGTTTAGCAGCAGAACCAGAAACCTTTGGAAAGTTGGGTTCGGAAGACGGAAGGCAGACCATGTGGTGCGAACATCACGCAGCTGTTGAAGGAAGTCATCAGAACGAAAATAAAATCTTCATTTTGCAATATCAGAGCCGTTTACAGATGAAAGGAATAATTTATGAGCTTTAAATGTCATTTGTGATCGCTAGAACAGAAGAAATGGCAATGGCAGCTATGATTTATTGATTAGCTGTGCACATTCGAAAACGTGATATCGCCTATTAGTGTTTAAACGCTTTGTAGCAATAAAGCTCTCTAACTTTTCCAGTCTGAGATTTCTTCTGGCATTCACATATGTCTGCTTAATTTACCACCCCCTTTCGTTGAAAATACCCTGCGAAAGGAAATCAGGATACGTGCTGCTGTTATACAATGCTGTTACCAGTCAAAAGGCGCTGAAATAAACATTGGTCCCTCAAACATCCATATAATTGAAAGGGGTGTATTTACAGAAGAAGCTCTTTTTTTAAAAAATAATTTTTTCTTTATTATTGTATTCTGTATTCCACATATTACAAACAATCCATCCAATAGACACACCCACCACCACCACATTTAAAGGAACACGAAGATAACTTGCTAACAATTATTTCTTATTCTATCTACTCAAATCTTAAGTTTTCCACCCAATCATACACCGGTTTCCATGTATCTCTGCATTCCTTCATATTTCCATCTCTCAACCTTGTGGTAAGAAAATCCATTTCCACGGTCTCCAATAGTTTAACTATAAATTCATTTCGGTTTGGTATGTTGTAGGTCTTCCAATATCTGGCATATTGGAAGCTCTTTATCAGGGAAAGAAGTTGGCTGTCTTGAGTGTGGCTGCACTGTATGTATCCTTAGGAAAAACACGACTCACAATAACAAAGAACTCCCCTTGCATGCAGAAGGTCCCAGGTTCAATTGCTGGTGTGTACAGGTAATAGGGTTGCCAAGTCCAATTCAAGAAGTATCTGGGGACTTTGAGGGTGGAGCCAGGAGACATTAGGGGTGGAGCCAAGATCAAGGCTGTAACAAGCATAATTGAACTCCAAAGGGAGTTCTGGACATCACATTTAAAGGGACGGCACACCTTTTCAATTCCTTCCTTCCATAGGAAATAATGAAGGATGGGGCACCTTCTTTTGGGGCTCATAGAATTGGACCCCCCTGGTCCAATCTTTTTGAAACTTGGGGGGGCATTTTGGGGAGAGGCACTAGATGCTATACTGAAAATTTGGTGCCTCTACCCCAAAAAACAGCCTCCCCCAGAGCCCCAGATACCCATGAATCAATTCTCCATGCTTTTCTATGGGAATAAATCTCCATAGGGAATAACAGAGTTCCCAGCAGACATTTCCCTCCCCTCCCCCCATTTTCTGACGACCCTGAAGTGGGGGGGAGGGCCTCCAAACCAGGGGATCCCCTACCCCCACCTGGGGATTGGCAACCCTAACAGGTAATAGGATTGTCAATTCCCAGTTGAGGGCAGGGGATCCCGCAGTTTGGAGGCCCTTCCCCCACTTCTGAGTTATCAGAAAGTGGAGGGGGGGCAGAATGTCTTCTGGGCACTCCATTATACACTATGGAGATTGATACATCAAAATTCCGGCATAACATTCCATGCCTCTTCTCAAAATATTTCCCAAGTTTCAAAAGGATTGGACCAGGGGGTCCAATTCTATGAGCGCCCAAAGAAGGTGCCCCTAACCTCCATTATTTCCTATGGAAGGAAGGAGCACGGTCCCTTTAAATGTGATGGCCAGAACTCCTTGTTGGAGTTCGGTCGTGCTTGTCACACCCTTGCTCCTGGCTCCACCCCCAAAGTCCACAAATATTTATTGAATCAGACTTGGCAACCCTAACAGGTAAGGAATCCCAAGTGACAGGAGTTGGAAAGAGGGTTGCCAATCCCAGGTGGGGGCAGGAGATCTCCCAGTTTGGAGGCCCTCCCCCCACTTCAGGGTCATCAGAAAGTAGTGGGGAGGGAAATGTCTGCTGGGCATTCAATGATTTCCTTTGGAGACTGATTCCCATAGGTATAATGGAGAATTGACCTGCGATTATCTGAGGCTCCGTGAGTGCTATTTTTTAGGAGAAGAAGAAGATGATGATGATATTGGATTTATATCCTGCCCTATACTCTAAATCTCAGAGCGGTCACAATATCCTTTACCTTTCCCCACTCCCCGCACAACAGACATCTGGTGAGGTAAGTGGGGCTGAGAGAGCTCTTGCAGCAGCTGCCCATTCAAGGACAACTCTGCGAGAGCTATGGCTAA
Source organism: Heteronotia binoei (assembly GCF_032191835.1). Classification (NCBI taxonomy): domain Eukaryota; kingdom Metazoa; phylum Chordata; class Lepidosauria; order Squamata; family Gekkonidae; genus Heteronotia; species Heteronotia binoei. The sequence goes on from NC_083229.1 coordinate 122,355,498, forward strand.
CCCAAGGTCATTCCAGCAGCTGCAAGTGGAAGAGTGGGGAATCAAACCCGGTTCTCTGAGATAAGAGTCCGCACACTTAACCACCACACAAAACTGAGGTAGAGACACCAGATTTTCAGCATAGCATCCAGTGCCACTCCTCAAAAGACCCTGCAAGTTTCAAAAAGATTGGACCATGGGGTTCAATTCTATGAACCCCAAAAGAAGGTACCCCTATCCTCCATTATTTGCTATGGAAGGAAGGCATTTAAAAGGTGTGCAGTCCCTTTAAATGTGATGGCCAGAACTCCGTTTGGAGTTCAGTTATGCTTGACACACCCTTGCTCCTGGCTTCACCCCCAATGTCTCCTGGCATCACCCCAAAGTCTCCTGGCTCCACCCCCAAAGTCCTCAGATATTTCTTGAATTGGACTTGGCAACCCTAGTTGGAAATGATTTCTTGCTTAATACTTGGAGAGCTGCTGGCAATATGAATAGACAAGTAGGAACCCGTAAGTACTTGTAAGAGGCAAATAATTTCTCCCTATCCTACTTTTTCCTTCTCCTCTTTCCTGAAAGCCCTCATAACTTCTCCACTTTTTCTGCTTACTTCCCTAATTCCAATCCGACATCCCTTTATCTGTCTGTCTTCAGCTTTCGACCGATCCAAGCAGCCTCTACCTAGGAAAACAATGGCTCAGTTGTATAATGCTGGCTACTGCATCAGGCCCACTTGCATGGTAGGGAACCCTCAACAATTTGTGCGAAGGAACACCTCACTTCCCTCTGTATCTCTTTCCCTACACTATTTCCTCTTTCCCTTCTCCTGGCAACCCCCATATCCTCTCTGCTCCACTTTAATTCACTCCTCAGACATTCACCAGCCTACCTTTTATCTATCTCCCATTTTCAGCTATATTCATTATTCATTTGCTTCACCTTTCTCCACAGTAGGGACCAAAACAGCTTACATTATTCTACTTTCCTCCTTTCTGTTCTCACAGCAACCCTGTGAGCTAGGTTAGGCTGAAAGTATGCAGCTGGCCAAAAAAAAAAAAAAATCACCCTGTTAGTTGCCACAGTAGGGTGGGGATTTGAATCCAGCTTTCCTATACCCAACCCTGAAGCTCTGACTGCTACACTGCACTGGCTTTCATCAAGTTCACGTTCAGGCTGCAGTCAAAAGAAGAGAAAGAGAAGCTTAATCTAAAGAGAACATGGCCAGCTTGCCTGTAGGAAGATGAGGGTATTGTCTTTATAGGAGAGACTTGTAGGGATATGTATCTCCTTGGAAGGCCATGTAGAGAGAGGGAGAGGACAAAGCCAATTCTACCATAGAATTTTTGCCCCAAACCCAGAGATTTGCCCTGACGTCTCCAACATGCCCACATCACTTCTAGGTCACAATGGAAGTCACACGGGCAAGTCGCTGAAATGTGCAATGAAACTCTCAGCTCCTTGTAAGCCCGCCCCCACAGAGAGCCAGTTTGGTGTAGTGGTTAAGTGCGCAGACTCTTATCTGGGAGAACCGGGTTTGATTCCCCACTCCTCCACTTGCACTTGCTGGAATGGCCTTGGGTCAGCCATAGCTCTGGCAGAGGTTGCCCATGAAAGGGCAGCTGCTGTGAGAGCCCTCTCCAGCCCCACCCACCTCATAGGGTGTCTGTTGTGGGGGGAGGAAGGTAAAGGAGATTGTGAGCCACTCTGAGACTCTTCGGAGTGGAGGGCGGGATATAAATCCAATATCTTCATCTACCTCACAGGGTGTCTGTTGTGGGGGAGGAAGGGAAAGGAGATTGTGAGCCGCTTTGAGACTCTTTGGAGTGGAGGGCGGGATATAAATCCAATATCATCTTCTTCTTCTTCTTCACAGGCTGCCTGGAGGGACCCGGCAACCCTAGTTTTTGGCTTTTGGCAAAACACAGCTTGCAGTGGCTTCTGAACTGACCAGCTATGGCTTTACACTCAGCACATGGTGCCCCAGGCAGGCTCCCTGCCTGCCTGCCCCCCTCCGCAGCCTGCTGCCCTCCCCCCCCCACCCCCATTGATCAGAGGAGCGCATCGCAATGAGGCTGTGCCCTACCGGTTTTGAGGTGACCGGCTTCTCCCCCCCTTCTTTCCTAGGGCTGCCAATCCCCAGGTGGGGGCAGGGGATCCCCCAGTTTGGAGGCCCTCCCCCCGCTTCAGTGTCATCAGAAAGCGGGGGGAGGGGAGGGAAATTTCTGCTGGGAACTCTATTATTCCCTAGGGAGATTTATTCCCATAGAAAATCATGGAAAATTGATCCGCGGGTATCTGGGGCTCTGGGGGGGGGCTGTTTTTTTGGGTAAAGGCACCAAATTTTCAATATAGCATCTAGTGCCTCTTCCCAAAATATCTTCCAAGTTTCAAAAAGATTGGACCAGGGGGTTCAATTCTATGAGCCCCAAAAGAAGGTGCCCCTATCCTTCATTATTTCCTATGGAAGGAAGGCATTGAAAAGCTGTGCCGTCCCTTTAAATGTGATGTCCAGAACTCCCTTTGGAGTTCAATTATGCTTGTCACAGCCTTGATCTTGGCTCCACCCCTAATGTCTCCTGGCTGCACCCCCGAAGTCTCCTGGCTCCACCTCCAAAGTCCCCAGATATTTCTTGAATTGGACTTGGCAACCCTATCCTTTCCAGAACTGAAAGTGAGGGAGGTGCAAAGCCTCCTCCAGCTCTCTCTTCAAAAAATGCTCATATGCCAGCCACCTCAAAGCCAATAGGGCCCAGTCTCATCGCGACATGCTCCTCTGATTGCACGGAGGGGGGTGGGCGAAGCACAGCGCAGTGGAAGGGAGGGGGCTGGTGGCATTGGGGAGGGAAAGAGGCAAATTTAGGCATTTGTCTTGGGCACCAATTTGGCACCCCCCTTCCCGTGCCCAAGCAACCGCCTAGTTTGCCTAGTGGGCGGGGTGGCCCTGTTTCCGCTTTGCCTGCTACTGGGACTGAAACCCATTGTACCCTCCCTGCAGTGTGTGCAAGGTAAGTGTGTGAGCCAAAAGCCAGGAAGTAACAAGGGACAGAAGAAGGGGAGAGGGAAGATTGTGTGACCAAACTTGAAATGCCTATAAAGATTATAGAATTTGCACTAAATCGTGGCTTGGCATTATATCGGACCTAAGCTGAGCATGGTGAAATAAGAGCCTCATACCGAAATAGTATGTTATTTCTCCAGATATAATGGTATTTGTGCAATGTGAAATGGCCCTTTGCATTGCTTCCCAAAAGTTCGTTTCCAAGACGTGGATGCCTGGAGAATGACAATAGTGCTAAGCGATCACAACATCCCATAAGTCTTGGCATGCTCTCTGAGACTGCCCTGTTAACAATGCCATTACGGCGCACGTGAGAACATTAAGAGTGCATGGAAATGCATTAAGGGAGAGCTCGCCAACAATTCTAAGTGGCTTTGTATGTTATTAAAGCACCCTTCCAGCTGAGTAAGCAGGCACTGATGTATTTAGCCAATAGTGCTTCTACTAATGTTCACATCTCACTGTGGGGTGGACAAGCAGGCCCTCCCTGGAATGTGACAAGAAGCCCAGCCGGCTGAAAGCAGAAGTGAGCATGCATTTGGTTAGGTAGGACCTGTTTAAGCCTAGGCAGCCTGACTTTTAGGGGAAAAAACCTGGGATGCTGGTGTTTTACCAGGGGCGGAGTGGGAGGCTAAAATGGCCTGGAAAGGGTCTGACCCTAGCACACCAACAGAAGGAGAAGAAGAAGAAGAAGAAGCTGATTTTCGATTTATATCCTGCTCTCCACTCTGAGGCTGTGATCGCACATGCTAAATAATGCCGTTTCAGTCCACTTTCAATGCATTTTCAAACTGGGTTTTGCTGGTTCACACAGTAAAATCCAGTGGGAAAGTGCCAGATACGTTGGAAGGAGAAGAATCATCAGTCTCATCTGGAGATGAAGGGGCTTCCCGGAGACAATATTTTTTGAGCAATAATAGACCTAGGGATTCTTTTCTGTCCAGCCGCCCCACCAGAGCGAGGAAACGGATGTAGTGGTTAACTTGACTTCATATGAGTTGTCTTCTAAAGAGAGACAGGTCTTAAATTTAGGACTGGGTTTTGTCCCTACGCCATACTATGACCCTTTTCAGACTAGGATTGATCTTTATAAAATGTTCAGACAACTGAAATTGAAAGATTTTTTTCGTTGGGAGGGGTCATCTGGTACTCAGGAGGCTCCTTTTAAAACTAAGTCTGCTTTTATACCACCTCACTTTGACAATTCGATATCAGTCTTTGAGAAAGTTGTATTGAAAGGAGTGGAACAGCTAGAGAATTCTTATAGACCTAGTTGGTGTAATTTTTCCAGGTTAGATAGACAGGCTTTGAATTCATTGATTTCGAATAAGGACATAGTTATAAAGACTGTGGATAAAGGAGGGGGGCATAGTCATTTTGAGCAAGGAAGATTATTTTCTGGAAGCACATCGACAACTTTCTGATGAGAGCTATTATAAGCCTCTATTGTCAGACCCTACAAAAATGGTATCTAAGATAATTGAGATCGTGGTAGTGGAAGCGGTGGAATTAGGATACATTTCTGAACCGGTGGCTAAGTGTTTACGTAATATGTATCCAAGAACTCCATTATTTTATGTGCTTCCTAAAATCCATAAGAGCGGCTTTCCACCGCCAGGACGCCCTATAGTGTCAGTATCTGCTTCTGTGCTGGAACCTTTGAGTCAATATCGGGATTTTTTTCTTAAACCAGAGATGTTTAAAATTTGGTCTTATATCAGAGATACATCTGATTTTATCGCACAGGTGGAAGGTTTGCAGGTTCTACCAGATTCTGTTTTGGTATCCATGGATGTCACCTCATTATATACCAACATACCCCATGTAGAGGGAAGAGCTTTGATAGACACAATTTTGGATAGAAGATCTAATAAAGAACCCCCTACACATTTCCTGTTGGATTTGGTGGATATTATTGTTGAAAACAATTTTATTTCAGGTTTGGGGATCAGTTTTTTCTGCAAGTGCAAGGCGTATCTATGGGTAGTCCCTTTTCACCCAGCTTGTTTGTTTATGGCTGAGTTGGAAGAACAATTTTTTTTTTTGTAATTCTGAGATTAATCCATTCTTTGGTTCCATCGTTTGGTTTAAGAGATATATTGATGATATCATGGCAGTGGTCACGCAGGAGTCAGTGGTTGCTCCTTTAATGCAGTGGATGAATAATATACATCCGGCCATCAAATTTACATATATTGCGGATAAACAGACAATTGCGTTTTTAGATACATGTGTCTTTAAGACGGAGGAGGGAACCTTGGCGGTTAAAATTTATAGGAAACCTACAGATAAGAATGTCCCTTTACGTTTCAGTTCTTGTCATCCTATACATTTAAGAGCTAATTTACCCTATAGTCAGTCGGTTAGAGCCAAACGCAACTCGACTAGGGCACAGGACTTTGTACAGGAGAGAGAAAGGATTTTTGAAAAATTCAAATCCAGGGGTTATCCCAGCAGGATTTTAACCAAGGCAGTTTCAAGGATTAATCAGACACATAGGTCTAGACTTTTAGATGGCTCCCGTAGAACACGGGAGAGAAATGTGGGTAGTAACAATATCACCTGTGCTATGCAGTTTCCCCTTTGAGTCAGTCCATTTATAAGTAGAGAAAGAAGTACTTTTCTCCCTTTCTCACAATACAAGAACTCGTGGCCATTCGATGAAATTGCTGAGCAGACAGGTTAAAACGGATAAAAGGAAGTACTTCTTCACCCAAAGGGTGATTAACATGTGGAATTCACTGCCACAGGAGGTGGTGGCGGCCACAAGCATGGCCAGCTTCAAGAGGAGTTTAGATAAAAATATGGAGCAGAGGTCCATCAGTGACTATTAGCCACAGTGTGTGCGTATATATAAAAATTTTTTGCCACTGTGTGACACAGAGTGTTGGACTGGATGGGCCATTGACCTGATCTAACATGGCTTCTCTTATGTTCTTATAATATCATTAAAAAATATTGGTTTCTGGTGAGAGCTTTACCAGGATGTCAGGAAATACCAACAATGGGCTTTAGTAGAACCAAGAATCTAGGTGATTGTCTGATTAGAGCTGACATTGTACAACCTGAGAGGGAGATGGTTAGAAAGGGGGAGCACTTGAAATGTGGGGCCTGTGGAGCTTGTGGTCTTTTGCTGCAGATGTCTGTGTTTGTGCATCCAGAGACTGGATACAACATATATTTAAGGGATATTACCACCTGTGCTACACAGAGATGTATTTATGCGATTTTGTGCCCGTGTAAAAAACTGTATTTGGGGTCCACCACATGTGCTATTCATACACGTGTGCTGGAACATAAATTGAGACTGAAGAATCGTGTGGTAGATGCTCCTTTGGTGGAGCACTTCATTCAGTTTAATCACGATCCAGACTCTACGTTTTTGTGTACTTCTTAAGTTTCCAACGCGTTTGCAAGGTAGGATGGACTGTAGTAGTTGGTTACATCAGCAGGAAATGCGTATGATCTTTAAACTGGGGACGATGTTTCCTCATGGTCTAAATCAGGGGTCCTCAAACTACAGCCCGCGGGCCAGATGTGGCCCGCTGAGGACGTTTATGCGGCCCACTGGGTTATGGCAAAATCAGACCGGAAGTGACGTTTGACCTAAACTCGCGTTAGCAATGCACACTTCCGGCACTGGGCTGAGGCGGCAGAGACAGAGTGTGAGGCGATACCAAGGTGAGGTGAGTTCCTAGGCTGGGGTGTGTGGTATGGGGAAGGGAGAGAGATGCAGAAGACGGAGAACTGACGGCCCGCGGCCTTGTACAGTAACGGCAGCCACCACAACAGTCCGGCCCTCCAACAGTCTGCGGGACAGTGAACTGGCCCCCTATTTAAAAAGTTTGAGGACCCCTGGTCTAAATAGTGTTTGGGATTTAGATTTTTTTTTTTTTATAAAATGTACTGTAGGCATGTGTTTTGGACATCTGTTATAAAAAGTTTTTAGCATTACTGTAGCTGGATACTCTGTAGCTTTAAGGAACATTTTGAATTGTTGCATCTGCTGCATATAAACCATTTAGCATGACTCACTGTAGCACCTTGTAGGTGTTCGCTTAAACATGTTGGCTGTTTGGCCTAATACTTAAGTGAAATTGCTAAGAGGTTTGCTGATTTCATTCAGGGTTTAAAATGCTTTTTTATGGCTTGTGAGCACATGGTTTTATTGTATTATTGTATACTATTTATGTCATTTAGGATTATTGCAGCTTGAAGAAGCTCACGCGAAACAAGGGTTCGGTACGACCTTGTCCTTGGAAACTTGGGTTATTGGCTGCATCTTTGGACAGACATCATACATCTTGAGTACTACATCAGGATTTCATGGAATGAGATGGGAAGTTTTACCATAGGATGGAAAGAAGGACTCTTGGTGCTAATGCTTCCTTTTTTCATTTAAGGACTAAAAGTTATGGTTGTTTTGTAATTTATGATAGTGGGATTTGCATATGAGCATGTTTATCTTTGTTGACCTTGTATAATTCAATAATAGAAGCTGGTTTTCACGGTGGGTTATGTACCTTTGATTTTTTGTCCTTTTGCTGTGTTACTCTCTGTGTGTTGTATAATCCCCAGGTGAGGGCAGAAGATCCCCTGGTTTGGAGGCCTTCGCTCTGCTTCAGGGTCATCAGAAAGCGGGGTGGGGGGGAGGGAAATGTCAGCTGGCCACTCCATTGTTCTCAATTGAGACCGATTGTAATAGGAGATAATGGATGATGTATCCTTGGGTATCTGGGGCTCTGGGGGGGGGGTCCTGTTTTTGAGGTAGAGGCACCAAAGTTTTAGCATAGCATTTGGTGCCTCTCCTCAAAACACCCTCCAAGATTAAAAAAGATTGGACCAGGGGGTCCCATTCTATGAGCCCCCAAAGAAGGTGCCCCTATCCTTTGTTATTTCCAATGGAGGGAAAGCATTTAAAAGGTGTGTGGTCCCTTTAAATGATGGCCAGAAGACCTCCCTTTGGAGCTCAGTTATGCTTGTCACAACCTTGCTCCTGGCTCCACTCCCAAAAGTCCCCCCATATTTCTTGAATTGGACTTGGCAACCCTATTAACTGGAGATGCCACGGAGAGACTCTTTCACTGAGGCACAGTCCCTTCAAATCCACCCATCCGCTGAGCTCTCAATAAATGCATTCTTGCAATTGTATTCATGCCCCAACTTTCTTCCCAATGGAAAGCAACCACTGCCTTTAACAGTCAAGGGCTGGCTATTAAAATCTACACAATAGAGTTAGCCACAGGAAGCACTGAGGGCTTGTCCAGAGGGGGTGGGGGAGGGATTGAAGCCTGCAAATATCTATAGGTAGGTAAATATCCCCTCCGTCAAGTCACAGCTGGCTGGCTGGAATTTGGCCAGCACTGTGCATTGCCAAGGCAACTCCAACCCACGTTGAGTTACCTGCCTGGGCATTCAATGGGGGTTCTTTGGAGAAACAGGCAACCAGCGTACAGAGAGGAACACTGCTGGTTTGAGTGCAACGGGGATGGCAGCAGGTGGTGCGAGAAGGGGAGCGATCGTTGACATGAAGAAGCCAAACAGGGGAGAAAAATGAATTTCCCCTCTCCCATGATTCCTTGCACTCCCTCTCTCTAAGGGCTAACTTATATTATTTCTCTTTTAGAACAGTGTATCAGAATATTTGGGTTTTTTTTTTTTTGTATTGACATGCTCGATTGGGGGATAGTGGCTCTTTGCCTTATTGCATATACCACCCATCCTCTACTGCATTTTAATGTCTTCCTTTTTTTCTAATGGCAAACTATAATGGATGTTATAATCTCTTGAGAAACCATGCCCATGCCACTGCCTACCAGCTAGGTATGGCTCTGCTCTGCTATGTACAGCTTTGCTCACTGTGCTGGATTCCTCGTCTGATGAAGTGTGCGTAACAGCATATGAAAGCTGACGTTCTAAACAAAAATGGGTTGGTCTTAAAGGTGAAACTTGACTCCTGCTTTGTTCCTCTATTTAAACTAACAAAGCCAGAATGTTACCTAGCGTTATTGCACCTCGCACCTACTTTATGACAGCAGTGTTTTTTCAGCCCTGTTTTGTCCTAACATAGATCCCTATTTGTGATTCTTTTAATCTGCTAAAAACATTCCCATGATTCCACACTGCCCACTTATATTAAGAATTGCTGCTTCCATTCCCACTTGTCTGATGAAGTCTGCTTAAGAGCATTCGAAAGCTTCCCTTCTGAATAAAACTTAGCTGGTCTTAAAGGTGCACTTGTCTACTGCTTTGTTCTATTCCCTCTCTCCGTTACATCAGAAATAAATCTCCTGATGCAATAGATTTTTTTAAAAAACAAAAAAACCTCTAGCTTTCTTGCCATCAAGCCCTCAGAACAGTTTCCATCATTAACAAGCGTGATAATTAAAAAAACACAACTCCATAATAACATTCAATATATATAAAGAACTAAGAAAAATAGAAAGAACCCAGGTTAAGACACCAAGGCAATACAGATCAAGCTCTACGTAAGAGATATACCACCAAACTTCACAAAAAAGCAAGCAGCTCTCATTCTTCAAAATCTACGGCCAATTTTGCACTAGGGATTGTTCCGGGTGGAGAGCCTTTTGCACCCGGCACTTCTCTTGGCTTTCACACTGCAAGCTGCAAGTTGGTGTGCCGCTTTTCCACGGCAAAAATACAAAAATACAAAATATTGTGCACAAACAAACACTCTTGACTGATGTATACAAAGTTCTATTATCATGAAATGAACAGCCTACAACAGTGGGCATACATTCATACAGTATAAATAGAAAACAAAAAACAGTCTCAAAACAATATTCCAAGGAGGACCCCACACAGTCACTGAGTTTTCCAAACTGAGTACTAAGACTCAATAATAAAGTTCCACAGGAGTCCCTCCGTTGCTTGTTGACTTCTGAAGGACAAATTCTAGCCTTCACGCAAACCCCGGCTTTGATTGCGTTCCGCTGCTCCTGCAGCTTCCTCGTAAGTCAACTGAAACCTCCAGCCAAGTTCTTTCTCAAACGCCCATTTTGGTATCATAATTTGCGGCTTGAGAAAACCGAGAAAAGCACCGGGAGCAAAAGGGCTCTCCACCCCAAACAAGCCTAGTGCAAAATCGGTCTACCAGAATCAGGTCTGAATTCTTCTTAGGCGCGAGAATGACTGAACTGAGACGCTCATACTTCGTTCACATCAAAAGAAGACAGAACCCACTTGGAAAAAGCAATAATTTGAGGAGAAGGTGAAGGCAGTGGGAAAAGAAGAAGCCCTACCATCATATGGATTGACACACGCCACAACCTTCCGTTTGTGAGACCTGCACAAGGCTGTCAGTGGAGGGACATTTTGGAGGTTATAATCTCGTAGGGACTTGATGGCACATAACACACATATGCAGTCTCCCTACGGTAAAGAACAGAATAGTCTCTGCAAACTTTCCTGGATATCACCATCACCACCACAACCATCATTAATAAAACCATGAAAACATCAAATAAAACAATTAAAATTTAGCCAACTAGTTTGGCGCAGAGTAGTAAGGCTGCAGTACTGCAGCCCAAGCTCTCTGCTCCCAACCTGAGTTTGATCCCGGCGGAAGCTGGGTTCAGGTAGCCGGCTCAAGATTGATTCAGCCTTCCATCCTTCTGAGGTCGGTCAAATGAGTCCCCAGCTTGCTGGGGGGAAAGTGCAGATGACTGGGGAAGGCAATGGCAAACCACCCCGTAAAAAAGTCTGCCGTGAAAACGTGAAAGCAACGTCACCCCAGAGTCGGAAACGACTGGTGCTTGCACAGGGGACTACCTTTACTTTTACTTTTTCTTTTCGTTTCAATATCTACTAACATCACAGCAAATAATTTCTTCTTATTTCAATGTTTGCTGTTGGATTTCCAGCCTCCCACTGGGGGCAGGTTTCACCCGCTTTGGGGGCCTCCCACCCTCTGGCCTGGGGATGGCCAGCGGAGAGTCCCCACCCCCGAAAGGCTCCATTGGCACCCAACGTGCCTGGCATGGTGATGTCACTTCCGGTTCAGATGCAGAATGTCACACACTGTATACTCTAGCAATTGGGTAAAACTCTATGGCACCATAGAGTTCTTGCCCAATTGCTAGAGCATCCCACGTGTGATGTGCCCAGCACAATGATGTCACTTCTGGGGCACTGATGGAGCCTTTGGGGGGGTGGGTATCCCCCTGCCAACCAGCCTCGGACTGGTGGGTTGGAGGGCCCCAAACCAGGGGAAAACTCACCCCCAGTGGGAGGATGGGAACCCTACAATAAACATTGAAATAACAAGAAATTATTTGCTGTGCTGTTAGTAAATGCTTCCCCTGCCAGCAGACAAGTACAACCTGGAAACCCTGGCTTGCTGGACTCATGCCACGGAGGGCAGAGTGGGTTCCGCATAAAGAGATCATTGAATCCAGGCACCCAGGATGTAAATAAAGCTATGGTTGCTTTAGCAGTGGAGGCCAATGTTATTTTATGTCTGCCGCCTCAACCAGAGGCCTAGCGAAACAGCTCCATTCTGGAAGCCTTATGGAATTACAACAAATCCCATTGAGCCCTGATCTCAATCAGTAATTGTGTTCCACAAGGGTGGGGCCAGGGCTGAAAAGACCCTGACCCTTGTCAAGGTAAGGCAGATTTCTTTAGGGCTAAAAGGTAAAAAAAGGTCAAGGTAGTCCCCTGTGCAAGCACCAGTCATTTTCGACTCTGGGGTGACGTTGCTATCACAACCTTTTCACGGCAGACTTTTTTACGGGGTGGTTTGCCATTGCCTTCCCCAGTCCTCTACACTTTCCCCCCAGCAAGCTGGGGACTCATTTTACCGACCTTGGAAGGATGGAAGGCTGAGTCAACCTGGGGCCAGCTACCTGAACCAGCTTCCGCTGGGATCGAACTCAGGTCATGAGCAGAGGGCTTTGACTGCAGTGCTGCAGCTTTACCACTCTGTACCACTCTGTACCAAACGGTGTTGATCTGAAGAACAAACAGTTCTCTGGGGCACATATGGGGAGAGACGGTCCTGCAGGTATGCCTTGAAAGGGCCTGAAAGGTTAATATTAAAACCTTAAACTGGACTCTGTACTCAGCTGGTAACCAATACAGCTGGTGCAGCACCGGCTGAATGTAGACCCGCACTGACATCCCAGTCAGCAGGTATGCCACTGCATTTTGTACCAGCTGAAGCTTCCGGGTCAAGTTTAAGGGTAGGCCCACATAGAATGAGTTGCAGTACTCAAGCCTGGAAGTGACTGATTTGACATCAAACCAGGCCAGTCCCCACTGACAAGATGAACTTCACATACCAGTGAACTCAGATGCAGGATCCTATCCTTAATGCAGTCTGGGCTAGGGTTGCCAAGTCTAACTCAGAAAATACCTGAGGATTTTGGGGGTGGAGCCAGGAGACTTTCCCATTCCCTAAAATAAATAAAAATACAGCAGTGCAGTTCTCCTGAATACAGTCCTCATTTTCTCGTCCCCCAAGCTGCTGGCTACACTTCCTCTCTCTCCCCACACACACACACACATGCACACACACACACAAAGCAGCCAAAATAAATACAACTCGGAAGCACACACTTTGTGGTCTCACTGGGGCAATTTACTCACCATAGGAGTTGTTGAATACAGTACACTCAACCAAGTTCTTCAGACTAACACAGGGAAACCAGAAGTTTTCTCTGTTTTACTGTGCAAAGACCTCTGAAAGGGCTGCAAGACAAACGGCGGGAGCTGGCTGCTTCTCCAATCCTTTCCCTTTTTCCCAACAGCAACGTCGTTCTGCAGGCTCGCCCTGCCCCCATTCAGCCTAGCTCCAGAGTTTTAAAGGCACACACACCTTTCAAGACACAAGCCCTTCCCGAATCTTCTAAGCCTGCTGAGGTGGAAAGACATATTGCGGCTGAGAGGCAGGGCTTCCCCTCGCTGGCCAGCTGACTGTGGATTGGAAGGAGCCTGCTAACCTGGGAGATCCTCCACTGGGATCTGGGGATTGGCAAACCTAGCATGGACTCAAGCTGGTGAGGATTTTGAAGGTCCTTGACAACATACTAACAATACACTTTTTCATTGTTAGGTCCAGAATGCTCTACCGAAAACGATTTCTCAAGGCCATTTGAAGATAACTTTGCTCTGCATCTGCGCCCTTACATGTTTACAATTCTTTCCCAATGCCGAGTCTCCCTTTTTAAACCAATTTTATTTAACGTGAACACTCATTCTGCTCCGAGCCAGCCACTTCTGTTCCAGGACTTTGAAATTTCATGGCATCGGCGCCCGCGACAGCAACAAAGAAATGTTTTGCACAGATAACACTACCTGTGCGATCCTGTAATAATGACTCCCGGGTTCCCGAGAGGGCCTTGCCAAAGCCTCTCCAAAGTTGCAGGAATGGTCCACATAGTGATTCTCACGGGGTGAGCCAAGGTTAAAATCTGGCGGAGACCAGAAGCGAAGAGAATTTCATTAGCTCCATTTGCGGGCCTGTTATCACAAGCTGCCATTTGATCAGGCCCCCGTCTCAGCGCTGGGAGGTTGGCAGGGATACGAGAGGTTTTTTGCAAGTTGGAATGAGTTGTGAGTGCAACTCCGGGTTTCATTTCCTCTATGCAGAATTAGCCTGTCAATCACTTGATATGAAATGTTCCCCGAGTGCTCGACATTCAAAATGCAAGCACATTTTATGGATTTCACAGGCCGCTAATTGCTTGATGTGATATGTTGCTACTTCCCAGGCTGATTCCCCACTCCTCCACTTGCATCTGCTGGAAGGGCCTTGGGTTAGCCATAGGTCTGACAGAGGTTGTCCTTGAAAGCCCTCTCAGCCCCACCCACCTCACAGGGTGTCTGTTGTGGGGGGAGAAGGTATAGGAGATGGTAAGCCGCTCTGAGTCTCTGATTCAGAGAGAAGGGCGGGATATAAATCTGCAATTCTTCTTCTTGTTTCATACTGCAATGCCAACCTGTGTTGCCCCTTCTAAGCCCACCAAATTAGAAGGGTGTCACCCTGCAATAGGGTTGCCAAGTCCAACTCAAGAAATATCTGGGGACCTTGGAAGTGGAGCCAGGAGACTTTGGGGGTTAGACCCAAGAGCAAGGGTGTGATGAGCACAACTGAACTCCAAAAAAAGTTCTGGCAATCACATTGAAAGGGGCCGCGCTCCTTTTAAATGCCTTCCTTCCATAGGAAATAATGGAGGGTGGGGGCACCTTCTTTGGAGGCTCATAAAATTAGATCCCCTGGTCCAAACCTTTTGAAACTTGGGGAGTGTTTTGAGAAGAGGCATCAGATGCTATTCTGAAAATGTGGTGCCTCTACCTCAGAAAACAGCCCCTCTGGAACCCCAGATACCTACAGATCAATTCTCCATTATACCCTATGGGAATCGGTCTCCATAGGGTATAATTGAGTGCCCAGTAGACATTTTCCTCCCCCCCTCCCGCTTTCTGATAACCCTGAAGTGGGGGGAGGGCCTCCAAACTGAAGGATCGCCTGCCCCCAACTGGGGATTGGCAAACCTACCCTGCAAAGTAGACCTAGACCAATTTTATTCTGCTTGAGGATCGCCTCCGAATTTTGGAGCCAGGTATTTCTTTCACCTTTCAGGGGGTTGCCAACTTTGGGCTTGGAATTTCTGGAGATTTGGGAGTGGAGCATTGGGAGGACAGGGGAAGGGAGGGGGCACAAGAGGGATGTGATGTCATAGAGTTCATACAGTTAAAATAAATAAATAAAAATACAGCAGTGCAGTTCCCCTGAATACACTCTTCATTTCCTCGTCCCCAAGCAGCTGGCTGAACTTCCACTCCTCTCTCTCTGTCTCTCTCTCTCTGTCTCTCTCTCACACACACACACACATTGTGCAAGCACCAGTTGTTTCTGACTCTGGGGTGACTGCCTTCCCCAGTCATCTACACTTTACCTCCAGCAAGCTGGGTCCTCATATTACCAACCTCGGAAGGATGGAAGGCCTACTCAACCTTGAGTCAGCTACCTAAACCCAGCTTCCACAAGGATCGAACTCAGGTCATGAGCAGAGTTTGAACTGCAGTGCTAAGTAGCGCCACGGGGCCCCTCCCATAGAGTCCACAGAAGAATTGAATTCCACAAGAGGACTCCAGTTCAAGTTTGGCTCTCAAATAAGCTTAGAACCTATCGGGAAGTTTAAAGAATTGGAAGTTTTGGATCTAAAGAGATGCCTTGTCTTGAATATGAAGCTTAGACGAAGCTTTCAGCGAAAACAGGGTCTGAATATTCCAGAAATGTTCGTTTAGCTTAGAATCAATTAACTGCACATTTGAGAGTCAAACTTGGACTGGAATCCTGTACTGGAATTCTATTATTCTGCTACTGGAACTGAAGACGCCCACCTTGGGAAAGGAAACCATGATTGGATCATATTTTTTAACGTTACCTCTTGGACTTTGGGGTCTGACATTTCATTTCCTTTTTTTTCTTGCTTTACTGTTTTAACTATTGTAAATTATTGAATATGTATTTTAATATTTATTAATCTTAATTGTTCTGGATTTTATGTTGTAAGCCGCCCTGAGCCCGCCTTGGTGGGGAGGGCAGGATATAAATCAAATAGATAAATAAACAAACAAATTCCATGCTGTGGTCGTTCTGTTTTTTGTATCGATCATGCATTTTGTATGATCTATTAAAAAGTTAAGATTTTTTTCATGTTCTAAGTCATTGTAGTGCCGTTTAGTTCAGGGGTGCCAAACTCTTTGGGGAAGGCCGGATCTGACATAAATGAGACTTTGTTGGGTCGGGCCATGTGGAACTGGGCCGAGCCATGTTGGGCCGACTCATGTGTGTACCTATTTAAGATTAGGTAGCAGAGAGATAAATGTTATAAAGAACACAGACAAACATAAATATATATATTTTTAAAAATTTAAACATGCTTAAAATGTTAGCACTTGTTGGACTTAAAGATGCTTTCTTTGTATTTCTCCCATGGGATCCAGGGAACTGGGCAAAAGAAGCTCTGGCTCTTTCCTTCTTTCCCCAGGGGTCTGGGCGGGGAGCCTCAGCCAATAGAAGGAAGAGAGGCTTGGCTCAGTAGCTCTGCTGTGCAATTGAGAGAGCCTGGCAAAGCAAGCTTTCCCTCTCCCCCTTCCTCCCCAAGGGAGGAGCCTCAGCCAATGGGGAAAATAGAGGTTTTGCTCTGTAGCTCCTGTGCTACTGAGAAAGCCTGGCAAAGCAAGCTGTTGTGCAGAAAGAAGCAAGAGAGAAGGAGAAGGAAACAGATGAACTCCTGAAAGGAGTCCTCCGAGGGCCTGATTCGGTCCCCAAAATGCATGTTTGGCACCCCTGGTTTAGTTAATACAAGAGTTTCTTAGACATAACTGCACAGAGGTGGTGCCTTTCTCCTCTTACCACCTGGAAGCTGGCCTCCATCGTTTCCAACCCAGCTATCCCAAAACAAGGGTCTCTCCAGCTCAGCATCCTAGTTCACACAGAGACCAGTTAGTTGCTTCTGGGAGCCTCATAAGCGGATCACAGAGGTAAGAATCTGCCGTTTGCCTCCAGCGACGGTTAGCGATCAAGATTTGTGATTAACATAATGAAGTTCCCAGAATCCCTCTAAAATTAACCCCCCCAGAATAGCATCTAATCAAAGTCCGCCACGAGTCTCCGAAGCCACGGGCTACGCAAGGAGTAATTGGAGACGGGTGATTGTGTAGAAAGGCCCAGCAAAGTCTTCTTTCACTCTTACCTGACTGCTTCTCCAGTGAGCGAGAATCGTTTTGGCGTATGCATAAAGCTAATTGTCTTTATGTTTATTTTAGGAGCTCATTATAAAAACTACACCGACGCCACTGAATGAGGTGTTGACTCAGCATGCGCTATTACGGAAAAACACACAACGCGGTGTGCGATTGCCGTTTGCGCAGCAGACAGCGATGAGCAATGAGCGCTACTAATGAAGGATAGCAATGAATCATTAAGACAAAAAAGAGAGAGAGTGCCTACTAATTATTTCATTTTTGCATTTCGGAGGCATTCATCACTGTTGTATCTGGTGTAGTGCACAACCCGTCCAAGAGGAATGAAGCGGTCGCTCTAATATGGTTGCCGGTTAAATTCAGCTGTTAATGAGTCTCTGACATCTTTATCCTGCTTTTTGTCCCCAAGGAGCTCCAGGCAGCCAGGACGGCCCTAGACTGTCTCACACCCTAGGCAAGACTAACTTCTGGCACCCCCCCACCACACACACTGATAATGTCACCAGGTCGCATGGGGAGTACCCAATTTGGCACCCCTAGAAGGCTGGAACCCTAGGCAATTGCTTAGTTAGTCTAGTGGTGGGGCCGGCCCTGCAGGCAGCATACATAACTCTCTCCTGTCCCACTTTGTCCTCATAGTCCTAAGAAGAAGAAGAAGATATTAGATTTATATCCCGACCTGTACTCTGAATCTCAGAGTCTCAGAGTGGTCACAATCCCCTTTACCTCCCCTGCACACAACAGACACCCTGTGAGGCGGGTGGGGCTAAGAGAGCTCTAACAGCAGCTGCCCTTTCAAGGACAACTCCTGTGATAGCTATGGCTGACCCAAGGCCATTCCAGCAGGTGCAAGGGGAGGAGCGGGGAATCAAACCCAGTTCTCTCAGACAAGAGTCCACGCACTTCACCACTACACCAAACTGGCTCTCAGAGTAGGGTTGCCGAGTCCAATTCAAGAAATATCTGGGGACTTTGGGGGTGGAGCCAGGAGACTTTGGGGGTGGAGCCAGGAGACATTAGGAGTGGAGCCAAGATCAAGGCTGTGACAAGCGTCATTGAACTCCAAAGGGAGTTCTGGCCGTCACATTTAAAGGGACAGCACACCTTTTCAATGCCTTCCTTCCATAGGAAATCATGAAGGATAGGGACACCTTCTTTTGGGGCTCATAGAATTGGACCCCCTGGTCCAATCTTTTTGAAACTTGGAGGGTATTTTGGGGAGAGGCACTAGATGCTATACTGAAAATTTGGTGCCTCTACCTCAAAAAACAGCCCCCCCCCAGAGTCCCAGATACCCATGGATCAATTTTCCATTATTTTCTATGGGAATAAATCACCATAGGGAATAATAAAGTTCCCAGCAGACATTTCCCTTCCCTCTTCCCACTTTCTGATGACCCTGAAGAGGGGGGAGGGCCTCCAAACCGGGGGATCCCCTGCCCCCACCTGGGGATTGGCAACACTATCTCAGAGGTACATTAGACTGAGATAGGGTTGGCAAGTCCTTCCTTTGACTTGGTGGAGGACCCCTCTAACATATGCAAAGCGCTCACAGCAGAATGACATCACCCAGAAGTGACGTCACCATGTCAGGCACGTTGCTCCAGGGATGCTCTAGGATTCAGTTAAAGAACTCTATGGTACTATAGAGGGCTTTTTTTGCAGAAAAAGCCCAGCAGGAACTCATTTGCATATTAGGCCACACCTCCTGACATCACGATTGTTTCACACAGGGCTTTTTTGTAGGGGAAAATCCAGTAGGAAGTCATTTACGCATTATTTTCTTTTTTATTTCATTTTATTTGATTTGTATCCCGCCCTCCCTGCCAAAGCAGGGTGGCTGAGTATTAGGCCACACCTCCTGACACCAAGCCAGCCAGAACTGCATTCCTGTGCGTTCCTGCTCAAAAAAAGCCCTGGTGCTATCGAGGTTTTTACACAAATCCTAGAAAGTCACCAGTACAATGTGCCTGGTGCAATGACATCACTTATGGGTGATGTTATCGTGTCAAGCGTGCTTTGCCCATCTGAGAGGAGTCTCCCGCGAAGTGGTTTTATGAGTTTTTATGCAAGTGATAAATGTAACAGGGTTAAATGTAAAGTTTTGCATTTAGGTAGGAAAAATCCAATGCATGGTTATAAAATGGGGAAGACTTGTCTTAGCAGTAGTATGTGCGAAAAGGATCTAGGGGTTTTAGGGGACCATACACTGAGCATGAGTTAACAGTGCGATGTGGTGGCTAAAAAGGCAAATGCAATTTTGGGCTGTATCAACGGAAGTCTAGTGTCCAGATCATGTGAAGTGATGGTATCGCTTTATTCTGCTCTGGTAAGACCTCACCTGGAGTATTGTGTTCAGTTTTGGGCACCACATTTTAAGAAGGATATAGACAAGCTAGAATGGGTCAAGAGGAGGGCAACCAAGATGGTGAGGGGTCTGGAGACCAAGTCCTATGAAGAAAGTTTGAAGGAGCTGGGCATGTTTAGCCTGGAGAGGAGGCAGCTGAGAGGTGATATGATCACCATTTTCAAGCACTTGAAAGGCTGTTATATAGAGAATGGTGTGGAATTGTTTTCTGAGGCCCCAGAAGGTAGGACCAGAACCAGTGGGTTGAAATTAAATCAAAAGCGTTTCCAGGTCAACATTAGGAAGAACTTCCTGACTGTTAGAGCAATTCCTCAGTGGAACAGGCTTCCTTGGGAGGTGGTGGGTTCTCCTTCCTTGGAGGTTTTTAAACAGAGGCTAGATGGCCATCTGACAGCAGTGAAGATCCTGTGGATTTAGGGGGAGGTGTTTGTGAGTTTCCTGCATTGTGCATGGGTTGGACTAGATGACCCTAGAGGTGCCTTCCAACTCTATGATTCTATGATAGAGGGTCCCGGTGCAATGTGCCTGACACGTTGACATCATTTCATTGTGCATACAGCTAATGAGGAGAGCTTTGTTTCTTGAAAGCTTATGCTACAATAAAATTTGGTGACTTTAAGGTGTCACTGGACTCTTTACATTTGTGGGGAGAAGGAAGGAAGGTGATTTAAAACTGCTTTGGAACTCCTTTCGGTTGGGAAACGTGGGATATTTACAAACAGACTGCTACCTTTACAATACCCGTCCCTCTTTATAAAACGATAAACTGCATCCGAATAGAATATAGGCAGAAGCCTAGATCCCTAGCTGAGGCCGCTTTCAACAAATACATAAAACTCACCCCCCTCTGCTAACCAATTCCACATGCACACCCCTGTGAGAGAAACCAAACCTGGAACACATGCAGGAAAACAATTAATGTTGCCATTGCTTGCTTTGCAGGGATTAATTAGGAAGGAAAGGGGAAAAAAAAATAACAGCAGGTATAGAACACACAATCACTGCCCGAGTCTTAAAGCCGGAGGAATTTCAAGTTGACAATGAAAAATCAGCTCCCCACACGTTTTTCCGATTGGTTTTCTATTGTTGCCTAGTTAACTTTAATAATAGCCAGCCAATAGGAAGATAAAGCAGCGGGAGGAGGCATTCTTGCGAGTTAAGCCCGTCTTCACGGAGGCCTTCAGCCACCTCCTGCCAGCTCCTCGCTGGCACCAACAAAGCGAGGGACTGAAAATGAGGCACAAACAATATTCGAGAAGACAACAGACAGAGCAGGGCTCCCGGGAGGTTGGTCACCTCTGAGGAAAGGAGCTCTCCACAGCCGGCTATCAAAGTCACTTTCACAAACACGTGAATTTTGATTAAGCTTGGCTGTGTCCTTTCTTTTGTTCTCGTTGGATTGTCCTTTTTGGGGGGTTTTGTTTTGTAAAGTACTTCCATGCGGCGGGCCAGGCGAAACAGCGACACGGCTCTCGAAATTACCCGAGCTTCTTTGCACACTTTGAAAAAAGTTTCCTTGCGGAACCAAAGCTTTTCCATTATTGCTACCTCTTTGATATTTAAAACAACGGGTGGCGGGGGGGTTGGTGGTGAGAAGGGGGGGAAGCGATGATAAGAATCCCGGAACGATTGTGGCGGTTCAGACTGAAGCGTTTATTACGAAGTGACATTATTTGAGAATCATCAAATAGCGATTGCCGCGTCTTGATGAACAGGCATGGCTGACTCTCAAAGCGCAGGGTCTCAAGCAAATAATATAATAGCGGGAAATAATCCTTACTGTTCATCTGGTGCTCTGATGCGTTCAGAGAGCTTTCTGGTATATAACTTTAGTAATCCTTACGATGGCAAGAAGGGCCAGTTATCGTTATCACCAATACAGCAGGCTACTTAAAAACTCCTTAATGAGGTCAGAAACTGAAGGCAAATCTAAATTTGGAACACGCAGGGGCAGAGTTCACCTTCGTAACAATTATAGCTCACCAGTTCATTGTTCCACTGAAAACTTTGGCACGGACCTTTCTGCACGGCACCTACTTCCTGTGTTCCTTCATTGCCTCCCGCCATTTCCCTCTTCTTTTCTGGTGACAGCTGACCCCTTCCAGAAAATTTCGATAAAATTGGGATACCAAGTCTTCTGCGTTTGCTTCTATCCCTACCAGTCAGTAGCCTTGACTTTGGCTTCTGCATTAACTGTAATATCCAGAGACAGCGAGAGAGAGAGTCTTTACGGGTATCCCGCATAGGGACTTGATCTCAGTAATCTAACCTGGCCGTGAAAAGATTATGAATAATCACAGCCAAACGAAAATTTTTCCGGGAAGGCCCTGAAGACCAGAGAAAACCATATTCAGATGAAGATAGGGTTGCCAAGTCCATTCAAGAAATATCTGGGGACTTTGGGGGTGGAGCCAGGAGACATTGGGGGTGGAGCCAGGAGCAAGGCTGTGACAAGCATAACTGAACTCCAAAGGGAGTTCTGGCCATCACATTTAAAGGGACCGCATGCATCATTTCCACTGTGGAAATAATGCAGGATAGGGGCATTTCTTTTGGGGGCTCATAGAATTGGACCCCCAGGTCCATCCTTTTGAAACTTGGAGGGTATTTTGGGGAGAGGCACTGGATGTGATGCCCCGGATACCCGTAGATCAATTCTCCATTATACCCTATGGGAATCGGTCTCCATAGGGAATAATGGAGTGCCCAGTAGACCCCCCCCCGCTTTCTGACGACCCTGAAGTGGGGGGAGGGCCTCCAAACCTGGGGATCCCCTGCCCCCACCTAGGGATTGGAAAATAGGAAAATACCGTGATGTGGTAACAAAAACACTCCTATATACTTTTATATCAAATATAAATAAGTGATTTCAACACACAATTCTTATTGTAAACTCACATCGGGTAAGACACATTCATAACACGAAACCCATGCAACTTAGCACACGATAACCTCAATTGGAGATTAATTCCAATAAAGTGCAAAGTGCAAAAGAGTGCTTCTATACTGATACAATTTCATTAATCAACGTTGAAAGTCCATATTTGATAATCTTCTCCTCTCCTCTTCACTTTATCACAAAAGACCGTTCCAAGATGACCTCTGACCGAGCCTGGTGCCAGCTGATGTCTCGCCACGCCATTTCCAAATCTCTTTGTCATTGTCTGGAGTTCTTCAAATAAAGCAAGCGCTTGGCAACCCTAGGAGAAGATGAGGGGGAAAAAAATGTTTATTAACCTCCAATATGTCTGACATGTAGGCAACAAAACTGAAGCGCACTTCCGACTGCAGGAAGTGGATCACATTGTTGAATGGTCCCTTACATTTAAAGTTCTCTGCAAAGAGAAGACAGGAACCAACGGCAAATTCTAGGCTAGAACTCCCCTTCTACTGAGGGCAGTGGCTGTGGCTCAGCGACAGGCCACCTGTTCGCCATGCAGAAAGTCCCAGGTTCGATCCCCAGCATCTCCAACTAAAACAACCAGGCAGTAGGTGATGATAAAGACACCAGTCCTATGACCTTGGGGAACTGCCGCCAGTCTGAGTCGATAATACCAGGGCTTTTTTTTTTAGTAGCAGGAACTCCATTGCATATTAGGCCACACACCCCTAATGTAGCCAATCCTCCTGGAGCTTACAGTAGGCCCTGTAAGAAGAGCCCTGCAAGCTCTTGAAGGATTGGCTACATCAGCAGGGTGTGGCCTAATATGCAAAGGAGTTCCTGCTACTAAAAAAGCCCTGCATAATACTGAGCCTGGTAAACCAATGGTCTGATTCTTTATAAAGCAGCTTCCAGTAGAGAGCCAGATTGGTGTAGTGGTTAAATATACGGACACTTATCTGGGAGAACCAGGTTTGATTCCCCACTCCTCCATTTGCAGTTGCTGGAATGGCCTTGGATCACCCATAGCTATTGCAGGAGTTGTCCTTGAAAGGGCAGCTACTGTGAGAGCCCTCTCAACCCCACCCACCTCACAAGGTGTCTGTTGTGGGGGGGGAGAAGATATAGGAGATTGTGAGCCGCTCTGAGTCTCTGATTCAGAGAGAAGGGCGGGGTATAAATCTGCAGTCTTCTTCTTCTTCTTCCTTTTTAAAAGACTCTTATCTGGGAGAACCAGGTTTGATTCCCCACTCCTCCACTTGCAGCTGCTGGAATGGCCTCGGGTCAGCCATAGCTGTCGCAGAGTTGTCCTTGAAAGGGCAGCTGCTGTGAGAGCCCTCTCAGCCCCACCCACTTCACAGGATTTCTGTTGTGGGGGGAGACGATATAGGAGATTGTAAGCCGCTCTGAGTCTCTGATGCAGAGAGAAGGGTGTGGTATAATTCTGCAGTTGTCGTTGTCATCATCATCATCATCATCATCATCATCATCATCATCTTCTTCTTCTTCTTCTTCTTCTTCTTCTTCTTTTTCTTCCACCTGTCCAAGGAGAGCATTGACTAATGGGACTCCCCCTCCCCATTTGAACTAATACTTTCTCCTGCCGTATTCCTGTTCAGAGCTAGTTGCAGACACCTGCTCGTAACACTTCCTACATTATTCTCATTGATGTGATGATGTCGAAGCGGCCCACACAGATTCAGCCTGACTGATTTTACTTCTTCCTGCAGACACCTGCCAATTAACTCTCGCCAGCAAAATTCTTACGGTGTCAGTCAAATGTATCCCACAAGTCAGAGCAAAGGTACAAATTCTAATTATTGTCATCGGTGAGCTAATGCAGTGCATCAATTAATAGAAAGAGGTATGAAGCGGCTAGGGTTACCCATCTGCGGAGATGGGTCTGGAGATCTCTTGGAGTTACAACCGATCCCCCGATGAAACATTTCCCTGGGCAGTTTCAAAGGGTGTATTAGAAACATACTTCAAATTCCTAAAACAAGAATAAAAAATGGATTGACATTGAGTAAAAAAAAAAAAAAAAAAGGAGAAGGAGAGTTGGTTTTATAGGGAGGAATGGTGGCCCACCAGTGAGGCCAGGACACTAGAAGTCCTCACACTGTGCCCCCCCCCAAGCACCAAGAATACAGAGCATCACTGCCCCTGACATAAGAGAAGCCATGTTGGATCAGGCCAGTGGCCCATCCAGTCCAACACTCTGTGTCACACAGTGGCCAAAAAACAACAACACCCAGGCACCATCAGGAGGTCCATCAGTGGGGCCAGGACACTAGAAGTCCTCACACTGTGCCCCCCCAAGCACCAAGAATACATATCATCATTGCCCCTGACATAGGAACATAAGAGAAGCCATGCTGGATCAGGCCAATGGCCCATTGCTCTGTGTCACACAGTGGCCCAAAAAAAAACCAAGTGCCATCAGAAGGTCCATCAGTGGGGCCAGGACACTAGAAGTCCTCCACTGTGCCTTCTGAAGCACCAAGAATACATAGCATCACTGCCCCTGACATAGGAACATAAGAGAAGCCATGTCGGATCAGGCCAGTGGCCCATCCAGTCCAACACTCTGCGTCACCCAGGGGCCAAAAAAAACAGGTGCCATCAGGAGGTCCATCAGTGGGGCCAGGACACTAGGAGCTCTCCCACCGTTGCCCCTCCACTTATGTTCAGTTCAAGTACACTCAGTGCCATGTTCCCATGCCAATATCTGCCACCTCACAGACATAGTGATATCCTTATGAACCTGCAAAGGCTTGGAGAGGGACGGTGGCTCAGTGGTAGAGCATCTGCTTGGGAAGCAGAAGGTCACAGATTCAATCCCCGGCATCTCCAACTAAAAAGGGTCCAGGCAAGTAGGCGTGAAAAACCTCAGCTTGAGACCCTGGAGATCCGCTGCGAATCTGAGTAGACAATATTGACTTTGATGGATTGAGAGTCTGATTCAGTATAAGGCAGCTTCATATGTTCATATATACCCTACTCTTCACTACATGAAGGAGTCTCAGAGCAGCTTACAATTGCCTTCACTCCCTTCCCTACAGCAGACACCCTGTGGGGTAGGTGACTGGCCCAAGGTCACCCAGCAGGCTTTAAATAGAGGAGGAGTGGTGAATCAAACATGGATCTCCTGCTTCTCTTATCTGGGAGAACCAGGTTTGATTCCCCACTCCTCCACTTGCACCTGCTGGAATGGCCTTGGGTTAGTCATAGCTCTCGCAGGAGTTGTCCTTGAAAGGGCAGCTGCTGTGCAACCCTCTCAGCCCCACCCACCTCACAGGATGTCTGTTGTGGTGGGAGAAGATATAGGAGATTGTAAGTCACTCTGAGAATCTGATTCAGAGAGAAGGGCCAGGTATAAAACTGCAGTCTTCTTCTTCTGTTCTTAGCCACAACATCTCTAAGAAATTAAGAGAATTTGTCTCTTAACATTAGTTAGCAGTACCAGGCTAAAGCAGCCTGTAGTGGCCCTATTGAGGCCCCTTTCAGACAGTCTTTGTAATCTCTTTTAGTAGCAGGTTGCTAATGGGTTTTTTTGTGTTAGTTCAGACACAACCATTTTAGTAACCGGCTGCTAACGGATCTTTCAAAGCCAGAACAATATACTTGGAGTTCCATTGGTAGAGCTGTGTCATTTTGGAGCCAGTTTGGTGTAGTGGTTAAGTGTGCAGACTCTTATCTGGGAGAAATTGGTTTGATTCCCCACTCCTCCACTTGCAACTGCTGGAATGGCCTTGGGTCAGCCATAGCTCTGGCAGAGGTTGTCCTTGAAAGGGCAGCTGCTGTGAGAGCTCTCTCATCTCCACCTACCTCATAGGATGTTTGTTGTGGAGGAAGAAGGTAAAGCAGATTGTGAGCCACTCTGAGACTCTGAGACTCAGAGGGAAGAGCAGGATATAATAACTTAGAAAAAGAAACCGGATGCTTGTGCAGGCAAAGAACAGAAGGCATAAATTTGAGTCCAGGAAGAAGAAAAAGAAGACCATAGATTTATACCCCTCCTGTCTCTCTGAATCAGAGTCTCAAAGCAACTTACAATCTCCTTTATCTTCTTCCTCCACAACAGACACCCTGTGAGGTAGGTAGGGCTGAGAGAGCTCTCATAGAAACTGCCCTTTCAAGGACAACTCCTACGAAAGCTATGGCTGACCCAAGGCCATTCCAGCAGCTGCAAGTGGAGGAGTGGGGTATCAAATATGGTTCTCCCAGATAAGAGTCTGCGCACTTAACCACCAGACCAAACTGGCTTTAATTCAGTATCGGGCAGCTGAACTGGCTCTCTGGGCTGGGTTGGGAGGTGGGGAGAAGATTTCATAATAATTTTCAATCTGCTAGACAAGAAACCTCTTTAAAAAAAAAAAAACACCTCCCTTTGTGTTAGACTAGGTGCCTGTCCTTCCTTGAAGCCCTATTTTTGGCAACCCGGTTCCCAGCTGCTACGGTGTCCACAGAAACGACGACTTTCACTAGTGCTATCAGCATGACGGCCGGTGAAAGAACGTGAGGCGGGACAGGTGTGCCGAGACACCGCTAACATGCAGCACATGTTTTGAGTTTAAAACCCTTAATTTGAAGCTTTTGCCAGAGCCAGGAAATTCTTGTGAAGAGGGATAACGGGAGATTAGTGACCCTGCCAACTCAGTTTTTTCGGATTTGCTGTTGTTCTCTTGCCAAGATACTGTCCGGCCATTCCCCCCCTCCCCGGTTCTTCTGTCTTTTACATGCGATGCCAGTGGGCAAAGTGAAGGATTTTGCAATCATGTCATTTAGAAACAGCCAGCGTGCAATGAGGTGAACGGACTCTTACCTTCTCCTACAGTAACTCACAGCCTTTTCACCGGCCACACTGTCCCTCCAAGCGAACCTTTGTGTCTGAATTGTCAGGAAAGAAAGGTTGTGAAATGCGTGGGCGTATGGTCCCAAAGTCACTGGAGAATCCACTTCTTTTCTGTCATTATGATTCTGGTGCTCCTACTTCTATCTACCAGAAAAGTGTGCTATGCGAGATCCTCTCGATATGCGTGGCTGTCATTTGCGAACAGGGCACTATGCACGTTTTCCAGCTTTGAGACATCATAGGAATGTAGAGATGGAGGGGAAAAAAACACAATAGTGCAGTGGGAAGAAAGTTTTATTCCAAAATATTAATACGCCCAATGTGTTTGGTGTTGAGCTTCTTTAGGGGGTATCTGTGTTGGGAGCATTGCTGTGTATATACCCCCTCCCGAGAATCTTAACATGATATGCATAGGGGTATTAATTTTTTTTGGAAGGGATTGTTCCCACTACACCAGGGCTTTTTGTTTTAGTAGGAATGCACAGGAACACAGTTCCGGCTGACTTGGTGAACATATGAAGCTGCCTTATACTGAATCAGACCCTGGGTCCATCAAAGTCAGCATTGTCTTCTCAGACTGGCAGTGGCTCTCCAGCTGAAGTTTTTCACACCTATTTGCCTGGACCCTTTTTTGGAGATGCCAGGGATTGAACCTGGGACCTTCTGCTTCCCAAGCAGATGCTAAACCACTGAGCCACCGTCCCTCCCTGGTGTCAGGAGTATGGCCTAATATGTAAATAGGTTCCTGCAGGGCTTCTTCCGTCTCAACATTAGGAAGAACTTCCTGACCGTTCCTCAGTGGAACAAGCTTCCTCGGGAGGTGGTGGGCTCTCCTTCCTTGGAGGTTTTTAAACAGAGGCTAGATGGCCATCGGACAGTGATGAAGATCCTGTGAATTTAGGGGGAGGTGTTTGAGAGTTTCCTGCATTGCGCAAGGGGTTGGACTAGGTGACCCTGAAGGTCCCTTCCAACTCTATGATTCTATGATTCTACAAAAAAGCCCTGTGTGAAACAATGATGACGTCAGGGGTGTTTGCCTAATATGCAAATGAGTTCCTTTGGATATTAGGCCACACCCTTGGCATCACCATTGTTTTGGGCAGGGCTTTTTTTGTAGAAAAAGCCCATCGGGAACTCATTTGCATATTAGGCCACACCCCCTGACACCAAGCCAGCCGAAAAAGCCCTGATTAGAAGTATACTGTGCTAACAATAACTGCAAATCCGAAAGAACGGGAGCCTCTTAACTGTCCAGCCTGACTGAATAATCACATTTGTGAGTCATTCAATGTGAGTCATGATTCTTCTTGAACTATATAGGTGTGTGTGTATATATATATTTCCAGGAATACTATTAATATTAAATGATGGCAACATGCCGACGTCACGCAGGGCCAATCTTGTTTGAAGCCCACAAAGAAAAAATACTTAAAGTCTAAGGCAGGGGTGTCAAACTCATTTGTTATGAGGGCTGGATATTGGATTTATATCCCGCCCTCCACTCCGAAGAGTCTCAGAGCGGCTCACAATCTCCTTTACCTTCCTCCCCCACAACAGACACCCTGTGAGGTGGGTGGGGCTGGAGAGGGCTCTCACAGCAGCTGCCCTTTCAAGGACAGAGTCTCAGAGCGGCTCACAATCTCCTTTACCTTCCTCCCCCACAACAGACACCCTGTGAGGTGGGTGGGGCTGGAGAGGGCTCTCACAGCAGCTGCCCTTTCAAGGACAACCTCTGCCAGAGCTATGGCTGACCCACGGCCATTCCAGCAGCTGCAAGTGGAGGAGTGGGGAATCAAACCCGGTTCTCCCAGATAAGAGTCCGCACACTTAACCACTACACCAAACTGGCTGGATCAGACATAAATGAGACCTTGTAGGGCCGGGCCATGTGTGTGCCTATTTAAGATAAGGTAGCAGAGATAGGGACCGTCTCTCCCCATATGTTCCCCAGAGAGTACTGAGATCTAGCTCCTTCTCGGCTACAGCTCCCCACTGGTGGAACCAGTTACCAGAAGAGGTACGGGCCTTGCGGGACCTGAACCGGTTCCACCGGGCCTGCAGGACCATCCTTTTCCAGCTGGCTTTTTAATGTGGAATTATTGTACCACCGTCATCCAAAGCTGTGTTACGCTAAGATCGTAGGAAGCAAATTAATCTGTGGTTTTAAATTGTTGCTTTAATTGATGGTTTTCATGCAATTGTATATTTAATCGAGGAATAACTGTTATATAATTGGGGTGTTTTATTATTGTACCATTGTAATGTCGTATTTTACGTTATGTAAGCCGCCCTGAGCCTGCTTCGGCGGGGAGGGCGGGATATAAATTAAAAATTATTATTATTATTAGCTTTATAAAGGACACAGGCAAACACAATTAAAGGTTTTTTAAAGTAAAACTTAAAATACATGCTTAAAACATTAGCATTTGTTGGTCTTAAAGGTGCTTTCTTTGTACCTCTCCCATGAGATTCAGGAAACTGAGCAAAGGAAGCTCTGGCTCTTTCCTTCCTTCCCCAGGAGACCAGGATGGAGAGGAACCACAATCAATAAAAGGAAGAGAGGCTTGGCTCAGTAGCTCTGCTGTGCAATTGAGAGAGCCTGGCAAAGCAAGCTATCCTTCCCCCACCCTTCCTCCCCAAGGGAGGAGCCTCAGCCAATGGAGAAAACAGAGGGTTTGCTCTGTAGCTCCTGTGCAGTTGAGCAAGCCTTGCAAACAAGCTGTTATGCAGAAGGAAGCAAGAGAGAGGGAGAAGGAAGCAGACATCAGTCAGTTCCTTGGGGGCCTGATAGGAACCCTCCAGGGGCCTGATTCGGCTCTGGGGCCACATGTTTGACACCCCTGGTCTAAGTAGAGGGAAGCAACAGAAGACATCTCTCAAGCCCACTGGGTAAAGGAAGCTCTGGCTCTTTTCTTCCTTCCCCAGGATACCAAGATGGGGAGGAGCCACAGCCAATATATGGAAGACAGGCTTTGCTCAGGAGCTCTGCCATGTCATTGAGAAAGCCTGGCAAAGCAAGCTATCCCTCCCCCTCTTCCTCCCCAAGGGAAGAGACAGTTTGATGTAGTAGTTAAGTGTGCGGACTCTTATCTGGGAGAACCGGGTTTGATTCCCCACTCCTCCACTTGCACCTGCTGGCATGGCCTTGGGTCAGCCATAACTCTGGCAGAGTTTGTCCTTGAAAGGGCAGCTGCTGTGAGAGCCCTCTCAGCCTCACCCACCTCTCAGGGTGTCTGTTGTGGGGGGAGAAGATATAGGAGATTGTGAGCCACTCTGAGTCTCTGATTCAGAGAGAAGGGCGGGGTATAAATCTGCAGTCTTCGTCATCATCTTTTTCTTCATCATCTCCATCTTCTTCTATGATTGTCACAGCCTTTTGGGACATCTTTCCAACCGGGTTGATTCTCTCCGCCCTTAGAAGTGAATTTCAACTGACCTACAGTGACCAGCCATCGGATAGCCAGGAAGACTGAACCCTTCTTCTGCTTGTTTATAATATGGTTGTTGTATACATTTTGTAAGGGAATTTGAAGAAAAAGAAAGAAATTCCTGCCCCCAAGGAGCTACAGAGGTGCCCGTGGCACAATGGAACAACATCTGCTTTGCATGTAGAAGACGCCAGGTTCAATTTCTGGCATTACCAAGAACCTATTAGATTTGCCATCCTCGAGGTGGGGCCTGGGGATCTCCTGCTGTTACAACTGATCTCCAGTCAATAGAAATCAGTTCCCCTGGCGAAAATGGCCATTTTGGAAAGTGGATTCCATGGCATTGAGAGCCAGTTTGGTGTAGTGGTTAAGTGTGTGGACTCTTATCTGGGAGAACCGGGTTTGGTTCCCCCACTCCTCCACTTGCACCTGCTAGCATGGCCTTGGGTCAGCCATGGCTCTGGCAGAGGTTGTCCTTGAAAGGGCAGCTGATGGGAGAGCTCTCTCAGCCCCACCCACCTCACAGGATGTCTGTTGTGGGGGAGGAAGGGAAAGGAGATTGTGAGCCGCTCTGGGACTCTTCGGAGTGGAGGGCGGGATATAAATCCAATAAATCCAATACCTTTCATTATACTTCACTGAAGACTTTCCCCTTCCAAACCCAATCCTCTCCAGGCTACACCCCCAAAGTCTCCAGATATTTCCCAACCTAGAGCTGGCAACACTATATACCTGGCAACACCAGGCTGCTAAACTTGTATGAGGAGAATTTCTTTGCGCATGTGGGAAAAGGGATCTATAACTGCCATGAGAAATGTCCTGAAATGTCATGTGTC
Source organism: Heteronotia binoei (assembly GCF_032191835.1). NCBI lineage: Eukaryota > Metazoa > Chordata > Lepidosauria > Squamata > Gekkonidae > Heteronotia > Heteronotia binoei. The sequence goes on from NC_083229.1 coordinate 122,386,643, forward strand.
ATGAGATTTGTGTTATTTTGAGGAGAGACTCCTTGCCACTGGCTTCCGGGGTTAGGGAGGAGGGAACAATCGGCAAAGCTCAAAAACACGCTATAATGACTTTTATTTCTTTTGCTTCCACGTGTAAGCAAACACTCATTCCCCAAAGACAAATGGCTTTTTATGCGATAGCTTTAAAATATATTAAACACAATAAATCTTTGCCTACGGGGGTAGTATTTAGCAGAGGCGTGGGGTTTTAAATGAGCTGGCGTCTTTATTTATTTATTTGTATGAAGGAATTTAATGTCGCCGATTATTTTTTTTTTGAAGCGATAACTCTCAGCCCATACAAAAAAAAAATGTTCACAGCAAAAAAAAAAAATAATTTGTGGCGATTTCACTTTCGACTATATTTAGTCAAAGGGGCGAGACGGCAAAGCGACTGAGGAAAATAAGAACAGAACGTAGATCAGGAATAACGAACGGTTAAAAATGGAAACTGAGCCTGAGGAAACCGTTCCCTCCGTATTTTTGTTAAATATTCAGCTGATCTAGAAATAAATAAATAAGGAACAGTCTCCTGGCATGAAATATTCATCACGCTGAGCGTGATTTTTTGTACAATTCAGCCAGCTGTTTATCAAGATTTTTTTCCTTTAGTACCAACCGTTATTCCAGATAAATAAATACTTGATGAACAAAGGTGGTAACTACCTGCATGGAGATTGATGTCCTGAAAATAAATTCAGGTACAGACAGAAAACAGGTTAGGAAAACACAACGCGCGCACGCACAAACAAGCGTGGCATGTTCAGAACCAAAAGAGACTCAAGCAAATTGCTTCTGCGGGCAATCCTGGCCTGACTGCATTGCCACAATTATGCCGCAGCCATGAATTGTCAAACTTGGCTCGCGGCCAGCGCAATCCTTCGCTGGTACCTTACGCTGAGAAGCTGCACAAATGAAGCATAGCGGTTGCAAGGATTAGTGCGATGATATGCGCGGAGTCAAGTGCTTTCAGGGAGAGAAGGACAGCTTTAAAAAGGGGAGGTGACAATGGGATGGGCAGTTGCACTGTGGGACAAAATAGACATTGCGTTTGAGACAAGACCTTCCCCTCCCCAAACCCAATCCTCCAAAAGCATTTAAAGGGACCCTTTCAAGGGTCAGGCATGCCTGAATAGCAACTTGGGATTCAGGTATGCATGGACCCTACTCTCCAAAAACATTTAAAGGGACTCTTTCAAGGGCCAGGCATGCCTGAATTGTCACTTGAGATTCAGGTATGCATGGACCCTACTCTCCAAAAGCATTTAAAGGGACCCTTTCAAAGGCCAGGCGTGCCTAAATTGCCACTTGGGATTCAGGTATGCATGGACCTTACTCTCCAAAAACATTTAAAGGGACTCTTTCAAGGGCCAGGCATGCCTGAATTGTCACTTGAGATTCAGGTATGCATGGACCCTACTCTCCAAAAGCATTTAAAGGGACCCTTTCAAAGGCCAGGCATGCCTAAATTGCCACTTGGGATTCAGGTATGCATGGACCTTACTCTCCAAAAACATTTAAAGGGACTCTTTTAAGGGCCAGGCATGCCTGAATCGCCACTTGAGATTCAGGTATGCATGGACCTTACTCTCCAAAAACATTTAAAGGGACTCTTTCAAGGGCCAGGCATGCCTGAATTGTCACTTGAGATTCAGGTATGCATGGACCCTACTCTCCAAAAGCATTTAAAGGGACCCTTTCAAAGGCCAGGCGTGCCTAAATTGCCACTTGGGATTCAGGTATGCATGGACCTTACTCTCCAAAAACATTTAAAGGGACTCTTTCAAGGGCCAGGCATGCCTGAATTGCCACTTGAGATTCAGGTATGCATGGACCCTACTCTCCAAAAGCATTTAAAGGGACCCTTTCAAAGGCCAGGCGTGCCTAAATTGCCACTTGGGATTCATGTACGCATGGACCCTACTCTCCAAAAACATTTAAAGGGACTCTTTCAAGGGCCAGGCATGCCTGAATTGCCACTTGAGATCCAGGTATGCATGGACCCTACTCTCTAAAAGCATTTAAAGGGACCCTTTCAAGGGTCAGGCGTGCCTGAATTGCCACTTGGGATTCAGGAACACATGGCCCCTACTCTCCAAAAGCATTTAAAGGGACCCTTTCAAGGGCCAGGCGTGCCTGAATTGCCACTTGGGATTCATGTACGCATGGACCTTACTCTCCAAAAACATTTAAAGGGACTCTTTCAAGGGCCAGGCATGCCTGAATTGCCACTTGAGATCCAGGTATGCATGGACCCTACTCTCCAAAAGCATTTAAAGGGACCCTTTCAAAGGCCAGGCGTGCCTAAATTGCCACTTGGGATTCAGGTATGCATGGACCTTACTCTCCAAAAACATTTAAAGGGACTCTTTCAAGGGCCAGGCATGCCTGAATTGCCACTTGAGATTCAGGTATGCATGGACCCTACTCTCCAAAAGCATTTAAAGGGACCCTTTCAAAGGCCAGGCGTGCCTAAATTGCCACTTGGGATTCATGTACGCATGGACCCTACTCTCCAAAAACATTTAAAGGGACTCTTTCAAGGGCCAGGCATGCCTGAATTGCCACTTGAGATCCAGGTATGCATGGACCCTACTCTCTAAAAGCATTTAAAGGGACCCTTTCAAGGGTCAGGCGTGCCTGAATTGCCACTTGGGATTCAGGAACACATGGCCCCTACTCTCCAAAAGCATTTAAAGGGACCCTTTCAAGGGCCAGGCGTGCCTGAATTGCCACTTGGGATTCATGTACGCATGGACCTTACTCTCCAAAAACATTTAAAGGGACTCTTTCAAGGGCCAGGCATGCCTGAATTGCCACTTGAGATCCAGGTATGCATGGACCCTACTCTCTAAAAGCATTTAAAGGGACCCTTGCAAGGGCCAGGCATGCCTGAATTGCCACTTGGGATTCAGGTGTGCATGACCTCCTCCTTTGAAAGCATTTAAAGGGACCCTTTCAAAGGCCAGGCGTGCCTGAATTGCCACTTGGGATTCAGGTACACATGGCCCCTACTCTCCAAAAACATTTAAGGGGACCCTTTCAAGGGTCAGGCGTGCCTGAATTGCCACTTGGGATTCAGGTACACATGGCCCCTACTCTCCAAAAGCATTTAAAGGGACCCTTTCAAGGGCCAGGCGTGCCTGAATTGCCACTTGGGATTCATGTACACATGGATTCTACTCTCCAAAAGCATTTAAAGGGACCCTTTCAAGGGCCAGGCGTGCCTGAATTGCCACTTGGGATTCATGTACGCATGGCCCCTACTCTCCAAAAACATTTAAAGGGACCCTTTCAAGGGTCAGGCGTGCCTGAATTGCCACTTGGGATTCATGTACACATGGATTCTACTCTCCAAAAGCATTTAAAGGGACCCTTTCAAGGGTCAGGCGTGCCTGAATTGCCACTTGAGATTCAGGTACACATGGCCCCTACTCTCCAAAAGCATTTAAAGGGACCCTTTCAAGGGTCAGGCGTGCCTGAATTGCCACTTGGGATTCAGGTACACATGGCCCCTACTCTCCAAAAGCATTTAAAGGGACCCTTTCAAGGGTCAGGCGTGCCTGAATTGCCACTTGGGATTCAGGTACACATGGCCCCTACTCTCCAAAAGCATTTAAAGGGACCCTTTCAAGGGTCAGGCATGCCTGAATTGCCACTTGGGATTCAGGTACACATGGCCCCTACTCTCCAAAAGCATTTAAAGGGACCCTTTCAAGGGCCAGGCGTGCCTGAATTGCCACTTGGGATTCATGTACGCATGGACCCTACTCTCCAAAAACATTTAAAGGGACTCTTTCAAGGGCCAGGCATGCCTGAATTGCCACTTGAGATCCAGGTATGCATGGACCCTACTCTCTAAAAGCATTTAAAGGGACCCTTTCAAGGGCCAGGCATGTCCTTGACAAACTTGTGCTAGAAACCCTGGATGCTTGCTGCCTGTCTTGAGTAGCCAGTACTGACTATGGTTGGCCACATCTGTCCACATTTATGAATGTCAGTCATCTCCTTATATTGAGCGAAGGGGACACCATTGTGATGGGAGATAAAAGCAGGGCTGCCAGGTCAGTGTTGGAAAACAGCTGGAGACTTTGGGGGTGGATCTGGGAGAGGGTGGGTTTTGAGGAGGGGAGGGGCCTCAGCATGGCACAATGCCAATACAGTCCACCCTTCAAAGCTACCATTGTCTCCAGAGGAGCTGATCTCTGCCTACTGGAGATCAGTTGTAAAAGCGGGAGATCTCCATAAGAACATAAGAGAAGCCATGTTGGATCAGGCCAACGGCCCATCCAGTCCAACACTCTGTGTCACACAGTGGCAAAAAAATTTATACATACACACACACTGTGGCTAATAGCCACTGATGGACCTCTGCTCCATATTTTTATCTAAACCCCTCTTGAAGGTGGCTATGCTTGTGGCCGCCAGCACCTCCTGTGGCAGTGAATTCCACATGTTAATCACCCTTTGGGTGAAGAAGGACTTCCTTTTATCCGTTTTAACCTGGCTGCTCAGCAATTTCATCGAATGCCCAGGAGTTCTTGTATTGTGAGAAAGGGAGAAAAGTACTTCTTTCTCTACTTTCTCCATCCCATGCATTATCTTGTAAACCTCTATCATGTCACCCCGCAGTCATGTCACTCCAGGTCCCACCTGGAAGCTGGCAACCCTACCTAGATGAAAGTCCTCCTTGACCTCATGACCCCATCCACTGAGAATCAAACTTCTTCCTATCTGCACCGTCATTTTGTGAATTTTGTTTTGCATCAATGTAAGGAGCGAAAGAGTGTTGGATCGGTGGATGAAATTTTGGAAGTGGCTTTTAGCTACAGAGACAAAGAACTTAACGAAAAGTTAAACAGTGAATTCAGTTGTCATATAGTGAACCCCACTTTACTTTCATGTTCACATCAAAGTGCTGGAAAGTGCGTGGCAGATAGCTTAGAGACGGGGAAGCCAATGCCAAATGTATATTCATCTCTATAGCAAAGTCACTTGGCGCCTAGAATTTACAGGACAGCTTTCCTGACGTACTGTCTAGCATTCCCTGTGTAGCTATCAGAGATGACTTAAATAATCCAATTTGTAGAAAAGCAGCTAAGGGGGGGAACAGCAGAGCTTCTATTTGTCACACGAACAGAGTGTCGGTAGAAGGCAAATCTATTATGTGTCCCTGTAAAAGTGAAGCAGCACAAAGAAAGACTGGGTCAGGAAGCATCGGTTCTGGACTAGAGCTGTGAACAATCCCTATCGCCTCAGGTGAGTCCTTCGCTGTGTGAAACATGTCCTGAGGTAACAGTACTTTCTCAAAGGACACATTTTGTCAGGCTTCTGGCTAGATATCCTTTCTCCCCCTTCAAGTGTTTGTGCTTGGACATGGCCAAACGGTAATCCGAGGTTGCCAAGTTGAAAGCAGAAATCCTGTCAGGGAAGCTCTTTCATCTTGTCGATGAGCTCTTCACAGAAGACAAGTGTCACCCGCATTTCCCACCACCAGCCCTTGAGGCAATGTTGAGGCTCAAAGTGAATCGCAAAGAGTTTGTGACTTGTTCTTCCAGGCCACCCCGGGAAAGAGCAAGGATTGCTTTCAAATATGTGCCTCTGAGAAGTACCATCTGAGGAATCCCCATTGAACCACTGGAGCAATGAATAATTATTAGTCTATAATTACTATCAGTAGATTTGTAGCATCAAACAAAATTGGTTCTTTGTCACGCAGCATCCCCTGGACACCTCCCTATGGATCAGGGATATTTGTCTGCCACTATTATTGATGCAAAATCTGATCAGAACATTTTAAAATGTTTTACTCATTCATCATATCATTTACAGGAGTGGGGAGAGACTATGCCCCAAAACATGCATCCCAGAAAAGGAATATTTATAGAATCATAGAGTTGGAAGGGACCTCCAGGGTCATCTAGTCCAATCCTCTGCACAATGCAAGGAATTTACAAATACCACTCCCTACATTCACAGAATCCTCATTGCTGTCAGATGGCCATCCAGCCTCTGTTGAAAAACCTCCAAGGAAGGAGAGCCCACCACCTCCTGAGGAAGCCTGTTCCACTAAAGAACTGCTCTAACAGCCAGGAAGTTCTTCCTAATGTTGAGCCAGAAACTCTTTTGATTTAATTTTAACCCATTGGTTCTGGTCCAACCAGGGGTCGTTTTGTAGGATAAAAAGGTGGTGGAGCTCATCCAGGGATTATTATGCAGCTGCACCTACCATTCAATGGACAAGGTGGGAAGAAGGAGGTGGAAATATCAGAAAGGTTCAGGAGCTGTGCTCCTGTGAGCTCCTACTGAATCCAAGGCCTGGGTCCCACCTTCTGGGGCCACAGAAAACAATTCCACACCATCCTCTATATGACAGCCCTTCAAATACTTGAAGATGGTGATCATAACACCTCTCAGCCACCTCCTCTCCAGGCTAAAGAATGTATTAATACAAAAACAAATGCCAACATGGTTTGAGCCTGTTTGGGTCATCTTTGGGTCATCCACAAGCAGCACAAATAGTAAAACCTGTCAGTACGCAACAGCTATAAAAATAGAAGATCAGCAACTGCACTTGCCTATCTATGCGCACAAGCAAGTTAGGAGGCCAAAGAAAATCAGAAGGGGTGGGGGATAAATTATTGGTATGTTTCCACACTCTCCAAACCACCGAGATATTACAAGGGACTTGGAAGATGCCAGCTTTCCCGTCTCCTATTTGATTTTCATTTGACTCTCAGCTGTTCCCGACTTCCCCGCAGTAATGGGCATGCTCAGTTCTCATGGGGTCAGCTTCATAGACAGCAGTCTACTAGCAGGGGGAGTAACGGTGGGGGAGGGATGGTTGCTCAGTGGTAGAGCATCTGCTTGGGAAGCAGAAGGTCCCAGGTTCAATCCCTGGCATCTCCAAAAAAGGGTCCAGGCAAATAGGTGTGAAAAACCTCAACTTGAGACCCTGGAGAGCCGCTGCCAGTCTGAGAAGACAAGACTGACTTTGATGGACCAAGGGTCTGATTCAGTAGAAGGCAGCTTCATATGTTCAAGTATAAAAAAAGCTTGCAAATAGGGAACTTAAAAACCTACTGTGTGTAGAACTAAAAGTGTTATTGAATAATGAAGCACAGAGAGAGAGAGAAAGAGAGAGAGAGAGAGAGAGAGAGAGAGATACCGATTTCCCACTAACCTTATGCTGCTCTCACGCTTCTCTTCTCTGCAGGGTTTCTGTCGGATTTCACACTACCTGCCCTGGGGCTGCAACTTGCTCTGCCTTTTCCACGCAGCAAATAGAAACCCCTAAAACCCAGTTTTCTGTTTGCCACGTGAAAAAAGTGACGCTAGTTGCAGCCCCGGGGGCAGATAGTGTGAAATCTGATGGAAGCCCCGCTGAGAAGAGAAGCGTGGGAGCAGCGTAAGGCTTGTGGGAAATCAGAGAGAGAGAGAGAGAGAGAGAATGAATAGGGGAATTATTACAATGTTTGGAACAATGAGAAATGTAGCATCTTCCATTTGATTCCAGATTTATTTTAAAGTGAACTACTGTCATTCCCCCATTCCTCCATAAGAATAACCTTGGAGGATCAGACCTAAATCCATTCTGATTCCAATAGTGTCCAAGAATTCCCAGCAAGATGCTTCCAAGAAGCCCGCAAGCAGGACAGAAAAGTAGCAGCTCCTTCCCTTCCCCATCATCAAAATAGCATATTTGTCTATTTGTGGCCATTGGTTTTACAAATAAAAATTTCTTGTAAACAAACCAAACAAAGGGATCTTCTACATTTCCATTGGTTGTATGCCCTTTCCCCCCTTATCCACATGTGTTTTGCCCCCTCTTGTGGTTGATTCAATATTGCACTGCTGTATTTTTGTTGTTGTTCAGTCGCACAGTCGAGTCTGACTCTTTGCGACTCCATGGGCCAAGTCATGCCAGGCCCTCCTGTCTTTCACCATCCTCCAAAGTCTGCTCAAATTTGTGTTGGTTACATCAGTAACGTCCAGCCATCTCATCTTTTGCCATCCTCTTCTTCTTTTGCCTTCTGCCTTTCCTGGCATCAGGGTCATCTCCAGGGAGTGCTCCCTTCTCATTTGGTGGCCAAGGTATTTGAGCTTCAGCATTTGACCTTCCAGGGAACACTGGGTTGATTTCCCTTAGGACTGACTGATTGGATCTTCTTGCAGTCCAAGGGACTCTCAAGAGTCTTCTCCAGCATCACAGCTCGAAAGCATCTATTCTTCTGCGCTCAGCCTTCCTTATGGTCCAACTCTCGCAGCCAGACATTACTACTGGGAATAGCATCGCTGTATACCCAGCATAAAAGCTTGCAGTTTAAATCTTCAGGGAGAAATGCCTGCCATATAGCAATGTAACGTCGAATTGACCACTAGAGAGAGCAAAACATGGCAAAATCCCCCCGCTCCCACCAAAGCAATAGGGACTCACAAGCAAGAAAATAACAATATGAAAGAGCCCAAGAAAGCAAACAGAAACAGTTCACAGTTTTACTTATGCTAGGAATGTCAGATTTTTTTTTCCTAGGGATGCCTCATATTATACAAATGGAATCAAAGAACAATGAGTCAGATCCATAAAATTTATATTTGTAGTAGAGCTCTCGAGCAAGCAGAAATACAAAGGGAAAATACTGTGGTAGCTGCTTGCACTTAGTTAGACATGTTTCCATACTTGTGTTTCCGCTTGTGCAAAATTTTGCGCAACCAATTCCTGGGAACTATAAAATATAAGGATGAAAGTGTTAGGGTGTCGCACATGATCTTACCCAATGAAACAGCACCAAGTCTTTTTTAACGTTTCTACTTGCACATCTCTAGATCTGAGCCATTGTTTGCAATCCTCAAGCGCTGAATATGTTCAACTTTTTGCTCAACATTTGCAAGGAGGAGAGCGGCTAGTAGGGACTTCTGTTTTTCTCTTTTTTCGGCATTTAAAAGGTATCATTTATTCTATCATAGTCTTGTCATCTGTTTCAGTATTTTTTAAAATCTTTTTTTTTAACGTTCCATAGCTGTATATTTATTGATTTTGTTACTTCATTCATAGTTCATCTTTTTCGCAGAAAGCTCAAGATAGATTAGGAAATTAAAGGCTGACAATAAAGACATTGGAACCATTTAGTACTTTTCCAGCAGCTAATAAGAGCAATAACCAAAGCTTTTTTTTGTAACAGGAACTCATTTGCATATTAGGCCACACACCCCTGAAATAGCCAATCCTCCTGGAGCTTACAGTAGGCCCTGTGCTGAGAGCCCTGTAAGCTCTTGGAGGATTGGCTACATCAGGGGTGTGTGGCCTAAGATGCAAAGGAGTTCCTGCTACAAAAGAAGCCCTGGCAACAACCAGGGGTCGTTTTGTAGAAAAATAGGTGGTGGAGCTCATCCAGGGATTGTTATGCAGCTGCAATACTATTCAATAGACTAGGAGGTGGAACTCTCAGAAGGAGGAAGCGGAACTCTCAGAAAGGTTCAGCAATTTCAGCAACTGCCTAAAATCATTTGCCAAACTGTAAAATGTTAAAATTATTATCCATAGGCTGGATGCTTTTGCCTGATCTGGACTATCACTATAGACTTCACTCAAAGGGTGATTAACATGTGGAATTCACTGCCACAAGAGGTGGTGGTGGCTGCAAGCATAGCCAGCTTCAAGAGGGGAAGGACTTCTAGCCCCGCTTGTGAACCTCTTGATGGCACTTGGGGGGGTTTTTTGGCCACTGTGTGACACAGAGTGTTGGACTAGATGGGCCATTGGCCTGATCCAACATGGCTTCTCTTATGTCCTTATGTGACACAGAGTGTTGGACTGGATGGGCCATTGGCCTGATCCTACATGGCTTCTCTTATGTTCTTATGTGACACAGATTGTTGGACTGGAGGGGCCTTTGGCCTGATCCAACAGGGCTTCTCTTATGTTCTTATGTGACACAGAGTGTTGGACTGGATGGGCTCTTGGCCTGATCCAACATGACTTCTCTTATGTTCTTATGTGGCACAGAGTGTTGGACTGTATGGGCCATTGGCCTGATCCAACATGGATTCTCTTATGTTCTTATGTGGCACAGAGTGTTGGACTGTATGGGCCACTGGCCTGATCCAACAGGGCTTCTCTTATGTTCTTCTGTGACACAGAGTATTGGACTGTATGGGCCATTGGCCTGATCCAACATGGCTTCTCTTATGTTCTTATGAGCTGCGCTCCTGTGAGCTCCCACTGAATCCGAGGCCTGGCAACAAGAATACCCCTTTCATATAAACTCTCATCTGTTACCAGGCTCAATTTAAAGTATTAGCTATCACAGCAGAAGCCGTACATGTCCTTAACCCCTTTTATGGAGTACAGAAGCAAGTATTGGGGGAGGAGTGGTGAAGTAAGACAGAAAGAGCACCATAAAATATAGAGCTTCTGGAGCTCTGGTCCTGTGAGCTGCCCAAAATGAGGCCTGGTTCCCTGAAAGACGCCAGAGCTGATCACGATGTATCTATTATTGTAGCCCCCACATCCCCGTGAGGATTCCTATGACAGACAGCAGACTGCCGGGTGTACACAAACTGAGGCACAAATGTGAATTAGCTGTTGCTACCTCCGTCAAGCCACTCTCCAAGAAGAGGCCTTAAATATCTGTACTGGTCTTCAGCCTCTCAAGACCTCAGCCATTATCAGTAGGTTCTCTGTACTAGGGAAGGTGGGAAAGAATGTGTGTGATGTTTGTCGATCCCCCACTGTGCAAATGTCCTCATGCAGGGTTGGAGTCTGTGTTCTTGGTGCCTGGGGGGGGGGGGCAACAGTGGGAGGGCTTCTAGTGCCCTGGCACCACTAGTGGACCTCCTGATGGCACCTGAGTGTTTTGGCCACTGTGTGACACAGAATGTTGGACTGGATGGGCCACTGGCCTGATCCAGCATGGCTTCTCTTATGGTCTTACGTCAGGGGCTGTGATGCTCTGTATTCTTGGTGCTTGGGGGGGGGGGGGCATTGGAAGGGCTTCTGGAGTTCTGGCCCCACTAGTGGACCTCCTGATGGCACCTGGTTTTGTGGCCACTGTGTGACAGAGTGTTGGACTGGATGGGCCATTGGCCTGATCCAACATGGCTTCTCTTATGTTCTTACAGAGTCAACCAGCTTTTCGTTGCTCTCTTTTTGTTGAGAACAATGACAATAAATTCATCTATCTATCTATCTATCTATCTATCTATCTATCTATCTATCTATCTATCTATCTATCTATCTATCTATCTATCTATCTATCTATCTATCTATCTATCTATCTATCTTTTCCACTGTTGAAAGCACAGAGTCCCCTTTTGACCACCAAAAATCTAGGCTGGGGGGTCATAAGTCTTACATTAACAAAATCCATGTGGGGCTGTAGTAAGGAGGGGAATTAGGAGAGATGGAGTGAAAAAAGATGTCTGAATCCTACCCTCTTTCCCCAAGTGATTTATTTTATGAATTCTTTCCAATGACAGTAAATTTCATTTTTTTAAAAAAAAGAGGCAATAAAACCTCCTCACATAATCTTCTGTTAAAATACAATTCCAGAACATCCATACAACCCCCCCCCCCCAATCACTATAAAATCAATTCTCTGGAGTGATTGCCATTTGTTAGTTCGGGAAGGGGTGGGGTGGGGGGAAGCATTCTACCAAAGTCTAGTTCAGCTGATTGTCTAACAAGGCAGAACTTAAAAAAGAAGTTTTCACCTGAGCAAACCTCTCCAAAGACAACAAGGAATTATGGCAGCTAATGAAGCCTTCAAGTAATAATTGGAAAACATTTGCTTTGAATTAGACATCCCTTGAAGTATAAAAAAAAAAAGTGCCAGATCATTAACAACCACCATGGAATGAAACCCCTATGTTATTAACTCTTTGGGAAGAATGACTGTTTAACATTCCGGTTATTGGTATTCTGTTTCCTTGTTGCCAAGAAGTTGCTTTTAAACTGCTAGGTAGTTTTAAAAAAGGGCCCTCATTGCGGTACCCAAGAACACCATGACGCCTGCTGACACCTCTCCTGGTGACTGTCAAGGATAGGAAATTTTGTGAGTCGCTGCTCATTTCTGCAGATGGAAGAAGAAGAAGAAGAAGAGGAGGAGGAGGAGAAGATTGGATTTATATCCTGGCCTTCACTCTCAAGCTCAGAGTCTCAGAGTAGCTCACAATCTAGCTTTACAATCTCACAAATACTCCTTCCTCACCCACAACAAACATTCTGTGAGGTAGGTGAGGCTGAGAGAGCTCTTACAGAAGCTGCCCTTTCAAGGACGGCTCTTCAAGAGCTATGGCTGACCCAAGGCCATTCAAGCAGCTGCAAGTGGAGGAGTGGGGAATCAAACCCAGTTCTCCCAGGTAAGAGTCCGCACATTTAACCACTACACCAAACTGGCTCTCAGTGAGCTGTGACTCACAAAAACTCAGATCCTGCCGTAAATGTTGTTACTTTTAGAATGATGCATAACCCCACTTCCTTATATGTTGTGGTTGGTTCCACCTCCTGTGTCAGTGGAGTTGCCACCTCTGGGTTGGGAAATTCCTGGAGATTTGGGGACAGAAGAAGAAGACTGCAGATCTATACCCCGCCCTTCTCTCTGAATCAGAACTCAGAGTGGCTTACAATCTCCTATATCTTCTCCTCCCACAACAGACACCCTGTGAGGTGGGTGGGGCCGAGAGAAAGAAAGAAAGAAAGAAAGAAAGAAAGAAAGAAAGAAAGAAAGAAAGAAAGAAAGAAAGAAAGAAAGAAAGAAAGAAAGAAAGAAAGAACAGATTGGTGGATGGAGAGGTGGTAAGAAAGCTGCCAGCTGGCTTGGCTTAGAAAAGTGATTTAAATGGAATAATATAGAATGGAATAATCTCTGCCATCTTTACGGAATAACATCTTGTCATAATGGGAGATGGCCCGGCTGGGCAACATTGTGATGATATGGGAATTTTCTGAGTGCTGCTGAGTTGTCTGTTCATCAAATGTCTTTTATTGTCTTTTGTTGTTTGATTATATGCTGTGCTCCGCCCTGAGCTCTATGGGGAACAGGCAGAATAGAAATATACTGATGGGGTGGGGTGGGGACTTTGAGAGCCACACAAGACATGTAAAAGTGCCACATGCGACCCCCGAGCCACAGGTTGGCCACCCCTGCTCCAGGTGATGTCCCCCTCCCCTGCTAGGGGGACCTGGCGGCAACACCTAGCTCTCTGCCTGCTTTGGAGGCCATTGTTAACACACTTCCTAAAGTGTCAATAGGGAAATTATTTTCCCCAAAGCTCACTTCTTTCTACTGCAGTGCTAGTATAACCTCTTCCTGGGTGGGTTCTGTGGGTCTAAGTCAATGAGGTTACATTCCACCTTGCTAAATTACTGTCATCTTGACAGCGTTTTGCAAAATCCAAACTTATGAAGTCAGTAGAAAATGAAAGTGGAGTAGATTATTACTGGGTTAAGACTGCAATTTTCTCAGGCTGCTGAAGAACTCTGAACACCATAATTCAATTTAGCAGGCTGGGTTCTAACCTTTCGAGGCCTAGGAGGTGCTGCACTGAATTCATCCGGTCTGCTGAAGGTGCTATAGTGCTGGGTAGTCTCACAAAATATTCAGAAACAGGGACCATATCGCCTATGGTTGCCAGCTTCCCCCTGGCAACCAGCGAGAGATGGGGAGGCCGGGTTGCCAGGGGGAAGATGGCAACCGTAGTGTTTCCGGGTTGCCAGGGATGGGTAGGCAGGGTAGGGTGTCACCCTCCCTGGGGGCACCACCAGGCACCCCCTTACACTCTTTGGAGGCTTCCTTCCAAAGAGCGTGGCATTTTAGCGGCGCCCCACTGCTTTCAGGTTGGAAGCAGTCGAGCGGCACTTTCACACAAAGGCACCACTCAGCAGCTTTCAACCTGAAAGCAGCTGGGTGCCACTAAAAGAGCGCCACGTTTTAGTGGCGCTCGGCTGCTTTCAGGTTAGAGTTGCCAAGTCCAATTCAAGAAATATCTGGGGACTTTGGGGGCGGAGCCAAGAGACTTTGGGGGTGGAGCCAGGAACAAGGGTGTGGCAAGCATAATTGAACTCCAAGGGAGTTCTGGCCATCACATTTAAAGGGACAGCACACCTTTTTAAATGCCTTTCTTCCATTGGAAATAATGAAGGATAGGGGCACCATATTTGGGGCTCATAGAATTGGACCCCCTGGTCCAATCGTTGTGATACTAAAAATTTCATGCCTCTACCTCAAAACATAGCCCACACAGAGCCCCCAATATCCGTGGATCAATTCTCCATTATTCCCTATGGGAATCATTCTCCATAGGGAATAATAGTGCCCAGTAGACATTTCCCTCCCCCCACGCTTTCTAAAGCGGGGGGAGGGCCTCCAAACCAGGGAATCCCCTGCCCCCTCCCTCTCTCACACACACAAATACTTACTGGGTCTTGTTCCTGCAGAACTTGACTTGCTCTGAAAACGAAAGCAAAACAAAGGGAGGGGCCGTTCTCTGAGGAAACTGTTACTGACCCTTTCCCATGAAGCCCTTCCTGCTTCCTGCTCAGCCTCAAAGGCACATATTTTAAAAACAGACCTGCAGGAGCTCTAAAACTACATGGTGATTGTGGGGGGGCGGGGCTTCCCCAGTTGTCCAGCTGGCTGGGGGCGGGGAGAAGCCTGTAAAAACGGGGGATCCCCCGCTGGGACCTGGGGATTGGGAAGACTATTTCAGGTTGAAAGCTGCAGAGCAGTGCTTTTGCCTGAGGGGGCAACTTGGCCGCTTTCAATCTGAAAGCAGCCGGACACTGCTAAAACCCCGAGCTCTTTGGAGAGCTCTCTGAAGAGGCAGGTGGCCCTGCACCATGATGTCATTTTGTGGCATCATTAGGCCATGCGCACGCAAAATTGACCAGAGCGAGGGGGGAGGCGCGCTGCACGGGGCTGCCTGGAGTGGCAGAACTCATAGCGCCAGGCCTGGGGTTGCCAATCCCCAGGTGGGGGCAGGGGATCCCCTGGTTTGGAGGCCCTCCCCCCGCTTCAGGGTCATCAGAAAGCGGGAGGAGAGGAGGGAAATGTCTGCTGGGAACTCTATTATTCCCTATGGAGATTTATTCCCATAGAAAATCATGGATAATTGATCCGTGGGTATCTGGGGCTCTGGGGGAAGCCTGTTTTCTGGGGTAGAGGCACAAAATTTTCAGTATAGCATCTAGTGCCTCTCCCCAAAATACCCCCCAAGTTTCAAAAAGATTGGACCAGGGGGTCAAATTCTATGAGCCCCAAAAAAGGTGCCCCTATCCTTCATTATTTCCTAGGAAGGCGTTTAAAAAGGTGTGCTGTTCCTTTAAATGTGATGGCCAGAACTCCCTTGGAGTTCAATTATGCTTGTTACAACCTTGTTCCTGGCTCCACCCCAATGTCTCATGGCTCCACCCCCAAAGTCTCCTGGCTCCACCCCCAAAGTCCCCAGCTATTTCTTGAATTGGACTTAGCAACCCTAGCCAGGCCTGGGGGTACAATGCTACAGAGTCCACCCTCCAAAGTATCCCTTTTCTCCTGCGGGACTATTCTCTGTAGTCTGGAGATGAGCGTTAATCCCAGGGGATGCCCCGAACTCACCTGGAGGCTAGCATCCCCATCCACTTAGCAAGCATTCTTTTACCTTCCTGTGCCATACCATTAGCCTCTTCCCAAACAATGCTGCAACTTCCGCTTCTACAAGAATTACCTCCCACTTCAAAAGGTGACATCAGTACCATAGAGTTTCCAGCGATTCCTAGAGCTACCCTAAATCGCTTCTGGGTTTACCCCCTAAAGCGACAGTGCACTGCAGTCTATGCCGTACCCACAACTAGGGCTTTTTTTTGGTAGCAGGAACGCCTTTGCATATTAGGTCACACTCACCTGATGTAGCTAGGGTTGCCAAGTCCAATTCAAGAAATATCTGGGGACTTTGGGGGTGGAGCCAGGAGACTTTGGGGGTGGAGCCAGGAGACATTAGGGGTGGAGCCAAGATCAAGGCTGTGACAAGCATAATTGAACTCCAAAGGGACTTCTGGCCATCACATTTAAAGGGACGGCACACCTTTTCTATTCCTTCCTTCCATAGGAAATAATGAAATATAGGGGCACCTTCTTTGGGGGCTCATAGAATTGGACCCCCTGGTCCAATCTTTTTGAAACTTTGGGGGTATTTTGGGAAGAGGTACTAGATGCTATACGGAAAATTTGGTGCCTCTACCCCAAAAAACATCCCCCCCAGGGCCCCAGATACCCGCAAATCAATTCTCCATGATTTTCTATGGGAATAAATCTCTATAGGGAATAATAGAGTTCCCTGCAGACATTTCCCTCCCCTCCTCCCGCTTTCTGACGACCCTGAAGTGGGGGGTGTTCCTCCAAACCGGGGGATCCCCTGCCCCCACCTAGGGATTGGCAACCCTAGATGTAGCCAATCATCCTGGAGCTTACAGTAGGCCCCATACTAAGAGCCCTGGAAGCTCTTGGAGGATTGGCTACATCACAGGGGTGTTGTCAGAAATGTCTCATTGAAGTTATTACTGTGTTGTATTTACTAACCCTATGCTGAAATGAACCATTGTGCCACTAACACCTGAGCCCTGCAAGAGAAGGAGGAAGGGTGGGAACGGAGGTGCCAGGGCCCTGGAGGCCAGCACAACCTTTGATGTGCAAAAACGCCAAGCTTGCCTCGCTGGCGCCTCCCGAGCAAAGCAAGGACACCACCAGGGGGGAGAGACCGGCCGTCCCCGGTAACTGATAATCCGGCATGGGAAGGAGTTACTTGCAGAACCAAATGCCTTTTATTATGGGAACTAGTTTAAAGCCCATTCTTTTGAAGTGTATGTATAAGAGTTGGAGCTACCCGTTATCAGTTTCAATCCTTCCTTAGTAGAGAGTAACATTGCTGTAATCAATAAATAAAAATTAGCTTTGAAATAAAGACAAGTCTGATTATTTTGAAACTTCAATGAACCCTTTGCTGACATTTTGAAACCATAGAGTTTCCAGCGATTCCTAGAGCTACCCTAAATCGCTTCTGGGTTTACCCCCTAAAGCGACAGTGCACTGCAGTCTATGCCGTACCCACAACTAGGGCTTTTTTTTTGGTAGTCTTGTTTTTTTGGTAGTCTGATTATTTTGAAACTTCAATGAACCCTTTGCTGACAGGTGTGGCCTAGCATGCAAAGGAGTTCCTGGTACAAAAAAAAAGCCCTGCCCACAACAATCCCTACCTTCCTACCAGTGGCCAGGCTTCACCTGGCCATGTCTGGCAACCCTGGCAGCACAGCCCACACTTATTTAGGGATGGATGGAACCTGATTGGCTCCTTGAGTCACCTGATAGAAAGCAACGCAGATCAGACTACCAGTTACCGCTACCTAGAAATTGGCCCATGAGCATAGGGACCATTGCAACGGGGGCCTGTTCCCCGAACCTTTGGCTTCAGACCTCATTGGCCACAGCCATCCAGACTCTTAAGGCATAAAATGGATAGGACCAAAAATCAGAAATCGTTGTCCATTTTTTAAAATGTTATACCGCACGTGTGCAGATACAATTTGGACCAGAGCTATGCAAGAAGGGAAAGAAGAGATTTCGCCCTTTAACCCCCACTCAGATTCATAAATTGAAACTCAGATACCTACATTGTTTTCAGTGTTATAAAAATGGCTTGTGATCTGCTACTGAGATCTCATTCTGACCACACAAGGGCTTGTTTGAGAGATCGCAAGTAATGTCCATCCAGCACACACCTGACCAGGGCACTTTTTTGTAGCAGAAACTCATTTGCATATTAGGCCACACCTCCCAGATGTAGCCAATCCTCCTGGAGCTTACAATAGGCCATGTACTAAGAGCCCTGTAAGCTCCAGGAGGATTGGCTACATCAGGGAGGTGTGGCCTAATATGCAAAGGAGTTCCTGCTACAAAAAAGCCCTGCACCTGACACATCACAACAAGCTGGCCAGACATTCAGTTGTTCTATAATGAGACTTAACTTAGATGCATTTCCCAAACTTTCTTTTTATTCCCCTGCCCTTCACACTGTAATTGCTTCTGGTTCTTTAGCTCTGCTTACCCCTCCCCTACAGCATAAGGTTACAAACTCCAGACTGGGAAATACCTGGAGAATTTGGTTGTGGGGTAGTGCCTGGAGAGGGTGGAACATAAGAACATAAGAGAAGCCCTGTTGGATCAGGCCAATGGCCCATCTAGTCCAACACTCTGTGTCACATAAGAACATAAGAGAAGCCATGTTGGATCATGCCAATGGCCCATCCAGTCCAACACTCTGTGTCACAGAAGAACATAGGAGAAGCCCTGTTGGATCAGGCCAATGGCCCATCCAGTCCAACACTCTGTGTCACATAAGAACATAAGAGAAGCCCTGTTGGATCAGGCCAATGGCCCATCCAGTCCAACACTCTGTGTCACATAAGAACATAAGAGAAGCCATGTTGGATCAGGCCAATGGCCCATCCAGTCCAACACTCTGTGTCACATAAGAACATAAGAGAAGCCATGTTGGATCAGGCCAATGGCCCATCCAGACCAACACTCTGTGTCACATAAGAACATAAGAGAAGCCATGTTGGATCAGGCCAATGGCCCATCCAGTCCAACACTTTGTCTCACACAGTGCCACACAGTGGACTTTGGGGAGCTGAGGGACTGATATAACATCCTACACTCAGTGGACCATCCAAAGCTGCCATTTTCTCCAGGGGAATTTATCTTGATCACACAGAGATAAATCCTAGTAGCGGATCTCCCATTGCCACCTGGAGGTTGGCAACCTTACCAAAGCAGCATATCCCATAATGCATTTGTGATACCTCGTAGAGCTTTGCTTTGTGTGGCAAGAGAGAGTTTTGCCTTCGCGTGGCAGAAGGCTTGAATTAATCACCTCACAGCTCCTCAGCTGGGTTCCCCCCACGTTGCTTGCTTTCCTATCCATTAACAGCTAAAATCTTCCAATTTGTAAGATCTTTCCCCTCCCCTTCTCTCGCCTCAGTTAATATGGCTTCTTATTGTTTGAGCGTTAGCAAAAGGCACCACTCTGTTTGCTCGGAGCCCTTCAAAGCATGGGGAAAAAACACTCCTTGAGGTAGTTTAAATACAGTCATATTGTTCGAGAAAAGGTCATTTATAAATGTTTTCGCTTGAAGAAGGGTTGGTCTTTCCTGCCTTGATTATGGGCTGCTAAGTAAACACCCTCCTTAAAATAACATTCTTGTTAAAAACCAAGTATGTTCTTATATTCTTCCCCCTCATCTTTCCATGAGAAATCCTTTCATTACTCAATCACTTCTGGATTGCAGACTGCTTTCCACTCATTACAGGCAGTGGAGGAATAATTTGTGAATAGATTGCTTGTCACAGTCAGCATCTCACCCAATTGTGGCCTTTTCAGCAGAAGCATAACAATTGTCCATTTTTATTTTTATTTTTTGCAGACGGATTAAGAAGTATTTGTTATTATTATTTTTTTTTTTGCAAGGCAAGTGTAGCAATCAACTACCATTTTCAAAGGATTAAGATATTAGTTTATTCACACGCACACAATCATTCTAAGATTTTGTTGGGTCTGGTTGAGGATGGCTGGACTGGGCAGGCAGCTCTCCTTCCCTTCACTTAGCAGAGCGCTCCTTTCTGAGCCTCAGCACAGCAGGGTGGCCTAGTCTAATGGTGACCACACTCTCTCACAAACTGCACAGAGAGCCTTTGCTTCAAGTTAAGAAACCAATACTGGAGGATTTATTTAAAAGAAACACGAGAAAGAGTGACTAAACTATTCTATCTAGCTGGATGGCTTTGGATTGTGGTAGGTCATCTGCTCAGGAAAGAAGAAAAAGGAAAGAGGAGGAGAATGGGAAGAAGAAAGTTCCCTGAGATTACATTCTATTGGTTAGAGAGGGTGAGTGACAGCAGAACCAGACAGGAAGGAAACTGATATGAACATAGCTATCTAGCTCTATGGTGTTTGTAGCCTTGGAGGACTTAGTAAGTCCAGTGTTCTCTTTTGTATTTTGGAAACCAAGATATGACCCTGGAAACAGTATCTTCCATGTCACATATTGGTTGGGTTTTTTTTTTCTTTGCTGCATACACTAGTTGATCGAATAAAACATGTCCTGATGGTCACTAGAGTGAGTTTCTTAGACTCTTAGAGGAGAAATGGAGAAGGAGAGGGTGGTCAAAGACTGGAATCTAACATATACAAAGGCTGTATATCTCAGAATATCACTTGCTTGGGGTTCATTGTTGGAGCAGTTGTGCCGTTTGTCCAACGTTTGTTTATTACTCAAACGTATCTGAGCAAAGTTTGAATCTAGTGGCACTTTTAAGACCAACAACATTTTATTCTGGATATAAGTTTTCATGTGTATGCATACTTCTGCAGATACTTCATTGATTGCTTGGTGTAGTGGTTAAGAGTGGCAGGGTTCATTTTCCCCATTCCTCCACATAACACCAGCTGGTGTGACCTTGGGTGAACCACAGTTCATGCAGAGCTGTTCTCTCAACAGCAGTTCTCTCAGAGTTCTCTCAGCCCCACCTACCTCACAGGGTGTCTGAGGGCAATTAAAAGCCACTCTGAGGCTGCTTCTACACTTGAGTGAAGATTCTCTCTCAGTGCGCATTTGAAATGTCCATCTACATTGCATACCGCCATCACTTCTGTCTTGCTTTGCATTATCTTAAGGCGTCTACATTCGTTTTCTTGAATTGGAACTGAAAGCGGTTTCACCCCGCTAAAAAACAACTACCGTTCAAAAGTAGAAGATGAAGAAGAAGATATTGGATTTATATCCCGCCCTCCACTCCAAAGAGTCTCAGAGCGGCTCACAATCTCCTTTACCTTCCCCCCCCCCACAACAGACACCCTGTGAGGTAGGTGAAGATATTGGATTTATATCCCACCCTCCACTCCGAAGAGTCTCAGAGCGGCTCACAATCTCTTTTACTCCCCCCCCCACAACAGACACCCTGTGAGGTAGATGAAGATATCGGATTTATATCCCGCCCTCCACTCCGAAGAGTCTCAGAGCGGCTCACAATCTCCTTTACCTTCCTCCCCCACAACAGACACCCTGTGAGGTGGTTGGGGCTGGAGAGGGCTCTCACAGCAGCTGCCCTTTCAAGGACAACCTCTGCCAGAGCTATGGCTGACACAAGGCCATGCTAGCAGGTGCGAGTGGAGGAATGAGGAATCAAACCTGGTTCTCCCGGATAAGAGTCTACGCACTTAACCACTACACCAAACTGGCTCCCCAGTTATGAGCACTTTAATATTTGTAGATACAGAAAACGTTTTGCAGCAATCGACTGTGAACTTTGCTTTTTACTTGTATTCATTCACACGGTCTGCTCTAGCGTAGGTGTTCACGCATGAACCAGCACTCTCAAAAGGCCAAAGGATGTACGTGCATGGAGAGAACGGGGGGGGGGGGGGAGTTAATTTTGTGGACACTTTTGATGCGAAAGTTCTCGGAAGCCGCATTGAGATTTTTTTATATATATATTAGCATTCATAACTTGTCTGGGGTTTAACGAGTTCTGCTTCCCGTTATATTTTACGGCTCCCTAATTACGTTTTTATGATGTCAAACAGGAGTGGGAGCACCCTGGCAGAGAAGGTGCTTGGTAAATAAAAATAATCTTAATTATGGCGACATTGTAACAACAGCCCATTTAATTGTTTTCATTATCACGAGCAATGCAAAACAGTAACAATAATAATGTTGTTCTGAAGCCGGGAGATTAATAACTTTGGCTGCAACGGCGAAATGTGTTGCTCCTCCCCTACAGCAATACAAACAAAGATACTAAACCAACAGCTTATCGGTAACAAAATCCTTTGGAAATGGATAAAAGGGAAGTCTTGAATGGTGATGAACGGGATATTTCTGAATACTGACACACGCTAGCAAAGAAAAAGGTCCCCAGTTTCATTTCTTTTTAATGCTCGCTCACATTTTTCAGTGGTTTCAGTTCTGTTTTTAACTGTAGATTTTGGTAGATGACAGAGAAAATGATAGATAGAGAGAGAGAGAGAGATGATGATGATAGATAGATAGATAGATAGATAGATAGATAGATAGATAGATAGATAGATAGATAGATGATAGATAGATAGAGAGAGAGAGAGAGAGAGAGATGATAGATAGATAGATAGATAGATAGATAGATAGATAGATAGATAGATAGATAGATGATAGATAGATAGAGATGATGATGATGATGATGATGATGATGATAGATAGATAGATAGATAGATAGATAGATGACAGAGAAATTGATAGAGAGAGAGAGAGATGATGATGATGAAGATAGATAGATAGATAGATAGATAGATAGATAGAGATGATGATGATGATGATGATGATGATGATGATGATGATAGATAGATAGATAGATAGATAGATAGATGACAGAGAAATTGATAGAGAGAGAGAGAGATGATGATGATGAAGATAGATAGATAGATAGATAGATAGATAGATAGATAGATAGATAGATAGAGAGAGAGAGAGAGAGAGAGAGAGAGAGAGAGAGATCCTTCATGAATATGAAGCTGTGAATTCACTGGCCTGTGATGTAGTCAGCATCCAATTGCATTGCTTTGGTATGGCATGCAGGCATGTGTGATTTCTCAGTCATGGCATGTTGAGTAGGCTGGAGGAGTCCTAGGTTCAAATCCTTGTTCCACTCTGAAACTTGGTAGGTGAGCCACCCTTGGGCCAATTACCAACAGGGTGACTGTGGTGGTGGAATGCACTAAGATTTCAAGACCAGAGACAAATAGAGATGGTTTGCCATTGCCTGCCTCTGTGTAGCAACCCTGGAATTCCTTGATGATCTCCTATACAAGTACTAACCAGACCCTGTTTAACTTCCAAGATCTGATAAGATCAGGCTACTCTGGGATAAGAATATAAGAGAAGCCATGCTGGACAGGCCAATGGCCCATCCAGTTCAACACTCTGTCACACAGTGGCCAAAAAAAAATCAGGTGCCATCGGGGGGTCCACCAGTGGGACCAGGACACTAGAAACCTTCTCACTGTTGCCCCCCCCACACACACACCCTCCAAGCACCAAGAATACAGAGCATCACTGCCCCAGACAGAGTTCCATCAATACCTTGTGGCTACTAACTCCTGATGGACCTCTGCTCCAGATGTTTATCCAATCCCCTATTGAAGCCATCTATGCTTGTAGGTGTATCCTAGTCAAGAAAGGTGCAGTTATAATAATTCATCGGAAAAGGAGCCTGTAGTTGAAATGCATGCATTCATGTATATATGGGTGGCACTCACTAACCCACAAATTCCAAGAATTTTTTTGTTGTTGTTAATTCAGCCTTGTGTACTGACTTGAAGTACTTACTAGACACGACAAAGGGTAGCTTTAGAAAACTCTGGAAACTCGGTGGTTGTACCAATTTCTGGAAACTCGATGGTTGTACTACATTATTTCTGGAGATTCCTGGAACTGCCTCTTGTCACTTCTGATTTAAAAACTTCCACTAAATTTACAATGATGAATTTTTTTAAAAAAATATTTCCTGCAACACAACCCCCCAGCCTTCAAAACGCACTACAAGCAAAAGAAAGGGGGAGGGGTGGATGTGCTTTTTAAAATATCTTTCTTCCTTCCTTCTAATTAAATGTCTCTTTGGAGAGTCCTGATTGTCCCCCACACTTTTTCATCCACCTCCTGGCTGTTTTGATTCTATGACTTGCAAGCAAGTCTTTGCGGTGGAGGGCTTAGGATCCGGCAACTGAAAGCTCCGGGTGCCAGCAGGGTCACGGTCTAGCTGGATGGAAGCCATTGTTCGGCAACAGAGCTAATGAGCATGGAAACATCTCCAGTCAGGATGCTGGATATGGGGTGCGGGGACGCGCCAAGACACAGCTGCCACTCCTTCCTGGAAAAGCGATGAAAACAGCGATGCCTCCACATCGGTTTCTAAGCAGCGAGCATCAGAGGGAGACGGTGGCATTACAGAGCGGGGGCAAGGCAGAGCTTAGAATTAAGCTGCCGTGTGGTTGTTATTTTTTGGTGAAGTGAAAATAATTTGAGTTGCAGCTTTCGGGGGTGTGGGGGGAAGCAAGTGGCTGCTTTCATTTATCCAGTCCTTTGCTAATGTGCTGGCCGGGGCAATCAGAAGGTTATTGGGTTAAAACATTAAAAAAAATAATCATTTGCTCTGGAAGCACAAAAGCTTTTACGCAGTATTTTTGATTCTCCATGTTTCCTGGTTAAGGGGAAATGCTGTTCAAACAAATTACAAAGATGATCTGACTCCAGTGGCTACAAGAGAAAGAAATTTTGCTTAAAAAATAGAAGCACATCTTATATGTCATGTCCATGTAGCTATGTTTAATTCATTCATAATAGAGTTGGAAGGGACCTCCAGGGTCATCTAGTCTAACCCCCTGCACAATGCAGGAAATTCACAAACACCTCCCCCTAAATTCACAGGATCCTCATCACTGTCAGATGGCCATCCAGCCTCTGTTTAAAAACCTCCAAGGAAGGAGAGCCCATCACCTCCCAAGGAAACCTGTTCCACTGAGGAACCGCTCTAACAGTCAGGAGGTTCTTCCTAATGTTGAGCTGGAAACTCTTTTGATTTAATTTCAACCCATTGGTTCGGGTCCTACCTTCTGCAGCCACAAAAAAAAACAAACAAACAATTCTACACCCTCCTCTATATGACAGCCCTTCAAGTACTTGAAGATGGTGATCATATCACCTCTCAGCCGCCTCCTCTCCAGGCTAAACATGCCCATTGTTGTGAATGGATTAACTTCAAAAAATTTAACTTGCTGCAGCCCGGGTAAGAGAGAGGAAAGGTCCTGATCTAAGATAAAAAGAAGGCAAGCAAGGGCCAAAGAGGTTCAACATCTAACAGGTGAGAGGGTGGGGCCAAGTGTGCCTGAGTGAGAGGATATGCATAACCTTCTTCCTCCCAGATCCTCTTGCAAGCAGACTTACAACCTCCAAAATTATCATGGATTTATTAATAAAGACAGATTTGAGTGAGTAGTCGTGTTGGTTAGAAGCAGCAGAACAAAGTTTGGCCCCAGTGGCATGAATGGAGCATAACAACAGGGTCTCAGTTAATAAGCATTCCACAATTAAGAAGGGGGCATCTGCCCATCGATCTTTGAGTTCAAAATATTTATTTCCTTCACTGGGACCAGTTTAGGGTTGCCAAGTCCAATTTAAGAAATATCTGGGGACTTTGGAGGTGGAGCCAGGAGACATTAGGAGTGGAGCCAAGATCAAGGCTGTGACAAGCATCATTGAACTCCAAAGGGAGTTCTGGCCCTCACATTTAAAGGGACGGCACACCTTTTCAATGCCTTCCTTCCATAGGAAATAATGAAGGATAGGGGCACCATCTTTTGGGGCTCATAGAATTGGACCCCCTGGTCCAATCTTTTTGAAACTTGGGGGGGGTACTTTGGGGAGAGGCACTAGATGCTATACTGAAAATTTGGTGCATCTACCTCAAAAAACACCCCCCCCAGAGCCCCAGATACCCGCGGATCAATTCTCTATTATTTTCTATGGGAATAAATTGCTTTAGGGAATAAAAGAGTTCCCAGCAGACATTCCCTCCCCTCCCCCTGCTTTCTGACGACCCTGAAGCGGGGAGAGGGCCTCCAAACCGGGGGATCCCCTGCTCCCACCTGGGGATTGGCAACCCTAAACCAGTTTCTCACTAGCAGTTGCTCTGCCCTCGCGCTTCTGCTTTCCTCAGTTTAAGTGATCAATTAACCACTGGTTATTTCATGGGTGCATTTTGATCCACAGCTCCTTCAATTTCCCCTCTCAGCTTCCTGCTCTTTTTTTTTTTTTTTTTGGAGATTCAGAAGCTGTGAGGGAAATTGCAGGGAGCCATGAATCAAAATGTGGCTGTGTGGCAACTAGTGGGGAATAGCTGGTAGTGCCGTGGAAGGAGTTAGTTCCCCCCTTCATAGGAAACATTGGTGGGGTTGGGGCACCCTCTTTGCAGGCCCCTAGAATTGGACCCCCACATCCAGTGTTTTTGAAACTTGCAAATCTGACAAATCAGCAACGGGACTCTTTGGATGATCCAATAACAACACAGGAGATCGTGGAAGCAATAAGGGTACAGAAAAATAACAAAACCCCTGGATTAGATGGTCTGCCAATAGAATTTTATAGGTGCTTTGAAGAAACTCTCCTATTACATTATAAAAAAGTGCTGGAGGGGATATGTAGAACAAATGAGATTCCGGGATCATGGAAGGAGGCCTTAATTTCGTTGTTGCACAAGGAAGGAACTGATCCAGTTGAAATTAAAAATTATAGACCGATCTCCTTGTTAAATGCAGATTACAAAATCTTTGCATCCATACTGGCGAAGAGGTTGAAAAAAATCTTACCAAATATAATACATGAGGACCAATCAGGCTTTATACCCGGGAGAGTTATGAGGCAAAACTTAAGAATGATAATGAATATCCTGGAATATTATAAGGAACATCCCGAGAAACAGTTTGCAGCAATAACTCTAGACGCTGAAAAAGCGTTTGATAATGTTAATTGGACCTTTATGCTGAAAACACTGAGTCGGATTGGCTGTGGAGAGAATCTGGTGAACTTAGTTAAATCGATCTATACGGATCAAAAAGCAAGGATTAATGTTAATGGATCTGTGACAGGACCAATAATGATTGGACAGGGAACAAGACAAGGTTGCCCGCTATCTCCTATCTTATTTGTATTGACATTAGAACCCCTATTGCAGAGAATGAGAGAAAATATGGAAATTAGAGGGGTCCAAATTAGAAAAGAAGTCTATAAAACACAAGCATTCGCAGATGATATTCTAATTACCTTGGAAGACCCTAACGTTTCAATAGAAGAACTGAAGAAGACTCTACAGCAATATGGGGAGGTAGCGGGCTTTAAAATCAATTTTCAAAAAACAAAATTCTTGTCCCAAAACATGACGAAAGAACAGATCTTAGAATTGGAAGCCAAATCAGGATTTCATTGTGAAAGGAAAGTTAAATACTTAGGTATATACTTAACATCTGAACTTAAAACTCTTGTAAGGGACAACTATGAAAAGATTTTAAAGGAAGTCAAAACAGATCTAGAACGATGGAGTGACCTACAAATCTCCCTAATGGGAAGAATATCATCAATTAAAATGAATATACTCCCAAGAATATTATTTTTGTTTCAAATGCTACCAATAATATTACCTAAACTGTTTTTTAAACAGCTGAATACAATGGTAGCAAGGTTTATCTGGCAAAACAAAAAGCCACGGATTAAGTTAAAAATTTTGCAGGATAGTAAGGAAAGAGGGGGTTTTGCCTTACCTGATTGGCAAACTTACCATAAAGCTTGTGCTTTAACATGGGTTAAGGACTGGTTAATTCTAAAAAATAAAAGACTCTTGACAATAGAAGGGGCGGATATGACCAAAGGATGGCATGCCTTTATCTGGTACGATCACCCGACAAAAGGGAGCAGATTTCTAAGACATGAAATAAGGAAATCCTTATACAAAAACTGGCTGGAGATTAAAAATTTAATATATAAATATACTCCTAAGTGGCTTTCCCCAGTGGAAGCATCGACTCAACCTCACCTTTTTAATTGGGAAGAGGATTACACATATGGAAGCTTGCTGAATACTAGACAGGAACTGAATATAGAAGCAATTTCCGAATTGGACTGGTGGTTGAGAACACAAGTGAAATCCAGGTATAAGGTAGACAAGGGACTAGGCTTTTCAAAAAATCTAAATAAATTTGATGATATCATATTCGAGTCTGATAGGAAAATGATTTCCAGATGTTATACATGGTTGTTAGAAATTAAGATGCAGGAGGAAAATGTAAAGGAAAGCTGGATTAAATGGTTACAAGAATTCGGTTACACACTTGATTTAGATTATTGGGGGAAAATATGGAGAGAAAATAATAAATTGTTTAAATCCTCCTCATTAAAAGAAAACCTGTATAAAATGGCCTACCGTTGGTATTATACCCCTGAGAAACTTTCTAAAGCGTACCCAAATAGCTCAGATAAATGTTGGAAATGCGCAAAGGTTAAGGGCTCGTTATACCATCTGTGGTGGAATTGCGACTTTGCTAAAAAATACTGGTTACAAATATCTATTTGGATCCAAAAGATGCTAAAAATAAGAATTCCTCACGTACCTGAACTATATTTACTGAATATCTGTCAAACTTTATTGCCTAAGAAAATTAAAAGATTATTACTGCATATTATAACAATAGCTCGGATATTGTAAGCGAAATATTGGAAGAAACCGCAAATTCCAAATAAGAATGAATTTTTGTGTAAATTAATGGAAGCAGCTGAAATGGATGTATTAACTTGCAGATTGAAAGGAGGGAACATGGAAGAATGTAAAGAGACATGGAGTCTGATGTATGAATGGGCAAAGAAGCTAGGATATGAAATGACAGGGAAATATTGAAATTAATATTTTTACCGACTCAATCGCTCCACTATGTGTTCTTAGATGTTGTTTTGTTATGTGTGGTTTGTTAGGGTTTGTTAGATAATGTTTGTTGGTTTATAGGTTAGCGGTAGTATTATATGTACAAGTATATGTATGATTTACTTAACTAAGTAGATGATTATGTATTAAGTATTATATGTACAAGTATATGTATGATTATATTTGATTAAGTATGTGACAATAAATACCTTTTTTACGTTAAAAAAAAAAAAAAAAAAAAAAAAAGAAACTTGCAAATCTGGTGTCTCTCCCTCAAACCCCAGCCCAATCCCCCAGCCCCCAGACATTACACTCTATGTTTTGCCATTGACATCAATGTCCAATAGGGTATAATGCAGCGGTATATTCAGGAACAGCTGAGTATCTCCTGAGTCCTGATATTCGAAGATATATGGGCCCTGGAATATCTTTGGCCGTGAATCTGAATTTTCCCTTTTTTTTTTTTTTTGCACACTCCTAGTGGGGAATTGATTGCTTGATCCAAGGAAAGCAAAAGCCTGGAGATGGAGCAACTGCTAGTGAGCAATCAGTCTATATATTCCCCTGGAATTAAACCTAAACAAATGGTGACCATATAAACTAAGTTTGTTATTCCAATTTGGCCCTTGCCTCTGTTAAAATTAAATCAAAAGAGTTTCCAGCTCAACATTAGGAAGAACTACCTGACTGTTACAGCGGTTCCTCAGTGGAACAAGTTTCCTTGGGAGGTGATGGGCTCTCCTTCCTTGGAGGTTTTTAAACAGAGGCTAGATGGTCATCTGACAGTGATGAGGATCCTGTGAATTTAGGGGGAGGTGTTTGTGAATTTCCTGCATTGTGCAGGGGGTTGGACTCGATGACCCTGGAGGTCCCTTCCAACTCTATTATGAATGAATTAAACATAGCTACATGGATGTGATATATAAGATATGCTTCTATTTTTTGTAAGTAAAATTTCTTTCTCTTGTAGCCACTGGAGTCAGATCATCTTTGTAATTTGTTTATTATGCTTATGCTGATTTGCTGCTCACCCTCCTTTTATATGTATGAACTAGTAACTTCCTTTTCAATATAGCTCAGGATCTACGCATGCACACAAATGTTTATACCTTGAATAAAACTTGATTGGTTTTAAAGGTGTCATTGGACTCAGACTTTGTTCTGATTGATCCATTGAATTAGTCTTGGGGAGAAAATAAGACAGAGAAAGAAAGGGGAAAAGAGAAACTTTTTTTTTTTTTCCTGATAGGAATTGGGCACATTTATGAAACCAATTAATATATTATTTATACCCAGTGAGTAATTTAAAGGGCTTGCCCCTTTGTAGAGCTGGGCAGCTAATTAGACTCCAAGTCTGAAAACATTCTAATGAGCCAAATCAGGACATTCATTTCTCCTATTATTTGCAACGGGGTTCTGATCAAAGCCCTCTGGAAATATCCGCCAAAGGGAAGCACACACACGCATACATTTCGATGGGAAGCCAGATTCCACTCTGGCGTAGAGCCTAAATTGGAAGTAAATATCACAACAGATTTAAATATAAGCGACGGAATCATAGTTCAAGGTTTAATCAAGAACTGTCTCGACAAACCCCCTGAGAGCCCAGTAGATTTAAATAATCTCGCTTACATTTCCAGTGTAATGTGTCTTGCTCATGCAATTATTTTGTTTTAAGGATAAAAAAGGAAGTTATTCAAAAATGGGCATAGCCAGCTTCAAGAGAGGATTGGATAAGCTTATGGAGCAGAGGTCCATCAGTGGCTGTTAGCCACAGCGTATTGTTGGAGCTCTCTATCCGGGGCAGTGATACTCTGTATTCTTGGTGCTTGGGGAGGGGGGAACAGTGGAAGGGCTTCTAGTGTCCTGGCTCCACTGATGGATCTCCTGATGGCATCGGGGGGTGGGGGTGGGGTTGGCCATTGTGCGACACAAAGTGTTGGACTGGATGGGCCATTGGCCTGATCCAACATGGCTTCTCTTATGTCCTTATGTTCTTACATTTCAAGGCACCGCACTACTGGGGCCTTGTATGTATATTCTGGGTCGGTCCAGACTATTTCTCTGAGCATCCCCTGCCACAAATTTTGTTAAGTTTTTAAGGTTCTCCTGGACTCTTGCTCTTTTCTATTGCTACAGACACACACAGCTACCTATTTTTATTTTTTATTTTTTTTTTGGTAGGAGAAAGCACAAATGCAGTCCCCCACTACTACAAATTATGCAGTCAGGTTTTCCACATTTGGGGAAATCACAAGGGTCAGCACTCCCAGAGTGCAATGGATGAACTTCACCCTGGAAAACCTCCTTTGTGATCAAGGTGTCTCCCCTGCCAGGTAAGTATACAGCTGCCCATCTTGATCAATCTCCCTTTGGTCAGCTTGTCCACAGTGGCTTATCCCTGAAAAAAAGTGATAGTTATCCATGCTCTGATCAAACCTAGACTAGACTACTGCGGTACACTCTGTATGCGGCGGCCTTTGAAGACTGTTCAGAAGTTTCAGTTAATTTTTTTTTTTTTAAATTACTATCCGGTCCAAGCTCTGCTCACAAACTGAGCTCTATCCCAGCAGAAGCTAGGTTCAGGTAGCCGGCTTAAGGCTGACTCAGCTTCCCATCCTTCTGAGGGTGGTAAAATTACCCAACTTGCTGGGGGGAAAGTGTAGATGACTGGAGAGGACATTGGCAAACTACCCTGTAAAAAGTCTGCCCTGAAAACGTCATGCTGTGACGTCACCCCATGGATCTTTAACGACTCTGTGCTTGCACCTTTACTTTTTTTTATCAGTTGTAGAGCACATATTCACTAGTAGCACACTGGTTCCTATTTCAATCCTGGGCTTGATATGAAGTCCGAATTAGACTGTTTAAAGCACTATAGCGTAATGTTCTTCAGAGTTTTTGAAAGATCATCAGCTGCTGTATTAACCTCCCCAATTACTTTGACCATCATTTGAAGACCCATGAGCCACTGTTATCAGAAATAAAGGATGTGGCCTTTTTTCTAAGGTGGAACCTCAGTTACGGAATATCCTCCCCAACGTTATTCATCTTGCATGGAATGCGCTTGAAGTTTCGGTGCCAGCTAAAGGCATGCTTGTTTATCAAGCTTTATGCTCATTTATTATTTTTTCTGTTGACTACTTAAAATGGAAACAAAACAAAAAAGGCTTTAAAGATAGGAAATAAAACCCACCTGGGCCTCATTAGGTTGGGATAAAGGGTAAGCTATCAAAGAGTCACTAGGGCCTTGAGAAAAATATTCCCACCACTCCGACTCAGTGTAGACATCGTAGAAAAACACATCAGACATAAGAACATAAGATAAGCCATGTTGGATCTGGCCAACAGCCCATCCAGTCCAACACTCTGTGTCACACAGTGGCCAAAAAACCCAAGTGCCACCAGAAGGTCCACCAGTGGGGCTAGAAGCCCTCCCACTGTGCCCCACTTCAAGTACCAAGAATACAGAGCATCACTGTCCCAGACAGAGAGTTCCAACAATAGCCACTGATGGACCTCTACTCCATATGCTTATCCAATCCCCTCTTGAAGCTATCTGTGCTTGTAGCCGCCACCACCTCCTGTGGACAATGGGATTTCCCGCATTCTCATTTTCCTTGCTTGTGTGTTCCTGTTACTTCATTTTTTCTGTGCTATTTTGCTCTCTCTAATGGTTAATTAGGTATTACATCAGTTTCTGTTCGGCATAAAACCCTGCAATTTAAACCTGCAGGGAGATATACAGACATAAAGTGATGTAATATTGCAGGGGTTGCCAACGGTAGCTCTCCAGATATTTTTTTTGCCTACAACTCCCATCAGCCCCAGCCAGCATGGCTAATGGCTGGAGCTGATGGGAGTTGTAGGCAAAAAACATCTGGAGAGCTACCGTTGGCCACTTCTGTAATATTGAATTGACCCCTAGAGGGAGCAAAACACGTGCAGTACAGGGGGAAAAACCTGAAGCAACACAGACACACGTGCACACAAAACCACACATACACACACACAACACCAAAGCAAGGAAAATTAGAATGCAGAAAAGCCCCACATCTTGTTAGCTTGAATAGTCAGTCAGCATTAGGAGGTGCTGAGAGCCAGTTTGGTGTAGTGCTTAAGTGTATGGACTCTTATCTGGGAGAACCAGGTTTGATTCCACACTCTTCCACTTGCAGCTGCTGGAATGGCCTTGGGTTTGCCATAACTCTCATAGGAGTTGTCCTTTAAAAGGCAGCTGCTGTGAGAGCCCTCTCAGCCCCACCCACCTCACAGGGTGTCTGTTGTGGGAGGAGAAGATAAAGGAGATTGTAAGCCTCTCTGAGTCTCTGATACAGACAGAAGGGTGGGGTATTAATCTTCAGTCTTCTTCTTCTTCTATCATCGCTGCACATTTAAAGCAAACATTGGTCAGGAAGCTCAATTCCCTCTTGAGCATGGAAACACATGGTTCAATAGAGAAAAAGAGGATTATGGCATAAGAGTACTGGCAAGTTACTATAGAATTTGTATTTGCAGGCCTGTGTCACCTTGTCGGTGCCCCCATCGTGACCAAGGTCCCTAGAAATGGGCTTTGGGCCTCTTTTTTCCAATAGCCACTGGGGTTGTAAGCATTTTGCAGTAGATTAAAGCTGTTCATTTAAGGCAGTAAAAGACGGGACAGACCAGAGACAGAGAGCACAAAGTGACTCAGCAACTGAAAGGAGGCATCATCTTCAAGTATTTTTTAAAAGGTTGCAAAGGTACCTTGAGGTGGCAACATCTGTCTGTCTATGTAAGAAACAAACAATTAAAACAACTCTGGGCTTTTCTTTGTAGCAGGAACTCCTTCGCGTATTAGGCCACACACCCCTGAGGTAGCCAATTCTCCAAGAGCTTACAGAGCTCTTCTTACAGGGCCTACTGTAAGCTCTTGGAGGATTGGCTACATCAGTGGTGTGTGGCCTAATATGCAAAGGAGTTCCTGCTACCAAAAAAGCCCCGAGTCCCCAGAGTCCCTTCTTTGCAACCCGCTCCAACCTTCTGACTGGGATATAAAGACTCAGAGTTCTCCACGAGAGCCAGTGTGGTGTGGTGCGGTGAAGAGCAGCAGACTCTAATTTGGAGAGCCAGGTTTGATTCCCCGGTCCTCCTCCACATAATAATAATAATAAATTTATTTTTGTATCCCGCCCTCCCCCGCCAAAGGCAGGCTCAGGGCGGCTCACAGACATGGAACAACCATGATTCCAATAAAATACAATCAATACAATAAGACAAATTAAAATACAATTAAATTACAGTTATAAATTAGGTTAAAATTAAATAAAACAGCTGTTAGGTGTTAATAATTAAGGTGCTACAATTCACAGTCATATATAAGATGGCTAGAAGTCAATTTAGCCAGGTTCTATCTTGAAAGCGAGCTGAAAAAGGGTGGTTTTGCAAGCCCTGCAAAACTGATTCAGGTCCCGCAGGGCTCGCACCACCTCTGGAAGCTGATTCCACCATCAGGGGGCCATTGCTGAGAAGGCTTGCTCCCTCGTTGTTTTTAATCTAGCTTCTCTTGGTCCAGGGATTTTTAAAAGGTTTTGGGAACTAGATCTCAGTGCTCTCTGGGGAACATATGGGGAACATACAGCCCGCTGATTGACCTTGGGCCAGTCCTGGTTCTTTCAGAACTCTCTCAACCCCACCTACTTCACAAGGTGCCTCTTGTAGGGAGATGAGGGGAAGTCTATTGTAAGCTGCTTTGCAGTTCCTTCCGGTAGAGCAAAGCGGGGTATAACAACCAACTCTTCCCAGGGCTTTTGTTGTGGCAGGGACTCCTTTGCATATGAGGCCACACACCCCTGATGTAGCCAATCCCCCGAGAGCTTACAGTAGGCCCTGTACGAAGTGCCCTGTAAGGAATTCTAGCAGGACCTCCTTTGCCTATTAGGCCACACACCCCTGATGTAGACAATCCTCCTGGAGCTTACAGCAGGCCCTGTACGAAGAGCCCTGTAAGGAATTCTAACAGGACCTCCTTTGCCTATTAGGCCACACACCCCTGATGTAGCCAATCCTCCTGGAGCTTACAGCAGGCCCTGTAAGAAGAGCCCTGTAAGGAATTCTAGCAGGACCTCCTTTGCCTATTAGGCCACCCCCCCGATGCAGCCAATCCTCCTGGAGCTTACAGCAGGCCCTGTACGAAGAGCCCTGTAAGGAATTCTAGCAGGACCTCCTTTGCCTATTAGGCCACCCCCCCTGATGCAGCCAATCCTCCTGGAGCTTACAGTAGGCCCTGTACGAAGAGCCCTGTAAGGAATTCTAGCAGGACCTCCTTTGCCTATTAGGCCACACACCCCTGATGTAGCCAATCCCCCAAGAGCTTACAGTAGGCCCTGTACGAAGTGCCCTGTAAGCTTTTGGAGGATTGTCTACATCAGGAGGGTGTGGCCTAATATGCAAAGGAGTTCCTGTTAAAATAAAAAAAGCCCTGACTCAATCCAAGACCTGCTGATCTCCTGGGGTTGACTTGTATTCCTAAATACGCACAGTCAATTAATAGGAGAAAAATCCATAGAATTATTTTTTTTTTAAAAAAAAAAATTATCCTCAGTTGACGATTTTTGGTGTGCACAGACAGTTTAAAATCAAAACACAGCCTAAGCAAGTTTGCGGAAGATAAATGTTGCTATCGGAATTGTTTTGCTGAGGCGGAAGGAAGCCTAAGGCTTGGCCACTGGGGTACGTTTTGATAGCATCAAGAAAGAAACGTGCTGGAAAGAAAACCCCAGTGATGATTCGAGTTTTGCAAAGAACACACTATTGGAGCACACTGACAATTCATCATCTTGCGTGGATTCCGCGTGCCTCGGAATTGCCAAAGAATGTAGGAAAGCTGCCTGCAAAATCTATTGATTTTGGTGATTACCAAAGGTAGTCTTTTCAAGGGAGGGCTTCTTCAACTGGCTGAAAATTATCTTCAAACGCGCAAACACTCTAAGTGACAACTGGACTGTAAACCGCCAGCGACACTTCTAAAGACTAGAAAATGTGCCGGCTTTTTAGTGGGTCTCAAAAATTGCTCTAAATTACATTGCAATTTGGGCAATATAATGTCGGGTTTTCATACAGCTTTTTGTTCGGCTACCCATGTCTCCCTCAACAGTCTGTCTGACCTGCTCGACAGGAGAAAAAAAAAGATTTCGAAAAGGGGTTGTTCTTAATCTAGCCTGCGTGTGTGCTAGAAGTTGTAATTGTTGTCTCATTAGTATTCCAGCCTTCCTGTTTTGCCTGCCTGAGTCAAAAAGCTAAGTATGTTCAGGGTCCGGTGGTTAGCCGTGTTGAAGCAGCAGAACAACATTTGAGTCTGGTGGAAACTTTAAGAGCAGCAAAGTTTTACTCTGGCCATAAGTGTGCGTGCGCATGAAAGCTTACACACAGAATAAAACTCTGTTGGTCTTAAAGGTGTCTCTGGACTCAAAACAGTTTGGTGTAGTGGTGAAGTGTGCGGACTCTTATCTGGGAGAACCGGCTTTGATTCCCCACTCCTCCACTTGCACCTGCTGGAATGGCCTTGGGTCAGCCATAGCTCTGGCAGAGGTTGTCCTTGAAAGGGCAGCTGCTGTGAGAGCCCTCTCCAGCCCCACCCACCTCACAGGGTGTCTGTTGTGGGGGAGGACTCTTATCTGGGAGAACCAGGCTAGATTCCCCACTCCTCCACATACACCTGCTGGAATGGCTTGGGGTCAGCCATAGCTCTCACAGGAGTTGTCCTTGAAAGGGCAGCTGCTGTGAGAGCCCTCTCCAGCCCCACCCACCTCACAGGGTGTCTGTTGTGGGGGAGGAAGGTAAAGGAGATTGTGAGCCGCTCTGAGACTCTTCAGAGTGGAGGGCGGGATATAAATCCAATATCTTCTTCTTCTTCTTCATTATGTTCAGGTTCACTGAGTGTTCTAGATTGGGTCATGATTACTTTGTGCATCCTCACACTATAACCTGTAACCAAATTTCAATCTATTAATTCTTTTTCTTCTTCCTCTTCTTCTTCTTCATCATCATCGTCATCATCAGTTTATTTATATGCCACTCATTCCCCCATAGGGGCTCAGAGCGGAGTACATCAATACAGGTAGTAATAAAATCACAATAGAATCACAATAAAATCACAATAAAAAGCAGTTACAATATTTAGTTAATAGTACAGCAGGATGATCCATCAGGATGCCAAAGCAAGATGGTGCAGCAGGATGGTACGGCAGGGGAGGCCAACCGATCTAACAGATAGATGCCCACCGCCTCATCCAAAAGCCTGGTGGAACAGCTCTGTTTTACAGGCCCTATGAAAGGCTAACAAGCCAGAAAGGGCCCAGATCTCCATAGGGAGCTGATTCCACCAGGTTGTGGCCAGGACAGGCATCTCTTGGGATGGTCAAAAGATCTTGGGAGGCCGAACAAAGTGACCTCTGGGGCATATATTCATTCTAGGGTTCCCATACTCCTGCTGGGAGTGGGGTTTCTCCCAATTTTGGTGCCTCCAGCCCACCACCATGGAACTGGCCAGTGGGGGAACCCCATCCCGAAAGATTGCTGGCACACCCCATGTGCCCAATTTGATGATGTCCACTAGAAGTGATGTCATCACGCTGGGCATGTTGTGTGGAGGATCCACTAACATTTCGCGGAAAAAACTCTATGATGACCATAGAGTTTCCCCCAAACATGAGTGCCCCCATGCAATGTGACAGGTGTGATGATGTCACTTCTGGGTTATGTAATCTTGCTAGGCACATCTTCGCACACACAAAGAAGGCTCCTGGAGAGAGGTCCAGAGCCCCAACAAGGAGCCAGGTAAGACCCGGCAACCCTAATTCATTCACATTATTTATAGTTTACATTTCTCACTGGGACTCAAGGGGGACTACTCAGAGTAAGCCCATGCCAACAACAAGAAGGGACATTCAATGAACTAACAGGGGTGGCCAACGGTAGCTCCCCAGATGTTTTTTGCCTACAACTCCCATCAGCCCCAG
The DNA here is from genome assembly GCF_032191835.1 of Heteronotia binoei. Lineage (NCBI taxonomy): Eukaryota > Metazoa > Chordata > Lepidosauria > Squamata > Gekkonidae > Heteronotia > Heteronotia binoei. Next base: position 122,424,201 of record NC_083229.1, read on the forward strand.
CCAGAATGGCCAATGGCTGGGGCTGATGGAAGTTGTAGGCAAAAAAACATCTGGAGAGCTACCGTTGGCCACCCCTGAACTATGAAATAGGATTTTGGTTAAAGTTGCAACCAAAAGTCTTTAAAAAACCCCAAAACCTAAAGCAAACTTAACATGACTCATTAAATGATACAAAATTACACAACGGGAGCCAGACCACAGCTAATTACAGCATACACAGCCCACAGTCCCCAATAACTCATTGTAAAGTCAAGTCAAGTCAAGTTTAATACAGTCAGACTCATCCAAAAAAAAAAAGAAAAATAAGTAACAAGTAGCATTAAAAAAAACCCCAAGGTGGGGGTTGGGCACAGTATAAAATATTATACAATTCAATTTCCATTTCGAATTATGAAACCAAGTAAATTGAAATATTTCATAGACTTTTAAATATTTTTATCAATTAATGTGGGGATAGGGTGGGAAGAGAGAAGCAGAAGGGGAGGGCACTGATAAGGCAAGGGAAAGAAAAAGTAAGGTAGAGAAGGAAAAGGTGTATTTCTTTGTTGCTGAATGCAGCTAAGTGTGCTATTGCATCACACTGGAGACTGAATTCAATTCTTTCATTGGTGGCCTGGTTAAGCAAATGCTGGGAGTATTTTGTTTTGGACAAAATTACATATAATTTAGAAGGGCGACATACCTCACATCGAAGGTCAAATATTTTAGCTAAGTGGTCCCCTTTTCAGGATTATTTTGTGGGAATTTTGGTTCAACTGCAAATAATATACTGCTCTGGCATTCATTTGTTTTAAATTCGGTTATGTACTGTTTGTACTTGTGGTTCATTTGGATGCTTATCGGTGTCTTTGTTGGATCATAATTTTGATTATTCATTTTGACTATGATCCTGAATGTTAATCTGCTTCTTGAAATCCATTGGTTCTTATATTTTAAAAATAGTGTATCGGAGAGGTGGGGAAAAGCAAAGGCTGCCAGGAGGAGAAATGGGGAGGGGGGGGATAAAGTGGTTGAAAGGAGGGAGCGGGGGGGATGCAAGGAGCACTAGAGAAACGCAGGGAAGGAGAGGAGGAAGGGGCAATGAGGCCTCCTCTCAAACTCTACTTAATCCAGCACAAAAACAAGGAACAAACCCATGAAAGCCGCACATCAGAGCAGCAGGACTAGTTCTCAAAAAGCATTGTGAAGCTTTTTGTGACAGCGCGACTTTATTGCTTGCCTAGAAAAGCCCCCCTCGAACAATTCAGTGTTGCCTAAATAGCAGAAAGCCAGGAAAGTGGGAGGCCTTCTTGATCTTCTCAGGCAGGCCATTCCACAAGGTGGAGGCCCACTAGGGTTGCCAAATCCAATTTAAGAAATATCTGGGGACTTTGGGGGTGGAGCCAGGAGACTTTGGGGGTAGAGCCAGGATACTTTGGGGGTGGAGCCAGGATACATTAGGGGTGGAGCCAAAATCAAGGCTGTGACAAGCATAACTGAACTCCAAAGGGAGTTCTGGCCATCACATTTAAAGGAACGGCAGACCTTTTCAATGCCTTCCTTCCATAGGAAATAATGGATAGGGGCACCTTCTTTTGGGGCTCATAGAATTGAACCCCCTGGCCAATTTTTTGAAACTTGGGTGATATTTTGGGGAGGGGCTCTAGATGCTGCACTGAAAATTTGGTGCCTCTACCTAAAAAACCAGCCCCCTCAGAGCCCCAGATACCCGCGGATCAATTCTCCGTGATTTTCTATGGGAATAAATCTCCACAGGGAATAACAGAGTTCCCAGCAGACATTGCCCTCCCCTCCCCCCACTTTCTGATTACCCTGAAGCGGAGGGAGGGCCTCCAAACCGGGGAATCCCCTGTCCCCACCTGGGGATTGGCAACCCTAAGGCCCACAGCAGAGAAGGCCTTTGTAGGGACAGTTGTGGACTTTGCCCGCCTTGCTCAGTGGAGCAAAGCTCTTGGGGCAGAGCGTAGGGGGAAAGATGGTCTTGCAGGCATGAGAGCCATTCTGAGCCTGTGCCAGCATGAGGATTCCTAGTGGCCAATGAATTCCCTGGACTCTGGTGCTTCAAAAGCAACCATGCACTCGAAACATAGGTGATTCAAAACAGCTGCTAAAAATACCTGTTAGAAACAAGCATGAAACAAATGTTATTCAATTGTAAAAGAGTGATCTGAAGTTTAAAACTTGGAAAAAGAAATTAGAAAAAAGTTGAAACATGGACTGATTTCCCACTCACCTTATGCCGCTCTCATGTTTGTCTTCTCAGTGGGGCTTCCTTCCGATTTCACACTATAATCCTCCAAGAGCCTATAGTAGGCCCTGTCATGAGAGCCCTGTAAACTTTTGGAGCATTGGCTGCATCAGGGAGGTGTGGCCTAATATACAAAGGAGTTCTGACTACAAAAAAAAGCCCTCATTTAGTCCATAAAAACTAACGAGAGCATACCTGTTCAATGAAACAATTCTTTAATATCAACCCAAACCAACGACACTGATCAATGGATAGCGAGAGATGACACCACGTTAGTTCTAACTATGAGCGGTTCTACTTCTCTCAGGGGTGGAATTCTAGCAGGAGCTTCTTTGCATATTAGGCCACACACCCCTGATGCAGCCAATCCTCCAAGAGCTTACAAAAAAAGAGCCTTGTAAGCGCTTGGAGGATTGGCTACGTTAGGGGGTGTGGCCTAATATGCAACGGAGCTCCTGCTAGATTTCCACCCTTGACTTCTCTGAAATGGACCACACAAGATTGAGACCAGAAAGACTAGTGATAGTTGGGATTGTGGAGTGAATATCTGAGAAATGCAGAAGGCAAGAGGAGACCTGAAAAGTAGAGACTGTACCCGGAACTCTGGTCAGCTGAAATGACTGCAAAGGAATAGCTCTCTGAACGATGCCAAGTCATTGTTAAATCTCACTCACTTTTGCAAATGGTTCTTTCCATGTTACCGGGGGTCTGCAGAGTGGACAACATGCTCTTATGCTGGAGTGCCATCTAGCTGATTCACCAGGTAACTTACAATCCCTACAAATCTCCCCCATCCCCACGACTCCCGGAGAGAGAGAGAGTGTGTTAGTAATAGGTAAAGTTGTGATCCTAAACACTGTTGCGAGAGAATCAATCCCTGTGAAATCCACGGGAGCTGCTGTTAATGAGTTGAAGACTCAGGCACAGGTAGGCACAAATGAGTCAATTTGTCTGATCCCGGAATTAGCACATTCATGTAAAATGCAGAAAAGCCAACCAAAGAGCAACCATGGAATTCATTACAGACGTGCTAGCAATTCCTCCAGCAACGCTAGTGCCTTAAGATTTTCATTTTTAAGGCAGTCTTGGGAGGCCATTCTTTTATCATTGAGGCCGTGGATTTCCTGAGAGGTGGGCAAGTCCGCATGATAACTTCTCTAGCATTAATTGGCGAAATTGGCCCCAGTGCTGCATTTTCATAAGTCATTCACATGTGAGATTTAATTAGTGCAGTGAAACCCAGACCTACTTTCTCTTCCCTTCTCCATCAAAGCATCGCTGTTTCCTGGAGCTGATGTGATGTTATTTGCTCACTGCCCAGAATATTCAGGTGTTTCTTGAGACTTCTAGGCACTGCTCCAAGGGCTCCAATGATAGCTGGCATTATGGTCACCTCCTTCTCCCAGAGATGCTTTAACTCTATTAATTAGTTTTGTTTTTTGTGATCTTCTCCTGTTCTTTCTTTTCTATTCTGCTGTGTCCTGGGACTGTAAGGTCAATGATCCAAACTAGGGATGGGCACAGAATAGGAAAATGGTGGTTCACATTGATTTGTGGTTCATTTGATTGCCCAAACTGGAGGTTAATTTCATTATGTGGTTCATATGGCTGCTCAAACTGGTTCATGGTTTATTGGTTCATTTGGTTTAGGAGGTGTAAAACTCTCAGGAACTCTTCAGCAGGGTCTCTTCCACTTGCCTTCTCAAGTTTGGCAAAGTTGCGGCCCCCCAAAAGCAGAATGGGAGCTCTGTGATTGGCTCCCGGAGCTGCCAATTTAAGTTAAGTTTAAGTTTATTGGATTTATATCCCACCTTCCCCGCCAGAGCAGGCTCAGGGCAACTCACAACCCATAAAAACAGAACACTTCACATTACATTATTAAAACAATTAAAACAGTTAAAACAGTCCGATGCTAATATCAGTTGACAATATTACAATTTCAGATGGTGTTCATTGTATAAAATGTCATTCCCTACTCCCGTATCAGTCATTCCAGATTAAAGGACAGTCGGAATAAGGTCATTTTACAGGCCTTGTGGAACTGGGCGAGGTCCCGCAAGGCCCTAACTTCAACCGGCAACCAATCAAGCTATAGACAACTGCTATGGGTGTTTCCCGCAAGGCCCTAACTTCAACCGGCAACCAATCAAGCTATAGACAACTGCTATGGGTGTTTCCCGCAAGGCCCTAACTTCAACCGGCAACCAATCAAGCTATAGACAACTGCTATGGGTGTTTCCCGCAAGGCCCTAACTTCAACCGGCAACCAATCAAGCTATAGACAACTGCTATGGGTGTTTCCCGCAAGGCCCTAACTTCAACCGGCAACCAATCAAGCTATAGACAACTGCTATGGGTGTTTCCCGCAAGGCCCTAACTTCAACCGGCAACCAATCAAGCTATAGACAACTGCTATGGGTGTTTCCCGCAAGGCCCTAACTTCAACCGGCAACCAATCAAGCTATAGACAACTGCTATGGGTGTTTCCCGCAAGGCCCTAACTTCAACCGGCAACCAATCAAGCTATAGACAACTGCTATGGGTGTTTCCCGCAAGGCCCTAACTTCAACCGGCAACCAATCAAGCTATAGACAACTGCTATGGGTGTTTCCCGCAAGGCCCTAACTTCAACCGGCAACCAATCAAGCTATAGACAACTGCTATGGGTGTTTCCCGCAAGGCCCTAACTTCAACCGGCAACCAATCAAGCTATAGACAACTGCTATGGGTGTTTCCCGCAAGGCCCTAACTTCAACCGGCAACCAATCAAGCTATAGACAAGTGCTATGGGTGTTTCCCGCAAGGCCCTAACTTCAACCGGCAACCAATCAAGCTATAGACAACGGCTATGGGTGTTTCCCGCAAGGCCCTAACTTCAACCGGCAACCAATCAAGCTATAGACAACGGCTATGGGTGTTTCCCGCAAGGCCCTAACTTCAACCGGCAACCAATCAAGCTATAGACAACGGCTATGGGTGTTTCCCGCAAGGCCCTAACTTCAACCGGCAACCAATCAAGCTATAGACAAGTGCTATGGGTGTTTCCCGCAAGGCCCTAACTTCAACCGGCAACCAATCAAGCTATAGACAACGGCTATGGGTGTTTCCCGCAAGGCCCTAACTTCAACCGGCAACCAATCAAGCTATAGACAACGGCTATGGGTGTTTCCCGCAAGGCCCTAACTTCAACCGGCAACCAATCAAGCTATAGACAACGGCTATGGGTGTTTCTAGGTGTCTCAGAAGTCCACCCCCAGCATTGATTGAATCAGCACCAGGCTGTCTGGGAAAACGAACCACAGAAACGAACCAAACGAACCAGCAAGAAAAAAAAAGATGGTTTTTCAGATCAGGCATGGCACAATCACTGAACCAGTTCAGGATGAACCACAAATCAGCCCGATTGTTGCATGATTCATGATTCATAGTTCATGTCATTTCCGTTTGTAATCCAGTCCCTGTTTCTCTTTCCCCCTGCAATTATGATATGCTCTAGGTGGAAGTCCCAAAGAATATTTGTTTCATCGTTTCCCATGAACTCGTCTAGTTCATGCTCCCATGAATTTCTGGCTGATGGTAAACCGTATAAGGTGCAAAGATTTCAGCGCGACAGACTCTATTGTGATGCTCTTTATAGTCAGTTCGAGCAATTTTATTGCAGGCACCGACCGTGTGGTTGACTCTTTCATCCTCTGTCTTGCAAAGTCGATGCTTGCTGTTATCACTGGTCTTCTGAATCTTGACTTTTCCGCTATTAGTTTCAAGTGCCTGCTGTTCTGCAGCGTAGAGTGAGTCCTTTCGTTTCTTTTGTCGAGTGCCCATTCTGGACCCACTTCCAGGTATTTTCACTATCAACTTGGTTCTCCAAACCGATTTCGCAATATGCTTGTTCCGGGGTGGAGAGCCCATTTGCTACTGGGGCTTCTCTCCATTTTCACACAAGTTGCCCTGGAGTTGCAATTTAGCACACTGCTATTCCACAGCAAGCGGAAACGACTTGTCAGCATATCCCACACTGCAGAATAGTGGCACACCAACTCGCAGCTCCGGGGCAACTTGTGCAAAAACAGAGCGAAGCCCCAGTAGCAAAAAGATTGGGTCGGGGGTTCCCATTCCAGGGGAACCCAAAGAGGGTGCCCCTATCCCACCATTATACCCTACGGGCCATTGAATTCAATTCTAATTGGATTCGGAAGTATACGACGCCGTATGCTTCCGAATCGGGGGGTTATTCGGCGGTCTATTCGGTTCGGCCGAACCGAATGCACACCCCTATTGGCTGCATCAGGGGTGTGTGGCCAAATATGCAAAGGAGCTCCTGCTAGAATTCCATCTCTGCAAATGTGCCTCAGAGATGTAATTATTAATTTCCGGGGGGGGGGGGAAGATAAATGAGATATGCAACCAATAACGTTATCTTCAAAACAGGGGCAGGAGAGCTGTTTGCCCTACTAACATTGCAACAATCAGGGGCAGACAAGCAACACAGCAAGGCACCTTCTACCGGCCTGGCATCATAACTGCAGGCTTTTGTTTTCATCGCTGCTGTTGCTTTACATTAGTTCCGCTTTATTTCCACTTTTATTAGAAGTGTGACTGTAGTCTTATCCCGGCTTTGCGCAACCTTGCCAAAGAGAAGAAATGTGCAGCGATTTGTGTACATTCATAGCAACCTTGCCTAACATTGTTTGAAATGCAATTGAAACAGTTTTCGAAACAGTTACTTTCATTAGTTCACAGTTCACATTTCTGAAACTGCTACTTTCATTAGTTCACAGTCAAATTGATTTGCTTTGTAATTAGCATAAATATCAGACCTGTTGATGAATGAGGTATATTTTCATTATCCTAACTAATGATAATTCTTTCAAAACGCCTCCCCACTGACAAAATCTTGCCGATATTTGATGAGTCGAGGGACGGAACCCCTTCAGACTAGTCAAACCCTGGATTAAGGACCAGGCTACAGATTTTGTCACTCCAAATCCACATTTGCCATCATGTTTGCACCCGGTAAGGAGTTGCAGCTAATGTGGTTGCAGCAGATAGTGTTTGACTAGGATTCTAACACATCCCCCTCTAGAATGTTCTATGGCAGATACCATCAGCTCCCAAGACAAGAACGGCTGTGTCCTTGTAGTCTTAACTATCTGGACACAATAGAGCACATAATTGTGGAATGCCCTCTGTGTGAGTTACCCCGCAAAAAACTGCTCTTAACTTGGCTCTATCCCAAAAGGTATCTGTATACTTAAGTTGAAATGTCAGTTTCTTTTAAATGGTCCCTGAGATCACTAATGCTGTTGCCAGATTTCTTATAGAAGTTCTTAAAATTCAAAATTTTAGATAGCAATGTCCTTTACTGTGCTTATCTGTATGGAATCCTAGATCTCATTCCTTCGGCCCAATGTTTTATATGCTGCTAATTCTTTTAGGAATTTTTAAATTTCCAACAGTACTGAGAGCCAGTTTGGTGTAGTGGTGAAGTGTGTGGACTCTTATCTGGAAGAACCGGGTTTGATTCCCCACTCCTCCACTTGCACCTGCTGGAATGGCCTTGGGTTAGGTATAGCTCTGGCAGAGGTTGTCCTTGAAAGGGCAGCTGCTATGAGAGCCCTCTCAGTCCCACCCACCTCACAGGGTGTTCATTGTTGGGGGAGAAGATAGAGGAGATTGTAAGCCACTCTGAGTCTCTGATTCAAAGAGAAGGGCAGGGTATAAATCTGCATTCTTAATCTTCTTTAAATGTACTTAATTTTCCCTAGACCTTATTGCTATGTTACAATGTTTTATTTGCTTCTGACTGTAGATATGCCAATAAAGGTCTTTGAATTGAATTGACTAGGATTCAGGAGATCCAGATTCAAATTCCTACTCCGTCATGGAAACTTGCTGGGTGACTTTGGGCCAGCCACTCTTAGCCTAACCTACCTCGTGTGAGGTTTTGCCAAGTAACACTTGGATATGCCTATTTCAAAATATCCACACACCCCTAACACCGAAAATGCATATCCCTGACACCAAGCCAGCCAGAACTACATTCCTGCTCCAGATGGAAATGAGACCAAAGTAGACATTATGGGCATAGAGGGCTATAATTTAATTGTTAACTGACTTGAAGGTCCTAGCTGGGAAAAAACCCACAAAAAAACCAAGCATATATTTTTTTAAATAAATAGACAGACAGACAACCTTTATTGGCATGTCAAAAGATATAAACTACTACAAAAACAGTACAAAAATGGACAGAATATATCAGATACATCAAATAATGGCTACATCAGGGATGTGTGGCCTAGGGTTGCCAATCCCCAGGTGGGGGCAGGGGATCCCTTGGTTTGGAGGCCCTCCCCCCACTTCAGGGTCATCAGAAAGCGGGGGGAGGGAAGGGAAATGTCTGCTGGGAACTCTGTTATTCCCTAGGGAGATTTATTCCCATAGAAAATCATGGAGAATGGATCTGCGAGTATCTGGGGTTCTGGGGGGGGCTGTTTTTTGAGGTAGATGCACCACATTTTCAGTATAGCATCTAGTGCCTCTCCCCAAAATACCCCCCAGGTTTCAAAAAGATTGGACCAGGGGGTCCAATTCTATGAGCCCCCAAAAAAGGTGCCCCTATCCTTCATTATTTCCTATGGAAGGAAGGAATTGAAAAGGTGTGCTGTCCCTTTAAATGTGATGGCCAGAACTCCCTTTGGAGTTCAATTATACTTGTCACAGCCTTGATCTTGGCTCCACCCCCAATGTCTCCTGGCTCCATCCCCAATGTCTCCTGGCTCCACCCCCAAAGTCTCCTGGCTCCACCCCCCAAGTCCCCAGATATTTCTTGAAGTGGACTTGGCAACCCTAGTGTGGCCTAATATCCAAAAGAGCTCCTACTAGAATTCCACCCCTAGACCAAACACCCCTGATGTAGCCAATCCTCCTAGAGCTTACAGTAGGCCCTGTACTAAGAGCCCTGCAAGCTTTTGGAGGATTGGCTACAACAGGGCGGGGGGTGGCCTAACATGCAAAGGAGTTCCTGCTACCCAAAAAAAGCCCTGAATACCTCCATTTTGATTTTGCTTCTCATTGTGTGAAATTAACCTGGGCGTCATTCTTTTTCTCTTCCTCATGCTGAAAACGTATGACTTTTCCTAATATATTTGTGATTGGTTTTTTTTTTCTATAAGTGGTCTAAAATCCCCATTAAAAAAAAACTAAAGAGTCACCAGTACCCACAAGAACCTAAGAGAAGCCATGTTGGATCAGGCCAATGGCCCATCCAGTTCAACACTCTGTGTCACATAAGAACATAAGAGAAGCCATGTTGGATCAGGCCAGTGGCCCCTCTAGTCCAACACTCTGGGTCACATAAGAACATAAGAGAAGCCATGTTGGATCAGGCCAATGACCCATCCAGTCCAACACTCTGTGTCACATAAGAACATAAGAGAAGCCATGTTGGATCAGGCCAGTGGCCCCTCTAGTCCAACACTCTGTGTCACATAAGAACATAAGAGAAGCCATGTTGGATCAGGCCAGTGGCCCCTCCAGTCCAACACTCTGTGTCACATAAGAACATAAGAGAAGCCATGTTGGATCAGGCCAGTGGCCCCTCTAGTCCAACACTCTGTGTCACATAAGAACATAAGAGAAGCCATGTTGGATCAGGCCAATGACCCATCCAGTCCAACACTCTGTGTCACATAAGAACATAAGATAAGCCATGTTGGATCAGGCCAGTGGCCCCTCTAGTCCAACACTCTGTGTCACATAAGAACATAAGAGAAGCCATGTTGGATCAGGCCAGTGGCCCATCCAGTCCAACACTCTGTGTCACATAAGAACATAAGAGAAGCCATGTTGGATCAGGCCAATGGCCCATCCAGTCCAACACTCTGTCACATAAGAACATGAGAGAAGCCATGTTCGATCAGGCCAATGGCCCATCCAGTCCAACACTCTGTGTCACATAAGAACAGAAGAGAAGCCATGTTGGATCAGGCCAATGGCCCATCCAGTCCAACACTCTGTGTCACATAAGAACATAAGAGAAGCCATGTTGGATCAGGCCAATGGCCCATCCAGTCCAACACTCTGTCACACATAAGAACATCAGAGAAGCCATGTTGGATCAGGCCAATGGCCCATCCAGTCCAGCACTCTGTGTCACACAGTGGCTAGGCTAACCCCCCCCCCAAAAAAAATAAATAAATAACAGGCACCATCAGGAGGTCCACCAATGGGGCCATAAGAGGAGGTAGACTGAGAACAGCAGGGGCATCATACAGAATCCAACCAAAGCAAAAAAAATGGCTACTTTATCTCATCCCGAATGAATATTAGTGTCACTTTAACAAGCAGTTGGCTTGGCAGAAAAATCCTGAAGAAACGACAACATTTTAACACGTTTTTAATTAAAAGGAAGACAGCCCAAATTTGCATTTTTATTCACCAACAGGTGCCCGTGGACTTTTCCTGCTGCTGCATCGTAGTCTGACTGCATTTCTCCAGAGATGCAAATGGGCGGGGCTCTATGCTACAATGAGAAATCGCAACATATGTTGTTCGGTGTTAGCATTCAGCTTCGGCATTTTTAAAACACAAGGAACCATTCATTTTATTTCTGTGGATGAATGTGTTCACGTAATCACAATATCAGGCTTGCATTAGAAGTGTCCTTCCCACATTTTTTTCAGTGATAGGATGGAACATAAATGGACCATCTGGTTTCTGGACAGTGCCATCTTAAGCAAAGTTACTCCTTTCTAAATCCATTGACTTAGAAGGGTGTAACATTGCTTTGAAAAGGGGTGTCAAACATGCAGTTCGGGGGCCAAATCAGGCCCCCAGAGGATTCCTATCAGCCCCCCGAGCAACTGGCTGTCGCCTGCTTCCTTCTCCCTATATCTTGCTTCCTTTTGCATAACAGCTCGCTTTGCCAGGCTTGCTCAATTGCACAGGCGCTACAGAGCAAAACCTCTATTTTCTCCATTGGCTGAGGCTCCTCTCTTGGGGAGGAAGGGGGGAGGAATAGCTTGCTTTGCCAGGCTCTCTCAATCTCACGGCAGAGCTACTGAGCAAAGCCTCTCTTCGTTCTATTGGCTGAGGCTCTTCACCCCTCCCCCAGTCCCCTGGGGAAGGAAGGAAAGAGCCAGATATTCCTTTGCCCAGTTCCCTGGATCCCATGGGAGAAATACAAAGCAAGCATCTTTAAGATAAATGAGTGCTAACATTTTAAGCATGTTTTATGTATATGTGTGTGTGTATATATCTATATTTGTGTGTGTTTGTGATCTTTATAAAGTTTATGTCTCTGCTACCTAATCTTAAATAGGTACACACATGGCCCAACCCAACATGGCCCATCCTGACAAAGTCTCATTTATGTCAGATCCGGCCCTCATAACAAATGAGTTCGCCACCCCTGGCTTAGAATGCCATTGGCAACTCACTAAATCAGAACAGCTAGGGTGGAGCAAACAGTGACTGAAAGTTATTGCAAAATGCTCGAGAGGCGGTTCTATCTATTGATAGTTCAGTGGAACTGTCATAAGAGGCTGTCTGAACTTAATCGTTTCTGAGATGATTTGAAAATCTGTAAAAAAACCGACCTTGAGTTTTGATTCCGTTAAATGTTTTATGCGGCTTTCATTTCCATCGCTCGCCGGATCCATCATTTCCCATCCCTCCTACGTTTTTCTCTAGCCCCCTTCTGCATTTTGCTTCAACGTGTGAAGGAGGAGCATGAATACTAAGAAGAGCCTGAAGGCATGACAAACCTATGCATCTCTCTCTCATAATCTATAGAGAACTCTAGGAAGTGGTGTAGGGGTTTCACCTAGAAGAAGAAGAATTGCAGATTTATACCCCGCCCTTCTCTCTGAATCAAAGACCCAGAGCGGCTTACAATCTCCTATATCTCCTTCCCCCACCACAGACACCCTGTGAGGTGGGTGGGGCGGAGAGGGCTCTCACAGCAGCTGCCCTTTCAAGGACAGCTCCTGCGAGAGCTATGGCTAACCCAAGGCCATTCCATCAGGTGCAAGTGGAGGAGTGGGGATTTGGGAATCAAACCCAGTTCTCCCAGATAAGAGTCCACACATTTAACCACTATACCAAACCTAGCTGACACAGGTCATTTTCAAGTTCTGCCATTGCTCTATAGGAAAGGACAATGCACTACAGAGCAAGCCACTGTTCTGGAGATTCACATTTAAGTGGACAATCTGTCTTTAGGGAACCATGTTCACCATTACCGATGCTGTCTTTGAAGAACCCAGCTTCTGCAACCTATCCCCCTCCAAGGTTCTGTAGAACCAAGTTTGAAAACTGTTGATTTAGGCAAGCAAAATTATTCTAAGAGACATCCGAAAGCACTCTAGCATCACAGACTCAAGAAATACACTTTTTAAAAAACATTATTAAAGCTTATTCAGAACTGGGTAAACTTTGGGCTACAGCCTTCAGCCCGGTTCTTAACAATGTCACATGAATATGGGTAGGAAAACTAAAGCATATCCGGAACACGTACATGAACACACAGGGAGCTGTCTTTTACTCAGGGGTGGAATTCTAGCAGGAGCTCCTTTGCATACTAGGCCACACACCCCTGATGTAGCCAGTCCTCCAAGAGCTTACAAAAAAGAGCCTTGCGAGCTCTTGGAGGATTGGCTACATCAGGGGTGTGTGGCTTAATATGCAAAGGAGCTCCTGCTAGAATTCCATCCCTGATCAGACCATTGGTCCATCAGGGTCAGTATTGTCTGCTCAGCCTGGCAGAGAGGGGGTCTTCCATCTCATCTGCGTGTCCACTGCAGATGCCTGGAATTGAACCTGGCCTTCTAAAAGCCAAGCTGATGGACGTCCTCCCACTGAGCCACCACCGCTCCTATCCATGTATCTTTAACAAAATGAACAGCAGTATGTCTGTCGTACAGAAGTAATAAACAATACTCTACTTGTGTGAACCATTCTCCCCCATACTTACATATCACTTCTTTTGATCCTGGAGCAGGTGTCGACCTTGGCTTTGTATTTATTGTACAAGATGAGAGCCAGTTTGGTGTAGTGTTTAAGTGTGCAGACTCTTATCGAGGAGAACCGGGTTTGATTCCCCACTCCTCCACTTGCAGCTGTTGAAACGGCCTTGGGTCAACCATAGCTCTCACAGAGTTGTCCTTGAAAGGGCAGCTTCTGTGAGAGCTCTCTTAGCCCCACCCACCTCACAGAGTGTCTGTTGTAGGGGAGGAAGATAAAGGAGATTGTAAGTCGCTTTGAGACTCTGATCCAGAGAGAAGGGCAGGGTATAAATCTATGGTCTTCTTCTTCTTCTTCAGGAGGTTTTTCATCTCACCTCCATCTCACCTGCATGTCCACTGCAGATGCCTGGAACTGAACCTCGCCTTCTAGAAGCCAAGCTGATGTCCCACCACTGAGCCAAAACCACTTCCTATCTAGATTTCTTTAACGAAATGAACAGCAGTGTGTCTGTCGTACAGAAGTAATAAACTCTGCTGTACTTGTAGGAACCATTCTCCTCCCATACTTGCACACCGCTCCTTTTGATCCTGATGCAGACCTTGACTTTGTATTTATCGTACAAGATGTCATACGTACCATTTTGCACTCTGTGTTCCAAACGTCCTTTCTTTAATTAGCCCCTCCAACAAATCATTTCTATTTGGAGCCTCCATCAGTTCTTAAAGCATAAAACTCCTCTGCCATTTTCCTTCTCCACTCTCGTATATCACAAGTTTTTACGACTCCTTTTTATGGACCCTTTTACACTCCGAACGGCTACTTCACTGTATGTAAAATCTTGTGGGGTACGTAATGGTATAGCAAACAGAGATGTGACTGAGATTGTAGGACCTCCACAACTCGGGTGGAACAAACAGAGGCGGAAAGTTATTACAAAAGACTTGAGAGGCAGTTCTAGCTATTGATGGCTCGCTGGAAATGTCACGAGGGGCTCTCCGCTTCCAAGAGGATTTGAAAATCTGTATAAATTGACCTTGAGTTTTGATTCAGTTAAATTTTTCATGTGGCTTTCATTCTCGTCACTTGTCTGAAAGGTTGAAACACGCTGACTGTTAGGTTCCAGATTCAGACCCTGAGGGGACTGGTATTTTTAGGAACCAGAGAGCTGACAGGATTTCACCTGCCGCAGCTATGACGCTGTTACTGGCGGGGAAAGCCATGCCTGGCAGAATTAATCTTTCAGCGCAGCCGTTATCTTTCAGCACCCAGAACTGGCAATCAGAGCGTTTCTGTCACACTCCCAAATGACAACCTTCAAGCCGATAAAAAAAACAGAGGTGTGCGATCGCCTCGCGGGAAGCAAATCACGGGAGCCGGGCATTTGGCGGCATGTTCGTCTGGATCCAAACAGCGGGGATATTTTTGACCACAAAGAATAGATAACTAACTACACATGTACAATTACAAGCTGATTCCTCATAGCTGCGCTCCCCCCCCCCCGACACACACACACACATCCAGTGCTGCTGCTTCAGCCTCCGTATTAAAGGGCACATTGTTAAAAAGAGAAACAAATAACAATCCATGTTTTCTGTTGAGATTTACTCCTTAGGTCAGGGATGTCAAACATGTGGTCGGAGGGCCGAATCAGGCCCCCGGAAGGCTCCAATCAGGCCCCCTAGCAACTGGCTGTCATCTGCTTCCTTCTCCCTCTCTCTTGCTTCCTTCTGCACAACAGTTTGCTTTGCAAGGCTTGCATAATTGCACAGGAGCTACAGAGCAAAACCTCAATCTTTTCCATTGGCTGAGGCTCCTCCCTCGGGAAGGAAGGGGGCAGGCAAAGTTTGTTTTTCCAGGCTCTCTCAATTGCTACTGAGCCAAGCCTTCCTTCTATTGGATGAAGCTTCCCCCCCCCCACCAGTCCCCTGGGGAAGGAAGGAAAGAGCCACAGCTTTCCTTCTATTGGCTGAAGCTTCCCCCCCCCCCCACCAGTCCCCTGGGGAAGGAAGGAAAGAGCCACAGCTTCCTTTGTCCAGTTCTCTGGATCCCATGGGAGAAGTACAAAGAAAGCACTTTTTAGACCGAGTGCTAATGTTTTAAGCATGTTATCAGTTTTCTTTAAAATAGATATTTAATTGTGTTTGTCTGTGTCCTTTATAAAGTTTATGTCTCTGCTACCTAATCTTAAATAGGCACACACATGGCCCGGCCCTACAAGGTCTCATTTATGTCAGATCCGGTCCTCATAACTAATGAGTTTGACACCCCTGCCTTAGGTGCTTCTGGGTCCCTTACAAAAAGATTGTAGCGTACAAAAATGGTAATTCCTATGGGGCAGGAGTGTCGAATTCATTTGTTATGAGAGCCGGATCTGACACAAATTAGACCATGTTGGGCGGGGCCATGTCGGGCCAGGCCACGTGTGTACCTATTTAAGATGAGGTAGCAGAGATATAAACTTTATAAATGACACAGACAAACACAATCGAATATTTTGTTTAAAAAACCCTTAAAATAAAACATGCTTAAAACATTAGCACTCATTGGTCTTAAAGGTGCTTTCTTTGTATCTCTCCCATGCGAACCAGGGAACTGGGCAAAGGAAGCTCTGGCTCCTTCCTCCCTTCCTCAGGGGACCAGGAGGGAGAGGAGCTTGGCTCAGTAGCTCTGCTGTGTGATTGAGAGCCTGGCAAAACAAGCTCTGCCTCCCCCCCCCCTTCCTCCCCAAGGGAGGAGCTTCAGTCAATGGAGAAAACAGGGGCTTTGCTGTGTAGCTCCTGTGAGATCAAGCAAGCCTTGCAAAACAAGCTGTTATGCAGAAGGAAGAAAGAGAGGGAGAAGGAAGCAGATGTCAGCCTGATAGGGGGGCTGATAAGAGCCCTCCGGGGGCCTGATTTGGCCCCTGGGCCACATGTTTGACACCCCTCCCAAAAGGTATATGAGGAATTAATCTATTGGTCTCTGGGTCTCTGGGGGGGCTGTTTTTTTTACATAGAGGCACCAAATTTGCAGTGTAGCATCCGGTGCTTCTCCTCAAAACACCCTCCAAGATTCAAATTAGACTGGGGAGTCCAGTTTTATGAGTCCCACAAGACGTTGCCCCTATCCTTCATGATTTCCAGTGGAGGGAAGGCATTTGGAAGGTGTGCCGTCCCTTGAAATGTGATGGCCAGAACCCCCTTTGGAGTTCAATTGTGCTTGTAACAACCTTGATCCTGGCTCCTCCCTCATGTCCCCTGGCTCCACCCCCAAAGTCCCCAGATCTTTCTTGAACTGAACCTGGTAACCCTGTGCACAGCCGAAAAGGGGGCACTCCTTGAAAAGTAAGATTGTTTTTAGTTTGTGTGATACTGAAATAAATAGAACATCTCCAGTCCTGTGTGAGCAAGCCATGGCCCTGTAGGATAAGCATGAAAACTGCTCAGCATCGTACCCTTCTCAAATATTCAACAGCAACACTATGGATGCCAATCCCCAGTTGGGGGCAGGGGATCCCCCAATTTGGAGGCCCTCCCCCCTCTTCAGAGCCACCAGAAAGCAGGGGGAGGGGAGGGAAACGTCTGCCGGACACTCCATTATTCCCTATGGAGACCGATTCCCATAGGGTATAATGGGAAATTGATCTGCTGGTATCTGGGGCTCTGGAGGGTCTGGGGGTTTTTTGGAGGTTAGAGGCACCAGTTTTGCAGCATAGCCTCTCCTCAAAATACCCTCCAAGTTTCCAAAAGATTGGACCAATTCTATGAGCCCGCAAAGAAGGTGCCCCTATCCTTCATTATTTCCAGCGGAGGGAAGGCATTTAAAAGGTGTGCGGTCCCTTTCAATGTGATGGCCCTTTGGAGCTCAATTATGGTTGTTCCAACCTTGCTCCTGGCTCCACCCCCAAAGTCTCCTGGCTCCACCCCCAAAGTCCCCAGATATTTCTTCAATTGGACTTGGCAACCCTAAGCAACACTGAGATGACCCCGCTTTTGTCTATCTTAAGAAGAAGATACTGGATTTATATTCCGCCCTATACTCTGAATCTCAGAGCAGTCACAATCTCCTTTACCTCCCCCCCCCCCCCACAACAGACACCCTGTGAGGTAGGTGAGGCTGAGAGAACTCTTACAGCAGCTGCCCTTTCAAAGACAGCTCTGCGAGAGCTATGGCTGACCCAAGGCCATTCCAGCAGGTGCAAGCGGAGGAGTGGGGAATCAAACCCGGTTCTTCCAGATAAGAGTCCGTGCACTTAACCACTACACCCAACTGGCTTTTAAAGCGGCTTACAAATCTCCTTTCCCTTCCTCTCCCCACAACCGGCACCTTGTGAGGGAGGTGGGACTGAGAGAGTTCTGAAAGAACTGTGACTGGCCCACGTTCACCCAGCAGGCGTCATGTGAAGAAGAAGAGCAGAATCCAACCTGATTCTCAGGACTAGAGTCCATTGCTCTAAACCACCATACCGCATCAACAAAGAGCACAGCATGAAAATATGAGCCACAAATTTCCAGAGCCCCTTAAGATAACAGGTGACCATGCTGAGACTATAAATAATGAGGTGTGAAGTGTGACAAATAGGCTTCCCAGTCCTCAGGTCCCAGCAGGCTAGCGGGAAGCCCCTCCCCCAGAGCCACCATATACCTCTAGATCTCCGGCAAGACCTGCAAGCAGGTCTGGTTTTAAAATGTGTGTGTTCCTTTAAATTGGAGCAGGAAGCACTTCATGGGAAAGGGTTAGCAACAGCAGACCTCCTCAGAGTGCAGCCCCTCCGTTTGTTTTGCTTTCGTTTCAGGCAAGTGAGTGTGTGTGTAAAAGAGAGCAGCGTAGCCCCTGTACTTTGCAGACTTTGTTGTGGAGGCACCAGAGACAGTTAAGTGTGTGTGTGTGTGAGTGAGAGAGAGAGAGAGAGAGAGAGAGAGAGAGAGAGAGAGAGAGAGAGAGAGGAAGTGGGGGGAGGGGAGGGAATGCTATTGTTCCCTATGGAGACTTATTCTCATAGGAAATAATGGAGAATTGATCTGCAGGTATCTGGGGCTCTGGGGGGGGGATTGTTTTTTGAGGTTGAGGCACCACATTTGCAGCATAGTATCCAGTACTTCTCCCCAAAATACCCCCCAAGTTTCAAAAGGTTTGGACCAGGGGGTCCAATTCTATGAGCCCCAAAAGAAGATGTTCCTATCCTTCATTCCCTACAGAGGGAAGGGATTTAAAATATGTGTGGTCCCTTTAAATGTGATGGCCAGAACTCCCTTGAAGTTCAATGATGCTTGTCACACCCTTGCTCCTGGCTCTGCCCCAATGTCTCCCGGCTCCACCCCCAAAGTCTCCTGACTCCACTCCCAAAGTCCCCAGATATTTCTTGAATTGGACTTGGCAACCCTAGTGACAAATGCAGCCCTTGCATTTGAGCTGTGCGTTCTACTTAACTGCAAGCACACTCAAAGCAAACCCTTCCTTTTAAAAATTGTGTTGCTGATTGTAAAGAAGAATTTCCTATGTGCTGAAGCTTTTTTTTTTTTTTTTAAGTTTGGGAAAGAAACTTTAGGATTGCTCAGTGATTTCCAGAAGTACAGTTCAGTTGTGGCAGGGAAGTCTTGTTCCATGACAGGAACTCTGGTTGCGGACTGTTGGATTTAAGTCAACCAGATCCAAAGAACAATATCTATCTATCTATCTATCTATCTATCTATCTATCTATCTATCTATCTATCTATCTATCTATCTATCTATCTATCTATCTATCTATCTGTCTGTCTGTCTGTCTGTCTGTCTGTCTGTCTGTCTGTCTGTCTGTCTGTCTGTCTGTCTGTCTGTCTGTCCGTCCGTCCGTCCATGACTGGGGGTGGTGGTGAGGGTGAACTTGCATTATTATCATTTCTCACATAACAGGGCTTTTTTTGGGAGCAGGAACTTCTTTGCATATTAGGCCACCCCTCCTGATGTAGCCAATCCTCCTGGAGCTTAGAAGGCTCTTAGTACAGGGCCTACTGGAAACTCCAGGAGGGCTGGCTACATCAGGGGTGTGCGGTAGGGTTGCCAAGTCCAATTCAAGAAATACCTGGGGACTTTGGGGGTGGAGCCAGGAGACTTTGGGGGCGGAGTCAGGAGCAAGGGTGTGACAAGCAAAATTGAACTCCAAGGGAGTTCTGGCCATCAAATTCAAGGGGACAGCACACCTTTTAAAATGCCTTCCTTCCATAGAAAAGAATGAAAGATAGGGGCACCTTCTTTTGGGGCTCGTAGAATTGGACCCCCTGGTCCAATCCTTTTGAAACTTGGGGGGTATTTTGGGGAGAGGCACTAGATGCTATACTGAAAATTTGGCACCTCTACCTCAAAAAACAGCCCCCCCCAGAGCCCCCAGTACCCGCAGATCAATTCCCCATCATTCCCTATGGGAATTGTTCATGGAGGTGCATAATGGCTGTGGGGGTGGGGCTTCCCCCGCCGGCCAGCTGGCTGGGGGAGGGGGGGGCCTGTAAAACTGGGGGATCCCCCGCTGGAACCTGGGGATTGGGAAGCCTAGTGTGTGGCCTAATATGTAAAGGAGTTCCTGCTACAAAAAAACAAGCCCTGCTCACATAGCAGCGATCATTCAGTCTTACTAATTTCCGTGAGGTTTCCCTTTCAGCCTGGCAACAGATTAGCTATTATTTAGACACACACCCTAAATAGCCAATCAGCTATGACTGTTTTAGAAGCCTGGGTTCCTTTAACTGATATGGAGGGATTACATGTAGGCAGGGCTTTTTTCGAGCAGGAACGCACAAGGAATGCGGTCCCGGCTGGCTTTGGCATCAGGGGGTGTGGCCTAATATGCAAATGAGTTCCTACTGGGCTTTTTCTACATGAGTTTCTACTGGGCTTTTCCCTGCATGTAGATAACATTTCAAAACATTTCCAAAGTTCTTTTCCTTTTGGAAACTCTATTGCCTGACAGTCTTTATCCTAAGTTCTCTGTATACATAAGGTCCATCACGAGGGGATATGTATTCTACTGAATAGCCCACTCTTTCTGGAAGGGTAATTGGGTTAGGGTGGCAGCTTCAGCGTGACGATGAAGTAATGAAAACGCACGCCGATAATAAAAAAAGCAAAACATTTTCGAATGGCTGAAGCCGAAATTAACTTCACTCTAGAAGGGGAGGCATTTTTTTTTTTACCCTCCAGATATTAAAGCCCATACTTCTAGCGAAGCCCATGCCATTTTCATATCTTATGACGTCTAATGAGTTATAGATGAAAAAGTAACGAAGATTCTTAAAACACTGCTATCTTTGCAAAATCTGGGTCCAGTGAGCCACCGGGAACCTGACTGGATGGGGAACAAAAGTAGAATGGAAACCCATCTTGGTGGGACTCAGAAATGAAGTATGTGGTGTGATGTGATTTATGGTCACCCTGTACCGAGGCGTCAAACTCATTTGCTACGAGGGCCAGTTCTGACATAAATGAGACCTTGTTGGGCTGGGCCATGTGTGTACCTATTTAAGATTAGGTAGCAGAGATATAAACTTTATAAAGGACACAAACACAAATATATATTTTTAAAAAAACTTAACACATGCTTAAAACGATAGCACTCCTTGGTCTTAAAAATGCTTTCTTTGTATTTCTCCCCTGGGACCCAGGGAACTGGGCAAAGGAAGCTCTGGCTCTTTCCTTCCTTCCCCAGGGGTTGGGGGGGGAGCCTCAGCCAATAGAAGGAAGAGAGGCTTGGCTCAGTAGCTCTGCTGTGCAACTGAGAGAGCCTGGAAAAGCAAGCTCTCCCTCTCCCTTTCCTTCCAAGGGAGGAGCCTCAGCCAAAGGAGAAAATAGAGGTTTTGCTTCGTAGCTCCTGTACAATTGAGCAAGCCTCGCAAAGCAAGCTGGGATGCAGAAGGAAGCAAGATTTAGGGAGAAGGAAGCAGGTGACAGCCAATTGCTTGGAGGCCTGATAGGAGCCCTCTAGGGGCCTGATTCGGCCCCCAAACTGCATGTTTGACACCCATGCTGTAGAATTTTCAGGGGAACAGATTAAAAGAGGTCGTTTGCCATTGCCTGCTTCTGTGTAGCAATCCAGGACTTCCTTAGTGATCTCCCACCCAAGTACTAACCAGGACAGACCCTGTTTAAATGCCCCTGAATAATCCGATGGTCACCACACCTCAAAAAAGATATTATAGCATTGGAAAAAGTCCAGAAAAGGGCAACTGGAATGATTAAAGGGTTGGATCACTTTCTCTATGATGAAAAGTTAAAACACTTGGGGCTCTTTAGCTTGGAAAAACATCGATTGAGGGGTGAAATGACAGAGGTTTACAAGATTATGCATGGGATAAAGAAGGTGGAGAACGAAGTACTTTTCTCCCTTTCTTACACACAAGAACTCGTGGACACTCAATGAAATTGCTGAGCAGTCGGGTTAGAACGGATAAAAGGAAGTACTGTACTTCACCCAAAGGGTGATTAACAAGTGGAATTCACTGCCACAGGAGGCAGTGGCAGCTACATGCATAGGTGGCTTGGATAAACATATGGAGCAGAGGTCCAGCAGTGGCTATTAGCCACAAGGTATAGATGGAACTCTTTGGCTGGGGCAGTGATGCTCTGTATTCTTGATGCTGGGGGGGAACAACTGCGGGAGGGCTTCTTGTGTCCCTGCCCCACTAATGGACCTCCTGATGGCACCTGGGTTTTTTGGCCATTGTGTGACACAGAGTGTTGGATTGGATGGGCCATTGGCCTAATCCAATAGGGCTTCTCTTATGTTCTTAAATTCTGAGATTGGATGAGACAGCTAGCCTAGGTCACAATTACAATATAGATCAATTTTTTTCTCAACATCCTTCATGAATATGAAGCCATAAAGTACACTGGACTGTGAGGATACAGTTTCAGAATTAGGCTGGCCATATCACTCACATAGGACTCAGAAAACAAAGCCTTTTCCAAACTATCCCCATTGAAGAAATTGTCTGGGCTTGGGGCTGGCAGCCCTCCTCCCAGACTTCCCGCCCGGAAGGCCTGGTTTGGCACACCCAGGAGCCACAGGGGGCGATGCCAACACTCGCTCTCCTGCAGCCACCACCGACGATTCGGCCTCATCCTATGGATCCCTCAGGAACAGTGTTCCCTCTCAGTTGAGTCAGCATGAGCTAGCTCACAGATTTTTGGCCTCCGGCTCACGCATTTTTGTTTTAGCTCAGGAAGGATGACCCCAGAGCCCAATAATTTCTGCAGTCGCTCACAACTTTAATGCCAGTTTCTCACAAAGTAGAATTTTTGCTCATAAGACTGCAGCTTAGAGGGAACATTGCTCAGGGATAGCTCCCCTGCGCTCAACCATGAGACCAACACCCACGCTCTGCTGGGATTGGCTGGAGGCAAGGGGGGGGAGCGGGGCTGGGGATTTAACTGTGGAGCGAAAAGCCTGCTGGGGAGGAAGATGAAGATATTGGATTTATATCCTGCCCTCCACTCCAAAGAGTCTCAGAGCGGCTCACAATCTCCTTTACCTTCCTCCCCCACAACAGACACCCCGTGAGGTGGGTGGGGCTGGAGAGGGCTCTCCCAGAAGCTGCCCTTTCAAGGACAACTCCTATGAGAGCTATGGCTGACCCAAGACCATGCTAGCAGGTGCAAGTGGAGGAGTGGGGAATCAAACCCGGTTCTCCCAGATAAGAGTCCGCACACTTAACCACTACACCAAACTGGCTCTACACCAAAGGGCCCAGGGCTTACCATGACAGAGGTACAGATAGAAAAATGGACCGGTGGTTAAGCACAGGAGAGGATCGGAGAGGGAAGAAGGGTGACTGTCAACCCCCCCCCCCCCGCCTTCCCGTCCTCAATTCTGAGGCAGTGCATGCATCCGCAGACAAACCCCTGGCCTGGAGACCCTGCTGTTGCTGCCACCCAACGCTGTCCCCTGCAAATTGTACAGAATTATGGGAACTGCAGACAGCCACATTCCTTCGTCTGTCTGGGACTGGAACCAGAAAGACCAATCACTGGATACTGCGTTATCATAACCATTCACCTCCTGGGTTTCCCTGGGCAACAATATGTTCCTCTCACCTGGGATGACAAGAGTCTGAAAGACCACTCCTTGCTTCTCTTCACAGCAGAGCTGGAAAGGGAAGAAAGCTGTGTTCAGGAGGTGTGGCTACACCTGCTCTCAGTCTGATTTTTACTTCCTAGACCAGGGGTGGCCAAACTTGCTTCATGTAAGAGCCACATAGAATAAATGTCAGATGTTTGAGAGCCATGAGACATGAAGAAGACGGCTGCAGATTTATACCCCACCCTTCTCTCTGAATCAGAATCCCAGAGCGGCTTACAATCTCCTTTATCTCCTTCCCCCACAACAGACACCCTGTGAGGTGGGTGGGGCTGAGAGAGCTCTCCCAAAAGCTGCCTTTCAAGGACAACTCCTACAAGAGCTATGACTGACCAAAGGCCATTCCAGCAGGTGCAAGTGGAGGAGTGCGAATCAAACCCAGTTTTCCCAGATGAGAGTCTGCACACTTCACCATTACATCAAACTGAACAAATATTGTAGACATGTCTTTATTGTTAGTAACATAGGCACTGTGTATCACCTATGGTGGGAATGCCCAATTATACACAAATTTTGGAAACAAGTTCACTCCCAAAGCTGTGATGTAATGTCCGTAGAACTCTCGTACTCTCCTGATTTTTTGCTACTTGATCATTGGGCAGAAGTATACATCCAATACACATGTAAAGTACTGCTATCTAATTTATTAGTGGCTGCCAGTTTGACTATAGCCAGTCCTGGAATTGACTGTCTCCCCCTTCTTTAAATTGATGGTATGCTAAGCTATGTGAACAATTTTTAATGAGTATAATAATGGGCAATCTAGTTCTTTTTCTGGAATTCCTGGTATCATGACCCATGTACTTCATCTGGGGCCATGGTCACCAGTTTTGACTTTCCTATCCAGTAAAGGAGTACTTCCTCTACATGTCCAATGTTTTAGATGGTTGAGGTTCTAGGAAATGGAATTTTGTGTTCTTAACTCACTTGATCGGGTATATGTTTTCTCGAGCTGGATATTAGACTTCTCTGCATGTAATTTTCTTTCTCTTTCTATTGTCATCTATATTTGGAGTATAGCTATGGTGTTAATTGCAGTGTATATTTTATTTTTAAATAAAAAAATAAATTTAAATAAAATATGGAAAAAATTAAACTCTTAATGCTTTCTTTGCACTGAAAGGTCAAATACATACATACGCATGCACTTTACAACATGACCATGTGGAAGGAGACTTTAAAAAAAAAAGCTGGGAATAACAGTCCCCCTAAGATCAGTATAAGGAAAGGGGAATTATTGTTTGGCACCAGTGGGAGAAGGAAACACACGTGTACCATATATATCAGTGACCACCATTTGCATCATTATGCATCACTCTTTGCCTTGGCACCAAGGTTAATAACTACAGTTCCCCAGGTGTGATTGCAATTCCTAAACTGGTGTGGCTGCAACTGGACTGCTGCTTTTGTCCATTTTCAGAGTGAATCCTTCCTCAGGCAGCTCACCAAGGGATATGATTTCAATTTGGCACTGCTCTGTTTATCTCCAAAGGATCAAGCATGGCTCCACACTTCTATTTGTCCTTGGCTTTTTTTGAAAGGGCCAACCGTGTAGAGCCGTGCTTGATCCTTTGGAGATACACAGAGCAGTGCCAAATTGAAATTGTATCCCTTGGTGAGCTGCCTGAAGAAGGATTCACTCTGAAAGTGAACAGAAGTAGCAGTCCAGTTGCAGCCACACCGGTTTGGGAATTGCAATCACAACCTGCATTGGACTGCAGGATGGGAAGTCCTACAAACGAAGAAAACATTGTATATTATAAAATGGACTGTAAAATAATTCTAAATTAATATGTGATAAATATTGTGGTTTTAAACTGTTTTCAATATATTAGTAAAAGCTCTCAAGGAGTGTTCTAAGTTATAATCCCCAGTTGGGGGCAGGGGATCCCCTGGTTTGGAGGCCCTTCCCCCCCCCTTCGTAGCCATCAGAAAGTGGGGGGGGGGAATGTCTGCTAGGCAGTTCATTATTCCTTGTTGAGACTGATTCCCATAGGGTTTAATGGAGAATTGATCCATGGGTATCTGGGGCTCTAGGGGAGTTGTTGCTTGACATAGAGGCATCTAATTTTCAGCATAGCATCCAGTGCCCCTCCTTAAAACACCCTCCAAGTTTCAAAAGGATTGGACCAGGGAGTCAAATTCTATGAGCCCCAAAAGAAGGTGCCCTTATCCTCCATTATTTCCAATGGAGGAAAGGCATTTAAAAGGTGTGCGGTCCCTTTAAAAGTGATGGCCAGAACTCCCTTTGGAGTTCAGTTATGCTCATCACAGCCTTGCCTCTGGCTCCACTCCTAATGTGTCCTGGCTCCACCCCCAAAGTCCCCAGATATATCTTGAATTGGACCAGGCAACTCAATCCTGTTGAAAAAGCCCCTTTTCTTTTTGTTTTGCGGGTTGGCAGAGCAACACCTGAAGGGATGGATTTTCCACAACTAGAAAACTCCAGAACCCGTTGTGATGCTGGCTCGGAACCTGGCTCGGCTCTTAAGTAGGAGCCTCACCCGTGGCCAACTGTCATTTCAACCTGAAATATCAAGTAACTTGTTCTTGAACTAGAGCTCTTTAGCAAATAGTTGTCCTATTTAGCAAATAGTTGTTTTATTTAGCAAATAGTTGTTCTATTTAGGAAATAGTTGTCCTATTTAGCAAATAGTTGTTTTATTTAGCAAATAGTTGTTTTATTTAGCAAATAGTTGTTCTATTTATCAAATAGTTGTTTTATTTAGCAAATAGTTGTCCTATTTAGGAAATAGTTGTCCTATTTATCAAATAGCTGTTTTATTTACCAAATAATTGTTCTATTTACCAAATAGTTGTTCTATTTATCAAATAGTTGTTTTATTTACCAAATAGTTGTTCTATTTATCAAATAGTTGTCCTGTTTATCAAATAGTTGTTTTATTTAGCAAATAGTTGTCCTAATTAGGAAATAGTTGTTTTATTTACTAAATAGTTGATCTGTTTATCAAATAGTTGTCCTATTTATCAAATAGTTGTTTTATTTACCAAATAGTTGTCCTGCTTGAGATAGCAAACTACGACTCAAGAAAACAATGGAAGAGGATCTGGTAAGAATGACTTTGTCTCTCGCTCGACTGTTGGTAGATAGACTCGAGGAGGATGCGTAAATAGCCACTGAAGAGACAGAAGGGCACAAACGGGTTGCCAAGACCAATTCAAGAAATATCTGGGGACTTTGGGGGTGGAGCCAGGAGACTTTGGGGGTGGAGCCAGGAGACATTAGGGGTGGAGCCAAGATCAAGGCTGTGACAAGCGTAATTGAACTCCAAAGGGAGTTCTGGCCATCACATTTAAAGGGACGGCACACCTTTTCAATGCCTTCCTTCCATAGGAAATAATGAAGGATAGGGGCACCTTCTTTTGGGGCTCATAGAATTGGACCCCCTGGTCCAAACTTTTTGAAACTTGGAGGGTATTTTGGGGAGAGACACTAGATGCTATACTGAAAATTTGGTGCCTCTACCCCAAAATACAGCCCCCCCCAGAGCCCCAGATACCCGTGGATCAATTCTCCATGATTTTCTATGGGAATAAATCTCATTAGGGAATAATAGAGTTCCCAGCAGACATTTCCTTCCCCTCTCCCCGCTTTCTGATGACCCTGAAGCGGGGGGAGAGTCTCCAAACCAGGGTATCCCCTGCCCCCACCTAGGAACTGGCAACCCTAGCACAAACATTGGGTTTGTACTTCTAATGAGGGGGGGACTGATCTGCTGGATCAGACCACAGCTGTGTCAAGTACCATGCCCTTTTCCCCCAGCAGCAGTCAGCCAGCCCCACAGCTTCTGGTATGGTTGCCAGCCTCCAGGTGGCGCCTGGAGATCTCCTGCTTTGACAACTGATCTCCGGCTCCCTTGGAGAAAATGGCTGCTGTAAAGGGTGGACTCTCCTCCTTTCCCCAAACCCCGCCCTTTCCTGAATCCACCCCCCCCCCCAAAGTCTCCAGGTATTTTTCAACACGAGGGATGCCAAGTCCAATTCAAGAAATATCTGGGGACTTCGGGGGTGGAGCCAGGAGACTTTGGCGGTGGGGCAAGGAGCCATTGAGGGTGGAGCCACGGGCAAGGTTGGAACAAGCATCATTGAACTCCAAAGGGAGTTCTGGCCATCACATTTAAAGGGACCGCACACCTTTTCAATGCCTTCCCTCCTTTGGAAATAATGGAGGATAGGGGCACCTTCTTTGGGGGCTCATAGAATTAACCCCCTGGCCCAATCCTTTTGAAACTTGGAGGGTGTTTTGAGGAGAGGCATAAGATGCTATGCTGCAAGTTTGGTGTCTCTACCTCAGAAAAACAGCCTCCCCAGCCCCAGATACCCGTTGATCAATTCTCCATTATTCCCTAAGGGAATAGTTCTCCATAGGGAATAACAGAGTGCCTAGTAGACATTTCCCTCCGTGCCCCCCCCCCTCGCCCGTCTTCTGCTGACTCTGAAGCAACGGGAGGGCCTCCAAACCAGGGGATCCCCTGCCCCCACCTGGGGATTGGCAACCCTGTTCAACACAGACCTGGCAACTCCAGCTTCTGGGAAGGCCTGAAAGCAGAGTATGAGGCAATAGCCTTCCTCTTCTCTTTGTCCCCAGCTTCTGGTCGTTCAAGGTAGACTGCTCCTACCCAAGGAGCCGCCCTGAGCCACTTGTGGGAAGGGCGGGATAGAAATTATAAATTATAAAATAAATTCTAAGTTGCAGTCTTTCATAAACGAGCTGATATTGATTGAACCGACTGAGAGGGGCATTAAAGTAACTCGGTTGGTTCAGACCAAGAAGGCCCAGCCAGCTCAGCAGCCTGCTTCCAAACCAGAAGCCCGTAAGAAGGCCAGCAGGCAGGCAGGGCAGAGGAAAGAGAGCCCTCGCGCTTCCTACACAGGGCAATCTTCCTAGTGAGGGAAGGGCCATCACAGGCGCTGCAATCAGAGCTGGGTTAACAATCAAGCCAAGTAGGTACCTGTATGGGTACCCAGGGCTGTCAAGTCCAATTCAAGAAATATCTGGGGACTTTAGGGGTGGAGCCAGGAGATGCTGGGGGTGGAGCCAGGGACATTGGGGGTGTGGAGCCAAGAGACGCTGGGGGGTGGAGCCAGGGACATGGGGGTGGAGCCAGGAGCAAGGTTGCGACAAGCATAGTTGAACTCCAAAGGGAGTTTTGGCCGTGACATTTAGAGGGACCACACACCTTTTCAATGCCTTCCTTCTATTGGAAAGAATGCAGGACAGGGGCACCTGCTTCTGGGGCTCATAGAATTGGACCCCCTGCCCCCCCCCAATCCTTTTGAAACTTGGGGGGTATTTTTGGTGAGAGGCACTGGACACTATGCTGAAAATTGGGTGCCTCTCCTTCAAAAGGCAGCCTCTCCAGAACCCCAGATACCTGCAGATGAATTCTCCACCAAACTCTATGGGAATCAGAATCCATAGGGAAAAATGGAGTGCCCAGGAGACATTTCCTTCCCCCCTTTGCTTTCTGAAGGCCCTGAAGCGGGGGGGAGGGCCTCCAAACCGGGGGATCCCCTGCTCTCACCTGGGGATAGGCAACCCTAAGGGGCCCCCACAACTTCAGGGCCCCTGGGCCAGATTTGCCCCTCCTCAGTTTCCCTCCTGCTTGCAGCCCTCCCAGCCTGGACGTGCAGCCAGCGACTGAGCCGCTCTTTGCCTGACTTGCCTGGTGTGGCTGCTGCTGGCGTCATTGCCAAGTTTGCCCCTCTCTGCCTCTCCCCTGCAGCTTCGTCAAAGGGGAGAAAGGGCCTGCAGGCTTCAGGGGGGGTCGTGGGCGACAGGGCGGGCGCTCAGATGCTGAGATAATTTGCAAGGCGGTCGCCAAGATTTCGACTGCCTAGAGGCCTTTACAGGGTTTAATCCGGCACTGATGACAATCCATCCAAAACTCAAGAGGCAGGCAATCCTACTAGCCGCCTGGAGGGCAAAAACTGAAAGGCCCTTTCCCTCCAGCTTTCTCTCTGGAAAGGAGACCGGCCTCCGGATTTCAGAACACGAACAAAGCGCCGCTTGCCTGGTTTTCTGTCCTCTAGACCAAGGGTCCCCAACCACCGGTCCATGGACCGGTCCCGGTCCATGGCCTGTTAGCAACCGGGCCTCGGAGCGAGGCAGAGCGGCCCCAGACTAAAGAGGTGGCAAGGCCTCTTTCATCTGCCCAGGTCTCAGGCAGGCAGTGTGACCTTCGCCTAACCCTCTTTTATCGACCTCCACCAATCAGCTGATTGGCAAGGGTCCTTAAATGGGATGGGAGGCAGAAACAGCCCCAGTCTCCCCCTCCCATTTCAAGACCCCTATGGGGGGCAGGGGTGCGGCATGGGTAGAGGGCAGCCTGGGGTGGCAAAACCCCCAGCGTCACCTCCCTCACTGGTCTGTGGGAAAATTGTCTTCCACTAAACCGGTCCCTGGTGCCAAAAAGGCTGGGGGCCACTGCTCTAGATCCTGGTACTCAAAGGTAGACTGTTTCTGAGCAGGGGAGTGTGGGGTGTTTCTATTCATGTCATGACTTATGGCCATGGGTTCAGTGGCCTGCATCCAATGGATGATTCCCATGGGGGGAAAGAGGAAACCAACAGACAGACATCCACCATCTTACTTGCCCTTGCAGGCATCTGGCTCCACCTGCCCTGAGGACCATCGGGCCTGCTATTGGGCAGACGACATTTGGCCAGACAATATTGTTGTTATTGTGTTCTTCTTGTTGTTGTTATTTAGGTTTCTGACTCACCACCTCCAGGAATCAGGGACTACTGGGGATATATTTCATCGAGGCAGACCTGATCCTGGAGGATATACTGAGCATTTCTGGTGAGGTAAGACTTTCAAGGAAAGAAGGAAGCTAGGCAGATTCCCAAAGGCTCACATGGGTTTAGAGGCCAGAAGGTCTGAGAGATGAATTCAAAGAACAGACCCCCAGGCAGGCAGCGACAACCTGTTGGGGCCTAGAAACGGGTCAGTGAGGAAAAAGGCAAACCAGAACTTGTCTTGGGCCAGCTGTAACCGTAACAGCCAAACAACACCAGGGAACACAGTGAAATTATGCATCCTAGAACCATTCTTTGATAATAAAGAACACCAGAGGCCCTTTTCAGGATGACCGCCACAACTCAATGTTCTTTGTGCAAATAGTGTGCTCCATCAGTGAACCAGGGGACCTTCCAGAAACATCTCAAGGTGCCTTGAGTAAAGTCCGATGCTTTAGTTTAGCTTAACTTTGGCTGTAGCTCTCCTCTTCCTCAGTCTTTACTGCCTGAGATTTCTTTAAGTGGAAATTGAACTGGGGGGGCCTCCTGCATGCAAATCAGGGGCTCTAACCAGGCCTCAGATTCAGCAGGAGCTCTCAGGAGCACAGCTCCTGAACCTTTCTGACAGTTCCCCTTCTTCCTCCCCACCTACCTTGTCCATTCAATAGCAGGTGCAGCTGCATAACAATCCCTGGATTTGAGAGCGGGCAGCCAGCCAGCCACCAGGGGCTTTGCCACGCCCCCAGCAGCCCTCATGAACCCCTGGAGAATCCCACGCCACCCTTTCTCCACTTCTTGTGTGATTTGGGGCGGCGGGTGGCTTGCTGACCTTGTGACTGGGGGGGCAGGGGGCAGCCTAGGAGCTGTAACTGTAGCATATACTGAACCCAACATATAGTTGGTGACAGCCAGTTTGGTGTAGTGGTTAAGTGTGCGGACTCTTATCTGGGAGAACTGGGTTTGATTCCCCACTCCCCCACTTGCAGCTGCTGGAATGGCCTTGGGTTAGCCATACATTTTGCAGGAGTTTGTCCTTGAAAGGGCAGCTGCTGTGAGAACCCTCTCAGCCCCACCTACCTCACAGAGTGTCTGTTGTGGGGAAGGAAGATTAAGGAGATTGTAAGCCGCTCTGAGTCTCTGTTTCAGAGAGAAGGGCGGGGTATAAACCTGCAATTCTTCTTCTCCTGTACGATGAGGTGCAGCCCTCCATGTTCTAAGCAGTCTTCAGTGGTCCACAGGCCAAAGTAGACATGTCTTTGATGGTGATGATGATGATGAAGAAGAAGAAGAATTTCAGATTGGTCACAATCTCTTTTACCTTCCCCCCCACACATACACACACACTCAAGCAGACACCCTGTGAGGGAGGTGGGGCCGAGAGAGCACTCCTAGAAGCTGCCCTTTCAAGGACAACTCCTATGAAAGCTATGGCTAACCCAAGGCCATTCCAGCAGCTGCAAGGGGAGGAGTGGAGAATCAAACCTGGTTCTCCCGGATAAGAGTCCGCACACTTAACCACTACACCAAACTGGCTGTCACCAACCATATGTTGGGTTCAGTAGATGCTACAGTTTCCCGTTGCCTGCCACCACATCATGACCCCGGTGTGACTTGGAGGTTTTTCCAGCCAAATATTAGAAGAAGAAGACTGCAGATTTATACTCTGCCCTTCTCCCTGGATCAGAGACTCAGAGCGGCTTACAATCTCCTTTATCTCCCTCCCCCACAACAGACACCCTGTGAGGTGGGTGGGGCTGAGAGGGCTCTCACACCAGCTGCCCTTTCAAGAACAACTCCTGCAAGACTGACCCAAGGCCATTCCAGCAGCTGGATGTGGAGGAGTGGGGAATCAAACCCGGTTCTCCCAGATAAGAATCTGAGCACTGAACCACTACACCAAACTGAAATGGAAATATTGACTTGTTTTACTAGGAGGTAGGGCAGGTAAATTTTGTTCCTGCTTTTTTAAAAAAAGGATTAGAGGATCCAGGTGTCCAAGTGGAAAGGCCATATTTGGACAGCAAGGAAGACATGACTATAATGTTCTACCTGTCATGGATTCCTCCTCTGTATGTTAAAAGACATAAAACTTGCTGCTATTTGCATGTTTGCTTTAGGAAAGAACTCTCAAGTCTGCCCTCATTTATTCATGAATAAAGCACATGATCTA
Source organism: Heteronotia binoei (assembly GCF_032191835.1). Taxonomy (NCBI): domain Eukaryota; kingdom Metazoa; phylum Chordata; class Lepidosauria; order Squamata; family Gekkonidae; genus Heteronotia; species Heteronotia binoei. The sequence goes on from NC_083229.1 coordinate 122,456,430, forward strand.
ATGTCTAATTGGGCTATGGATATGGGGACTCTTAATGGGCTAACTTTGTAGTCTGAAGCTTTTCTTTGTTTCTTCCTTTACCTTTCAGTTCTCCTCTATAGAAACATCCCCGGTGGTCTCCAGCTGCAGCTCCACCTTGGAGAAATCAGGTGGAGCTGAAGAAGAGGACATCGAGCTGGAGGTATGCCAGGCCCAGTCCCCAGCTCCTCATCTTGTCAGTGACTGTAAGGAGGCTCAGAGGGTCAGGAATCAGCCCTCCTTGGTGGTTTCTCCCCAGCTTCTTTTGCTCCTTCTGTATGCAGAAGTGCTCTTGAGCCCTCCAGAGAGCCCAGTCTTCCACAAGTCCATCTCATCCATAGGCCCCTTCGTGACTATGTGGGGTAGACCCATGCTGCTAAATCCTAGAATGGCAACTAATTTTGTCTGTAGCCACAATCAGGGCCTTCGAGTATCCTAAAGACAGTTCCATTTACTTATGAAGCTATCAGGTTGCTTCTATTGTTCCTAAGGATGTTTGCCTTGTGTGGGATGGTCTTCAGCTTTCATGTAAGAGAGCTTCTAGACATCATGGCATACGGCTGCGTTTGAAAGGTTGCCTAACATTGCAAGCATGAATTCGGTTCCACTCGCTGTCTTACATGGACAATCTACAGGCCAAGAAAGGGGATCTAGGGACTGCATCTGTGAAGAGTCTTCAGTATTGAGCATTTCTTCTCTTCTGGTGTAATTTCTTTGGATCTGAGAGGAAAATGTCTGGATCCTCCTCTGAATAAGAAGCCCATTCCCTCTTTTGTCATTGAATGACTCAAGAGCAGACCTGTATTTTAATATGACAATTGACGTGTGTAACTATCTGCTGCGATTAGCTGTTGGTTGTTTCTTCATGAATTTTCTTCATTCATGAAGAGCCCCGTGGTGCAGAGTGGTCAAGCTGCAGTACTCCAGTCAAACTCTCTGATTGCGACCTGAGTTCGATCCCAGAAGCTGGGTTCAGGTAGCCGGCTCGAGGTTGACTCAGCCTTCCCTCCTTCTGACATCGGTAAAATGAGTCCCCAGCTTGCTGGGGGGAAAGAGTAGATGACTGGGGAAGGCAATGGCAAACCACCTCATAAAAAGTCTGCCGTGAAAGTGTCGTGATGCAAGGTTACCCCAGAGTCGGAAACGACTGGTGCTTGCACTGGAAACTACTTTTTTTTTGGTTCTTCATGAATTTTGAACAGCAACAAATTCTTTGCTTTATTGCTGTCTTTCCCTGGAAACAGCCTATCAGCTTTGAGACTGAGATGGGGTGGGATGGGCATAGGCAGTCAGTGCACAAAACAGCAGGTCACACTTTTTTGATCCTGGATTCATAGCCTGTGTCCAAGTGCAGATGCATATGTTTGGATACAGGCATAGCTGGTGGGCTCCTTTTGGAGCCCCATGCATAATTCTCGGTTCTCCACTTACAAAAAGAGCCTGTAGAGCAGTGAAAAGTAGTAGAAGATATTGGATTTATATCCTGCTCTCCACTCTGAATCTCAGTGTCTCAGAACAGCTCACAATCGCCTTTCTCTCCCCCTCCCCCACAACAGACACCCTGTGGGGTGGGTGGGGCTGCGGGGACTCTCACATCAGCTGCCCTTTCAAGGACAACTCCTGTGATAGCTATGGCTGACCCAAGGCCATCCCAGGGGGTGCAAGCGGAGGAGTGGGGAATCAAACCTGGTTCTCCCAGATAAGAGTCCGCACACTTAACCACTACACCGAACTGGCTCTCTTCAGTTCAAAAGCTCAGAAACGGCCCAGCAAAAGGAGCCAAATGCTGGCACTCCTTCCCTACAAGAAAAGTCTAAAACGTGTAGAGCTTTTCAGTGTAGAAGGAAGTAGAGTTAAGTTGCACGGGTGGGCTGTTTCCCAGGGATGCCCTGTGCACCTTCCTGCTGTGGAAACACACAAGATCCAAGCAGATCCGATCCAGGCAACAACCGCTTCTCCTTCTTTTCAGAAGAAGCTGCTGTTGCAAGGAGCAGGCTATTCGGCCCATGAGGGAATCATCCCTGCTTCCCCAGCTGGCTGCGCGGATGCTGATTGGCTGGCCTGAGGAACAATCCTCGGCTCTATGGAGTCTTGATTGGCTGGCTCTTTCAATGGCCTCCGGTCCTCCTTCGCCCTAACCTGCCTGGCATCTTCCGGCACAATGCCCCGTTTCCTTCAGAGAAGTCCACTTCCCAGAATTTCTTGTTCTGAAGCCTTATCAGTTAGGGGGGGCCTCTGTTTTCACTCAGACCCAACCGGCGGAGGAGATGACCGGCACACCAAACCTCAGCAGCAGCAGCACCATCGGTTGCTTGCCCCGGCTCTCCTGCCCCTCCTTCTGCAGGAGAATAAGAGGTTGGCTAAGGAGGAGGAGGAGTCGTGTCCAGCCAGCCGAACTGCTGGGGTATTGTCTGAGCTCCTTTGTTTATTTTTTCCTTGTCTGGAAATGTATAGATTTAATATACATTTAATTTAAATTTACATTTAATGCATGCCAATGTTAATGATTGTAGAGATGTTCAGTAATAATATAAATCATAGAATCATAGAGCTGGAAGGGACCTCCAGGGTTATCTATTCCAACCCCCAGAACAACACAGGAAACTCACAAATGCCTCCCCCTAAATTCATAGGATCTTCATTGCTGTCAAATGGCCATCTAGCCTCTGTTTAAAAACCTCCAAGGAAGGAGAGCCCACCGCCTCCCGAGGAAGCCTCTTCCACTGAGGAACCACTCTAATGATCAGGAAGTTCTTCCTAATGTTGAGGCGGAAACTCTTTTGATTTAAGTTCAACCCATTGGTTCTGGTCCTACCTTCGGGGGCCACAGAAAACAATTCCACACCCTCCTCTATATGACAGCCCTTCAAGTTCTTGAAGATGGTGATTATATCACCTCTCAGCCGCCTCCTCTCCAGGCTAAATGGTTATGTTAATAGTAAACCTTAACATTTGTAGCAAGTATTACAGCAAATACAGCAACGGAGAGCGTTTATGCTAGCAAGAATGAATGCCTTTCCTTCAAATGCTTTTTATGGAGGATTCCTCCAAATCCCATATAGTGAGAGAGTCTGTCTTTGTGAGGTGAACAGCCCAGATTCCATCCAACATATATTGCTGGACTGTCAGCTATATTCTAATCCCTGGAGAGAACTGTTTGGAAATCTTTCTCTCCTTTCCTGTAACCTAGTGAATGGGAGTGATTACCGCCCCCTGCTGAAAGATAATGGAATAGAAATCACAAGGGCTGTTAGTAAATTTCTGGAGAAGCCCATTAAAATCTATGTGGGGCATGTTTCGCTATCAATTTTATTAGCTTATTGTTCTTCATCTTAGACTGTATATCTTGTCTGTCCTTATTTCATGTTATGTCTTGAGTATGCCAGTAAAAGGTATGATGATGATGATGATGATTGCAAATATTAACAATTATATGTTTATATCAAATATTAACTGGTAAAGTTTTAAGTTTGTATTATGTTGTTTAAGATTGCTTAAGATTATATGGTTTTATGTATTTATTTATTTATTTAAATTTCTATCCTGCCCTCCCCATAGCAAGCTTAGGGTGCCTAACAATCCATAAAAACACAACATCATAGATACAATAGGGGAGGGACGGTGGCTCAGTGGTAGAGCATCTGCTTGGGAAGCAGAAGGTCCCAGGTTCAATCCCCAGCATCTCCAAAAAGGGTCCAGGCAAGTAGGGGTGAAAAACCTCAGCTAGAGACCCTGGATAGCCGCTGCCAGTCTGAGAAGACAATACTGACTTTGATGGACCGAGGGTCTGATTCAGTATAAGGCAGCTTCATAAGTTGTTCATATGCTCATATGTTCAATAAAAGCCCAGCGTGTCGGCTCATCCCTCAATTTTTATTGGAAGATGTGGCTACCGGAGGAGTGGCTTTGCACTGTCTGTCACCACTCCGCCCTGTCATTGGGTAGCCTCTTTGTGACCACTTCCTGCTGGCCCTATCAGGCCAGAACCCCATCAGTCACCCTCTGACCTCTGAGAGGTTCTCCTGGAGCCTTCCTGATCACTACTGCCTCTCCTCAGTCCCCCTCCCCACCCCCAAAACAAGCCCAGCAGGAAATCATTTGCATATTACCCCATATCCCGGGACATCACCACACATGACCACTAGAAGATCATCAGTTACAGATAAGCAACCTGTTAATCTTCATCGCGGTCTCTGTGCTTGACACCATTTGGAGAATAACAAGCGAGCCCTACCTGGAGGTGGGTGCTGGCAGACATCAGTTGCCAACCAAACAAAGTACTGAACTCCCAACCACAGATCTCTGTTGCTCCCGAATGTTCAGAGTGCAGTGTCTAATCAAGGAGGTATAAGTGGCCCATGTGGCTGCTCTGCAGATCTCTAAGAGGGGAATGCCTTTGAGGAAGGCCATGGAAGTAGCCATTGCCCTGCTGGAAGGAGCCTTCAGAGGTCTTGGGACAGGCTTGTTAGCCAGCAGGTAGCATAATTTAATAGTCTCCACTATCCATCAGGAGATTTGCTGAGATGACAGCTTAGAACCTTTGTGATGGTCCGCACAAGTTACAAATAAGTGAGGCATCATCTGGAAAGCACAGGTTCTATGGAGATAGAAGAGAAGGGTCCATTGGACCTCCAGGGAATGCCACTGGCATCCCTCAGACATGGGATCGGGAAAGAAGGTAGAGAGAACTAGTTCAGACTGAGTATGAAACTCTGGTTCAATCTTAGAAAGAAAGTTAATGTCCAGAGTCAATATGACCCCTTCAGCATGGAATCAAAGCAAGGGATGGTCACAGTGAAGAGCAACTAATTCACTGAATTCACAAACAGAAGTTATGGCCACTAAAAATGCTGTTTTCTACGGGAGGAGGTGGACATCGCACTTGGCCAGTGGTTTGAAGGGCTTAGGTCTGAACATAAGAGATACCATGTTGAGTCAGGCCAATGGCCCATCCAGTCCAACACTCTGTCACACAATGGGCAAAAAAACAGGTGTCACCAGTGGGGCCAGGACCCTAGAAGCCCTTTCACTGTTCCCACCAAACACCAAGAATACAGAGTAACTGCCCCAGACAAAGAGTTCCATCTATACCTTGTGGCTAATAGCCACTGATGGACCTCTACTCCATACACTTATCCAATCTGCTCTTGAAGTCATCTATGCTTGTGGTTACCACCACCTCCTGTGGCGTATTTAGAACTAAATGAAGATTCCACACGGGTTAGAGCAGGGGTCCCCAACCCCTGGGTCGGGGACCACTACCGGGCCACGGCCTGTCTGCAAGTGGGCTGCGAAGCCTGGTGGTCCCCCCACCACTACCACAGAGCTTAGCTTCATCAGCCCCCTGCCACTGCTCTCCCTTTCTCCCTGGTGCTGCAATGCAGCACAGTGCTCCATCGTTTTCCCTCCCTTCCTCCGATTGCACCGAGCCGCACTGAAACTGGGCCTTACCAGTTTTGATGGGGGCCAGCGTGCCATCTAACACATTGAAGTATGCACAAAAAAAAAATGCTTCTCCCCCCTTTTTCCTGGAATCGGAAGTGAGGGGGGAGAAGCATTCTCTTGCGTGTACTTCAAAGTGTTAGATGGCGTGCTGGCCCCATCGAAACTGGTAAGGCCAAGTTTTGACTCTGCTCTGCTTGATCTGAGGGAGGAGGTGGGGAGGGCAATGATGGAGTGCCACGCTGCATTGCAGCACCAGGGAGAGAGGGAAGGCTGCAGGAGGGGGGACCCAAGCTTCGTCGCACAGGGTGGGGGGCGACAGAGCTAAACTCCAGCGGGCCGTTTCTTCAGCGGGTTGCCCGCCACTGCAGAGGCACTGCGAGGGGCGGGCAGTAAGGCTGTGTGGCGCTGCTGTGTGGTGCTGTGAGGCTGCATGGCACTGGGGAGGGGCAGTGAGGCTGTGCAGCGCTACAGGGGATGGGGGGAAATTCAGTGCCCCCACCCAGCCGTCCCTGGGGCCACGGTGGGCGGGCCAGCCCTGGTGCCAGTCCACAGTATCAAGAAGGTTGAGGACCACTGGGTTAGAGTATGTAGACAAGGGTACATGTGAAGAAGCCCTTTCAGGAAACTCTTGCTGTCTTGGTGGGAAAACACCAAGCAATGTTATATCAGCAATGTTATATGCTGATATCACTGAGAGATAGACACGAAGAGAGGAGTGTGACATGCCAGCATCACATAAAGAGAAGGGGAACGAAAAGACCATCGAAAGGGGCGCTGAGATCCTCAGTGTCCCTATGTTTGCTGTAAAGGTGGGGAATTTCTTCCCGGCTCATTAAAGGTCAACCCGCCCCCTGCCAATCAGCTGATTGGTGGGGGAAACCACGGCAGCAGCACCAACGACCCGCTGAAAAAGCCGTGCTGCCCTTGCCTCCTCCCCACTTCCTTCCCACGCCCAGGAAGGGGGGAGGTCAGCCTTTAAAGAGCCGGGAAGGCGCTTCACCACCCCTTCCCCAGTCTTAAACTTGTGCAAATGGAGGGAGGAGGAGGTGCCATGGGGGGGGGCAGGGCTGCAAGGCTGCGTGACCTGGTTGGTAACAGGCCGTGGACCGCTACTGGTCCGTGACACCGGGGTTGGGGATCCCTGGTTTAGAGGGTGAATTGTTCAGAGGGTGAATTTCTCCCATTCACAAAGATTATTTTCAGTTCATTCATTTCCCCTCCCTCTTTGTCATCTTTTTTACCATCCTCTCTCTATCTCTCTTTAAAAGAAATGGTACAAGTAATCTATACAAAGAAGAAAGAATAGTCCAAACTTTACAAACACTAAATCATAAGCATACAAAACAATACAAATCTTATGAATTAATTAAATTAAACCATGCACATCTTACAAATCTCACGAGGCATTTGGTTGAGGCAGCGGGCGTCACAATGTCCCATCGGCTGGCCCTATGGTGCGATATAGTCTCTGCTGAAATACTGATTTTATATTATCTGATGTTCAGTATATTATGATGTGCTCAACTGAGCTGCCAAATTGTATTGCCTGCTTTCATTGGTTTTAATTGCTGTTTTATGGTTTTAGAATGTTGTTATCCGCCCTGAGCCCATCTGGGAAAGGGTGGAATAGAAATTATTTAAAACAGATAAACAAACAAACCTTGAAGGCATGGCTAGATATCCTATGTGTTGAATCAAACACTGTTCCCCCTGTGGGAACAAGCTTACCCCATCAGACAAATGCTCCATGAAATTGTACATGGCGGCTACAAGCATAGCCAGCTTCAAGAAAGGATTGGATAAAAATATGGAGCAGAGGTCCATCAGTGGCTATTAGCCACAGCATATTTTTCGAACTGTCTGGGGCAGTGATGCTCTGTATTCTTGGTGCTTGGGAGGGGTGGGCAAAGTGGAAGCCCCACTTGTGATACAGGGACTCTTAACGGGCTAACTTTGTAAAGTCTGAAGCTTTTCTTTGTTTCCTCCTTTACCTTTCAGATCGCTATAGTTTCTACAACATCCCCCATTTCCGGCTGCAGCTCCACCTTGGGGAGGAGACGGGGAGAGCAGGGCGGGAAAGCAATAGTGACGGCAGGAAGACCGGCGCGAGGAGAGTAACGGCAACAGTGGCGGCATGAAGAGCGAGGCAGGGAGAGCATCGGCGGCAGCAGGAAGAGAGGGGCGAGGAGAGCAACGGCAGCCACAGGAAGAACAGGGTGAGGAGAGCGAGGCGAGAGAGCAATGGCAGTTTCATGGAGAACAGGGTGAGAGAGAGCGAGGCAGGCAGAGCAACGGCAGCGGCAGGGAGAGCGGGGCGGGGACCTGGCAAATGGGAAATGCTGAATTAGGATATACCATATCGGCCAGCACTCCCGAAGGACCCTCGAAGCCAGCTGTGGGGGTCTCAGAATTGGATAGGGGCAGGTTTACTTCACCCAGCCTCCTATCATTGGTGGTGTTTAGGGCACCTTCTTTCTCTTTGAGCGGGCAGCCCTCCTTTCACATCCACCATCCTTCCTCCCTGACCCCTCAGCGTGACTTCCTTTTGTTCCCCTGGGAGCCCCCATCCCTTCCCTCCTGCCCTCTCTCCAAGCTGGCCCCACCCCTCTTCATAAACCCCGATGCTGAGCCCAGGCATCCTGGGGCGAGGCCTTCCTCCAGCTCACATGCCAGCCATCTGGCGGGCTGGGTTGTGGGGAGTGGCGGCTGGTGCCGCCCTGCTCAGGCCAGACCTCGCAGGCTCGTTGCCAGCTGGCCCCGGCTCCTCCCTGTGGGCTGGTTGGTTCCTTCCATGTTGGGAGGCCTCGGGGTCTGGCATGGCCGACGCCTGATCCTCCAGGCTCCTCAGGCCGCGATGAGGTAAGTGGGGGTGTTGCAGGCATCCCCGGTGCCTGCCAGGAGGGTCTTTCGCTGGCGGGGCTTGTCTGGGTGGTCGGCCGACGCGGGTGTGATGGCAGCTGGGGGGGGGGGCCATGGGGTGCCGCCCCCCCACAACCAAATTTTGAGGCAGGACAGTGCCCATCTAAGAAGGGCACCCTGTGGCGGCCTTCACAACAAAGAGCTGTACAGTCCCACTGCCCATCCAGCCTGCCACATATCCCCAAACAGGGATGCAGCACGGGTGCTGACCATTTATTAATAGCCCTCAACTCACTCCTGCCACTGCCAATTAATTTGTTAAAGCCGTCTTCTATAAATGCCAATTGACCCTCACTGGGGGCATATAAAGTGACTATTGTGATTTGCTTGTCATCGAGACGGCCTGAGAGAAATAGGTACCTTCCTTTTGGATCTAATTGCATAGATTCCTGTTTGAAAACAAATTTGTTTGATATTAGTATTTCTGTCCCCCTTGATTTGGAGTACAATGCCGCAGCATGATATCGATACAGAAATTCGGCCACTTTAAACACTCTCATTGCATTCTTTTTTAAAATGAGTCTTTTGAATACATATAATGTCTGGATGGATTTTTAACATCATTCAGTACTTTTTTTTTAAAAGAAAACTCTCACTGTGGGGTTTCCAGAGCAATGGTTTGGGATACATTACCCAAACATTACCCATTTGTTACCCTTTCTCCACATTTGGCTACTTGACAGTTTCTACCTTCTTATTTTTCCCACATAACCATTCATAAAACAGATTCCATTTACCTTCTATTTGTTTACTTTCCTTTTCTTTTAACATATCAGACAAGGTATCCATTAGTACTATATCAAGGATCATTACTAACAAGTCATCCAATGTTGGTAGATCTCTTTTTTTCCAGTGTCTTGCTAGCAATATTCTTGCAGCCGTTATTACATTCAGAGTTATACGCTCTACCTGTTTCCCCAACTTATCAGGTGCCAAATTTAGTAAAAATAATTCTGGTTTGAAAGGAACGATTACATTACATATCTTTTGAAGTAAATCATGTACCTTAATTCAAAATTCTTTTACACTCTTACAAGACCACCACAAATGATAATATGTACCTACACATTTGTTACATTTCCAACATAAATCTGAGAGATGGATTTTTAGCATCATTCAGTAATTTTTTAAAAGAAAACTCTCACTGTGGGGTTTCCGGAGCAATGGTGTGGAATACATTAAAATCTGTATTAAGAGGATATTGTATCTCTCACACAGCATATTGTAGGAAACAAAAAGACCTTTTAAGGGCTGATTTGATATCTAAAATAAAGGAACTAGGGTTAACTCATAAGAAAACTAACAACTGTATATGGATCAAATCACCCAAATATTTGAAACACCCAGTGCACAGGATAAACTGCTGTGCTCTCTGTTCTGCAGTCTCAATGATTAAGAATGGAAAGAGTAAACCCTGTACAAGTACAGAATCTCTGTAAGAACAGCAGTGTCTGAGCCAGGATCTGTTGAGGAGAAAAGGAAAGTTGCATGTGGTCAGCACGCCTGGCTGCAAACATCAATGCAACCACTGAACAGGAGGGGCGTAGGGTGGATGTCTGTGACTGGGGGTGCTCCTGAAAGAAACCATGAATTAGAATCCACTACTACTTACTGTGATTTTCCAGACTGCCCTTAGACTGGGATCTATAAAGAATTTTTTCTCTTATAGAAGCAATCCAGTCTTATAAACCAGCCTGGGCAGAATCTGTTTTCCTTGTGTTAGAAAACCACCGAGAGGTGTACCCCATCAGTTCATTATAGGTCTCCATGCTCCGCCCATATAGCCAGATGTGGCAGGTAAATGCCATACCTTCACAGGGCCCTAACAACTGATTTCTCGGTGGAGGGCAACAGGGCATTTTTGGATGACATCCAGCCAGGGGCTTTAGTGGCTGGTGGGCGCAAGTGCCTAAGCTGAGGTTTGGCATTGGCAGTGGTAGGAGCTGGGATCAGTTTTATCTTTCCCTGGTTTAGTCAATGTTACAGGAGAGTCCAAAAATTATGCTCTTGTTTACGCTCAGGAAGAAGTCCTTTTTGCATCAAATAAAATTTAATTTGTATGGGATTTGGGTGTTTTGTTTGGTATCAGTTTTTGGAATATTGTAGGGAAAGTTTCAATATTTGATCAGTACTTGATCCCTGCCAGATCCCAAGCGGACTGCCAAACCCTGTGGGAGAGAATGGCAGACCATATAATAAGCACTCCTGGCCACCTGCCCCAAATGACCCGGAGATCTTCAATAGCCTGCAAAGAAAGGGCCTTCCCCTTCATTGTTGGGTTTTTTTTTTTTTTCATTTTAAAACTTAGACTTAAAATGCAGCAGATAAACCTTATGGATGGAACTACATATCGATACATTCAATCAGTAACAATAATAGAATAATGAATAACCACAGCTTATGAGGATAACATAGCTTTACATAGTCGACTCTGTTTGCACGCAGTAATCAATATCCGTACACTTGCCAAAATAAAATAAAGAAATTAGTAAATTAAGCGAACAGCATCAAGAAAATTTGCGTATTTCTCATACGGGGCTAAACATTCAAGAAATGGAAATAAAATTGTTTCCAATTTAAATTTACAATCTGCTGAGTCTGTATTTTGATTTGTGTATGATAATTTGTTCATTATACAAAAATCCTGAATTATAGAGAACTGGTTTGATATTGTCAGTTGTTTATTTGATTTTCAGGCAGAGGCTATAAGAATTCTGGCAGCTGCGCAGAAGTAATTTGAGGTGTGTTTTTTTTTTCCAATTTGAAAGGACATAAAAGTCCATAGGTTTAGAAGAAAGAGTTCTGGTTGTAGTGGGATATTGATGTTGATTATTTGTATTATAAAAAGCCGTATTGTAGACCAGAAATTAAGAATTTGGGGACAGGTCCACCAGCAGTGAAAGTACGTGCCTTGCATATTGCAACCTTTCCAACGGTTAGGTGATGTTATATATTGCATATGGTAAGATTGATTGGGAGTGAGGTACCATCTTGCAATGGTTTTAAAAAACTGGATTCTCAGTTTAATGTTGGAAGACTTAACGTTTTTGGAACACCATAATTTTTGCCAGTGGTGTTGTGTTATGGTGATGTTTAAATCTTTGGACCAGTTTTCGGTGTGTTTTGGCATGTTAGTATCTAAAAAATGTAATAAACTTCCATAAATGATTGAAATAGTATTTCTACTCGGGGAATTAAAATGTTTTTAAAGAAATGATGCAAATAATGTTAATGGCTGGGAAGTCTGTTTTTAGTGGGAGGAGATGTCAGTAAATGTTTTAGCTGTAAATATTGGTACCAAGGGACTTTGAATTTACCTTTCCTCTCTAGTGTGGATTTATCGTATAATTTGTCATGCTTAGAGATATCAGTTATTCTGTAAATATTATTTTGGTACCATTTACTATATGCTACATTATTTAGTGCCGACTGGAACCAATGCTGGTCTAGGAAAGGAGATAACAGAGATATTCCTGGTGCCAACTTATTTTTGTATCTGTCCCATATTTTTAGGGTATTAGATAAAAGGGGTTATGTGAGCTACGTTTGAGACGTTGTTTTGTGAGTTCCATAATAAATTTCCAACAGGTTGAGCAAATGAAAGTCCTTCTATTTGTACCCAGTCTGGTGATGTTGGTTTTATATTCATTAGTTTTACTAGGGAGGCTACATGCGTTGCATCATGATATAAAGTTATATCAGGGAACCCATAGCTTCCTTCTTGTGAGGTTTTACGAAGCTTCCAATAGTTGATCCTTGAGCATTTAGAGTTCCAAAAAAAGTTTAGGAACATTCTCTGGCTTTGAATTAGCTTTCCTAGGAATTTTGAATGGTAATGGTCTAAATAAAAACATGATTTTAGGCAAGATAAAAGTCCAAACAAGGTCAACTTTTTCATGCCAGGCCATGTTAAATTTTTTCCAAGCTTTGAGTCTTGATTGGATAGATTCTTGAATGGGTGCCCAGTTAATTAAGTTTAGTTCATCAAGTTGAAGGGGAATTTGAAGACCTAGGTACCTCCAGTTTTTTGTAATCCATTTATAGTTAGAAATGTTTAGCTATGTCTGATTGTGACAGTTCATTGAGAAACATGGGGTATAATTCTCTTTTTATTATTTAAGTGAAATCCTGAGATCTGGCTAAAAGAATTTATTGAAGAGTTTAGCTGGTAAAGGGATGGCATAGGATTTGTAAGGTATAGAACTACGTCATCTGCAAACATTGAGAGTTTGTAAGTGGTGTTTGCTATTTTAACACCCAATATGTCGGGGTGAGAACGGATGATAAGAGCTAAAGGTTCAATGGCAAGATTAAAAAGAACAGATGATAGGGCACACCCTTGATGGGTGCCCCTAGTAGGAAAGAAAAACTCGGAATAGGAACCATTTACTCTTAGTTCGGCTCTTGGAGCGTGGTAAATTGACTTGATCGCTATTATGACCTTCTCCAGGTCTAGTGAAAGTAAAATTGATTCTATTCCATGTGTTTGGCAATGATTAATGCTATTTAAAGTTTTTCTTATGTTATCTGTTATGTTTCTTGTTGGTATAAAACCGCTTGGTCACTATGGATATATTGAGAAATGAAGTCTTGATATAAGAATACCTGAAAAAAATCTGAAGTCTTGGTTCAAAAGACTAATTGGTCTATAAGATTTCATGTCTGCAGGGTCATGCCCAGGTTTTGGGATGGCAATTCTTATTGATTCGGACCATGAAGTTGGGAGGGTCCCTTTGTTTAGCATATCATTACAGATTCACATAAGGTGTTTGGGAAAAAATTGGGGGTACGCCTTGTAGAATTCATTAGAAAGGCCATCAGATCCTGGTGATTTGCCATTTTTGAGACTTTTTATTGTATCTAAAAAGTTTTTTCACTAATAGATGTATCCAGTAGTTTTCTGTGTTTTTACTCAGTTTCGGGAGATCCTTTTTTAAAAAAAAATTGAAAAGCTTTATTAATATAAGGTTCAAGGTACAGAGATGGTAGTACATCAATAGGTGCGTACCAGGTACCAATATAAAATGAGGAAGTGGATACATACAGGATTGACCAATGAAAAACAAGTTACAACATTAGTTGGCATGACATCAATATAGCATGGTATGAGTCATTAGGGCTTCCGCTGTCCTTTGAGACTTTACTAATGAAGGGACGCCATTTTCACATAAAACTCAAGGAAGCAGTTTGGGAAGAACAATGGGGATCTAAATCATAAGTAAGCTTATCTAAGACAAAATAATCCCACAGTTTCAGCCACCAGGCCTGCCTCGAGGGAGGAGACTGTTGCGTCCAGACCAAAGGTATTGCAAATTTAGCTGCCACGAACATATGCGAGATTAATTCCTCCGCATGCTCAGGAATATGTGAGGCATCTACTAGATTTAAGAGAGCGTACTCCGGTGTGAATGGTGGGGAGTGTGTGAGGTGAGGGCATGCACTTCTTGGTAAATTAGCCTCCAAAAGCTGTTTATGACAGGGCAGAGCCACCAGGAGTGAAGAAATGTGCCTCTTTGACCACAGTTCTTAAAACAGAGGGGTGAGATAGAGGATGAGTGCGATAGTTGTACCGGGGTTTTATACCAACGTGTGAGAACTTTAAGGGCTTGAAGTTGCACATTCATTGCCTTCGTTTTATATATGGAAGAGCTCCAAATAGCCTGCCACTGCTCCTTGGTTAGCTCGGTGCCCAGGTCTCGATGCCAGGCCCCCTGATAAAAGTGCGGTTTTGTGTCAATGGAGTGAAGTAGTAGCTTATAAATGTTCAATATCAGACCTTTGATAGGGGTTGAGTCGCTAAATATTTTTTTTTCAAATTCGCCAAGGTGAATCTGTAGGGGAGGGTTAAAGGGATGAGTGTCTAGCAAATGCCCGAGCTGTAGGTATTCAAACCAGGGAAGTCTAATTCCAGAATTTGCTTCTAAGACCACTTTATCTTTCAGTACCCCCTTAGAGAGGACATCAACAAAGTGAGTCAGCCGCAGTTGTCTCCATTTTATGAAGGAATTTTTGTATAAGCCTGGAATGAACCAAGGTTGGCCGACAAATATGGTTAAGGGGGAGGTTGGAGGGGCTATCATGTTGGAGTGTTTGCGCCAGACTTGTAATAAAGAAGCTAGAAAAGGGTTTGAAGAAAGAGAGGATTTAGCGCATCTGGAGACACGCCAGAGCTCCTCCTGAAAAGAGGGGGTCGTGAGATAAGAATTTTCAATCAGCTTCCAGTCTGCCACATAGGAGGGCCTATAATATTTTATCAGGGTAGAGAGAATGATAGCATCATGATATCTGGAGATGTCGGGGACCGCTAAACCGCCCATTGAAGTAGGTCGCCTGCAGGATGCAAAGTTAAGCCTTGGTTTCTGATGCTGCCAAACAAATCCATTCACTTGAGTTTGCCATTTAAGTAGTAGGGGGGCCGGGATACACAAAGGGACAGTGCATACGTAGAACATTATCTTGGGCAGAATTAAAGATTTGACTAAGTAAATTCGTTCCAAAAGGGTGAAGAATTTTTTGCCAGAGTAGGTCAAAAGGGAGTTGATAGAGTTAGAGATTTCTATTCGGTTAACAGATAGAAGGGTATCAAAGTCCAGAGGGATGTGGATTCCGAGATGTTTCCAAGATTTTATGACCCATTTGTATCTGTAGTGCTTTCTGATGAAAGTGGTGGAAGCGGGAGATAAAGAGATGGGATGTAGAAGAGATTTGTCAAAATTCATAGTGAGGCCTGAAGCTGCAGCAAAATCAGACAGGTGAGAGTGAGTTGCTGGGAGCGATGAGGAAGGGTTGGTGAGGTATAGAGTTATGTCTGCAAAGAGACTTAGCTTAAAAGCTTTGGACATTACAGGGACGCTGTGGATTCGACTGTCCTCCCTAATTTTGATGGCAAGGGGCTCTATAGCGAGAGCGAATAGGAGAGGTGAAAGAGGGCACCCTTGGCGAGTGCCCCTGGACAATTTGAAGATATCTGAGTTAAGATTATTAACCCGTAGCAGGGCTGAAGGGGAGAGATAAAAGGAGTCTATGAGATTACGAAATTTAGGACCAAAATTCATTCTTTCGAGTAGAGAGTGCAGATAAAGAGGCACGACCGAATCAAAGGCCTTCTCTATGTCTATGGATAAAATACAAGCATCCTGGATGGCCTTAGATTTGCAGTGGTGAATCAAGTTCAGCGTTTTTTGAGTGACATCAGTTAGATCGCTACCAGGAATGAAGCCTGACTGGTCAGGAGCAATATCGTTTGCTATAAAGCTATTCAACCATTTAGTTAAGATACTAGCAAAGAGCTTGTAGTCGGTATTTAGGAGAGATATTGGTTGATAAGATCTGGGGTCTAATTCGTTCCTTTCCTTCTTGTGCAAAACAATAATCTTAGCAAGACTCCACAATTGAGGGGTAGAACCAGTATCCAGGATATGGTTAAAAAGAGATAGTAAGTAGGGGGAAAGTGAAGGGCCATGGGCTTTGTAAAATTCAGAGGTAAAGCCATCGAGGCCTGGAGATTTATTTGTACGCAATGATTCAATAGCTTCAGCAAGTTCCAGTTCATCAATGGGATGGTCAAGATAGCCCCTGTGAGATTCTAATATTGTGGGGAGGGAGTTGATAGATTGAAAGAAAGCAGAGATTGATTCTGAAGGAGGGTTTTTAGATTGGTATAGGGAGGAATAAAATTGCTTGAAGACTTTTAAAATAGATTTTGAGGAAGTGCACAAAGTGCCTTTGCAGTCTCTGAGACCTTTCACATTCAAATTAGTGGCTTGCTGTTTGGGCTTTCCATGCCAAGAGCCTTTGAAATTTAGGGCTTCTAAAGCAATATGCCTGTTCGGTGAATAGTAGATTGCGTTTAATTCTCTGTGTTTCCAAAGCTTCTAGCCTTTTTCTTTCTTCTTGTAAATGAAGGTGGACTTTTTTGCTGCACGTGTGTTTATGTTGAAGTTCAAGGTCTCTGATTGTAGCAGCCAGGGTGTTAATAAGATGCTGTCTTTTTTTTCTTTTGGGCAGCAGTTAATGCAATGATCTTGCCTCTTAGGACAGCTTTACATGCGTCCCAGATCATTTGAAGAGGGAGATCATCAGAGAGATTATGTCTAAAAAATTCTTTAATTTCATGTTCAATTTGACTAGAGAATTCTTTATCTAGTAATAAATGATTATCTAGTCTCCATGAAAAGCTACGATCATATTGTTCCGTTGTCCTCAGGGAGCAAAGAACTGGGACATGGTCGGACCATAGTTTTGGTTCGATAGATGCATCTATAAGAGCATTGCAGAGAGAGTTAGAAATAAAGATGAAGTCAATGCGCGTGTAGGTTTGATGTTGTGATGAAAAGTAAGTATAATCCTGCTCGTTCTGGTGGAGGAATCTCCAGGAATCCGTAAGCCCCATGTCTAACATTATTTTTTGCAGGCCTGTAGGTGAGGAAAGCCGATTAGAAGGGGAGCGAGGAGGTAAGCGGCTTGATTTTCTATCTAGTCGAGTGTCCATGAGGAAGTTAAAATCGGCACCAATAATTAAGCAGCCTTCCTGAAAAGCTTTTAATTTGGACATAACCTCGGAAATAAAGCCCAGTTGCCTCGAATTGGGTGCATAGATGGCGGCCAAGTTTATAGTTTCCTCATTAAGCCTGCCCTTAACAAATAGATATCTGCCACGATCATCTCTTTCCGAGGCCTGGCAGGAGAATTGTAGTGAGCGCGAGAGTAAAATAGCGACTCCCCTAGCATGAGATGAGCCGGAGGCAGTGTAGGTCATGGGAAAGTAGGGGGAGTGAAACATGAGGTTGGTATCATTTCGCAGGTGTGTCTCCTGTAAGAAAACAATATCTAGAGACTGCTTTCTTAAGCTTGAAAGAATGCGTCTGGATTTAATTTTACTATTAAGTCCCCGGCAGTTCAACGAGAAAATTTTTAGGTCTGGAGCTATTGGGGTCTGAGTGAGCAAGTGATGTGGAAAGCCTCCCCTTGGGGATAGAAAGAAAGAAAGAAAGAAAGAAATAGTGGGGAAGTAAAAAGCAGAGGCTATAACAAAAAAGTATGGTGTAGAACCCCGTGTTATCACAACAAGGCATTGGGCGTAGGAATAAATGTAAGGCAATGTAGAGGAGCACGCTTGTAGCAGCAGTATAATGAAGCATTAGGAGATGTGTAGATGCGGAGGCCGGACCCAAGTGCTGTGATGGCTTATGCCAACTTATCGGACCATTCAAACAGGGGAATATCGGACCCAGGAGCAAAGGGCCCCATACCCCAAGAGACAAATCTATAAGGCAGAGAAGCAGAGATAAACTATCTTTAGGACAGCCCAACTGCATTGAGTCCATGTCTAACCATGAAAAACTAAGAGAGGAATAAGAGAATGTAACACGTGCCAGCAAGCAGTCTTGCAATGTCACTTGTTGGACAGCAGGTGGCATACCGAAATAGCAAGTTGAACAATAACTGGTGTAACTAGCAGCATGAAGAAAATAGTAACAATGGGTACAATCCACTCCCTCCTTCTTCCCCCCTCCCCTCTTTACTGTTCCCCCTACGATCAAATTACAATGGCGGGCTACTTGCAAGGATACATGCGGGGGAACAGACCCATTCCCAAATAAGTTGAACAATATAACCAGTAATAAACAAACAGAGAAAACCCGTGGGTCCCAGGGAACTGCCCAGGACAGGGGACCTCGCACCCTCCCACTACATATCCCCCCATTGCTGGGAGCTGGAGAGTTCAACCTCACATCACCCTCCCCCCTTGCCCTCCCTCCAATATTATAAAACATATAACACCTTCCTTCAGGAAAGGATGATAAAATGACACAGGTTTATGAAGAAGTTGCAGATTGCAGAGCTTGTATAGGGTCTGGATCACGAGCTAGCTCGGAAGCACGGACTGAGATTTTACGATCTTTAGGTGGTGACGCGAAGGTCCATTTGCGCTTCTGTGACTTGCGATCCAGCTCCATCGGGACATCTATGTTGAGTGATTGAAGTAGATATAAGCCAGCGTCAGGGTCTTCAATAGTCCAAGTTTTCCCTTGATGGTGAACAATGAGCCTACCAGATGGCGACCATTTATAACGGATGTTTTCTGCAGCCAGTTTTTGGGCTATTGGTTTGAGCAAGTGTCTGTTCTGTAGAGTTTCTGCAGAGACGTCTGGAAAGGCAAGAATTCGTTTGTCCTTAAATGCTGGACCGTTTAGATTTCTGGCAGTATCTAGGATCTTCTTTTTAACATGAAAGTCAGCTAACTCTATAATGACATCACGAGATCCACGGGAGCGGGGGGAGAAAGCCGAACCCAACCGATAAGCACGTATGATGTGTGGGGTAATGCCGTCTTCCAATTGAAGAACGGTGGATAGCCAAGACGCTAGGAAGCTGGCAAGATCCGAGGTTCCTTCCTCGTGTTCATCAAAGCCTCGCAATTTGACGTGCCGTTCCCATGCTTTATTGTCTAAAGACAGGATTTTGTCAGTGACCCAGCGTTCATGTGCTTGAAAATGGCGGATGTTGTCTTGGTTTGCAAGGCCTGTCTCTAGTGCCGAGTTAGCAGTAGCTGTGGCTTCTTGCAGGGTGAGTTGCATACTGCTGAGTTGGTCTGTGATCGGTTTAAGAATAGTAGCTATGTTGTCAAGCATTTTCAATTGGAAAGAGCTTAGAGTGTTGTGAAACTCTTTGGTAGTGAGGAGATCTGAAGAGGGAGGTAGGCCGACAGCATCGTCCGCCATATTGGGTGATTCGTCTGGCCTTGACAGGGAGCAGTTTAACCGGGAGTTCGTGTCAAGAAAAGTTTCGAGAAGCCGAGCGCTGGCTGAAATTGGCTTACTTTTTTTGTGGGACGATTTTCCCATAATCTGGGGAGAAGCACGATGCGGTAGCCTGTGTCAATGAGGGAGGGCAGGGAGATCAGGTCGGGAGCTGAAGCCTCGCGCATTCGCCGCCATTTGAGCCGATGCCACGCCCCCCGGGAGATCCTTAATTGATTTTAAAAATTGATTAATTGAATCATGAGGTGGAGAAGTTGATTTATAAAGTGAGCTATAAAATTTAAAAAACTGACTTAAAATTTGTGAATTAGTTGTATGTTTCCCCCCCTGATTATCAGAAATTAATTGAATAGGTTTGATTGGTGGTTTACAATTAACTTTTTGGGCTAGGTTACAAATAGAATATGGACTTCTGACTAGGTATTTAAATTTAGATTTAAAAGACTCTTTTTAAAGGTTAGTCAATTCTAAGGCTTCCAAAGCCTTATGTTGGGTTTCAAGTTTTTGATAATTTTTTGGATTACATGTTGGTTTATGGAAACACTCAAGCCATTTGATTTCTGTTAAAATCTTAGTTTTTAGATTTCTCTGTTGTTTATTATAGTAGGCTGAAATTGATTTGATTTGACCCCTTATGTTAGGTTTCATTGCGTCCCAGAGTGTGGCATTTGTGATTTCCCCATTGTCATTTTCTTGAAAATAGTTTAGTAGGGTTTTTCCGATATCAGCTTTGATCTTATCATGTGAAAGTAGAGCTGGGTTGAAGGTCCATTGTTTTAGGGGCCTTGAAGAATTTGACCATAAGATTTTTGAGTTGACCCATGCATGATCAGAGTATATTTTTGAGCCTATTTCTGCTGAAAGAACTGTTTTAAAGAAAGTTTTGGATCCTAAAAGGAAGTACTTGAAAGCATGCTGAAAAATAAGAATAATCTCTGACTGTTGGATTGCATAATTGCCATATGTCAAAAAATTCAAATTTGTCTAAGATTGAAAGTAATTTAGTGTATCTTTGGAGATTTGATGTATGTGAATAGTGCTTTTTAGGATTAGCTCTATCTAAGATTTGATCAATTATATAATTTACAAAATATTACAAAAACTGATACCAAACAAAACATTCAAATCCCACACAAATTAAATTTTATTTAATGCAAAAAGGATTTCTTCCTAAGCGTAAACAAGAGCATAATTTTTGGACTCTCCTGTAACACTGACTAAACCAGGGAAAGATAAAACTGATCCCAGCTCCTACCACTGCCAATGCCAAACCTCAGCTTAGGCACTTGCACCCACTGAGAGGCCCAGAGGCACCTGAAGTCCCTGGCTGGATATCATCCAAAAATGCCCTGTTGCCCTCCACCGAGAGGGGTACCCCATCAGTTCATTAGAGAAATATTTTTGTCCTTCAGTTCCATAACAAGCAAAAGCATGCCATCCCATTTTTAGTTCACGCCCCTCCAAAATCAACAGCCTTTCATTTTTAAGACTTCTTCACTCTTTTACCCATACCAGAGCACATGTTCTGTAATGTAGCTCCCAATTTGGAAGTGCACAACCTCCTCTTTCCTTGGAATCTTGTAATAGTTTACGCTTTTTTCGAGGTCTTTTCCTTTGCCATACAAAACCAATTATGCCATTTCGTTTTTGAAAAAAAGCACTTTCCCTTGAATTACCAGTACAACTTGGAATAAGAACATAAGCTTTGGCAAAATATTCATTTTCACCACAGCAATTCTGCCCAAAAAAGATAATTGCAACCTTTGCCATTTATTACAATCTTGCTCTATTTCTTTCATTAACCTTAGATAATTCTGTTCATATATTGTACTGCACCTGTTTGTTAACCTCATACCCCGATATTTTACTGTTTTGACTACTTGGAACTCAGATTTGTCCTCTAGCTCTCTACTTTCTTGTTTAGAAATATTTTTGATAATCTTTGTTTTTCCTTGTTTACTCTCATTCCAGCCACATTTGAGAAATTTTTAAGTTCTTCCTTTAAGGCTCCAATAGATTTAAGTGGGTCATCTAACATAAAAACAAGGTCATTGTCAAAAGCCTGTAGCTTGAATTCTTCTTCCCTTATTTTCAGCCCGTGAATGTTTTCATTACTTCGAATTGCAATATTTAAGGCTTCTAGAGATCAGATAAATAATAACAGTGATAGGAGACATCCCTGTCTTGTCCCCTTGACAGCCTTATTTCATCTGTTACATCCCCGTTTACAATTATTTTAGCTCTCTGTTCCAAGTAAATTGACTGAACCTGTTTAATAAAATCCTCTCCAAACTCCATTTCCCGTAACTGCTCAATAATAAACCTCCAATCTACATTATCAAATGCCTTCTCAGCATCTAAGAAAATCATGGCCATTTTTTTTTCATTGTGGGTCTCATAGAATTCCAACACATTTAGAACAGTTCTGGTATTGTTTTTAATTTGCCGTTTGGGCAAAAATCCTGATTGATCCTGATGTATCAGCTGTTCTAATACCTTCTTCAGTCTCTTTGACAGGATTGCCACATAAATCTTATAAGCATTCAATAATGATATTGGTCTGTAGTTTTTAATTTCATCCAAATCCTGCTCCCCCTTAGGTAATAATGTTATGTGGGCCTCTTTCCATGTAGCTGGTATTTTATTTGTTGTCCAAATATATTTTTTACAGTTTTTTATAAGGCATTGATAGGACATCTTCAAACGTTAGATAAAATTCCAAGGGAAGACCATCAGGTCCTGGAGCTTTCCCTTTCTTTAAACTTTTCATCGCCTCCACTATTTCCTGCATTGTAATTGGATCATTTAGAAGGTGGGTTGTTGTTTTTTACTGTCTTTCAATTTTGGAAGCTCTTTATCCTTCAAGTACTCCTTTTTTCCCCCAGATCTATTTTTTGTATAGTTATTCGTAGTAACTTTTTACAGTATCTTTCATTTCTCTCATTGAGTACTTAATGGTTTCTGTATTATCCTTTAAGGAGTAGATCTGATTTTTTTTTTCTTTCCTAATTTTGTAGGCTAGCCACCTCCCTGGTTTGTTCACTCATTCAAAATAGTTTTGTTTGGTATATTTCAGGGGTGGCCAACGGTAGCTCTCCAGATGTTTTTTGCCTACAACTCCCATCAGCCCCCGACATTAGCCATGCTGGCTGGGGCTGATGGAAGTTATAGGCAAAGACTTCTGGAGAGCTACCGTTGGCCACCCTTGGCATATTTGATTTTCCTAAGCATCTCATCCAAGTACAGTAGATTCATCTGATGTTGTAGGAATTTGACTTTCATTTTTAAATTCTTGATTGAGGGATTTTTTAGTGTGTCTTCTTTATGATTCAGGCTTTGAAGTATTTCTTCATGCTTTTGCCTTCTAACTATATTTTGATACACTGTGTATCTTATCACAAGACCTCTATAGAACGTTTTACTGGCATCCCATATTAGATGGTATGGTGTTTCCTCTTTGACATTTAATTCAAAAAAGCTTTGTAGCTCTTTTTTCCTTTCCGTCAGAAATTGTTCATCCTTCAGAATCTGTGTGTTTAGTCTCCACCTAGATCTTTTAACTTCATCTTTCATTGTTATTAGAATAGGACTGTAGTCCACAAAAGTTCTGGGTAGAATTTTTATGTTTTCCATATTTCTCATCATCATTATGGATATCCAGGCCATATCTATTGCGACCATGACTCATGTCTTGCTGAAAAAAAAGTAAAATCCTTTATTTTTGGATTACAAGTTTGCCATGTGTCCATCAGTGAATTCCTCTGCTAATAACAAATATTTTTTTTGCAGGAGTTGCCCTCCTTTCTTCACATGCTTCGAAATTTTTCTATCTTCTTTACCATCAAAAACAGCATTAAAGTCCCCAATTATACATACATCATTGTATTCATATTGTTTTAGAATTTGTCGCAAGTTTTCATAAAAACCCTCCTGCTTTTTTCAGGTGCATATATATTTGCCACTAATACCTTTGGTTTGCTTCTTTGAACTTCCACTAATACTATCCTTGCGTCTTCCAAAGCATATATACATTGCGATTTTAGTCTCTCATTTAATAGGTAACTACTCCTCTTTTCTTCTTACTTTGTTCTAATGCTGTGTATATTTTACCTAATCCTTTACATTCCAGAAGGTTTGCATCTTTTTGTTTAATATGCACTTCTTGCAAACATATAATATCCAACCTTAATTTTTTCAACTGAAGGAAGGTCTTTCTCCTTTCTCCTTCAACAGGGATTCCCAGGGCCCACAGTCGAAAAAGCCCCCCAAAACTGGGCAGTTGGCTCACGTCCCAGCTAGAGTGCTGGAAAATGCGTTTGCCATCACTGCGCCAAAACCTGGAACCCAGGTCCTTACATTTTAGATGAATGCTGAACTGCATCAAGTCCATGACAGCGATGGGCAGCATTCCTGTAATTCTACTTGCATCCAAAAGGACGGAACTGGGCGGTCACACAGTCGTATGCCCTCTTGGTGCTGGGGACCAAGTCTAATCGCATTGCCCTGTTAGCCTCAGTCTGCCAAGTTGCCACATGTCTGGGGGCATCTGCGCCAGCTGGAGATTGGCTTCTGGAGTGAGCTGGTGGAACCTCTCCATCTGTCGGTGAGACAGCAAGTCCGCCATGGCATTACACACTTCCAGAACATGCTTCACCAAAAACAAAATATTCAGACATAAACAGCACATTGTAAAAGCTCTTACCAGATTCATAACCGGCTCTGTTCTTGATGAAAGGGTATTAATGATGTGGACAACTGCCAGGTTGTTACATAAAAAATGGACAACATGGTTGGCCAGCTCCGTCCCCCACAGCCAAACAGCAACAACTATAGGGAAAAACTCTAAAAAGGTGTGATTATGACATAGGTAGCTGGCTGGCCACTCCCTGGGCCACTCCTCCATGCACCAATGCCCCTTAAAGTAAACCCCAAAGCCTGAGGAACCAGCAGCATTGGAAGTGAGCTGGAGGTCGGCCTCAATCCTCAAGTCATCTCGCCAAAAGGATATCTCATTGGCGGACTCCAAACATTGTTCCCATACCTCCAGGTCCAACAGCATACCTCTGCTCACCCGAATCCTGCGGTGAGGAAGCCATAGGAAACCCACAGAGTTTTAAAGACGCCTTAGGAAAGCTCTGCCCGGGGCCACTACTTTGCATGCAAAGTTGTGGTGACCCACAAGCTGCTGCAAATCCAGCAGGGAAACTTTCCATTTACCTTTAACTGCCGCCAATCTATCCCTGAGACCCTCTACCTTCTCCACAGGCAGCCATGAAGTTTGCTGCGTAGTGTCATGCTCAATGCTGAGAAATGTCCGCACTGAGGTGGGGCCCTCAGTCTTCTCATGGGCCAATGGAACACTGAATTCCTCGGCCAACCCAATAAATGCCCTCCAGCAGGTGATCACATTGTCCTGACCCCGTGGCAGAGCTTTCCTAAGGCGTCTTTAAAACTCTATGGGTTTTAAACAATAAATCATCCAGATAATGAACGATGTCAGATGCATTAGCCCGGACCCTGAGCACCCACTCCAAAAAGGTACTAAAAAGCTCGAAGGCTGCACATGATATTGAGCACCCCATGGAAAGGTTCCTATCCATGTAATATTTGCCTTCAAATGTAAAGCCCAACAGCTCAAAGTCGTTAGTGTGAAGAGAGAATGTGAAAAGTGGACAATGTCACATTTGGCCATATCTGCGCCAGTCCCACAATGACGCACCACTTTGACCGCTTGATCAAATGATGTATAACGTACAGAACAAAGGTGGTCAGGAATCCCATCATTCACTGACCCACCATGAGGATATGACAGGTGGTTGGGCACAACTCCCAAAGGGAGTCTTCCTTATCCTTATTTTCTAGCTCTCTGTAAAGAAGGCTGAAGATGTCCACATATTCACCCCTCAGGACCTTCTTCCTTGTGACCACAGTAAGATTATCACCCAAAGGCATGGCTGTATTGCTGAAGGGGCAGTACTGAAATGGCACTGCCACATAAGAATTTGGGGTGATGCCCCACGTGCCCCACGGGTGGATAGGCCACCCCAGGAGTGGATGCATAAGGGGGTGCTAACCCCAAGATAAAGCTGCCATGTGTACCTGCAAGGTGGAACCACCCTGTGAGGTTGTCTGCAGCCCCAAGGCTGAAGACAATTGAGGGGGCCATGTGCAGCCCAGGCTCTGTACCTGTGCAGCAGTCACCTCAGAAGTGCCTGGCTGACTAACAAGAGCTCCTGCCTCAATCTGCTCATACATGGTTGGAGCTAACCCAACAATGGCCAATGATTTCTGGGCAGACAGGTGCCCAGTGACCCCACAGCCATGCAGTGTTAGGTTGTGGTGTGCTAAACCTGCCTTCAGCACCTGCTGGAGTCACTGCAATAGCCACAGGTGTTGCATCACCTGGCGTGCCCAGCCTGCCACCTGAACTCTGATTGCTACTCTTGCCTTCGGGTGCTGGGTCATCATCCTCTTCCGGAACACGTCCAGGGTCCTCACCTCCAACATCCTGGTCAGAAATTTCCTGCAACGCAGAAAGACATGCAAGGACCTAGTTTTCAAAAGACAGTTTGGGGGTTCTGGCAGATTTATGGCTCAATGGTTGACTGGACAGTCCAGCTCCCATGCCTCTCCTGTGTCAAGGCCCTCAACCGCTCCAGGATTGTCAGTCTGGTGTGAGCCTCATCCCTCTCCCCTGGAGTGGGGGTTCCTGGATGTCCATGCTTTTTTTGGCCTTGTAAGGGGTGGCTTGCCCTTAGGTGGGCCTTGCCCTTTTTTAGGCCCCATGACCTAAACACTTAGACCTTGGCCCACCCTATATCCAGAAGCTCAACTCCCCCAAGTGCCCCCCCAAGAAAAGACTGCTGTGATATGGAGAGGGGGTAGTCACCAGCCCCAAAGGGTGCAGATACTTTGAAGAAGGTTGGGGGAAAGAGCCCCCCCCCCACATGCCAGTATTGCTGCTCCACCTCTTGCCTGCTGCCGCTTCACCATTTGCCTGCCGCCGCTCCACCTCTTGCCTATTGCTGCTCCACCTCTTGCCTACTGCTGCTCCACCTCTTGCCTGCCACCACTCCACCTCTTGCCTGCCGCCGCTCCACCTCTTGCCTGCTGCCGCTCCACTTCTTGCCTGCCGCCGCTCCACCTTGTGCCTGCCGCCGCTCCACCTCGTGCCTGCCGCCACTCCACCTCTTGCCTGCTGCCGCTCCACCTCTTGCCTGCCGCTGCTCCACTTCTTGCCTGCTGCCGCTCCACCTAGTGCCTGCCGCCGCTCCACCTCGTGCCTGCCGCCGCTCCACCTCGTGCCTGCTGACGCTCCACCTCTTGCCTGCCGCCGCTCCACCTCTTGCCTGCCGCCGCTCCACCTCTTGCCTGCTGCCGCTCCACCTCTTGCCTGCTGCTGCTCCACTTCTTGCCTGCCGCTGCTCATCATGCCACCGCTCTCCTCAGCCACTGAGCTTAGAAGCACATCGCTACTGCGGCTGAAGCTTCAACCACCTGCCTGGCTCCAGGCTTCGCTAAGCCCTGCTGGGCCGCGGCAGGGTTACTGCCATGCAGCCTACTCCTGGCGCTGCTCTCGGCCTGCAAGGGAGGGAGCACAAAACAGCTTCCTTCCCCGCCAAGAGCAGAATAACATCTGTGTGGCTTGGGGCAAGGCTGGGCCTCTTATATCCCAGCATTCCGCTCTCTCCGAATCCCCAGATTCCCGGGAAGGCTACATAAACCTCCCTTCCTTCCAGGGAGGCAAACGCAGCCCCTGCCCTTAGCCGCTGCCGCAGCTCAGTCAGGTAAGGGCCAAAATATTGGAAGCAGAAAAGTTTGATATTGTTCAGAATGGGAAACTGATGGACAAATTTCAGTTGGAATGTAGGATAAAGGAACTGCTCCTGTGGTACATGTATCTCCAGCTCAAACACCTACTGGAACAGCCTTTCCTCAAGAAAAGTATTTCCGGACTGCTAAAGTCGATTGAACAATTACTAAAAATACTACCATCACATTGCAAAACTTATATCTCTATAATATATTCAATCTTACTGCAAACTCTGAGATACACCTGGATCTTCATCTTTTCTTTCTAAGTCTGTGGAAGGAACAATATTCTAAAGTGAAGACAAAACTCTGGTGCTGCAGCTGGATTAACTATTGTTAAATTGTGGGAAAGTGCTAAACCATTACTGCTTTCTGACTGGTTATACAAGGTCTGTGAGCTCTGTATATTAGACAAAATATCAGATTCTTTAGTGCAAAAAAGATGCTGTTGTATTTGAGTCACAATTTGGGGTTTTTTTTTAATACCTTTCACAAAAGATGAATTTTCTTCAAGTATAAATTTGATGCACTATAACAATGGAATCACTTAGTTTATATGTGCCTTGTGATGTACAAGGTTTTATTGATACGTTGTTTCTGCTCTTTACATAGGGTGTCATTGTATTTATTCTGAATTTTTCAATAAAATGTATGAATATTTTTAAAGTACCGTGCCCAGATATTTGTAGCTAGAGCCCTGCGGTGCAGTGCGGTAAGCTGCAGTACTGCAGTCCAAGCTCTTCTCACAATCTGAGTTTGATCCCGGTGGAAGCTGAGTTCAGGTAGCTCATTCAAGGTTGACTCAGCCTTCCATCCTTCCAAGCCTCGAGTGGGTATTGTGGTGTAACACTCTTATAAGCAAGAGGACTCTTCTGTCTATCAGTGAAGGTTCTAATTTAGCCCACGGCTGCATTCTCAAAAGAGAGTCGAAGGTGGCCTTGAGATCGATAAAAGCAGCGCACAGTGAAACTGGGCCCCTCATTGCACATTTTTCTATAAGGTGTTGTATAATAATACAATTGTCCATACAGGAGGGAAGTTCAACAGCTGTCCCTTTGGTGTAAAGTAAATAATCTTATTTTAAATATAAATAAGACGAAGGAAATTATAGTGGATTACAGGAAGAGTAGTTTGGACACCCAGCCGTTGTTTATTGATGGTGTTATGGTAGAACAGGTGACAGAATGGAAGTTTCTGGGAATTACCATGAAACAGGATCTAACATGGGGGGCAAATACTTTAGCTCTAGAGAAAAAGGCCCAGCAACGACTATACTACTTAAGACTCTTAAGATCACAACAACTGTCAGGGAGTCTGCTGGTTGCCTTTTATCGTAGTTCCATTGAGATCATTTTATCTTATTGCCTCTGCGCATGGTTTGGGAGCTGCACGGAAGCAGAGAGAAGGGTGCTCCAAAGAGTGACGAGAAGAGCACAAAAGATTTGTGGATGTTCTCTCCCCTCATTGGTGGATCTGTATAATATGGCATGTAAAAGGAAGATACAAATGATCCTAAGGGACCATACACATCTGGGCCATTTGCTTTTTGAGATCTTACCGTCAGGTAGACGATATAGAGTGTTGAAGGCTAGGACAAACAGATTTAAGGACAGTTTCTATCCAAGTGCTGTGGTTAGGTTAAATGCAGGGTTATGAAGGATTATCTATTTTAGATGTATTTAATGGTTTAAATGGTTTTAATGGTTTTATGAATGTTTAATGGTTTTATGAATGTTTATTTAATGGTTTTAATGGTTTTAATGGTTTTATGAATGTTTATCCGTTTTAGATGTATTTAAATGGTTTTAATGGTTTAAATGGTTTAATGGTTTCAGATGTATTTAAATGGTTTATGAATATGTGTGTTTGATGTGTTGGTATGTTTGTGGAAGAGCACCTCATTTCGTTGCTCTCTTTTTGTTGAGAACAATGACAATAAATTCATCTATCTATCTATCTATCTATCTATCTATCTATCTATCTATCTATCTATCTATCTATCTATCTATCATAGTTGATTTCTGTTCTCTAAACCATGCCTCTTCTCTAGCTGTTGTATTCTCCTGAGTCAACCAAAGAGTGAACTTGTCCAAAAGGTGTCCAGCACAGGCCTCAGATTCAGCAGGAGCTCACAGGAGCACAGCTCCTGAACCTTTCTGAGGGTTCCCCCTCCTCCTCCCCACCTCCCTCCCTTGCCCATTGTATAGAAGGTGCAGCTGCGTAACAATCCCTGGATTAGGAGAGCAGCCAGCCAGCCAGCCACCAGGGGCTTTGCCACGCCCGCAGCAGCCCTCATGAACCCCTGGAGAAGCCCACACCTCCCTTTTCCCGCTTCTTATGTGATTCCAGGCAGCAGGTGGCTTGCTGGCCTTTTGACTGTGGGGGGAGGGGTGATCAAGGAGAGCCCCAAGTGAGCGATCTCTAGGCAGCCCAAGCAGGCCTCACTCACCTGGGGCTCGCTTTTCTTGCATCAGGTTGCTTCTGGCTGGTGGGGGGGTGGCATATGCTAATGAGTTATGCTAATGAGCTCCACCACCTATTGTTCTACAAAATGACCCCCGGTCTAGCATATAGCTTACTGCATATATTTAATAGACTAATGGGCTGATAATTTGGTTGCTCATCTCCCTTTTTTAAAAACAGGGACTGCTGTAGCCATCACCCATTCAGTGGGGATAAGGCCCAAGGAGTCAATGAAAGTAAATAATGGCACTAAAAATGGTGCCCACCACTCGACCTCATCTTTAAAGAATTGGTGGTGGTGGGGGGGAATGGTGTCAGATCCAAGCTCTGTTTAGTAGGATGCTTTTAAATATGCACAGCCAATCAGAAGCCCTGCTGGCCAGAAGCCTTACCTAGCCCCGCCCACTTTCTAAAAGCAGTGTTCCCTCTAAGCTGAGTTAGTGTGAGCTAGCTCACGCAGTTTTTTAGCCCCCAGAGGACACGTTTTTGTCTTAGCTCAGGAAAAATGGCAAAAAAGTGAACCGCAGGCTAAAAAACTGAGCTAGCTCACACTAACTCAGCATAGAGGGAACACTAGGAGCAACTCTATACTGAACCACTCCAGTGTAAGCTCATTTAGCTCAGTGGTCTTACATTGAAGTAACTTTGCATAAGATTGCATGGTATGCAGGAGGGGAAGAAGAAGAAGATGATGATGATCTCAGAGTCTAAGAGCAGCTTACAATCTCCTTTACTTTCCTCCCCCACAACAGACACTCTGTAAGGTAGGTGGGGCTGAGAGAGCTGTTTTGAGAAGTGGTGTTGAGAGAACAGCTCTGAGAAAACTGACTGACCCAAGGTCACCCAGCAGCTGCATGTGGGGTGGGGGGGTGGGGAATCAAACCTGGTCCTGTGCTTTTAGCCACTACACCAAACTGTGCTCTTAGCCACTACACCAAACTTGGTGCTGGGACAATCCATGCTTGCATATTCTAAATTAAAAAAGGGCAAGACTTTGGCTTATTAGTTTAAAAGGGGCAAGAAGTTTGCTTCGGAAGGGAGGGAGGGAGGGAGGAAGGAAGGAAAATGGGGAGCAGTGATGGAGAGAGGAAAGAAAACAACTTTAACGTTAAACGCATTCTCCAAGCTGCTGGCTGGCTTGGCTCGGAGAAGTGATTTAAAGAGAGAATGCCTTCTCCAAGCTGGCCACTGGGGTGATGGGGTCTTTGAGAGCCTCACAATATGTTTGTAAGAGCCACATGTGGCTCCTTGCCCACAGTTTGGCCACCCTTTGGCCACCCTTGACCTAGATCCTTTCATCAGTAAGCTACCTTCCCAATAAGTATTTGCAAATAATGTCACCAAGGAAAGCTAAACTATTGAAATTCAAGGTTTGCCATCAGTTAAACCCCTTCTAGGTTCCTACTTCTTCCCACTAGATTTACATGTGATGGACAAGTACACATATATACCATATTTGTCTTTAATGGTATACCTACTGAATACTACATGTACTGGTGTGCTCATCGACTGAACGTGCATTGCAGGAAGGGTGGGATGTAAGTCGAACAAAATAAAATAAAATAAATATGTGTTCTTGTGTGACTGTCATGTTAATTCATCAGAATTGGTTTTAAACTATCTGCACACACTGAGTTAAAAGAGGACCCTCCCCTCGGTGGAAAAGATTAATAGCAATTGCTGGAGCCATTTGTATGCATTATCTCACTCAATGAATTGTACCTGGTAATTTTCATTTTATTGAAATGCAATAATGATCGAAAATAGCAGCCTTTCTCTTCCAGGCTGTGATCTTTCCTGCTTAACAATACAGTACAAAATAAGCTTTTCAAACGTTTGATTTCTCAGCCTTTGCTCTCCAAAAACACAAATCCTCTGCAATCTTAAGTCCTTTTTTTTTTTTTTTTAAATGGAGAAGAAAGATGTCCAATCAAGCACGTTTTCTCTGCATCAGTTTAAACTCCTCAAAAATCAACGGAACTGAACATAAGGTTTAAGAATAGCGGTCCAAACCTACAAGCGAATCCTTCGCATCCTTCATTTAGGAGTAAGTCCTACTGTTCTAAAGAAAACATCTACAAAGTCGGGCTACATGAGTTACTTTGTGAAAAAGTTAAGCATGGAACATGCTGTCATGGGATGCAATTCACAATCATAAACCTTACATCAACTTCACAGACGAGCAGCAGAGCGAATGCTTAGAACTAGATTCGTTTCAGTATTGTATGGGGACCTTCAAGCTTTGTAGACATATGGAGACATTAACAGTAGCCTGAGCAATAAGGGGGAAAGACAGGATAGCAATTCCGCTGGGGCTAAAGTGTATGGGAACTTACTCAGAATTCTTACCTATAATGTCGACAGGATGACCATGGAACCCTCTCCCTAACCACACACAATAATTAGCGTAAGTCTATGCCATGCAATATCAGGGGTGTCAAACTCATTTGTTATAAGGGCCAGATCTGACATAAATGAGACCTTGTCGGGCCGGGCCTTGTCTATGTCAGCGAAGGTTCATTGAAGCTCCCAAAATAAGCAAGCTTGATGATTTGAAACAAAGTTGCATTTATTGTATACGCCAAAGTTACTTCAGCATGATAGGCATTGGAACTGATGGCTAGCAGTTCGGGTCATTGGTATTTAACATTATACATCAAAGCAATTGCAACTACCCCTCAATCCCCAAAACAAAGGCTGCCTTTGCATGTGAGACTTTTCACATGGCTCCCCCTTATCTTCTACAGTTGGTGGTTAGAAGAAGATGAAGATGAAGAAGAAGATATTGGATTTATATCCCTCCACTCCGAAGAGTCTCAGAGCGGCTCACAATCTCCTTTACCTTCCTCACCCACAACAGACACCCTGTGAGGTGGGTGGGGCTGGAAAGGGCTCTCACAGCAGCTGCCCTTTCAAGGACAACGTCTGCCAGAGCTATGGCTGACCCAAGGCCATGCTAGCAAGTGCAAGTGGAGGAGTGGGGAATCAAACCCGGTTCTCCCAGATAAGAGCCCGCACACTTAACCACTACACCAAACCGGCTCTCCCGGCGGCAATGTCCTTGCTGCCTCTAGGGGGGAGGTGAGAATCTGCCAGGAATTCTCCACTTCAAAAACTGCCTTACAACCTTTGATATTCCTGGGAAGCTACTCTTTGGCTATTCCCTACTTGGCCCCCCTTCTGCTATCCTACTAGCATAGGTTAGTGAGCATATGTGTGTGTTAATCAATCTGGTTAGTGATCAGCATTCAGCAATAGTATCAATGAACAGAGTCTGACAGTCTAGCTGGGCCATGTGTGTACCTATTTAAGATTAGGTAGCAGAGATATCAACTTTATAAAGGACACAGACAAACACAAAGATGCTTTAAAAAAAAAAACTTAACATGCTTAAAACATTAGCACTTGGTCTTAAAGGTGCTTTTTTTGTATCTCTCGCGTGTGATCCAGGGAACCGGGCAAAGGAAGCTCTGGCTCTTTCCTTCCTTCCACAGGGGAGGAGCCTCAGCCAATAGAAGGAAGAGAGGCCTGGCTCAGTTGCTCCGCTGCACAATTGAGAGAGCCTGGCAGAGCAAGCTCTGCCTCCCCCAGGAAGGAGCCTCAGCCAACTGAGAAAATAGAGGCTTTGTTCTGTAGCTCCTGTGTGATTGAGAAAACCTGGCAAAGTAAGCTGAGGTGCAGAAGGAAGCAAGAGAGAGAATAGGAAACAGATGACAGCCAGTCGCTTGGGGGCCTGATAGGAGCCCTACGGGGGCTGATTTGGCCCCCGGGCCGCATGTTTGACACCCCTGCCATACATGGCTATTTTAAGCATCTGAAGAAGTGTGCATGCACATGAAAGCTTATACACAGAGTTAAACTTTGTTGGTCTTAACTCAAACTTTGTTCTAAAGGTCATTTTAATGAAATCTTGAGGTCAACACCCCCTCTTAACATGGGATCCCCATCAAAAAAGACTTCACAAGGAAGGTGCCGTGCATATTCCCCAAGATCCCTATTGTCTACAGTTCCCTCCCTCTTCATCTACACATCACTTCCAATTTGGTTTGTGAATGTTTGTGAGTTTTGCATAGTTCTGCCCTCTCATCAGTTCATGGGAAGCAGAGATGTCACCAGTGCAAAATCCACCCTCCAAAGCAGTTGTAAGTGGAGGAGTGGGGAATCAAACCCGGTTCTCCCAGATAAGAGTCCGCACACTTTACCACTACAGCAAAT
This sequence comes from Heteronotia binoei, assembly GCF_032191835.1. Lineage (NCBI taxonomy): Eukaryota > Metazoa > Chordata > Lepidosauria > Squamata > Gekkonidae > Heteronotia > Heteronotia binoei. The sequence goes on from NC_083229.1 coordinate 122,490,065, forward strand.
TGGCTCTTCATTACTAAGTGGGGTTTTGATTTCCCCTCTCCAACTCTGGCTATCTTCTCCTGACAGTTGCTGGTGGTCACCATGCTAAAAGCATTTCCACAGATGGTAGGGTTTCCTTTCTTGCTTTCCCCCTCTTACTGAAGTACCAAATTAACTCTGAAATGCTGTTCTTGGGGAACGGGACCCCCAGGAGCAAGGGACCCCACTAATAGCATATCAGGGGCATTTCAGGCTCAACCAGTTAGAGGGAACCATTCTCTGCAGGTGGAAATGGAGTACCAGTGTTCTAGCATGCCACTCTGAGAAGCTTCATGGAAAGTTTCAGGAATGTTCAGCTTAAAAGAGGAAGAGGAATGAACTGAGAGGGGAGAGTGGGGGAAATGTTTTCCTTAGAGAGACAGCTGTACTTTTCATCTATTCCTGTTCCTTTAACTCAGGGGTTCCCAACCCCCAGGCCCCGGACTGGTACCTGTCTGTGCCTCATCAGCAACCGGCCCACCATCCCCCTGTCCCCCATGGTGCCCTGCAGCTCCCCTGCTCCCCCAGTGCCTCCTCCTCCCTCCCTGCTCCTCCCTCCTTCGATGTTATGCCAGGGAAAGTGCCTTCCGGGCTCTTTAAAAGCTCACCCCCCTCCCCGCAGCAGCGAGTGAGCACTGAACAAGCGGCGTTGACCTTGCACCGCTTGTTCAGCGAGTCGCTCGCTGCTGCTGCTGCAGTTTCCCCTGAGGATCAGCTGATTGGTGGCAGGGGGGTGAGCTTTTAAAGAGCTCAGAAGGTGCTTTCCCCAGCTTGACATCATAAAAACGGAGGGAGGAGGAGGCGACTCGGAGGGGACGGGGAGGCTAAGGGGCACCACGGGGGACGGGGGGGACGGGGAGGCTGAGGGGGCGGTGAGGCTGCAGGGGGGGGGGGGGAAGCCAAGTTCAGTTCCCACACCCTGCTAGCCCTGGGGCTGTGGTGGGCAGGCTGCCGGTCCCTGGTGCCAAAAAGGTTGGGGACCACTGCTTTAACTAACGGTTCCGAGGGGTTCCTAGATCCTAGCCTGACTAGCCTCCTCAAAATGGACATCTGTCACAGCATGCTTGGGCTGCTGCATCAGCGTGGCCCTCTAGTGAAAGTGGTTGCTGACTAGACTAGACAAGGCAAGCCTTATGTGGCTGGTAAGGTATGTTCCACCTCTCATTGGGAGCCGCAAATGAGACCCGATGGAATATTGGGGGAAAGACAGAAAACAGCAGCTGAGAGAGCTGTTGAGAGCTGGCCGCTAGGCAGCTGAGAAGGAAAAGAGTACGATCAATTTCTCATTAGCGTTGCTCCACCCCCAGGCTTCTGTTTTCCCCAGCGCAAGCAATCGGTTTTCCACCAGTTGCTCCCCCGGTGTATTTTGATGAGTGGCTCCCTCCAGTTGCCCTTGTAGCTTTGCGATGCTGTCTTTTAAGGCTTAAGAAACCACAAGGGGAACTGGAGAGGGCCGGGTGTCAAAATGCACCTACAGAACAACTGATGGGAAATCAATTGGTTCTGCCAGGGTGGGGGATGGGACAGAAGACTGGGGGTGGAGCAACACTAGTGAGAAATCGGTATGTGCCTGATTGTGTGAAACCGTGGAGAAGAGCTGCTTAGAGCTAACTGAAAAGAGTTGATCCCATTTGCTGGAGAAGGGAAACAGTTCAAAAGTTCAGTTGGAAACAGAATGTTGTAACATCTCCCTTACTTTCTTCAGTGTCATGCTCAAACCATAAATAAAAGTTGATTCCTTGTTTGTCGAAATCTGTGGGCTGCTGTGTATCTCAGTGAAATACACACAAGTCAATATCTCGCAGAAACACACACACGCCAATATCACACACAAGTTAAACACACACAAGTCAATATCTTGCTCTATAAATGTTTTAGGATATGAACAATTGAACAATGAACAATAATTGAACAATGCATGAGCCCCCAACCTCAATAACTCTGAACTGTTTGAACGAGGGCCTGTTATGGGGAAGGGGGGGGGGCTACCCTATCTGCTGATGTCTCTCTGTGTGAGAGAGGACCTGACAGGTGAAATAGTCATGGATCTCTAGAGATTTTAAAAGGAGGAGAAGCTTATACCCCAGCCTTCACTCAGAGTGGCTTACGATCTCCTTCCCTTCCTCTCCCCACAACAGACACTCTGTGAGGTAGGTAGGACTGAGAGAGCTCTGAGAGAACTGCTCTTTAGAGAACAGCTCTGAGAAAATGGTGACTGGCCAAAGGTCACCCAGCTGGCTGCATGTGACGGAAGAGTGGGGAATCAAACCTGGTTTTCCGGATTAGAGTTTGCAGCTCTTAAACACTACACCAAATTGACTCTCCAGAGATATGAAGTGATAGTTATGGTGATGTGAACGGTGTGCACTACGTGTAACCCTGAAAATGAGAGAGAGGGGGTTTAGAGCAGGGGTGTCAAACTCATTTGTTATGAGGGCTGGATCTGACATAAATGAACCTGGCCGGGCCATGTGTGTCATAACATGTAATGCCAGGTAGCAGAAATATAAACTTTATAAAGGACACAAACACAAATATTTTTAAAAAAATCTTAAAACATTAGCACTTGTTGGTCTTAAAGGTGCTTTCTTTGTATCTCTCCCGCGCAATCCAGGCTCTCTCAATTGCACAGCACAGTTATTGAACCAAGACTCTCTTCCTTCTATTGGCTGAGGCTCCTCCCCCTTCTGGTCCCCTGGGGAAGGAAGGAAAGAGTTAGAGCTTCCTTTGCAGCAAACTATCCCCCCTTCCTCCCCAAAGGAGGAGCCACAGCCAATGGAGAAAATAGAGGCTTTGCTCTATAGCTCCTGTGCAGTTGAGCAAGCTTGGCAAAGCAAGTTGTGATGAAGAAAGAAGCATGAAAGAGAGAAGAAAGAAAATGACAGAAATTGCTCGGGGGGCTGATAGGAGCCCTCTGGGGGCCTGATTCAGCCCCTGGGCCATAGGTTTGACACCCCTGGTTTAAGAGGGTGATAGGCAGGCCTCAGATTCAGCAGGAGCTCACAGGAGCACAGCTCCTGAACCTTTCTGAGGGTTCCCCCTCTTTCTCCCCACCTACCTTATCCATTGAATAGTAGGTGCAGCTGCATAACAATCCCTGGATGAGCTCCACCACCTTTTTTTCTACAAAACAACCCCTGAGCAGAGGTGTCACCAGTGCGAAATCCACCCTCCAAAGCAGCCATTTTCCCCAGGGGAACTGATCTCTTCTATCTGGAGATCGATTGTAATCAGGCCTCAGATTCAGCAGGAGCTCACAGGAGCACAGCTCCTGAACCTTTCTGAGGGTCTCCCCCTCTTCCTCCCCACCTACCTTGTCCATTGAATAGGAGGTGCAACTGCATAACAATCCCTGGATTAGGAGAGCAGCCAGCCAGCCAGGCACTGAGGGCTTTGCCACACCCTCAGCAGCCCTCATTAACCCCTGGAGAAGTCCACACCACCCTTATGTTATTTTTGGGCTGTGGGTATTTTGCTGGCTTTTTGACTGGGACGGGCAGCCCAAGAGAGCCCCAGGTGAACGAGGCCTGCTTGGGCTGGATGGATCGCTAGTCAGCCCAAGCAGGCCTCGCTCACCCAGGGCTCTCCTTTCTTGCATCGGGTTGCTTTTGGCTGGGGGGTATATGCTAATGAGTTATGCTAATGAGCTTCACTACCTATTTTTGTACAAAACAACCCCTAGTGAGAGTCAGTTTGGTGTAGTGGTTAAGTGTGCGGACTCTTATCTGGGGGAACCAGGTTTGATTCCCCACTCCTCCACTTGCACCTGCTAGCATGGCCTTGGCAGAGCTCTGGCAGAGGTTGTCCTTGAAAGATTGTGAGCTGCTCTGAGACTCTTTGGAGTGGAGGGCGGGATATAAATCCAATATCTTCATCTACCTCACAGGGTGTCTGTTACGGGGGAGGAAGGTAAAGGAGATTGTGAGCTGCTCTGAGACTCTTTGGAGTGGAGGGCGGGATATAAATCCAATATCTTCATCTACCTCACAGAGTGTCTGTTATGGGGGAGGAAGGTAAAGGAGATTGTGAGCCGCTCTGAGACTCTTCGGAGTGGAAGGCGGGATATAAATCCAATATCTTCATCTACCTCACAATGTGTCTGTTGTGGGCGAGGAAGGGAAAGGAGATTGTGAGCCACTCTGAGACTCTTCGGAGTGGAGGGCGGGATATAAATCCAATATCTTCATCTACCTCACAGGGTGTCTGTTGTGGGGGAGGAAGGTAAAGGAGATTGTGAGCCGTTCTGAGACTCTTCGGAGTGGAGGGCAGGATAGAAATCCAATATCTTCATCTACCTCACAGAGTGTCTGTTATGGGGGAGGAAGGTAAAGAAGATTGTGAGCCGTTCTGAGACTCTTCGGAGTGGAGGGTGCGATATATATCCAATATCTTCATCTACCTCACAGGGTGTCTGTTGAGGGGGGGAAGGGAAAGGAGATTGTGAGCCGCTCTGAGACTCTTCGGAGTGGAGGGCGGGATATAAATCCAATAGCTTCATCTACCTCACAGTGTGTCTGTTGTGGGCGAGGAAGGGAAAGGAGATTGTGAGCCGTTCTGAGACTCTTCGGAGTGGAGGGCAGGATATACCGGTAAATCCAATATCTTCTAGTGACAGGTAACCCTGTGTGAGTGGAAAAGGGCATCACACCTTACTGCTAAGCAAAGAAATTATCTGGATTCTTTCTTCTTTTAAACAAACACAACCAAAAACCAAAACCCTACACGTCTGACTGCAACATGGCGTCTCCTCCAATAGCAGCTGGGTGGGACGGAGGTGGGCAGCAGTTCAATCCCTGCTGAGGTGCTGAGACTGCTGGCCAGAAGGTGAGGCTTTGAAGCGCCCCCATGCCTCCTTTCCCGGCAATGAGAAATTAATTTGATTAACAGAAATACACAAGCAAACAAGCGGCGCCATTGTGCTGTAGTAAGTCATATCTGTGCATGTTTAATTCCAAACTCCGGCATTTGAAATTGCTAATTAAAGACATTAGCCAATGTCAATACAGCAATATTTTAATGACTCCCAGATAATCCCACAGCAATCAATTTAAATCAAAATGAGTTTATTGTAAAGTGCCAAAGGTGGGGGAAAATGCTTCCTTTGCACTACAAAGTGTGGATTTCTCAAATGAATAAGGCCTGTTCAGAATTTAACTAGATAATTACTTCATTTGCATTTGCAAAAGGGATAAGAGGAATGGAAAAAAAGAGAGCTCAGTGGGAAAACCATGTTGAGTCTTTTAAAAGGTGACACACCGAAGACAGGGGTACTCGAAGTTTTGTCATTTCCAATAGGGCTTAATTTTAAGGCAGCGCCGTTGATTAAACTTAACATCCTAGCCTGAGAGAAAGAAGGCAGAACAGAGGCCTGACAAACAGGGCCTTTTCTTTGTAGCAGGAACTCCTTTGCATATTAAGCCACCCACCCCTGATGTAGCCAATCCTTCTGGAGTTTACAGTAGGCCCTGGACTAGTAAGAGCCCTGTAAGCGCTTGAGGGATTGGCTACAGCAGTGGTGTGTGGTAGGGTTTGGGGGTGGAGCCAGAAGACATTGGGGATGGAGCCAGGAGCAAGGGTGTGACAAGCATAATTGAACTCCAAGGGAGTTCTGGCCATCACATTTAAAGGGACCACACACCTTCCTTCCATAGGAAATAATGATGGACAGGGCACCTTTTGGGGCTCATGAAATTGGACCCCCTGGTCCAATCGTTTTGAAACTTGGAGGGTATTTTGGGGAGAGGCACTGAAGGCTATACTGAAAATTAGGTTCTTCCTCAAAAAACAGCCCTACAAGAGCCCCAGATACCCACAGATCAATTCTCCATTTCCTGTGGAAAGCAGTCTCCATAGGGAATGATAAAGTGCCCAGCAGACATTTCCCTCCCCCCTCCCGATTTCTGATGACCCTGAAGCGGGGGGGGAGGGCCTCCAAACCGGGGGATTGACAACCCTAGTTGTATAGCACCACAAAATGTTTTAAATTGTATTTTATTGGTTTTAAATTGCATTATAGAACTGATTATTAGCCGCTCTAAGTCCGCTTGCAGAGAGAGGGTGGGATAAAAATTGAACGTAATTAATTAAGTAATTAAAGTTGTGAGCTGCTGCATCGATGAGTGTGCTCTGAGGCCATTTTCCCTGAGCGAAGACAAAAATGTGTGAGCCGGAGGCTAAAAATCTGTGAGCTAGCTCACGCTAACCCAGCTTTGAGGGAACATTGCTCACAGGCCCAGAGTTCCTGCTTCTCAAAGCTGGTGGGAGAGGTCTCCAGCTGGCTGCAAAGAAGCAGAGACCACCACCCCTTCTCACTCTCCCATCCTGTTCACAGGAGGGGAAAGAGAGGGGGGGGGGCGCAGGCCCGGTCTTCCAGCTTCTTGCAGCTGGCCAGGGAAGCCTCCAGCCTACTGTGAGACCACTGCCCCTCTAACCCCTCCTGGAATTCCTACAAACAGGGGCTCCTTCTGTGGTTGTTCCTCAACATTAGTATTCAGAGGGACATGAAAGTTGTGTTTTGTCATTGTGGCTAATAGCTATTGATGGTCTTGTCTTCCACAAACTTTTCCAAAGCTGATTCTCCCAGTGTAGCTGAACAGCTGGATTCAGGCTGTGGTGTCAGAGAAGGGGGGGGGTAACCCCCTGTTACTCTGAGAGCACTGTGGGGGAGACTTCTATTAACTCCCACAGAGAAGAAAGAAAGGCACTTCGGCTGAATCCATTTCCTCACCTTAGCTGGACTAACATTTGTTTGGGGTAAATGTTGTTTTAATGGGGAACTTCCCTACAGAAGAGAAGTTCCGTCTTCTCATGCTCCATCTGCTTTTTAAAATCACAATGAATTCAAATAAAATCTGGAGTTCTGATTGTAGATGCCATACGTGGCATGTAGTCAAGTCAAGTTTAATACGGTCAGAAACCCATCCGACATGTATTCTAGGGTCAGTGCCCTTTCCCAATTGAAAAGCCAAGCAATGGGTGTTTTTACATTCAGTTTGATCCAGAGTTTTAAGAAGATGTTGGATTTATATCCCGCCCTCTGCTCCGAAGAGTCTCAGAGAGGCTCACAATCTCCTTTACCTTCCTCCCCGCCACAACAAACCCTGTGAGGTAGATGAAGATATTGGATTTATATCACGCCCTCCACTCTGAAGAGTCTCAGAGCGGCTCACAATCTCCTTTACCTTCATCCCCCACAACAGACACCCTGTGAGGTGGGTGGGGCTGAGAGGGCTCTCACAGCAGCTGCCCTTTCCAGGACAACCTCTGCCAGAGTTATGGCTGACCCGAGGCCATGCCAGCAGGTGCAAGTGGAGGAGTGGGGAATCAAACCTGGTTCTCCCAGATAAGAGTCCGCACACTTAACCACTACACCAAACTGGCTCTTCAAATCGCCTGCCACTGTTCCGCTTTAATTATTTTCCTTTTACATTTAAGCGTTTCAATTTTTTTTTTTTGGGGGGGGGGTCTCTGATCAGAGGGCAGCCGGAATACCAGTGCTTAGTCAAATGTATACGATTGCTTGGAAATGGTGTCAACACAGCAAAAACAATACGCATTTAAATTACAAGATGAGGCAAGCAATGATATGTAAAAATTTCAAGTGCTGTCAGTTCTCATGCAAATTACTGTACCTTGTGGCTTTTGGAGGAGTCTTTTAAAATGCATGAAAACTTCTACAATGCAAGTTTAAAACGCCTGTAGAGAAATGACTGGATCAAAACTAGTTTCGAGAAAAACTTCACAGCAGCGGCGCCAGAGCCCATCTCACCGAAACAAATGTAGATGCTTCGGGCAGCAACGATGCAAAACAGTTGTGAGAACGTTCGGTAATGTAAAAGGTGAGTTTCCAGTGTGGTGATAAAGAGTCACAAACTGTCAGTGTAAAAACACTCTCAGTCTCCTGTCCTTTTTGCAGGAGAGAAAAGAGAGATGCAGGGCCTACAGGCTGTGTATCTGCGTATTTCCACTGCAGCTTCTGAATCTCCTAAAACAACATCAAGTCACCATGAGCGAAATTGGAGGGAGCCTTGGATCAACAAGCAGCCAGGCAGCGAATAGTGGGGAATCGGTCTCTTGAACTGAGGAAAGCAGATGCTCGTGGGCAGAGCAACTACTAGCGAGGAATCGGTAATGGTTTTGAGCGGACTGTGAAGTCACCGTGAAGCTCGGACCTTCTATTTTACCTGGAGGACTGTTTAGTTGGTATGAAGAAGCTGGCTGCACTTTGCCATCTTGGACTTAGCATTTTTAATGTTAATGTAATAATTTTATTGGTCTTACTGTTTTTTATTATTTTAGAGGATTCGTAAGCCCCTTTGAGCTCGCTTGACCCCACCTATATAAAAAATTTCTGAGTAGCACCATAAATATTCTACTTTTTTTAAAAAATAAGAAGACTGCAGATTTATACCCCGCCCTTCTCTCTGAATCAGAGACTCAGAGCGGCTTACAATCTCCTTTATCTTCATCCCCTACAGCAGACACCCTGTGAGGTGGGTGGGGCCGAGAGAGCTCTCCCAAAAGCTGCCCTTTCAAGGACAATCTCTACAAGAGCTGTGGGTAACCCAAGGCCGTTCCAGCAGCTGCAAGTGGAGGAGTGGAGAATCAAACCTGGGTCTTCCAGATAAGAGTCCACGCACTTACACCAAGATAAGAGTCCACGCATTACACCAAACTGGTGAGTTTTAATTGTTGAAGGTTTATTGTTTTAAATTGTAATCTGAAATTGTTGTTTTAAATAATTGGTAGCTGCCCTGAGTCTGCTTGCAGAGAGGGCAGGATAGAAATATAATAATAATAATAATAATAATAATAATAATAATAATAATAATAATAATAAAGAAGAGGAAGATATTATAGCATTGAGAAAGTGCAGAAAAGGCAACTAGAATAATTAAAGGGTTGGAACACTTTCCCTATGAAGAAAGGTTAAAACGCTTGGGACTCTTTAGCTTGGAAAAACATTAACTGAGGGGTGACATGATAGAGGTTTCCGAGATTATAGATGGGATAGAGAAGGTAGAGAAAGAAGTACTTTTCTCCCTTTCTCACAATACAAGAACTCATGGGCATTCAATGAAATTGCTGAGCAGTCAGGTTAGAACTGATAAAAGGAAGTACTTCTTCACCCAAAGAGTGATCCACACGTGGAATTCACTGCCACAGGCGGTGGTGGCAGCTGCAAGCATAGACAGCTTCAAGTTGGGATTGGAGAAACATCTGGAGCAGAGGTCCATCAGTGGCTATTAGCCACAGCATATTGATGGAGCTCTCTGTCTGGGAAGTGATGCTCTGTATTCTTCGTGCTTGGGAGGGGGGCAACAGTGGGAGGGCTTCTAGTGTTCTGGCCCCATTGGTGGACCTCCTGATGGAGCCTGGTTTTTTTGTTCACTGTGCGTTGGACTGGATGGGCCATTGGTCTGATCCAACATGGCTTCTCTTATGTTCTTATGTGAACAACAACAACAATAACAACAACAACAACAACAACAACAACAACAACAACAACAATAATAATAATAATAATAATAATAATAATAATAATAATAATAATAATAATAATAATAATAATAATAATAATAATAATAATAATAATAGTTTATCTTAATTGTGGAGGGAAGCTGTGGACAGGTCAAGTATGTTAATCATTAGAAAGATATGAGATAATACCCCAAAAACTACCCCGGCCTCAAATAAGAACTCTTCAGTACATTTCTCTTTCCATGGAAATCATATTTTTCATTGAAATCCTCTCATTTCTTCTGCCACATCAATACGACTCTCACATAGTGGAGTACTTCTCCTCCACTTTGCTTGTGATCCAGCACAGTGCCTTGACCTGGATAGCCCCGGTTAGCTGGATCTCATCAGATCTTGGAAATGAAGCTTGGCCTGCCCTGGTAAGTATCTGAACAGATAAAAAGGCAGAGGAAGGCGATGTCAAAGCCCCTCTGAACGTTTCTTGCCTTGACAAACCTATGGGGTACAGTTTTGGTCACTGCACATGGAAAGAAGATATTATAGCATTGGGGAAAGGGGCAGAAAAGGGCAACTAAAATGATTAGGGAGATGGAACACCTTCCTTATAAAGAAAGGTTAAAGATGCTGGGAAGGGTCCTGGTTGTGGTAGGTCCAGAATCCTTCTTTTAGTTAGCAGCTCCTTGTATTGAATCTGAACAGACCATGTGGTTGCAAAGTTGCACAGAGGCGCTGTTTCTAGTTGAAATGAAATAATAACTGTTTTATTACAGAAATATATGTCTGATAGTCCGGGGTGGAATTCTAGCAGGAGCTCCTTTGCATATTAGGCCACACACCCCTGATTTAGCCAGTCCTCCAAGAGCTTTGCAAAAAAGAGCCTTGAAAGCTCTTGGAGGATTGGCTACATTAAGGGTGTGTGGCCTAATATGCACAGGAGAGCCAGTTTGGTGTAGTGGTTAAGTGTGCGGACTCTTATCTGGGAGAACCGGGTTTGATTCCCTCCTCCTCCACTTGCACCTGCTGAGATGGCCTTGGGTCAGCCATAGCTCTGGCAGAGGTTGTCCTTGAAAGGGCAGCTGCTGTGAGAGACCTCTCCAGCCCCACCCACCTCACAGAGTGTCTGTTGTGGGGGAGGAAGGTAAAGGAGATTGTGAGCCGCTCTGAGACTCTTCGGAGTGGAGGGCGGGATATAAATCCAATATCTTCTTCTTCAGGAGCTCCTGCGAGAATTCTACCCCTGCTGATAGAGCATATTAAGAGAGAGATCTCAAGCTATCTGTCTAAAGATGAGGATGGATGCAGAGAGGAACATCCTGCAGCCCCATCTTTTATGCCTGGAAGATGGAAGAGAAAGAAGAGAGAGGGGAAGGAAGTTGCTTTTCCCTGGAAGTGTTCATCTGCATCTCAAAGGGAGACTGTGACAATAGAGAGTAAACAGGAAGGCAGGGCTTTTTTTGTAGCAGGAACTCCTTTGCATATTAAGCCACACACCCCTGATGTAGCCAATCCTCCTGGAGCTTACAGGGCTTTTGATACAGGGCCTACCGTAAGCTCCAGGAGGATTGGCTACATCAGGGGGCCGGGGCCTAATATGCAAAGGAGTTCTTGCTAAAAAAAAAAAAAAAAAGCTCTGCAGGAAGGCCTTGTGTGTGTCTGCCAGCCCTTCTTACTCTGGGGTCACTTGCTTCTGGAGATCCGAGAAACATGGGCATCACACCAGGAACTTCCAACAAAAGAGGTTAGGGCTCCTTGACTTGGACCAGCGATGACTGAGGGGTGCTGTGATAGAGGTTTATAAAATTATGTATGGGATAGAGAAGGTAGAGTAAGAAGTACTTGTCTGCCTTCCTTGCAATACGTAAGGACTTGTGGGCACCCCATGAAATCAGTGAGCAGTAAGCATAGAACAGAGAAAAGGTGCTCCTTCTTCACCCAAAGAGTAACTAACGCATGGGATTCACTGCTGCAAGAAGCGGTAGTGGCTACAAACTCTTAGCAGCCTTAATGTAGTTGAAGCGTTTTCCAGCTACTTCTGTCGGGTCAAATGTGGGGGGTTGAATTAGTGTCAACCAAAAGCGCAATTTTAACAAGCCTGGTTCAAGGGGAAAAAAATATATGAAGAGTTATATCTGGCCATGAATGCATGACTAATGCTTTCCACTTTTAACTCCACCTCTATTTTGACCGTGACATATATGCAGGGCTTTTTTTGAGCACGAACGCACAGGAAGAAGAAGCAGATATTGGATTTATATCCCGCCCTCCACTCCGAAGAGTCTCAGAGCGGCTCACAATCTCCTTTCCCTTCCTCCCCCACAACAGACACCCTGTGAGGTAGATGAAGATATTGGATTTATATCCAGCCCTCCACTCCGAAGAGTCTCAGAGAGGCTCACAATCTCCTTTACCTTCCTCCCCCACAACAGACACCCTGTGAGGTAGATGAAGATATTGGATTTATATCCTGCCCTCAACTCTGAAGAGTCTCAGAGCGGCTCACAATCTCCTTTACCTTCCTCCCCCACAACAGACACCCTGTGAGGTAGATGAAGATATTGGATTTATATCCTGCCCTCAACTCTGAAGAGTCTCAGAGCGGCTCACAATCTCCTTTCCCTTCCTCCCCCACAACAGACACCCTGTGAGGTAGATGAAGATATTGGATTTATATCCAGCCCTTCACTCCAAAGAGTCTCAGAGAGGCTCACAATCTCCTTTACCTTCCTCCCCCACAACAGACACCCTGTGAGGTAGATGAAGATATTGGATTTATATCCTGCCCTCAACTCTGAAGAGTCTCAGAGCGGCTCACAATCTCCTTTCCCTTCCTCCCCCACAACAGACACCCTGTGAGGTAGATGAAGATATTGGATTTATATCCAGCCCTTCACTCCGAAGAGTCTCAGAGAGGCTCACAATCTCCTTTCCCTTCCTCCCCCACAACAGACACCCTGTGAGGTAGATGAAGATATTGGATTTATATCCCACCCTCCACTCTGAAGAGTCTCAGAGCGGCTCACTATCTCCTTTACCTTCCTCCCCCACAACAGACATCCTGTGAGGCGGGTGGGGCTGAGAGGGATCTCACAGCAGCTGCCCTTTCAAGGACAACCTCTGCCAGACCTATGGCTGACCCAAGGCCATGCTAGCAGCTGCAAGTGGAGGAGTTGGGAATCAAACCCAGTTCTCCCAGATAAGAGTCCGCGCACTTAACCACTACACCAAACTGGCTCTCCAGCTGGCTTGGCATCAGGGGTGTGGCCTAATATGCAAATGAGTTCCTGCTGGGCTTTTTCTACTCTCCCCCCCCAAAAAAAAGTCCTGCATGTATGTAACTGCCGTGCCCTGGAGATCAAGCAGGTTTCTCAGACAGCATGCATTCCTCCTTTTTCATGAAGGACATATGTTATCTGTAGTACCAGAGCTTGCCATGTTCTGTTTTTACCACACTTGCCCAAGAGGGGTTTTCTTTCTCCTCCTGGGAAAATGTTTTGAATCCTGGTTCCTGCTGCTAATCCACCAGATTTTGCTTACATAGTAACGGTTAAGGTAACAGTGTAAGGGTCAGTCCATCCAAGAAGTACCCTGGCTGTATCACATCTCAATAAAGGACCTTATTTGATTCACATTGTAGAGGTGTTCTTGCTGAGAACCGTTCAGGACTTGACAAGTGCTCTCCTAAACAAAGTTGCATCCTTCTAAACCATTACTAGACTTAAAAACGTATAACTTTGCTTAGGGCGGCGCTGTTAAAGAGCTAAATTAAAATAAAATATCAGTATAGAAAAAGACGAAGCGATAAAAGCTTAGTTAACCGGCACCTCATTAACTTGAAATCTCGGATAACTTGTGCGGGATCTGCCTAACTTGTTTGCATACAATGGAACAAAAGCTTTGCTAACTGACATATTTGACTAATTGGCAGCTTTAATTCCCGGTGGCTGCCAGTTTATAAGGCTTTTTATTATAAGAGGGAAGGAAGAAAAAAAGAAGGAAAGATCCTTTCCACAAAAGGGGGTGGCGAAAGAAGAAAACAGTTAACGCCCCCCCCCCCAAATAATCACTGGAGAGCAGTTCCTTTTCTCCCTCCCTTCCTGCTTCCCCCCCCCCTAAAGAAACCAATTAGGAATGTCTCTTGACAAACCGAGTCTAACCTCCCTATCACACAGTCTATTTTGATAAGGCTTCTCTAAAGGAAATTTCAGTCTCAGAACTCCACTGGAATTCTTTAAATGTGTCAGCAAAATAAGAGAAACCGCTGAGACAATTTTACTTTGTTGGAGCTCTTTTTTTTCTTTGAAGTCAAAGTTCCATCTAAGAAATGACTAAGGAAATTATATAATTTCACTGAGAAGGAGAGTGTAAAATGTTTTTGTGCATCTGAAGGTGGAGAGCGTTGCCACCCACAGGCATTACAATCTATAGGCAATTTGCAATTGGCTTCAGTAGGATAGTCTAAGCTTCACAGGTGGAAGGTCCTAGGTCAATTCCCGGCACTACGAGTTAAAGAGCTCACATATCAGGCTGTTGAGATAAATTTCCACCTGTGATTCAGAGAGCTATTGCCAGTCACAATACATAGTGCTGGGCTAGAAGGGCAGCTGGTCTACATTCAATGTATTTTTAGGTTTTTATGTATTTTATTGTATAATTTTAATCATATTTAAACCGATCTCTGTTAGCTTTTACTGTTGTAAGCCGCCCTGAGCCCTCCTCGGTGGGGTAGGGCAGGATATAAATCGAATAAAATAAATAATTAATAAATAAATGAAAGGAAAATTTATATAATATAGACAGTGTTTCAAGGATGCGTGGAGGCTCCCGGAAGCAGAAGAACTTTAGCTGAAGCCTTGCTTCTTCCGTCCCTTGCAAAAGGGATGTTATTTAAGTATTTGGAACCTTATTCAAGTATTATTATTCAAGTATTTAGGTCAGCTGTAGCTCTCACAAGAGTTGTCCTTCAAAGGGCAGCTTCTGGTAGATCACTTTCCCCATCCTCTGGGTGATTTATATGGAAACACAATAAATATAAAACATGACAGGAAGTAAGGTAATATAAAACACCTAAACACAAACCCTGGTCAACATTTCCTAGCCAATCAAATGCTGTGTCCACAACAGAGCTCAGAGGCCAATGGGTTGGATCCATCAATCCATCCCTGATGAAATTAGGCATCTTTCTTACATTCTCCCCAGTTCTTAAGAAATCCCTTCTGACCCTAGGAAAGTTGATTCCCACAGCAAGTTGAGGCAAAGACAGCATTCCATGAGAGTATAGATCTGGGACACCCAGGTTCAAATCCCCACTTTGCCATGAAAGTTTGCTGGGGGACTGTATTGGTCACTCTCAGATTCACCTACCACACAGGGTCCTCCTCACTGGGGAGAAATGTGCAGTCTAAACAGAGCTTTTTGGTGACCATACTGAGAGCCAGTTGGGTGTGGTGGTTAAGTGTGCGGACTCTTATCTGGGAGAACTGGGTTTGATTCCCCACTCCTCCACTTGCAGCTGCTGGAATGGCCTCTTGTAGGAGCTGTCCCTGAAAGGGCAGCTTCTGGGAGAGCTGTCTCAGCCCCACCTACCTCACAGGGTGTCTGTTGTGAGGGAAGAAGATAAAGGAAATTGTAAGCTGCTCTGAGACTCAGAGAGAAGGGTGGGGTATAAATTGGGGGAGGGAGTGTCTCCTAAGTCCTGGATGGGGGAAGGAATTGGCGAAAATCAGCACAACCAGATATAAGGGTACTGGTATTTTATAGCAACAAAATTTCACAAAGTACTGAGCGTTAATTTTTTTATTAAACTAAACCCATATCAACAAAGCCCAAACGGTCTTGATATACAGGTAGTCAATCGGAGTGCAAGCGTACAAAAACGTTGAACACCTTGGGGTTACTTTAGCCAAGAAAATTTTACTGGCCGCTTTCTCTCTTGAATATCATAAACGATTTCTGCAGTGTCTCCTTTCAGTAACAATGAAGTTTAATGGACTGGTACAAAAGCCTCGCTGTTAACCAAGAAGCTACAATATGGAGTCTGGAGAGCAACTGTCTCATGCTGTGAAATCTACTGCGGAGATTTTTTTTTTTTTTTCCTGAGGAGGCTGGGTCTGTATGTTTATAAAACCATAAAATTGGATTGATTGGGAGGTATATGTAATAAATGAGGATGACAATGATGCTGGAAAAATTGTCCACAGTTGACTGATAAATAATTAGAGAGAGTTTCAGAGCAGGGTACGACTGACCCTCATCATGCATTTTAATTATGATCTTTAATTGCCTTTTTGAATCCTATAAAAATCAGTGATCTAAGGCTCTGTACAGCGTTGTCTTAGCTACATCAATCGAGGCAGCATTTCTTACCTGTAAAAGTATAGAGGTCACACTGTCATTTAGGAGAGAGGCCCAGAAGATAGTTGACTCTTCTTATTATATAGCGGTAACGGCAAAGTCTCTGATGTGTTGTTCTAGAAAAGAGCTGATTCGGATGACAGAATTCCTGGGAATTACTTTGCCTCCTTCACAGTACAGAGTGAAGAGAAAGTACAAAGCTTTGTTTGAAGAAAATGTATGTACAGTCTTTCCCCTCTACCATTTAGATCTTGTGCCACAAATCTTAGCAGCGTTTTTTTTTTTTTTTTAAAGCAATTAAAGAAGACTCTAGTCGCTTTCTAGGCCCTGTCAAAGCCACCATTCAAACAGATCCTGGAATCACTTCCTGCTCTAAGAGAGCTTTATTTTTGCACATGCTCAAGGGAATCAGTTCTGTAGATGTTAAAGATGCGTGTTAAATTGGGACAATTCAAAAGGGTACTGTAATATCCACGATGGACTCGATCTCACATTCGTTAGGTGAAAGAAAGGCAATCATTACCCTCCTTTATCAAGAAAGAATAAAATGAATGTGTCCATATGGGTTAGACTGCTTCTAACCAAGGGCAAGAGAAGTGATTGTTCAAAAAACAAATACTTGGCAAACAGAATCTTATATAATCAGATAGATAGATAGATAGATAGATAGATAGATAGATAGATAGATAGATAGATAGATAGATAGATAGATAGATAGATAGATGATAGATAGATAGATAGATAGACAGACAGACAGACAGACAGACAGACAGACAGACAGACAGACAGGGAGAGAGAGAGAGATCTGGCCAACTATTCTTTCTAAGACTGGCATTAACACAGACCTCCTGACACTGGAATTCATGTTTGTTCTCTGAAGTTATCAAATTAAATTGTAGCAATGTATGGCAGCCTGTTTATCTGCCTTACAGGAACTTAAATAACAGAAATGGTAGAAACTGCTCTGGTGAACTTCTGAGTGTATGAAGCTGCCATGGATATTCCCCAACATCTGCTCCCTGTAATCCTTTTCAAATAGGAAACGGCAGGCCTGAACCTGGGATCTCCTGCATCCAAAACATGTCTTCTGACACAGAGCCATTGGGCCTCCTCTAAAGAGACAGGAGGGGCTGCTTCTAAAGAGGAATGAGTGGACTCCCTTACATGCCCAAGCAATACGGTTGCCAGCATGCAGGTGATCAGATATTCACAAAGGGAACCACAGTGTGGATATGTCAGAAAAAACCTAATACAGTGTATAATACATATGTATTTATACTCTCTTATCTATCTATCTATCTATCTATCTATCTATCTATCTATCTATCTATCTATCTATCTATCTATCTATCTATCTATCTGTCTGTCTGTCTGTCTGTCTGTCTGTCTGTCTGTCTGTCTGTCTGTCTGTCTGTCTGTCTGTCTAATATTTCACATTTCTATTCTCCCCTTTCCAAAATAGGCTCAGAATGGGTCACATCAGAAATAAAACAATTACATAAGTTCTAAAATAACTAGCTAAAATATAAAGCCAAACAGGTCCATTTGCTAATTAAAAAGTTCAGATGGTGACCATTTCAAAAACCTGGTCCCCGGCTGAGCAAATAAAGACAGATGAGAGTAGTCAAAATCAGTCACTACTCCAAATAGGACTCATGGATAGGCCAGCATGTGGCAGGGAGGCCATATTGATGTTCAGCGATGTCCACTCAGCGAAAAGCTCGGAGGAACAGTCCTGTTTTGCAGGCCCTGTGGAATTGCAACAGGCTCTTCAGGGCTCAGATATCCAGTGGGAATTTTTTCCACCAGGTAGGGGTCAGGACAGAAAAAGCCCCGACTCCAGTTGAGGCTAAGGGGACATCCTTTGGATCGGGGACAACCAGAAGACGTTGCTCAGCATACTGTAAGGCTCTCTGAGTAAAACTTTACTTAATGAACAAAGCAGGAGTCAAGCATCACCTTTAAGACCAAGAAAGTTTTATTCAGAACGTAAGCTGTCGTATGCAGGCATACTTCTTCAGACGAGGGGATAAGGTACAGTGGGCTGAAGTACATGTAGTTGGTGGGTTATGAGTGCAAACTGATACACAGCTAGGAGCACATGGCAAAACAGTGTAACGAATTAGAAGGCCATTTGGTCTGGATAGCCGTAAAAGGTAATCAATGTTGCCTGCCAATGGGTGTTGCTGCAAATCTAGGTAAAACAAAAGGACATGTTTTTCCTCGTTCTTGTCCACCTAATTTACTTCGTAACATCATTCTATACATATACATTCTATACAACACGGCTGCCCACTTGGATCTATTTACTTAATGAAGTTTTATAATGGCATTACAATGTTTTCTCCAATTGACCAATGTCCATGCAGTAATTTCAGATCCAAGAGTCTGTGTAAATATACAGTTCCAAGTGCCCCCAAGCCACTAGAAGATTGCAAGTATAGCAACGAAGGCTGTCTAGACTTGTGAGAGAAAACTGAAGCAACTACATGCATCCTAGGTAAATTTGCATGTTTCGGTTGTAGTCTTCTTCATAGTCGCAGCAAAAAATCATATACTTTCATTGGAACTAACATAGGAAAAAGCAAAAAGATACGAAGTGCAATCAACCCAGCCACAGTAAAAGATACTAACAAAGGAACCAAAACTTACCTAGTGCTCAAAGAATGATTCCAACACCTTTTTTCTTGAAACACACAGGGCTTGAATTCAGCGGGAGCTCACAGGAGAGCAGCTTCTGAACCTCCAGTCAGGGTATGCATGCAGTGGGGAGTTCTCTCCCCGCTGCACACAGATCCCGGGGCATATGGAAATGATATATGCTACTGAGTTCCTGCACCTTTTTTTCTACAAAATGACCCCTGGAAACACCTATACTTGTCTTGAGTTTTTAACTGACTCTTAAGGTCTCTAAAGGCAGTCTCTGACCACACCAGACCAGGGATCTCTACACTCTTCAGAGTTAGTTCACTGTTTGACTGGGTAGGGAATTTTCTGCTCTTTAGATCTGTCTCCTTTCCTCGGCCCAGTTGGGAGTCTTAGCCTACTTCCCAAATTTCCTTGCCAACTCCCCCCCCCCCCCCCCGTTTTCCTGTCTGTGCTAAACTGTTCTCAGCTAAGGCTGAAATCAGCTGCAACTCCATCAGGGCAGCAATCTGACTGACTGTCTCCTCAGCATGCATCTCTCAAGTCTTTCTTAGCTCAGCTGATGCTAACCAATCAGACTGCTCGGAGCAGCCTGTCACTCAAGGCTCTCTGTTTCTGTGAAGAATTAACCCTTCACAGTCTTCCGCCCTGTTTGTACAGCACTTCTACACTTTTCCAAAGTGCAGTCTGTCACACTGGTCGTTAAAGAAAATGATTTTGTGCAATTGGCTGGCTGTGTCTAACTTGATGGTTTATAATGTCATGGTTTTATTGTACATTTTAGCCATATTGATATTCTGTTAGCCCCTTGAATCTTCAGAGAAAGGCAGGATGTAAATATTTAATCAATCAGTCAATAAACAGAGAAATTACATATACTGAATAGCACCTTAAATCAACCTTTTTTATACCTTCTTTCTGACAAACTGATTTCCTATAGAAGAGAATTTCTCTAACACTTTTCTCTTCTTACACCCCAAAGCACCTGAAACTGTCTTTTTTCAAAGCATCTGCCATTTTCTGTATAAATAGATACACTACCAATGACCTGACTGATGTTCAAGTAGACCCCAAAGTAAGCAGTAGAAATGCATTTTAAAAGCCACTGGGGAGTGCATTGGGTCTGCCATCAATGGCCAACCATTTATGAAGCATTCTCCTTTGCGAGTACTGGAACAGAAAAGCAGCACAGTAAAAGGAGATGAAAAGAGAACACAGCATTTTTTTTTTTATCAGTTTCATCTCATCCTATATTTTGTGCATGGGGCACTGGGGCAACAATGGGGCACTGGGGCAACAATGCATTCCTTGGTGGTCCCCCTTTCAAGGACCAGCCCCGCTTAGCTTCCGAGATCTAACAAGATCCTCCTTAGCTTCTGAGATCTCAATCCAATATACACAGCTTTACGTGGGAAATGAAAACTCCTTGGGGCAATCACCTCATAACAGCTTGGGAATAGACACAGTATGACGTTAGAGCAGACTGAAAACAAAATTTTATCACTTTTCCCCTGCATCACTTTGAAACCCACTTTTCTACTGCCTTAATTAATTACTTATATAGCAGCTTCCTAGAGTTGTCAAGTCCAACTCAAGAAATATCTGGGGATTTTTGAGGTGGAGCCAGGAGGCTTTGGGGGGGCGGGGTGGAGCCAGGAGCAGGGGTGTGACAAGTGCGATTGAACGCCAAAAGGAGTTCTGGCCATCACATTGAAAGGGACTGCGCACCTTCTTCGGGGGCTCATAGAATTGAACCCCCTGGTCCAATCTTTTTGAAACCTGGACAGTGTTTTGAGGAGAGGCTCTGGACGCTGCACGGAAACTTTGGTGCCTCTACCTCAAAACACAGCCCCTCTGGGGCCCCAGATAACCACAGATCAGTTCTCCATTATACCCTGTGGGAATCAATCTCCATGGGGTATAATCGAGTGACCATCAGACATTTCCCACCCCCGCCCCCAGTTTCTGCTAACCCTGAAGCTGCAGGAGGGCCTCCAAACTGAAGGATCCCCTGCCCCCAACTGGGGATTGGTAACCCTACAGCTTACTTTTGAAAAAAAATGGTGTTTCTCTGAGAGTGACGGAATTGCGTGTGGAAAACGAGCTAATTATACTTCCAACCCCCCCCCCCCCTTCTCCACCGAGATCACAAAACCAAACTTGGCATGCTCCAAAACACCCCCTCTGTCTACAAACAGGCTAATATTGTAACAGCTGCTGTAGGCTGATTGGGTGAGTTCAGCATCTCTATGCAAAGGGATGAATTCCGCCCTCCTTCACCAGCAATCAGTTTGCGGCTGTTGATATGACTGAGGGTCGTAGAACCATTTAATCCATCTCTTGCGATAAGGGGAGGAGAGGGGAGTCACCACTTCAATATCCCCTCCCTGCATTTTCTTGTCAGCTGTCTCCCTCTCTTCCCAGGGAATCTAATGTGCTGGGTTATTGTTAAGAATTTTTTTTTTAAATCATTTTCCCAGCTTCCTTCTTGAGTTGTGCAAAGCAATATTAGGTCTTCCAAAGCTATATAAATAATCATAATTATTCAGTTTGGCACCACTACAAATTCTGTGCGCAAAGTGCTATTAGGACACGGCTGGCTTATAGAAACCCCAGCCAAGGCGTTTACAGGACAAGTGAGTATCAGAGGTGGTGCTTACTGCCGCCTTCCTCTGCAGAGTCTTCCTTGGTGCGCCCCCTTCCAAGGACCAACCTCGCTTAGCTTCCGAGATCTAACAAGATCCTGCTTAGCTTTTGAGATCTGACAAGATTGGGCTACACCATGCTGCCTTCCTTCCCTCATATCGTACTAAGAATATCTTATTCCTACTTTAATTTTTCTTTTCTGTAAATCAGTAGTTTCCGCGTTTAGCTTTAAGTTGTCTCTCCCACAAAGCCTTTTCTAGTATGGAATCCCTTCATGTCTTAGAAACTTCAGGTAAGTTTTTTTTTTTAAAGATGATGGTGTTGGTGGTGATGATGATGATGATATTGGATTTATATCTCACCTTCCACTTCATATCTCAGAGTATCAGAGTGTCAAACATTGTATATTCATCTTCTGATATAGTATCCAGATTATAGATTTGTTACTAACCCTGAATTAAACTAAGGCACATCAAAGTAACAACCCCCACCTTTCTTCTCTCGCTTCTACTAACAAATGCAGGAATGTCCTCTTTGAAGATAAGACCTCTTGGGACTTGTTCTCAGGCCCAGCCAGGCCTGAACCCAGGATGTGCTAGCCGCAAGATAGATAAGGAACCTAGCATGTGAATTTCACCCGTGAATGTAGAATTGTTTATAGAACCTTTGCTGTGCCATCTTCAAGCCTGTATTCTACTGTTACAAAGTATCAGTTCCATTTTTTCCCAGCTCGGATGAGCCACATGGATTATCAATAAACCAAACTTTGTTTCAAGATTCAAGGACTGGTTATTTTGAGATCTCATGCTTGACACAGAGTGGTTTACAATCTCCTTTATTTTCCTTCCCCACAACAGACACCCTGTGAGGTGGGTGAGGCTGAGAAGACTCTCACAGCAGCTGTCCTTTCAAGGACAACCTCTGAAAGAGCTCTGGCTGACCCAAGGCCATTTCAGAAGGTGTAAGTGGAGGAGTGAGGAATCAAAGAGTCCGCACACTTAACCACTACACCAAACCGGTAGATACTCAGGTTGTGCAGAATGCCATCCCGGTCTTTTGGACACATCTCATATAGCCGGGCATTTTATGGTCAGTTTGCAGAAAGAAAACAGCATGACACAGAAGCTCTAAAATCTTTTTATTGTGGAATTCCGGTGAACTAAAAGACCTTCTGTGACAGGCTAGGTTCGGCCTCTCCCTAAAAGCACCGAAAACACCAAACCCAAAACTGGGTATACAGCCTTATATGCTGCAAAAACTTATGAAACACTCATTGTTCTTAACACTTGGTAATTGATATATTTTAATCCATCATGCTGTCTCTATGAAAATATTGAAAACAGTGCATAGGAAGCACTCGTCGTGACGCGACGATTCTTAAAGGCACATACAGATGATAACACAAAATAAAGTATATATTTCAAAGTAGCCCTTGAGTTTACAAAGCTGATGCCTTAGTCTATAAGGACTAGTCCAAAAGTCCCTTGTATGAAGATCTTTCGCTGCGCAATAGGACGCCAGCGAGACCCTGTTTCCCGGAATCGCTTCCTCAGGCGCATGCGTATTCCAAAGATATAACTTTAGAGGGACATCCTACTTCGATACAACCTTTTTATCTAGCCTGCTCCTGCATACAGCAAGAGGCACTGCAAACTACTCCCAGCGACTGCCCAAGTTAGGAGGTTTGTGGAGCTTCTGACACATGGGCAGTGCAAAACTGAAGCCACTACCTTTACCCTTATAATCGTCTCCCCTGTGTGCAGGAGCAGGCTAGATAAGGAGGCTGTATCAAAGCAGGATATCCCTCTAAGCTTATATCTTTGGAATACGCATGCGCCTGAGGAAGCGTGTCTAGTTCCGATATTTCTCAATAAGCAGTCTTTTGTTTTAAATCAAAGCTGTTTTATTGTTAGAAATTCAGGAGCTGTACCAAGGACACAAGCCTTGGGAGTAATGACCTATACAGGTTTACACAGTTGCTATGTAGGATATCTTACAGATGCATACTTGAGTCACGGGTTCCAAGGTTACTAAACACTATCTCTTTTATTACTAAGGAATTTAGGCTATTAAAAACATCTCCCATTCTCACACTTCTCTAGCAGAAGATAAGAGTTGTCTGTGTGAACCTGTGGGAGAGGCGACTTGAAAGTGGTACCAGCCAGGCTGTAGCATAAGCATCCTTGTGCCAGATGGATTTATTACTTGCCCAATGGTTGTAAATAAGGGGGGAGCAGCAGAGAGCGGATGACCTGCTCTTTGTCTAAGAGCAATTATGTTACAGAAATAAGCGCAGTTGACAAAGCGATTCCGGGAAACAGGGTCTCGCCGGCTTCTTGTTGCACAGCGAAAGATCTTCATACAAGGGACTTTTGGACTGGTCCTTATAGACAAAGGCATCAGCTTTGTAAGCTCAAGGGCTACTTTGAAATGTATACTTTATTTTGTGTTATCATCTGTATGTGCTTTTAAAAATCGTCATGTCACAACGAGTGCTTCCTACGCACTGTTTTCAATATTTTCATAGGGATGGATTAAAATATATCAGTTACCAAGTGTTAAGAACAATGAGTGTTTGATAAGTTTTTGCAGCATGTAAGGCTGTGTACCCAGTTTTGGGTTTGGTGTTTTCGGTGTTTGCTACACAGACTTCTCTTTTGTTTGTGTGTTCTCCCTAAAAGAGCCCCGTGGCGCAGAGTGTTAAAGCTGCAGTACTGCAGTCCTAAGCTCTGCTCACAACCAGAGTTCGATCCCCAGCGTAGCTGGTTTTTCAGGTAGACGGTTCGAGGTTGACTCAGCCTTCCATCCTTCCGAGGTTGGTAAAATGAGTCCCCAGCTTGCTGTGGGGAAAGCGTAAATGACTGGGAAAGGCAATGGCAAACCACCCTGTAAAAAGTCTGCTGTGAAAATGTTGTGAAAGCAACGTCACCCCAGAGTCAGAAACGACTGGTGCTTGCACAGGGGACCTTTCTCTCTCCCTGAAAGCATCCAATGAGATTACACGGAAGGTTCAAATAAGGGGTCTTGAAAAACAGCAGTTTGGAAATGACAGAAGGGGTGAACAGCAGAGAGAGAAGCTGGCAGCTTAAGGGATGAGGTGAAAAGAGTTTTTTCTAACTGAGAGGAACTCTATAGAACAGCTGCTTGGAATGGGTTGAAAATAATAAATTTGTAACTAAAGAATTCCATAAGGATAGGGCCACAGTTCAAAAGTTTAATTCAAGTGAAACATTGTTTCTTAGACCTCACTCCCTTCAGTGTTTTGTTCTTTTAAGAACATAAGAACATAAGAGAAGCCATGTTAGATCAGGCCAATGGCCCATCCAGTCCAACACTCTGTGTCACACAGTGGCAAAAAAATTATACACACACACACACACACTGTGGCTAATAGCCACTGATGGACCTCTGCTCCATATTTTTATCTAAACCCCTCTTGAAGGTGGCTATGCTTGTGGCTGCCACCACCTCCTGTGGCAGTGAATTCCACATGTTAATCACCCTTTGGGTGAAGAAGTACCTCCTTTTATCCTTTTAAATAAAAGTTCCTTGTTAGGATTAACTCTGTGGGCTGCGTGTCTAAGGGGAAGAAGCTCCCATACATGCAATTTAATATCTTGGCCTATTAAAAATGTAAAGGTAGTCCCCGGTGCGAGCACCACTTGTTTCCGACTCTGGGGTGATGTTGCTTTCACAACGTTTTCACGGCAGACTTTTTACAGGGTGGTTTGCTATTGCCTCCCCCAGTTATCTACACTTTCCCTGCAGCAAGCTGAGTACTCATTTTACTGACCTTGGAAGGATGGAAGGCTGAGTCAACCTTGAGCTGGCTACCTGAACCAGCTTCCGGCGGGATTGAAGTCAGGCTGTGAGCAGAAAGCTCAGACTGCAGTACTGCAGCTTTACCACTCTGCGCCACGGGGCTCTTATCTCAGCCTATACACATATATTATAGGATATGAATGAATGGTGGCCATGAGCCCCAATCTCATGCACCAAGGCTGGATATTATCACAATGTCACTTGCTTAAGATGCATCGTGGGGGCAGCTCCATCACTGGTGTTTATTTGAATCTCAGAACCATCTGGTTAGGTGCTGTAGAAAACAGAATGTTGAACTAGATGGACGCCAAGATTATACTTTGCCCAGGGCCCTGAAAAACTTTGGCCCACCGTTGAATGGGTCACCATACCAAGTAAATTTGGACTTGTTTGTCACCCTCCTGAAAAGGTCGGGGGCTTCTGGTCTAAAGAAGCTACCTTAATGAGCAGCTTCAGTGTACCTTAAATATAAAAGTACAGAGGAAAAGCCTAGCCTGTAGTTTGTTGTTGTTGTTCAGTCACACAGTCGAGTCCGACTCTTTGCGACCCCATGGACAAAGTCACGCCAGGCCCTCCTGTCTTCCACCATCCTCCGAAGTCTGCTCAAATTTGTGTTTGTTACATCAGTAACGCTGCCCAGCCATCTCATCTTTTGCTGTCCTCTTCTTCTTTTGCCTTCTGTCTTTCCCAGCATCAGGGTCTTCTCCAGGGAGTGCTCCCTTCTCATTGGGTGGCCAAAGCATTTGAGCTTCAGCTTCAGCATCTGACCTTCCAGGGAACAGTCAAGGTTGATTTCCCTTAGGGCTGACTGACTGGATCTTCTTGCAGTCCAAGGGACTCTCAAGAGTCTTCTCCAGCACCACAGCTTGAAAGCATCTATTCGTCAGCGCTCAGCCTTCCGTATGGTCCAGCTCTCACAGCCATATGTTACTACTGGGAATACCATTGCTTTGACTATATGGACTTTTGCTGGCAGGGTGATGTCTCTACTTTTTATTATACTACCTAGGTTTGCCATAGCTGTCTTCCCAAGGAGCAAACGTCTTTTAATTTCATGGCTACAGTCACCTGCAAGCATTTTGTTGTTCAGTCACACAGTCGAGTCCAACTCTTTGCGACCCCATGGACAAAGTCACACCAGGCCCTCCTGTCTTCCACCATCCTCCAAAGTCTGCTCAAATTCGTGTTTGTTACATCAGCAACGCTGTCCAGCCATCTCATCTTTTGCCGTCCTCGTCTTCTTTTGCCTTCTGTCTTTCCCAGCATCAGGGTCTTCTCCAGGGAGTACTTCCTTCTCATTGGGTGGCCAAAGCATTTGAGCTTCAGCTTCAGCATCTGACCTTCCAGGGAACAGTCACGGTTGATTTCCCTTAGGACTGACTAAGGGGATTTCCCACAGCCTGCAGTACATTGGCCTAATTTGAGGTTAATAAAAAAAATTGAAATATAGTTACACCCAAGCACTGAAATCACAATGCAGTTCCATTCAAGGTTACGTAAGTGCAGAGAGACCCATCGAAGAGGGCTGAGGCAGCACTATGAGAAGCTGTCTCGAATGTTGCTCGAAGCAAAGTTTTGTCATTCATCTCCCCGCCCTCTGGAAGTTTCTCTTTGCTCAACCTCCTTTTGCTTCCTCCAGAGTGCCTCCTGACAGCTTCCTTGAAGGCAAACTTCCAAGTTTTATTCAAACGTCACTGTAGGTGAAAATTCAGTAGCAATTGTACCCAAAGCTTCAGTGAACGTATGAGGTTTTGCTTGTCACCCTCCTTGATCAGGAAGCGTGGCCATCCGTTGCTGGTTCGTTTTCTTCTATTAGCCCTAGCCAAGAAGCAACCAACGTTACAATCCTCAGCAGGTTCAGGAGGGTCTAAAGCAATACAACAAATTTTGAATCCAGTGGCACCTGGAAGACCTGTCAGTGAAATTGCTGAGCAGTCAGGTTAGAATGGATAAAAGGAAGCCCTTCTTTACCCAAAGGGTGATTAACATGTGGAATTCACTGCCACAGGAGGTGGCGGCGGCTACAAGCATAGACAGCTTCAAGAGGGGATTGGATAAGCATATGGAGCAGAGGTCCATCAGTGGCTATTTGCCACAGCTTATCGTTGGGACTCTCTTTCTGGGGCAGTGATGCTCTGTATTCTTGGAGTTTGGGGGTGGTACAGTGGGAGGAATTCTAGTGTCCTGGCCCCACTGATGGACCTCCTGATGGCACTTGGTTTTTTTTGGCCACTGTGTGGCACAGATACGGTTGCCAAGTCCAATTAAAGACATATCTGGGGACTTTGGGGGTGGAGCCAGGAGACATTGAGGCAGAGCCAGGAACAATGGTGTGTCAACCATAATTGAACTCCAAGGGTGTTCTGGCCATCACATTTAAAGGGACAGCACACCTTTTTAAATGCCTTCCATAGGAAATAATGGAGGACAGGTGCACTTTCTTTTGGGGCTCATAGAATTGGACCCCCTGGGGAGTATTTTGGGGAGAGGCACTAGATGCTATACTGAAACTTTGGTGCCTCTAACTCAAAAATCAGCCCCCACAGAGCCCCCAATACCCACGGATCAATTCCCCATTATTCCCTATGGGAATCATTCTCCATAGGGAATAATTGCCCAGTAGACATTTCCCTCCCCCCGCTGCCGCTTTCTGATGACCCTAAAGTGGGGGGGGGGCTCTGTGGAGAAACGCCATCTTAGTTGGGAGGGAACATGAAACTGCTAAGCAGGCTTTGGCCTAGCCTCCCTCCAACCCCCCTCCCTTCCAGAGCCAAACCAGCAACTCTAGGGGGAAAGCCTCCTAGAGCAGCAGGAAGTTCTTTTGTCCTTTGCATTTGAGTTAACCAGGAAGAAAGGCAGTCCTCAGCTGGCGCTCAAAGGAGGAGGTTGTGAGCATGGGGGCTCCTGACTGTGGGATAGGCCTACTCAGGAAAAGGAGGCCCCCAGGCAGTCAGACCAAGTAAGTCATCCACAAAGCAGGGCAAGTTTAGACCAGGGACAGTAGGATGCGTTTATAACCACCTTTTCTTTGTCATGCTGTTTGCTGTGCGGGTGCTGTGCTGTGCTAACCTTTTACATGCAACTGTTTTCGTTTTGTTCTTCTTTTCTTTTCTTTTTCTCTTTTAATTAAATATTTTTGCTGTTTTGAATGCTGGCAGTCAAACTCTGTACCACATAGATCCCCAACTGCTTTAGACCACGCTGCTTTAAGAAGGGGGCCCCGGGGAAGGGGGAAGGCATGCAGTTGGATAGGGTGCCAATCCTCCAGGGGTTCCCCGAAGAAGTGCTGTGGTCTCTGTGACACCCAAGTACTGAGTGGCAGAGGGCCTTGAGGCCTGGCCTCATGGCTGGAGAGGGGGATTGGGAGTCCTGTTCCTCTCAGTCTGAACCCCTAGACTGAGCAGGTGGAGAGCCCAAGTGGAAGGAGGAGAAATAGCTCCCTCCAGGAGTTGGCGACTCAATAGGGAGTTGACGGGACCGGGTCTGAAGGCAGAATCGGGCCGGTTCTGCCACAGGCTCCAAACCTGGGGATTGGCATCCCTTTCTCTCTCTCACACACACACACTTACTGGGTCTAGTTCCTCCACAACGACATCTGAAAAGAACAGAGGCTACTGCTCGCTCTCTCTCTCTCTCACACACACACACACACACACACACACACACACACACTTAGTTGCTCTGAAATGAAAGCAAAACAAACCGAGGGACTGTGTTGCTGACCCTTCCCACAAAGTACTTCCTGATCAACTTTAAAGGCTCACAGACACAGTTTGAAATGGACCTGTTTGCAGGTTTCTAAACCTGCCAGAGATTTAGAGCTGCATGGTGGCTGAGGGGGCGGGACTTCCCCCACCGGCCAGCTGGCTGGGGGCAGGGGGGAAGCCTGTAAAACTAGGGGATCCCCTGCTGGGACCTGGGGTTTGGGAAGCCTAGACACAGAGTGCTGGACTGGATGGGCCATTGGCCTGATCCAACATGGCTTCTGTTATGTTCTTATTATGTTCTTAAGACCAACAAATTCTGAAAAACATTCCCCCAAGTGATGGAATTGTGCCTTCAGAAACAGTGCAATCCTGTCAAGAACAAGAGATACCATTGGTGCATTCACACTACACTAATGTGTTTTACAACTGGATTTTTACTGTGTAAGAATAGCAATAATCAGGATGCAAAACACATTATCTAGTGTAGTGTGAACGCACCCTATATATCCCAGGTGGGTCCTTCTACTCACCACCATTACCAGCAGCACAAAAATCTCACAGTGTGTTAGTATTTCTCCCAGGCCCAAAGCAGAACTTGCCGGAAATTTGAACACCACGTAGAAGAAACTACCAAGCATCCATCTTCAATTAAGTCACCCATTTTGAGACTGATATTTAATTGATCAACTGGCCATTAACCTCTAGATTCCAGACTCATTCAAGCTGCTCTCAAAAAAGTGACAGAAGAGGTAAATTCTGAGGTAAAACGTAGCCAATTAAGTCAAACAGCAAAACAGCACAAAAGTATCTCTACCTCAGAAGCTTAAAAAAAAAAATTGCACTCAGTTCTGAAGAAGCCCAAAGGCTTGCAAGTTCCCTGACCTCCATTATGTGCAGAGGTGAAAAAGTCCAGAGAAGAAAACAAATCTATAATCATAGCAGAAACCTTATGTTTATTCATAAATGGCTGCACTTGGTGAATGCTCATTAAATGCACTCATTACTCATTAGGTGATGATCTCTGGGTCTTTAGGTTGAAGAGTGCTTTGAACTGTTCCTTCCCTTGTTTTTAATTAATCTTTGTGTGAATTCAGTGATTTTCTTTAATATAAGTGTGGTTTTGGAGCCAACAGGGAAAACACAAGCTAGGTTAGACTGTGGAAATTTGTAGAGTTGATAACTATATTCAGAATCTGGAACACAAAATGAAGGCAATCTACATCTTGTATGCCAACAGACTCTATACCACGGGTGGCCAAACTTGCTTCACCTAGGAGTCATATAGAATAAACATCAAATGTTTGAGAGCCGCAAAACATGAACGCCAGATGTTTGAGAGCCATCAGACATGAATGCCAGATGTTTGAGAGCGGCAAGACAGGAAGGAAGGGAGGGAGAGGGAGTGGAAAGAAAGCAACTTAAAATGCATTCTCCAAGCCGCTGGTTGGCCTGGCTTGGAGAAGTGATTTAAACAGAGAAATGCCTTCTCCAAGGTGGCCAATGGGGTGTCCCAAGCCACAGTTTGGCCACCCCTGCTCTATACCAAGACCACCCAATTTGGGATCCTCCTTCTGCCAAACTAAATGCAGGAGTCCAGCTTGGTGTTTGACAGTTCCCCTGGTGGTGATTGGGTTGTTGTAGTTGTTCTAAGTAGTGACCCTGTAAAGATGGCAAATCAACTGTGGATGCCCATCAGCCATGATGTTCTCAACTTGATAGGCTTACCTCACATAGAAGAATTCAAATGCCCCGTCTTAGAAGAGCTAGATATATGGCCAACCTGGCCAGCCAGGAAGATCGATCAAATACCTTCAATGGAACAACTTTCAAAGTCAATTCGAAGCGCTGTAAAAGGAAAAGTAGCCAGGAGGCAACATCAGGGGAAAACTTCTATCCCTGGTTGTTGGCCGTCCCGAGGAACTAGTTGACCGCTGTGTGAGACAGGAGGTGAACTGTGTGACCACTGTGTGAGACAGGAGTTTAGCCCAGGAAAGCCCCAGGCGAGCAAGGCCTGCTTGGGTCGGCTGGATCTCTAGCCAGCACCAACAGGCCTCGCTCGCCCAGGGCTCTCCTTTCTTGCATCGGGTTGCTTTTGGCCAGTGGGGTGGTTGTGGCATATGCTAATGAGTTATGCTAATGAGCTCCACCACCTATTTTTTTTTCTACAAAACGACCCCTGCTCTTTACCAAGCTTTTGAAGATGTAACCGCTGAGGGTCGTTGTCCCCCCTCCCCCATTTTTACTAAGGTCGCATTCTCCCTTGGCCACCGGTGAGGAATAGAACATCACATCCTGTGTGGTTGGATAGCATTGAGTTCTAAGAACAAAGTCACCTTTGCATTTTTTTTTTAAATTGTTTTATTCAGCGAAGGGGGCAAAATCTGTTTATTCAAATCTCCCTTCCTTCCCCGCCTTTTCTGAATATATGTCAGGCGCTCTAAAGTGGCTCTGAGCCGAAATAAAATGGTTTTAATTAAACGAAAGGCAAGGATGGAAAAGGCAATTGTCGGGACTGCAGGGAAATGGGAAGATTTCCATCATCTCTGACGGGCAAACACAAGTGAATCACAAGCTAAATAAGGATGGAGCCTCCAGCTTTCGCAAAGCCGAAGCAGCGATTCTTCCTTTCAAATTAGGCTACAATTTCTTTCCAACTTTCCCTTTGTGATCAGCAAGTGTTTAGCTGCTTAAAAATGTGCTGTGTTTCGTTCTAATGCAATTTTCGTGCATTTAAGGCAATTTGGGCTCCTTTGCATGTTAAGCTGCTGTCATCATTAGGTCCCCTATAAAATGGGCTAAATATATGCTTGCTTGAGAATCTTATCTTCTAGATTGGGGGGGTTGGTGCCTTGGTGGGGATGCCAGCTTCCTGGTGGGACCTGGGGATCTCCTGGAATTACAGCTCATCTCCAGACTACAGAGATCATAGAATCAAAGAGTTGGAAGGGACCTCCAGGGTCATCTAGCCCAACCACCTACATAATGCAGGAAACTCACAAATACCTACCCCTGAAATCACAGGATCTGCATTGCTGTCAGATGGCCAGCTAGCCTCTGTTTAAAAACCTCCAAGGAAGGAGAGCCCACCACCTCCTGAGGAAGCCTGTTCCACTGAGGAACCGCTCTAATGGTCAGGAAGTTCTTCCTAATGTTGAGCCAGAAACCTTTTGGATTTTATTTCAACCCATTGGTTTTGGCCCTACCTTCTTGGGCCACAGAAAACAATTCCACACAATCCTCTATATAACATCCCTTCAAGGACTTGAAGATGGTGATCCTATCACCTCTCAGCCGCCTCCTCTCCAGGCTAAACATGCCCAGCTCCTTCAACCTTTCTTCATAGGACATCAGTTCCTTTGTTTCTATCAGTTCCTCTTCATAGATCAGTTCCCCTGGAGGAAATTGATGCTTTCGAGGGTGGAGTCTATGGCATTGTACCCCACTGTGGTCCTGCTCTCCTCCCCAGCTCCATCTCTGAACTTCCAGTAGTTTCCCAGTCTGGACCTGGCAATTCTACCTCTCCAACTCCCACCCAGAGAGGACCTGGCAATTCTATGCCTTGTTCTCTGCTATGGTTGGCAGAGTGGTGAGAAACGGTCTCTGATGCCGGGATACCTACTAACGTCTGGAGAGATTAGATGCTCAGAATGCAAGAGGCAGTTTCTGACACTTACTCAGATGGAATCATTGGTCTTCATAGGGGGCGTTGTGCATAATGGGAACCAAGAATTGTACAAACTGGAATTAGCCAACATTTTGTAGCTTAATGTCGGAAAGCAGAACTTCCAAAGCAGGATTCTTAACATGAGGTGTTATTCTCCTGCCCCTCTTGCAGCCTTTGGTCTATGTTCACCTCCATCTTTCTTTTCTCTATTTGCTTTCCCTTTCAGTCGATAGGCTAGTCTGCCCAGCAACAGACGACAGCAAGGCGTCAAGCCTCAAGATTCCCAATAATGAAGTCCTTTGTTTTGTTTCAAATGGACTGGTTTATTTAGGAATTCAAAGGCGCCCCAAGGAACATGGTCCTTGGGAATACGGAGATACCAGAGGTTACATGGTTTTATGTAGGGTATTATAAACCGTTACAAAAAGGCGCTTCATTCAAATCTAAGGTTCATAAGGTACAGCAATACCTATCTTTTCACTACGAAAGCATTCTCACACTACTTCGCAAACTGATAAGGAGCCTGTGAAATTTAGGGAGTGCACTCTTCAGACACAGCATGCCTTTCCCAGTAATATAAACATTCTTTCCCAGATGGCAAGGCATATGTGGTTGCTTGGTTATAAATTATGGAGAAGGACCAGCATATTGACCTGACTTTTGTCCAGTCATCTTATATCAAAATATCTGGGCTTGACACAAGGGTGTCAAACATTCGGCCCAGGGGGCGAATCAGGCCCCCAGAGGGCTGCTATCAGGTCTGTGAGCAAGTCTGCTTTCTTCTCCCTCTCTCTTGCTTCCTTCAATTATCAGAGATCGTTAAATAAAATATTGCAAGGGTGCTATTCTTTTAAACATGTTTTCTTTAAAGCTTTTTTTTTTTTTTTAAATGTGTAAAGTTTATGTCTCCACTATAAGGTTGCCAAGTCCGATTCAAGAAATATCTGGGGACTTTGGGGGTGGAGCCAGGAGACATTGGGGTGGAGCCAGGAGACATTGGGGTGGAGCCAAGAGCAAGGGTGTGACAAGCACGGGGATCCCCTGCTGGAATCTGGGGATTGGGAAGCCTATGCAAGACCTCCCCCTTGTGGCTATGGGCCCCCTGGTGCAGTCTCGGCTTGGGAAAATGGTGCAGAGGGAAGGCAGGAGACACTCCACTCCCCCCCCCCCCATGCATACTGCATCCAGTCTAATTCAACTCCCCCCTCCATGTTTTTCCCACCAGGAACCCGTAGTTGCAATATGGCTGCTATTCCCTCTGTTGGACTACCATTGTAACGCGTAGTTTGACCCCTGCTTAGAGACCAGGTGGATGAAATGGCTTTCCAATTGAGCTCTAATGGTCTTTTAAAACGGAGGCTCTGAAGATGTCTCAGCTGTTTACTGAGAGTAGAAATCTTTCCTCCCGTCTCTTGACAAAACAAAGACATTTTAAAGAAATGCTTTGGAAACTCTTTTCTACCATAAACGGTTCAGCGCGGCTTTGCCAGACCCCGTAAAGAGCGGCATCAACAGCAAAACCCTCTTTGGTAATGAGAAACAAAAAAAAACACAAAGAAATGGCAGTTTGAGGCTAGTTTGAATCACCTTGAAAATTATTCATTAGAGCAATTATCTGGTCAGATCATAACATCTTTCCTCTTATTTTTTAACTCATATGGTACATCTAGCAAGAAGGATGCAATATTACCACTTAGCCAAGCCAGGTTCCTTTCTTTGTTTTTTTTTTTTCCTGTCCCTTTGACATTGCTGGGCTCAGAGATGGTTTTGTATGGGGAGGGGATAAACTTCAGCGGGGCCTAAAGCCGTAGAATCTACCGAATATCCATGCAGGCATAAAATGCCAATAGAATCCATGCAATGCCCATAGAGAACAAGTAAACACAGTGAAAAATGGATTTGATGGTAGGCAACCGACCCGGTCAGACTTCTTTTCTCTTGTGATGCAGAGAAGGTCCCCCATTAAGAAAGTAATACGCAGCCTGTACCTGGACCAAGCCTGTTTGAGCTTTTCAAAACAAATAGTAACAGACATCAGGTTATCCCCTTCAAAAGAACCTCTGAGGCTAGCACTGACAGAAACGTAAGAAATTAAAGAACCTGGCTCGTCTATGTTTCACAGAACATAAGAACATAAGAGAAGCCATGTTGGATCAGGCCAACGGCCCATCAAGTCCAACCCTCTGTGTCACACAGTGGCAAAAAAATGTTATATACACATATACACTGTGGCTAATAGCCACTGATGGACCTGTGCTCCATATTTTTATCTAAACCCCTCTTGAAGGTGGCTATACTTGTGGCCGCCACCACCTCCTGTGGCAGTGAATTCCACATGTTAATCACCCTTTTGGTGAAGAAGTACTTCCTTTTATCCGTTTTAACCTGTCTGCTCAGCAATTTCATGGAATGCCCACGAGTTCTTGTATTGTGAGAAAGGGAGAAAAGTACTTCTTTCTCTACTTTCTCCATTCCATGCATTATCTTGTAAACCTCTATCATGTCACCCCGCAGTCGACATTTCTCCAAGCTAAAGAGTCCCAAGCGTTTCAACCTTTCTTCATAGGGAAAGTGCTCCAGCCCTTTAATCATTCTAGTTGCCCTTCTCTGCACCTTCTCTAATGCTATAATATCCTTTTTGAGGTGCGGCGACCAGAACTGCACACAGTACTCCAAATGAGACCGCACCATCGATTTATACAGGGGCATTATGATACTGGCTGATTTGTTTTCAATTCCCTTCCTAATAATTCCCAGCATGGCGTTGGCCTTTTTTATTGCAAACGCACACTGTCTTGACACTTTCAGTGAGTTATCTCTTTCAGTGAGTGGACTGGATGGGCCATTGGCCTGATCCAACATGGCTTCTCTTATGTTCTTATGTGACACAGAGTGTTGGACTGGATGGTCCACTGGCCTGATCCAACATGGCTTCTCTTAGGTTCTTATGTGACACAGAGTGTTGGACTGGATGGGCCATTGGACTGATCCAACAAGGCTTCTCTTATGTTCTTATGTGACACAAAGTGTTGGACTGGATGGGCCACTGGCCTGATCCAACATGGCTTCTCTTATGTTCTTATGTGACACAAAGTGTTGGACTGGATGGGCCACTGGCCTGATCCAACATGGCTTCTCTTATGTTCTTATGTGACACAGAGTGTTGGACTGGATGGGCCATTGGACTGATCCAACAAGGCTTCTCTTATGTTCTTATAAAATGGGTTGTATCCAGGGTTGCCAGGTCCCCCCAGCCTCTGGTTCTCCAGAATAGAGTCCATCACCGGCAGGGTTACATGCCACAGAGTCCACCCTCCAGAGGATCCATTTTCTCCAGGGGAATGGATCTCTGTCGTCTGGAGATCAGCCATATTTCCAGGGGATCTCCAGGTCCCACCTTGAGGCTGGCACCGCTAATGCCAACTTTCAACTTCCAGTGAGTGTTTTTCTTGTAACTTCCAAATATCCCTCCCCTGTAGATTCCATCTACACATCATAGGCCTCATGTTTGTTGGGGAACAATGCGAGGACTTTGTATCCCTTGTGCAATGGGAGTGTTGTGCCTCCCAGATGCTCATTGGCTCTTTTCTGTTTAAGACCACACCTGGCAAGGAAAGGTTTTGTTTGTTTGTTTGTTTGTCCCCGAGGAGCTGCTGTTGGCTTAGTTGTAAAAACCACAACAGAGCCAAAAGAGACTACTGCAGGAGAAAAAAGGCTACATCTATAGTTAAGTGCACTTAAGCTTATCTGGGAGAACCAGGTTTGATTTCCCCACTCCTCCACTTGCAGCTGCTGGAGTGGCCTTGGGTTAGCCGTAGCTCTGGCAGAGGTGGTCCTTGAAAGGGCAGCTTCTGAGAGAACTCTCTCAGCCCCACCCACCTCACAGGGTGTCTGTTGTGGGGGGAAGAAGATAAAGGAGATTGTAAGTCACTCTGAGACTCTGATTCAGAGAGAAGGACAGGGTATAAATCTATGGTTTTCTTCTTCTGTAGTGAGAGGCACTGGATTTCCATCTCCCATGTAATTCAAAGGCCTTGGGTCATTCCCCAAAACTGAAAGCTTGAATATTTATTATTATTGTCATTGTCATTATTTTTTAAAAAAAATATTAACTTTGTAACTTCAGATTTGCTGCATATGTCTGGGTTTGTGAGAGTTGGCAAAAAATACCCCGAAAACCTTACTAGTATTTCTATAATATAGTGGGTTCAGTGCAATGAAGAGGCGTGGTGGTCGTGATCTGAGCTCTTTGATTAGGTACACCATACAAAAGTGCCTATTGGAAATTTGATCAAGCGGCCTTAGTTGTCGTCAAAAAGAAAAATTGAGCAGATTGGCTCTCCGAGGAAGCATCGCATGCCAAACAGGATCCAAATTGACGGGCACGTAAGGGAGCATCACCTTTGGAGCCAGGATTTGCAAGGAATTTGGATACCACACAGGATTGAATAAGAAGAGAGAAGGACTGGACATTCTCTGGATATTGTAACACTGTGGATCCTTTCCTTTTGTGAAACTTTTTGATATACTGCGTATTTGGTATCATTGGAAACAAACATAGACAATAAGAATTACTTTATATATATATTTTATGGTGTGCTTTGTACACAGTTGTTGTTGTTTTCTCTTTTATTAGGTACAGCATAATATAGGGATGCACTAAAAGGCTGCAGAACTGGGCTAACTATTTACAGCTCCGTGTTCCCGTGCAAGCACGTGATTGGATCATTCAAACCAGCAGGGGGCCCGTGATTGGAGCAGGACAGCAGGGATTTGGATCCTGCTGCCCATTGTCCCCAAGTCCCCAAACTCAGTCCTTAGGGCTCCAATGAGCCCGGCAGGCACACTCATAATAGTCTTCACTTTAGTCCGCATAAACAATTTCCCAGGTATTTTTAAGCTGATTACTGAACAGGCCTCAATTTCAGCTAGCTAAAACGGCCAAGCCCTGAAAATCCCAAAAAGTATTTGGGATCGATTGTGGTCCCTTTAAAAGCCTTCTTGGAAACCTTGTGACTCCGCGTGTGGGGAAAATACTGAGGGAGACCGGCGACGTGGAAGGAACAAGTAATGGAATGGATATGAAAGACGGACAATGGGGCCAGCCGCAGAAGTGCGCAATAATTGCCGTTTGCCCTCTAAAGCGTGGGGAGACAAGTGTAAACAAAGAGCTTCAGTTACCTAATTAAGTCAGTGACAAATGCACGTAATAAAATCTTAATTGGCAACTATGATATAATTTACTTTTGATGAATAATCTAACAACTTAATCAGCCTTCTGCACGTCACTTCAAACTCCCTTTATCCTCTTTCACATCGCAGCATTACACTTCAGGGAACTTGGAAATGAGAGGCTCACTCCTAACGTTCACTTTTTCGGGTAGCTCTCTTGTCGGTTGGCGCTTCGTTGGGGAATGATGGGGAACTTAACGCCTGGAAAAGAATTAGGCCAAATTTAATTAGCTTAAAGATTGCCGGAATGTTTGAAATGAAGGGTTATTTTAATTAGCACTCATAGTTGTACATCCCAGACTTTTGTTTAGGGAAATCCCTCCATTCCAAATTTGTCAGCGTGCTTGCTGAACAGACACTTCCTCTACTTTCAGTTGGCTTTGGGATGTCCTGAAAACATTCACCCACTTACTGGTTGGCCTCATTCACATTTGCTTCTGCAGTAAAGTTGCCATTCTCCAGGTTGGGACTTTATGATCTCCCACTGTTAGAACTGATCTCCGCACTACAGACGTCAGTTCCCCTGGAGAAAATGGCTACCTTGGAGGGTGGATTCTAGGGCATTCTGAGGTCCTTTCCCTTCCCACTACCATCCTCTCCAGACCCTACCTCCCAAATCTCCAGGATTTCCCCAACCTGGCGACCCATTTCTGCAAACTGGCACCATTTCCTGCCTCTATCTTCAATTTGGTTTGGTCATGTGACAATATCTGAAGCCAGAACAGGGCAAGAGCAATTCTTCCTGCCCTCACTCTGGCATTTTAAGGAGTAGAGAAAATCAATACAGGTTCATAACAATGGTGATGCAAAGACTTAAACAGGTAAGCAGGCTTTGTGAAACTTGCTCTCCAGCAAGCCCGTATTTCAGGCTGAACAAAGGAGGTGCTATATTGTGGGCAGTCGCAAATCTGTTGACATCCCCTTATTTATGATATAATTTAATTTAATTTAATTTTTAGATGTATATCCCATCCTATCCTGCAGATAGGCTCAGGGCGGCTTACAACAATAAAAAATTATTTAATTATTTAATCTTTTATAGAGAAAGATTATTTAATCTTTCATAGGGAAAGCTGAAGAGCGGCATAGCTGAGGAGGTGTGAAAATGTCCCGCGGCTCAAATCTGCAAACAGAAAAGCAGGGCTTGCCGAGACTGTTTTGACTACATCTGCAATGCTAGGAAACAAAGATTTTGCACTAGTGTCACTTCTCACTTGTGCTGTTGGTTGCTGACTGTGGCTGACTATGGCCTAGCCGGATCAAACCTTGCTTATGTTCTAACAAAGTTCTGTTCTGTTTCAGTACTGGGTGCTGTGGAGTTATTACAGGAGGGAGCCTGACTTTTAGGTCAGACAAGTTTTGTTACTGCTGAACATCAGTCAGCGAAAACATCCTTCAGTTAAGTTTGTGGTCAAGGTTGGGGGGAGATTCCATCTAGGCTTCCCAGGTCCCCCTGGCCACTGGTGAGGGATGGGGTAGCCAGATCCAGGTTGGGAAACTCCTGGATATTTGAGGATGAAGCCTGGAGAAGGTAGGGATCCCAGTGGCGTAGGAATGCCAGCCTCCGGGTTGGGTAGGAGCAGGGCTCTTTTTCTAGCAGGAGCTCTTTTGCATATTAGGCCATGCCCCCCTAATGTAGCCAATCCTCCTGGAGCTTACAGTAGGCCCTCCAATAAGAGCCCTCTAA
This sequence comes from Heteronotia binoei, assembly GCF_032191835.1. Classification (NCBI taxonomy): domain Eukaryota; kingdom Metazoa; phylum Chordata; class Lepidosauria; order Squamata; family Gekkonidae; genus Heteronotia; species Heteronotia binoei. The sequence goes on from NC_083229.1 coordinate 122,529,318, forward strand.
ACTCTTGGCGGATTGATTACATTAGGGGGCGTGGCCTAATATGCAGAGAGGCTCCTGCTAGAAAAAGAACCCTGGGTAGGGGTAGGGATCTCCCAGGATTACGGCTCATCTCCTTACTTCAGAGATCACTTCTAGGGAAAGTGGATGCTTTGGAGGGTGGACTCAATGGCATTGTACCCCAGTGAGGTCCCTATCCTCCCCAGGCTCCATCCTCAAATCACCAGGAATTTCCCAATCTGGATCTGGCAACCCTATCCCCTCATTTCCCACTGGTGGACAGGGGGGACCTGGTGACCTTACATAGAGTCCACCCTCTAAAGCATCCATGTTCTCCAGGGGAACTGATTTCTATAATCTGGAGATGAGCTGTAATTCTGAGGGACCTCCACAGTCACACCTGGAGGCTGGCATCCGTAGATCCTTTCCAAATGCATGTTTGTGGGCGAAGAGCGAATTTTAATCCAGAGGTCAGCAGTGCTGAGATACACTGCTTACTTCTAGAATAACTGCCCATCTGAATACATGCAGGGATGACCAAGTCGTTTTTACGATTATTCTCTAGACATTCTTCCATCCAGTTTGGTGTAGTGGTTAAGTGTGCAGACTGAGAGAACTGGGTTTGATTCCCCACTCCTCCACTTGCACCTGTTGGAATGGCCTTGGGTCAGCCATAGCTCTGGCAGAGGTTGTCCTTGAAAGGGCAGCTGCTGGCAGAGCCCTCTCCAGCCGCACCCACCTCACAGGGTGTCTGTTGTGGGGGAGGAAGATAAAGGAGATGGAATGGCCTTGGGTCAGCCATAGTTCTGGCAGAGGTTGTCCTTGAATGGGCAGCTGCTGTGAGAGCCCTCTCAGCCCCACCCACCTCACAGGGTGTCTGTTGTGGGGGAGGGAGATAAAGAAGATTGTGAGCCACTCTGAGATTCAGAGTGGAGGGCGGGATAATATCTTCATCTTCTTCTTTCTCATCCGCCACTTACTTAATCTTTCCTAGGGCAAGTTGAAGAGCAGCATAGCTGAGGTGTGAAAATGTCCTGTGGCTCAAATCGGCAAACAGAAAAGCAGTGTTTGCCGAGACTGTTTTGATTACATCTGCCATGCTAGGAAACAGTTGGGGACGTGTTTTTCAGCAAACCTGCACAGGGTCAGGCTGCGCATTTGTGAAATCTCTCGCTTCTCTTCAGTCGAGCATTGGAGGTGCCGAAATGAACAGTTGTGAGATTTCTGCTTTGATGGACTGATTGACCGTGCTAACGATTATCACTGGATCTCATTCATTTACCAAATATATATATATATATATATTTGTACCACATGGCTCAGAGCAGCTTGCAGATAATAATTAAATCATTACAGATTAGGACCAAAATAAAATATAACACCATTGATCTGTCTTTCCCCACTAGGGTCGCCAGCCGTGTTCTCTCTAACCTGCTTTAGTGTGAGCTAGCTCACAGTTCTTTAGCCTCTTGCTCACACCTTTTTGTTTAAGCTCGGGCACAATGGCCTCAGAGCAAACTAAATTATGCAGTCGCTCACCACTTTAAGAAGAAGATATTGGATTTATATCCCGCCCTCCACTCCGAAGAGTCTCAGAGCGGCTCACAATCACCTTTACCTTCCTCCCCCACAACAGACACCCTGTGAGGTGGGTGGGGCTGGAGAGGGCTCTCACAGCAGCTGCCCTTTCAAGAACAACCTCTGCCAGAGCTATGGCTGACCCAAGGCCATGCTAGCAAGTGCAAGTGGAGGAGTGGGGAATCAAACCCGGTTCTCCCAGGTAAGTGTCCTCCCCCACAACAGCCACCCTGTGAGGTAGGTGGGGTTGAGTGCTCTCACAGCAGCTGCCCTTTCAAGGACAACCTCTGCCAGAGCTATGGCTGACCCAAGGCCATGCTAGCAAGTGCAAGTGGAGGAGTGGGGAATCAAACCCGGTTCTCCCAGATAAGAGTCCGCATACTTAACCACTACACCAAACTGGCTCTCCAACGCCAACTTTAACGCCAGTAGCTCACAAAGCAGAATTTTGGCTAACAAGACTCCACAGCTTAGAGGGAGTATTCATTTCCAGGTCCCCTGGCCAATGGTGGGGGATGGGGTTGGATTCCCAGATCCAGGTTGGGAAACTCCTGGAGATTTGAGTGGCCTCAGTGTGGTACAATGCCAAAGAGTCTACCATCAAAAGCATCCATTTTCTCCAGAGGAACTGATCTCTGTAGTCTGGATATTAACTGTAATTCTGGAGAATCCCCAGGTCCTACCTGAAGGCTGGCACCCCTTTGTTCCCACATAAATGATGCCTGCTGTTCATACCCCGTCAAAACCCATGGCAAACAAACAAAAGTTGCAGCACCTCCTGGAGATCTCCAGTGATGGGACTCCCTCACCCCTTTGCCACCCTCCTGGTGGCCCTCGAATGGGATGCCTCTCTTTGTTTCAACCTGAGAGCTGCCCTTTTATCATTCTTCTTTTTTTGTCCTCCCCCCCTCTTCCATGAAGACACGTGTCTCTGAAGGTCTCTCCTGTAGAAACAATGGCTTCATACCACCCCCTCCCCCAGGGCCAGATTAACAATTAGGCCAAGTAGGTACTGGCCTATGGGCCCCCATGCCTTTAGGGGCTTTGGGCTGGCTCCCCCCGCTTGCAGCCCTCCCAGCCTGCACACACAGCCAGCAACTGAGCCGCTCTGGGCCTGACTCGCCTGGCGTGGATGCTGGCGTTGTTGCCAAGTTTGCCTCTCTCTGCCTCTCCCCTGCAGCTTTGTGTTATGTATGTGCCTTAAAGTATGTACTTCCTGCCGGCTCATCGGAGTCAGCAAAGCAGAGCTTGGGGACTGTATAACGATGGGTACTGGGATCCAAGTATCTTATTTCTTTTTTCCCCCTTTTATTTGATTTATATCCTGCCCTCCCCGCTGAAGAAGGCTCATATCCCGCCCTCCCCGCCACCCTACACCAATCACAGACCCCTGCCTGTTTGAATGAACCAATGGCAGGCTAGTGTGGGAGATGAGAGTTGTATATAGGTTTGGCCCACAGGCCCTTAGTCAGGCTTTGTTGGAGCAGCCTGCCCCATGCTTTCCCTAATAAAGAGCTATCCTCGCTATGATCTCTACAATGCTTTAAACCCACTGTATTATACTTTGTCAAAGGGGCGTTTGAGAAAGGGCCTGCAGGCTGCAGGGCAAGCACTCCTACTCTGAGGTAATTTGCAAGGGACCCCCCCCCCCAAGGATTTTGACTGCCTAGGGGCCTCCACATGGTTTAATCCAGCACTGCCCGCTCATACAATGCCAGACAAGCTGGCCATTTGTGATAGGGAAAGTACTCTCTCTCTCTCTCTCCTTTTGACTTCAACCTGAATGTGAACTGGATCTACTTGAATAAATGTAAGTTTACCTTCTTTGTGATATACTCCGTGGGAGATTTATTTTACAGCCAGGGCTATCCCTGCCACTAGGCAAACTAGGCAAGTGTCTAGGTTGCTGGCCTTCCGGGGGTGCCGAATTGGGCGCCCTCCCATGTGACTTTGCAGGGGGGGGGGACGCCAATAGTTAGCCTCATCTAGGGTGCCGGGCAGTCTCGGGCCGGTCCTGTTTGCAGCACTCAGTATCGTGCTTCTATGACCATGCAAATTCTGCTATATTAACTGCATACCCCAATACAGCCCCCCCCCCTCCCCAAGTTCCCCACCCCAGAGATTTCTCTGTTTGTCTGGGGCAGTGATGTTCTGTATTCTTGGTGCTTTGGGGGGCAAAGTGGGAGGGCTTCTAGTGTCCTGGCTCCACTGATGGACTTTCTGATGGCACTTGGGGTTTTTTGGTCACTGTGTGACACAGAGTGTCAGACTGGATGGGTCATTGGCCTGATCCAACATGGCTTCTCTTATGTTCTTATGTCAGGGGCAGTGATGCTCTGTATTCTTGGTGCTTGTGGCGGGGGGAGGCTCAGTGGGAGGGCTTCTAGTGCCCTGGCCCCGCTGATGGACCTCCTGATGGCACCTGGTGTTTTTTTTTTTGCCACTGTTTGATGCATAGACCAATTTCCCACTTGCCTTACGCCGTTCTCAAGCTCCTCTTCTCAGTGGGGCTTCCCTCCGATTTACACCGTCTGCCCCGGGGCTGCAGCTGGCGTTGGCTTTTTTGCGTGGCAAACAGAAACTGGTTTTTAGAGGTTTCTGTTTGCCACGCCAAAAAGCTGATGCTGGCTGCAGCCCTAGGGCAGATAGTATAAAATCAGAGGGAAGCCCCTCTGAGAAGAGGAGCTTGAGAGCAGCGTAAGGCGAGTGGGAAATCGGTCAGAGTGTTGGCCTGGGTGGGCCACTGGCCTGATCCAACATGGCTTCTCTTATGTGACACAGAATGTTGGACTGGGTGGGCCACTGGCCTGATCCAACATGGCTTCTCTTATGTTCTTATGTGACACAGAGTGCTGGACTGGGTGGGCCATTGGCCTGATCCAACATGGCTTCTCTTATGTTCTTCTGTGACACAGAGTGTTGGACTGGGTGGGCCACTGGCCTGATCCAACATGGCTTCTCTTATGTTCTTATGTGACATAGAGTGCTGGACTGGGTGGGCCATTGGCCTGATCCAACATGGCTTCTCTTATGTTCTTATGTGACACAGAGTGCTGGACTGGGTGGGCCATTGGCCTGATCCAACATGGCTTCTCTTACATTCTTGTGTTTCAGTTTACAAAGACATTCACATGGACGGAAGCTCCTCAGGCACAGCCCCTTTTAACTTTCGTAGATCAACCAATGCGACCCCTTTGAACTCAAACCAGAGAACATACACATTTCTTTCTTTAAAAAAAAATTATTGAAAGAATTTTTGCATTACAGATACAAAAGAGAAGGGACATCATCCAAAAACTAAAAAGACAATCTACAAACTGTAAAATCTTATTACAAACATAGAACCACATGACCTAACTTATCAGGGAACATCATAACTTACTGTGAGCACGTCGTAGCAAATGTCAGTATAGATTAATCAAAAGAGAAGGGAAATTGCACCTTACAACATAAGCCACTCTCTATATTCATTATTTCTGGGCAAAAATTTATTCTCACTCAGATCATCTATGACAGGATTCCACACTTCCCCAAAAGACTTCTTATCTAAAGGGAGGACCGATGCAACAAAAAAAGAAGGGATTTTGAACTATTTTATCCATTAAGCAGATTCCCCATATTCCCTTGCCGCTTTTCTATTGTTGGACCTCTAGAATCTTCCCAGCACGATGCAATAACTAAACATACACATTTCTGTAGGTTTGGGAAGCACACATTTCTTGGGAGATGACGGCAGGGGTGGGCATGAGCTAAGGACAATGCTGACAGGTCTAGAATAATTATTGCCTTTCCCAGGGATTCAGTTCAGCAGATATTAAAGCATGCTTTAATATAACGGCAGCAATTATTCACGGATCATTCTGATTAGCAGCAAATCTGAGATGTCTTCAGGGGCTAATATTTCTGCTCCTTAAACAGCATCTTCCTGCTTCAAAGTGTATTGAATCTGCTTCACTGTTCCAACAGAAAGGTGTATGCTCTTCATGTTTTTCGATGGTGTGCTTTGCAGAATTACATTCGCGCTCCAAGCCCTGGGTTTTCAACTCGGGTCACACTTTTATTGGAATTTCAGATGCCAGGTTATGGAGAACACTGTTGCATGGAGATCAACAGAGAAAGGGGGGAGGAAACCCTTTAAAACAAACATCTGCAGGATGATCTGAATATTAATGTGATTTTTTTTTCCAAAGGTGGGTGGCAGGAGCTGTGACAAAGATAAGGGATGCGAAAATGGAATTTTCAAGAGGACCTGAATTTTCTACAAAAGAGTCCCTTGTGACAGCCAGTTTGGTGTAGTGGTTAAGTGTGCAGACTCTTATCTGGGAGAACCGGGTTTGATTCCTCTCTCCTCCTCTTGCACCTGCTGGAATTGCCTTGGGTTAGCCATAGCTCTGGCAGAGGTTGTCCTTGAAAGGGCAGCTGCTGTGAGAGCCCTCTCATCCCCACCCACCTCACAGGGTGTCTGTTGCGGGGGAAGAAGATATGGGAGATCGTGAGCCGCTCTGAGTCTCTGATTCAGGGAGAAGGGCAGGGTATAAATCTGCAATTCTCCTTCTTCTTGTTGTTCCTTGCCTGAATTATCTACAAAAGGGTCTCTTGCCCTCCCTTGCTCCTTCACTCAGTTCTCCTCCTGTTCTCTGACTCTATCGTGACCTTTTTTTAAAAAAGGGTTCTTCTACCCAACAAAACCAAATTTGAGTGGTAGCAATTGTTCTCGTCCTGTTTGTGAATGACAGAATACATTGGCAGTGTTCTGCAAACAAAATGACGTTGCTACAGTTTGCTGGAACTCGCAAGAACTTCCGAGTTTGCCCATGCTTCCTTTCATGTTGGTATATCTTCCCTACCTGAATTAGTGGCAGGAAGTCCACTTTTCATGTTATTTAGTTATTAATCAAAATGTACAATAAAACTCCATTAAGTCCCTCCCTCAATGATATGCCCGCAGCTTAAGCCTCATCAAAAGCTCTTACAAACCAAACAGCACTTCTTCCGTGTTTCTCAAGATGATACTACCCCTTAACTTCCTCAGGGAGCCCATTCCACAAGATAGGAATCACCACAGGGTCTAGTAGATTGCAAGTGGACCACCACTGGTGGAGGAGGCGGAGAAGAAGAAATTGGAAGGTGCCCCTATCCTTCATTATTTCCAAAGGGACGGAAGGCATTTAAAAGGGGTGTGGTCCCTTTAAATGTGATGGCCAGAACTCCCTTTGGAGTTCAATTATGCTTGTCACAAGCTTTCTCCTGGCTCCACCTCCAATGTATCCTGGTTCCATCCCCCAAGTCTCCTAGCTCCATCCCAAAGTGCCCATATATTTCTTAAATTGGACTTGGCAACCTTAGGATTGGGAAATACCTGGAGAGGAGGGCAGGTTTGGGGAAAGAGGGAATTTTGATGGGAATTGATCTCCGTTGCCTAGAGATCCAACTAATTACTGTATGTTATTTCCTAATTTTGTGTCAGCTTCTTCCAGTTCCACACCTAAATGAATTACTGTTGTCCAGTGATCTAAAGAGCGGTCTGGATTTTGCATTATCTTCTCCCACGGCCGCTGAATTAAATCTATCACATGCAATTATATGACTGACAGGAGACATTTCCAGAGATGCTTCAATGCATCACAGTTGTCAATAAACCAATACTCTGCATACAAAAGGTGCAAAATGCCTCTGTGGGCATATTTGTTTCCAAAACAATGCCACGATTGTGTAATTCATACCAAGAGCTTGAAGTAATTCGAGTGTAATCAAGTATGACAGGACAAATAGAACAGCAAATGTACTGGCAAAGGTCCACATCGGTGAAGGTGTTCATGACTCGATATTTTAACAAAAATATCCATCGCTTTTTCACATCCCTGGCAAGAGAAGGAAAGCACACAGATAAACTATACCAACATCAGCAGGAACTTATTTGCAAATTAGGCCACACCCCCTGACATCACCATTGTTTCGCACAGGGCTTTTTTTGTAGGAAAAAAAACAGCAATAACTCATATGCATATTAGACCACACCCCTGACATCACAATTGTTTTGCACAAGGCTTTTTTGTAGAAAAAGCCCAGCAGGAACCTATTTGCATATTAGGCCACACCCCTGACATCACCATTGTTTCGCACAGGGTTTTTTGGTAGAAAAGCCCAGCAAGAACTCATATACATATTAGACCACACACCCTTGATATCACTATTGTTTCGCACAGAAGTTTTTTTTTTTTGTAGAAAAAGCCCAGCAGGAACTCATTTCCATATTAGGCCACAGCCCCTGACATCACCATTGTTTCGCACAGTGTTTTTTTTGTAGAAAAAGCTCAGCGGGAGCTCATATGCATATTAGGCTACACTCCCTGATATCACCATTGTTTAGCAGAGGGCTTTTTGTAGAAAAAGCCCAGCAGGAACTCATTTGCATATTAGGCCGCACTCCTGACGGCAAGCCAGCCAGAAATGCATTCCTGCTAAAAAAAAAAAACCCTGCCGACACCAATGTTCCCTCTAAGCTGCAGAGTCTTGTGAGCAGTTTGGCATCCCCAGAAGGCTGGCACCCTAAGCAATCCCCTAGTTTGCCTAGTGGCAGGGCGGGTCCTGGGGACACACAATATTTGAAAGAGACTTCTTCACCATCTTACCATTCTTCCCTCTCCATAGCAACCAATTCCACTATTCCTGGCCCTGGTGAGGCTACATGTATGTAGGCTGGCTTTTGTTTGGAGGGGTGGATTAACACCTTCTAAATTTAATTTTTTTTTTTAAGGATTCCATATTTTCATGCAAATCTAGAAAGTCCCTCGAGTTTGCAGAAAAATCTGTTTAGGCCCCGATCTGTGGATTTAGGTGTCTGCAGATGGGGATCTGACGTCACTATTAAAGTAAAGGTTGTCCCCTGTGCAAGCACCAGTCTGACGTCACATCATGGCGTTTTCACCGCAGACTTTTTACGGGGTGGTTTGCCCTTGCCTTCCCCAGTCATCTACACTTCCCCCCAAGCAAGCTGGGTCCTCATTTTACCGACCTCGAAAGGATGGAAGGCTGAGTCAACCTTGAGCCGGCTACCTGAACCCGGCTTCCGCCGGGATCAAACTCAGGTTTTGAGCAGAGAGTTTGACTGCAGTACTGCAGCTTTTCCACCCTGCGCCATGGGGCTCTCTTGACTGTTAGATATAGATAAACTCTCCTAAGAACACTTGTGCAGTATTTATTAGGGGTTTTCTTAATGCCACCATTTATAGGATATGTTCTATTAAAATTGCTCTTCTCGTAACAGAAGCTTTGTAAAAAGTTATACGGAGAAATAGATCATCCGAGTACTCCTTTTTCATATTTCTCAGTGGCATGGCTCGTTTTCGCCTGCCCTGCGCTTGGTTTAACTATCTACGGCTGATCTCCAGCAGTTTATCACACTTCCAAAGTGCAGTAGTGGAAAGGGGGGGAGGAATTAAGTTTGATATTGATTTTTTCCCAGGATGAATCTCTCTTTCTCTCTTCTCTTCTTCCAAGAATCAATCAGATGGGAAGTGGGAATCTATTTCTTTTTTTATTGAGTATATCCAGGGGCTTTTACTGTCTGTTAGAAAATCTTGTGTGTCTCATAACTTTCCCGTCTCCGTGAGTCCTCTTTTTCTCTCCTTCCTTTTAAGAATGCAATCTATTGTCGATGTCTTTATTACACTTAAAGCATACTACAGTTTGATCTATAGTCAAAGTCAGCCTGATCACTGGAGTTTGAACATCTGTAAAAAACAAACAAACTAGCAATCGCTCTGCAGAATGTTGCTTAATGTCAAACACAAAGCAGAAAATATGGGGGATCCTCTTCAAGGGAAACCGCAGGGATTTCGAGGAAAGCCAAAATGGGTTCAATAAACATTTATACAATCCCTTAAGCCCATCTGGACTGTAAAACGAATATACTTGGGCTAATATGGGTTCTCATCAGTGGTGGTGTACCTGTCTTCGATCTCAACCCTTATGGACTGCGTTACTGTAAATCGATTTTTGACAGATCTGTGATGGCAGACATTCAGATAAGAAGAAGAACTGCAGAGTTATACTCCACCCTTCTCTCTGAATAAGAGTCTCAGAGTGGCTTACTATCTCCTTTATCTTCTTTCCCCCAGAAGCTGCCCTTTCAAGGGCAACTCTTGCAAGAGCTATGGCTAACCCAAGGCCATTCCAGCAGGTGCAAGTGGAGGAGTGAAGGAGTGGGGAATCAAACCCCAGTTCTCCCTAATAAGAGTCTGTGCGCTTAACCACTGCACCAAACTGGCTGCAAAGTTTTGGTCATTAACATTTTATTTTTTAAGTATTTTTTTTAAGTATATGCATCTATATACAGAATGAGAAAAGCACAAATACTTATATATAATAATATAAAATTAGACATAAAACTGTATCAATATACCAATAAAGGAGAAATCTAAGCAGCAAGTAAAAGGCAGATGGATCAAACACACTGACTAAGTATGTAAATTATATCTTTACATGGGCAGAGGGAAGAATTTATGTAAAACAGAATTGTGAAAATAACTTCTGTATCGAAAAGTTATCCAGTCAAATTAAAAAGAAGAAAAAATGTATTATGGGAGTGAAATGAATGGACATCTGACTAAATATGGTGTATGCAGAATATTCCCAAATCAGCATAAGGTGTAGACCACAACTAGCACAAATAAAAAGAAAAGGAAGACACAGAAAAGAGGAAGAAGGAGAAGGAAGAGAAGAAGAACAAGAAGGAGAAAGAGAAGAAGGAGGAGGAGGAGGAGAAGAACAACAAGAAGAATTATAAGTAAAGAAGGTTGAAGAATTCTGGCTTGTGTAGTTGAACACAATAAAAAGGAACAAACACGATAAAAAGGAAACCATTTCTCCGTGAATTTTGTGTCCAGTGAATTCTGAGTCCAAATGTTGGACATAGTCTGTGATATTTTTTCCCATAGTGAGAACGTCCCAAACCTTGGTTAACCAGCTGGAAATTGATGGAATTTGAGATGATTTCCGTTTTGAAGCAATCAGGGTTTTTCCCTCTATGAACAGACTTGAAATCAGAGTTTGTCTGAACCAGGGTAGAGTCAAGTCTTGCCAAATGTCCAGAAAAAGCAGTTGCGGAAGAAAAGAAACTTCATCCTGATATGAGTTTGACTTGCTGCAGTATCTCATGCCAAATTGATACAATATTGGGGCATTGCCACCAGCAATGGGCAAAATCACCCACAGAGCTGCAAAGTTAACCCACACCATTGCATCAGAAGCATAGTTACATTCCAGAGCACTGAACCTATATTCAAGTTGTCTCCATGGACCCAAACAGATTTATATTATTCATACTGTCACAACAACATTGGACAATGGTTGGTTCCACACCAGTTGTTGCTTTTTCATGGTGGTCATATTAGCAGTGCGATGACTACTCAGTTCACACTTGCAACAGAGACTCCGCATTGCACAAGGTAATTCGGGTTAGTTTCCCCTCCCCCTTGTTAGCTATGGCTTCCTTTTCATGCCAGATATGGATTATATCACCGCCACCACCTCTTCCTGTAGTCGTGCCACTATCACAATCCTCCTACCATTTTAGTGGAAACAACAACAAAAATGCACATGACTAGAATTGTTGAAGAACATAAGAGAAGCCATGTTGGATCAGGCCAATGGCCAATCCAGTCCAACGCTCTGTGTCACACAGTGGCCCAAAAACCCAGGTGCCATCAGGAGGTCCATCAGTGGGACCAGGGCACTAGAAGCCCTCCCACAGTTGCCCCCTACAAGCACCAAGAATACAGAGCATCACTGCCCCAGACAGAGAGTTCCAGCTAATAGCCACTGATGGACCTCTGCTCCATATAAGAACACAAGAGAAGCCATGTTGGATTAGGCCAAAGGCTGCTCCAGTCCAACACTTTGTGTCACACAGTGGCCAAAAAAATCAGGCACCATCAGGAGGTCCACCAGTGGGGCCAGGACACTGTTGCCCCCCCCCCCCCAAGCACCCAGAATACAGAGCATCACTGTCCCAGACATAAGAACATAAGAGAAGCCATGTTGGATCAGGCCAATGGCCCATCCAGTCCAACACTCTATGTCAAATAAGAACATAAGAGAAGCCATGTTGGATCAGGCCAGTGGCCCATCCAGTCCGACACTCTATGTCAAATAAGAACATAAGAGAAGCCATGTTGGATCAGGCCAGTGGCCCATCCAGTCCAACACTCTGTGTCACATAAGAACATAAGAGAAGCCATGTTGGATCAGACCAGCGGCCCATTCAGTCTGACACTCTATGTCAAATAAGAACAGAAGAGAAGCCATGTTGGATCAGGCCAATGGTCCATCCAGTCCAACACTCTGTGTTACACAGTGCCCAGAAAAACCCCAAGTGCCATCAGGAGGTCCACCAGTGGGGCCAGGACACTAGAAGCCCTCCCACTGTTGCCCCCCCCCCAAGCACCAAGAATACAGAGCATCACTGCTCCAGACATAAGAGAGAAGGACCTCTGTGTGAAATTAGCAATCCTGATATTAAAAATGAATATCACATAACCCATGACTCAGGGGACTTTTTCCAGAAATTCCTAGATCACCAAATAACCCATTTTTAAAAAAGATATCAATGCATGTTATATAATCTATAATAATATATCCCTCTTTGGCCCTGGTTGGCCTGGGCTAGCCCTATCTTGTCAGTTCTGGGCAGCTAAGCAGGTTCAATCCTGGATAGAATTTAAGTTGGTGGCTACCAGCATTCCCTATAAGCTGCAGTCTTGTGAGCAAAAATTCTACTTTGTGAGCTACTGGTATTATAGTGGTGAGCTAGTAGCATTAAAGTTGTGAGCGACTGCGTAAATTCTTGTGCTCTGGGACTATTTTTCCTGAGCTAAGACAAAAATGTGTGAGTTAGAGGCTAAAAATCTGTGAGCTAGCGCACACTAACTCATCTTAGAGGGAACACTGGTGGCTGCTACCAATGAAGTATATGCAGAGGCAGGCAATAGAAAAAACACCTCTCTTCATCTCTTGCCTTGAAGACTGTCCAGGGGTGTCAGACATGCAGCCCGGGGGCTGAATCAGGCCCCCAGAGGGCTCCTATCAGGCCCCCGAGAAACTGGTTGTCGTCTGCTTCTTCCTCCCGCTGTCTTGCTTCCTTCTGCATCACAGCTTGCCTTGTAAGGCTTTCTCGATCGCACAGGAGCTACAGAGCAAAACCTCTATATTCTCCATTGGATGAGGCTCCTCCCTCGGGGAGGAAGAGAGACAAGGAGAGCTTGCTTTGCCAAGCTCTCTCAATCGCACAGCAGCACTACTGAGCCATGCCTCTCTTCCTTCTATCGGCTGAGGCTCCTCCTCCTTCTGGTCCCCTGGGAAAGGAAGGAAAGAGCCAGAGCTTCCTTTGCCCAGTTCCCTGGATCCCAGGGGAGAAATTCAAAGAAAACACCTTTAAGACCAATGAGTGTTAATGTTTTAAGGGTTTTTTTTTAAAAAAGAAAATTAAATTGTATTTGTCTGTGTCATTTATAAAGTTTATATCTCTGCTACCTAATGTTAAACAGGTATACATGGCCCAGCCCAACAAGGTCTCATTTATGTCAAGTTTGGTCCTTATAACGATTGAGTGTAACAGCTCTGCAGGGTCGTCCTAAAATGGATGTGATTTAATGGCACTTGCCACCGCCCAACTTTGAGTTGGAGAAAAGTCCTCACGCTTAAGGAGCTTTCCGCCCATTTAATTAATTTGGGGGGAAGAGCCATTTAAGTTTCAAGCTCCACTCAGCGGAGCGGTACTATAATGCAGTGGGTTCGATGCAAGGAGGAGACGCGGTTGCAGTCATCACAGCTCTTTATTGAGTTACAGGACGGCAACGGCTGAACGAAGAAGACTGCCCAACTGGGCCAACGGGGCCAACTATATACAGTTCTGGGTTCCCACGCTAGGACACCATTGGACCATTCAAACCAGCAGGGGGGTCGTGATTGGAGCAGGGCAGCAGGGATTTGGATCCTCCTGTCCATTGTTCCTGAGTCACCAAGCTCAGCCCTACAAGCTCCAATGAGCCAAGCAGGAACACTACAGAAACAAAACATTAGTCCTAGGGTTGCCAATCCCCAGGTGGAGGCAGGGGATTCCCTGGTTTGGAGGCCCTCCCCCCGCTTCAGGGTCATCAAAAAGCAGCGGGAGAGATGTCTGCTGAGAACTCCATCGTTCCTTATGGAGACTGATTCCCATAGGGCAGGGATGGCCAACGGTAACTCTCCAGATTTTTTTTTGCCTACGACTCCCATCAGCCCCAGCCATTGGCCATGTTAGCTGGAGCCGATGGGAGTTGTAGGCAAAAAACTAACGAGAGCTACCATTGGCCACCCCTGACATAGGGTATAAAGGAGAATTGATCTGTGGGTATCTGGGGCTCTGGTGGGGGGGGGGGCTGTATTGTGAGGTAGAGGCACCAACATTTCAGCATAGCACCCAGTGCCTCTCTTCAAAAAACCACCCAAGTTTCAAAAAGATTGGACGAGGGGGTTCAATTCTATGAGTCCTCAAAGAAGGTGCCTCTAACCTCCATTATTACCTGTGGAAGGAAAGCGTTGAAAAGGTGTGCAGTCCCTTTAAATGTGATGGCCAGAACTCTCTTTGGAGTTCAGTCATGCTCGTCACAGCCTTGCTCCTGGCTCCACCCCCAAAGTCTCCTGGCTCCACCCCCCCAAAGTCCCCAGATATTTCTTGAACTGGACTTGGCAACCCTAATTAGTCCACATACATAACAGGTACGATACCTGCCTCCACCAAATGCACATTGCCACTGCGGAGCACTCCAGTATACTGTACTGACAATATAACTAATGCTTGCCAATAATAATAATAATTCTAACCAACTGCTCAGACTCATTTCCTAACTCCCTAACACCATCTCTCAGTCATCTTCTCCCTCCTTTACTTTTTTTGTCTTAGACATCAACTAAAAAAAAACAAAATCAACAGGGTTGAAAGAATGATCAGTGTTCCAGGTAAATTTCCTTTTGTGTACATTTGTCCTTCGATCACTCCATCATCCATTGCAACTAAATAAATAAAGCCTTAAGTACACCGACTGAAACGTTTATAGTACACCGCTGGAAACAATTGGAATGGAAATAATACAGTGTGTTCATGTGTGTTTCTAATACAGAAAGATCAAAACATTTTGCAATGGTAACACTCCAGAATTGTCATTAGCTTTCATGTCACAAAGCTTTCATTTATTCTGCCTCCTACAAGACCTTCTCCTCACAAACTGATATAAAAAGTGACACATTCATATAATTAAGATAGCATACTTAAGCTTGGAGAGTAAAGGAATTTTCTTTAGTCTGCCTCCATAATTGTCTGTAGGTTTATATAAAATTCTAATTAGTTCGGCAATCTTTTTTAAAAAAAAATAAGTCTTGCTGCATATAAAATATCAGAGTCTTCTGGGATCTTACAGATGATAAAATACTATATATATTGGCACTTTCTGGCTCTCCCATTGGCTGTGCTGCCTGCTGCATCAGCCATTGGACTGTCAACCACCACTCAAGAGTATTCATGTTCCATTGGCTGTGCTGTTTGCTGCATCAGCCATTGGACCATCAACCAACACTGAAGTGTACTCATGTTCCATTGGCTGGGTCTGCTCCTCTCCCCCACCCACTGTCTGTCCAGTCACGTCTTCCCTGTCCGAATAAACTGCCAACATGGATGTCTTCCCTGAGGAAGACATTTCTGCTGTTGCTCCTTCGCTCCTTCACGTTTGGCTGTAGGCTTCCCAATCCCCAGGTCCCAGCGGGGGATCCCCTGGTTTTACAGGCTTCCCCCCTTCCCCAGCCAGCTGGCCGGCGGGGGAAGCTCCACCCCCATAGCTATTATGCACCTTCAGGAACGATTCCCATAGGGAATGATGAGGAATTGATCCGCGGGTGTCAGGGGCTCTGGAGGGGGCTGTCTTTTGAGGTAGATGCGCCAAATTTTCAGTATAGCATCTAGTGCCTCTCCCCAAAATACCTCCCAAGTTTCAAAAAGATTGGACCAGGGGGTCCAATTCTATGAGCCCCAAAAGAAGGTGCCCCTAGCCTTCATTATTTTCTATGGAAGGAAGGCATTCTAAAAGGTGTGCTGTCCCTTTAAATGTGATGGCCAGAACTCCCTTGGAGTTCAATTATGCTTGTCACACCCTTGCTCCTGGCTCCACCCCCAGTGTCTCCTGGCTCCACCCCCAAAGTCTCCTGGCTCCACCCCCAAAGTCACCAGATATTTCTTGAATTGGACTTGGCAACCCTATTTGGCTGCCGACTCTGCTCAGGAAGGGCCTTCTCGTGCTGCTGCTTCTCTTGCTTGGCTCCTTTATGGCTGGCTGCCTACTGAGGTGAGCTACTGGACCTCAAACCATTCCCTTCTCCTGGGAGACAGTGTGGGGCCTGGCAGCCACTGCTTTGCCCTCCCTCCCTCTCTCCCTCCTTTACTGATAATAGCTGCCAACCGCCAGCCTCCTATCTACACCAGCGTTTGACACAGCTGAGTCTTGCCTAGGCCCTGTGGTAGGCTTCCCAATCCCCAGGTCCCAGCGGGGGATCCCCTGGTTTTACAGGCTTCCCCCTTCCCCCAGCCAGCTGGCCAGCAGGGGAAGCTCCACCCCCACAGCCATTATGCACCTCCAGGAACGATTCCCATAGGGAATGATGGGGAATTGATCCGCGGGTGTTAGGGGCTCTGGGGGGGCTGTTGTTTGAGGTAGAGGTGCCAAATTTTCTGTATAGCATCTAGTGCCTCTCCCCAAATACCTCCCAAGTTTCAAAAGGATTGGACCAGGGGGTCCAATTCTATGAGCCCTAAAAGAAGGTGTCCCTATTCTTCATGATTTTCTGTGGAAGGAAGGCATTCTAAAAGGTGTGCTGCTGCTTTAAATGTGATGGCCAGAACTCCCTTGGAGTTCAATGATGCTTGTAACACCCTTGCTCCTGGCTCCGCCCCCAATGTCTCCTGGCTCCACCCCCAAAGTCCCCAGATATTTCTTGAATTGGACTTGGCAACCCTACCCTATGGTCAATACTTCTTTCTCCCTCCCTCTAACCATTCACGGCAGCTGCCTTAGCCTGCCTCCTGCCCTCCCTCCCTCTTCATTGCTGCTGGCAGCTGGTCTCCCCTTTTCACTATGGACCAACTCACCACAGACCAATCACAGTACAATTAAACACCACACAAAGGCTTGGCGATGCCCAACAGTGACCGCTTTCTTCTCGCACCCTCCAACTCTCCACACTTTCAGCTCCTCCCCCTTTTCACTGTGCACCAGCCCACCACAGACCAATCACAGTACCGTTAGACACCACACAAAGCCTTGGTGAGGCCCAACAGTGACCGCTTTCTTCTCGCACCCTCCAACTCTCCACACTTACAATTACAAAGCACACACATGGTCATCCTGCACGCTGCGAGGTGCAATGCTGCATGCAGGTATAATGGTGGCTCTCTGCTGACACAAGGCATGCTGTGCTTCCCATCCACATTGGTTGTTGTTGTTATGCCACTCTACCATGTGTTCACAATGACTCCCAGTTCCACATCCGTCATTTACAGTGTCTTTCTAGAGCCCATTGGATTTATTCTCACGATGGGCCTTATTCCTAATGTATTATAATGTATTATAATTTGGTCAGCAATACATGCTGAAAGCTACGAACAAAAGAAAGAGAAAGAGACCGATTTTGCACTCACCGGCTCTGGGATTCAGAGGATTAGAGCCTCTGAATGTGAAGGTTTTATACCCTGCTTTTCTCTATCTTAAGGAGTCTCAAAATGGCTTACAATCTTATCCTTTTCCTCTCTCCACAGCAGCTTCCTTGTGAGGTAGGTGGGCTTGAGAGCGTTCTTAGAGAACAGTGACTGACTGAAGGTCATCCAGCAGGATTCATGTGGAGGAGGAGGAGATTGGATTTATACCCCGCTGTTACCCAAAGGAATCTCAGAGCAGTTTACAATCTCCTTCCCCTGATGGAACACACTTTTCACATTTGGATCCCTGATAACTTTCAAGTCATAGCCTTCGGTCTTTACTATGGATTAGTATGGATTAGTGGGGCAGTGATGCTCTGTATTCTGGGTGCTTGAGGGGCAACGGTGGGAGGGCTTCTAGTGTCCTGGCCCCACTGGTGGACCTCCTGATGGCACCTGTTTTTTTAGCCACTATGGGACACGGAGTGTTGGACTGGATGGGCCATTGGCCTGATCCAACATGGCTTCTCTTATGTTCTTATGTGACATAGTGTGTTGGACTGGATGGGCCATTGGCCTGATCCAACGTGGCTTCTCTTCTGTTCTTATGTCTGGGACAGTGATGCTCTGTATTCTGGGTGCTTGGGGGGGGGCACAGTGGGAGGGCTTCTAGTGTCCTGGCCCCACTGATGGACCTTTTGATGGCACTTGGGGTTTTTTGGCCACTGTGTGACACAGAGTGTTGGACTGGATGGGCCATTGGCCTGATCCAACATGGCTTCTCTTTTGTTCTTACATTCTTATTATTTCAACATTATTCTAAAACAGTCAAAGAGCAAGGGAAGCCAAAGCCAGACAAAATGAGTATCTATGATTTGTCATGCAAACTGTTACATAACACAGCACTTGAGGAAAATTGTGCTGCTATAATCATCTTTTATTTCCAATCAACAGCAACGCTCCGCACATTTTGAGACAAAGGATCCAACGTGCAATCATGCAAATGAGACATCTATGGCAAACCAAAAGGGAGGGGGGGATGTGCAGAATGGAGATGCAGCGACGTACCGAAGAGAGAAAGAATTAGATTTGCAAACAGCTCTGTTGAAATAAATGACAACAGATTTTTGCTCAGCTGTCCCCCCCGCCCCCAGCCCACCTGCAGCTCCCTGAAATTTCTTCTTCTTCTTCTTCCAGAAAAGAGCTGTCACTCTTCTTCAACCAAACAGATCAAACCGGAGTCCGATGGCATCAGGCTTACCCTTTGCCTGTTGCAGGCAAGCAATCTCTTGGCAGTTTGGCCTTCCCCACTTCCCTCGTGGACAGGCCAGTGGGAGAAATATGGATGGGTGGGGCCAGAAATTACTGGGCAATATATTGACATCACTTCCGGGTGAAAACCCAGACGTAACATCAGCGTGTCAAATGACACTCTGGGATTCCCATCAAACTATGGGAAATTTTGGAATATTACCCGATACACTGGAAATGATGTACATACATCACAGGATGTTTTTTCTTTCCCTTGTCTCCAAAGCTCCTGGGGATATCAGGCAATGGGCTGGCAGTGCCAACCTTCAGTTGCACCTTAATGGTGAGCAATATTTATTCCAGCATCAGCACATCTTGAGTCAGAGCTCATTTCATCCATTCAGCTGATACATACATATTCCAACAGACTATTCTATGTAACATAGAATCATGGAATCATAGAGTTGGAAGGGACCTCCAGGGCTATTTAGGTCCAACTTCCTGCACAATGCAGGAAATTCACAAATACCTCCCCCCTAAATTCACAGGATCTTCATTGCTGTCAGATGGCCATCTAGCCTCTGTTTAAAAACCTCCAAGGAAGGAGAGCCCACCACCTCCCGAGGAAGCTTGTTCCACTGAGGAACCGCTCTGACTGTCAGGAAGTTCTTCCTAATGTTGAGCCGGAAACTCTTTTGATTTAATTTCAACCCATTGGTTCTGGTCCTACCTTCCGGGGCCACAGAAAACAATTCCACACCATCCTCTATATGACAGCCCTTCAAGTACTTGAAGATGGTGATCCTATCACCTCTCAGCCGCCTCCTCTCCAGGCTAAACATGCCCAGCTCCTTCAACCTTTCTTCATAGGACTTGGTCTCCAGACCCCTCACCATCTTCATCACCCTCCTCTGGACCCATTCCAGCTTGTGTATATCTTTCTTAAAATGCGGTACCCAAACCTGAACACAATACTCTGTATGAGGTTTTACCAGAGCAGAGTAAAGCGATACCATCACTTCACGTGATCTGGACACTATACTTCTGTTGATACAGCCCAAAATTGTATTTGCCCGTTTAGTCACAAATGCAACCATACACTACTCTCGATAATGGACAAAAAGGAAAGGGAATAAGTGGAACAAATCTGTTATTTCTCTTTAAAAAAACAAAAACATAATATTCAGAAACCAGTGGGTGAACATTTCACCCTTCCAGGACATTATGTTCCCAAAGGAAAAGAAATTATGATAGGGACGGTGGGACGGTGAAATTATGATAGGGACGGTGGGGAGGGATGGTGGCTCAGTGGTAGAGCATCTGCTTGGAAGCAGAAGGTCCCAGGTTCAATCCCTGGCATCTCCAAAAAAAGGGTCCAGGCAAATAGGCGTGAAAAAACCTCAGCTTGAGACCCTGGAGAGCCGCTGCCTGTCTGAGAAGACAATACTGACTTTGATGGACCAAGGGTCTGATTCAGTAGAAGCCAGCTTCATATGTTCAATGCTGAAGGAAATTATGATAATGAACATATGAACATATGAAGCTGCCTTATACTGAATCAGACCCTCGGTCCATCAAAGTCAGTATTGTCTTCTCAGACTGGCAGCAGCTCTCCAGGTCTCAAGCTTATGTACTCAATCATTTTACTAATTGCAAACCAGCTCATGTTTTTTATGTGTTGCAATGTCTTTGCAATTTGCTTTCTGTAGGTATGACTGCACATCCTTTAAAACACACATGTCAGGAACAAGTCCCCGACAAGGTTCCATTTTTATGATTGTTGTTCTCTGACTGACTGACATGTGCATTGCTGATGTCATTATCCTGATATTATTAGCCTTGCCCTGTTAACAAGTTCATGTTAAGTGTAGCCCGTACTGGATTTTATATAATACTAACTTCATTGTGTAGACGTGTTCTCAGTTCCTAACAATCACAAGGTTACTTTTTGGAAGGTTTGATCATTTAACTAATTGCAACTCGGCTCATGTTATTTATATGTTGCAATGTCTTTGCAATTTGCTTTCTGTAGGTATGACCACACATCCTTTAAAATGCAGGTTCCATTTTATGGTTGCTGTTCTCTGATGCATGCCTCTGACTGATGTGGCCTTGAATTAGCCATAGCTAATGCAGCAGTTGTCCTTGAAAGGGCAGCTTCTGGGAGAGGCCCTCTCAGGCCCCACCCACCTCACAGGGTGTTTTTTTTTTGTGGGGGAGGAAGAACAAAGGAGATTGTGAGCCACTCTGAGACTCTGAGATTTGGAGTGGAGGGCGGGATATAAATCCAATCTTAAAAAAAGGATCGATATTTTGGGTGCCATGTTCTCAGGGCGCAGGTGGGTGGGAGTCCAAAGCCAGTCCAAAGTCAGAGTCCAGGAAGTCAAGCAGGGGCCAAGTCACCAAAGCAAAATCACAAAACGGAATCAGAAGTCAGTGTCCAAAAGCCAAAGGGTAAGGGTGCCAAGGAATTCAAGCAGGTCAGGATCTGGAATCAGGAAGGAGTGTGGGATGCAAGCTGAATAATCGACTTGTTGCATCCACAAGGTTACCAGGTCCTGGGTGGGAGTTACATGGGAGCCTCAATCAGCCTGCTTCCTGGGTGGCAGCGACTCAGCTAGAAGTCAGGGCTGAGAGATCTGAAGCATCGGCATGCCTCATGTCTTCTCTCTGAAAGTTCTTTCTGGAGCCTGCTTCAAACTCTTGAGATGGGAGGGGGAGAGCTTGGAGGAGATTGATTGTCAACAACCGGCAGGGTGTCTGGAATGTGGGGAGAGTGATTGATGGGCCAGCTGCTGGTTGTTCGGCTGAGGAGCTGGTTGGCGATCCTTCCAGGTCTGTTAACCCTTCCAGCTCCCCCTCATCAGGGCTCATAACACTGGGTGATGTGGGGAAGCAGACTTGCAGGTGGAAGAGGCTGCAGGGAGAAAGGACTGCTCAGCTCTCTTTGGGCAATTCTGATAGCATCAACTGGCGAGATGACCTGACTTTCACTACGGAGTCCTGAGAAAGAACTGTATATTATTCCAAGAGACTTTCAAAAGAACTTTTGGTGGCATGGGAAAGCCGTCGCCATGCTACACTATAATCAATTGATAACTTTTTATTGTACCTCTCTCTAGCAAGACCGGGACTGGTGTAACTTGCCATGTAATGTTTGCTTGAAGTCCCATCATTAAATGTCTTTTGATCCTACTCAAGAAGTCTCATGATTGAACCTGGGCAAAACCTTACAGCAGACTGTTAGAACGCTGCAATGAGATCACAAATCATAGCATTGAGGCTCCTTTGTGAGTTATTTTTTTTAATCTTTGAAGCATAAGCCTATTGATTTTCAGTTCTCTGTTATTGAGCGACTGGACTATAAACCTTTAGTTATGACCAATACTGCCTCTAAGATGTGGAGTCTTGGGAGCACAAATTCTACTTTGTGAGCTACTGGCATTAAAGTTGGGAGCCACTGCATAAATTTGTTTGCTCCGGGGCCATTTTTTCCTGAGCGAAGGGCAAAAAATGTGTGAGCCGAGGCTAAAAATCTGTGAGCTAGCTCACACTAACTCAGCTTAGAGGGAACACTGGTTATGACATGGGAAAATGACTTCAGCAGAGATCTATGCATTTGATCCACACATCCTACAGGTCTCAGTGATATGTTAGATTTATCAGCCTATATTTAAGAGATGTGTAGTCTCCTGTCAATATATATACTTTATAGCTTAACCAGATTTAGTAATTTTTTCTACAGTCATTTTTTTTCCCCATAGTGATTTTCTATAAGTTATTTTTTGGGGAATTGAGTGATTTCTTTAATGTTTTGGGTCTCTTCCACGATCACATATCACTAATTGTTGCCAGCCTTATCCATTTATGTGTTCTTCCCCTCTTACTCTCTCTCAAACTCTCTCTTTTAAGTATACACACTTACAAAAGTTGCAATTTGGATGTGAGTTACCTTGTAAGAACTGAATTTGTTATCTTTCCCCCCTCGTGTTGTTACTTTGTCATGCAATGATTCCATTTAATTGATATTATGTTTACAGGTTGTTTTTGACGCTACATAGTACTACACACTACAAATTTGTTCCTTTGTGTCTCTGGTATATAAATTTATTTTGCATAGCATGTTTAAAATGCATGACTTGCTTTAGTTGGTTAGAATTCATCATTTATCTACAACTGTTTACAAACAGGTTTTCCAAATTTACCAGTGCAAGGTCGTTCACGACTGATGAAGATTGAAACCATAACAATTGTCCTTTGAAGTTGCATCATACTGCGTGCCAACAATTGGTTTCTGAATTTCTGTCTTCTAAATTAACTTGCACAAGGTCGTTCACGGCTGATGGAGATTCGTACATCAAACAGGAATTTAGCCCAGCATTCTGTCTGTTGTCTGTCTTTTTCTAGCTTGTAAATTCTTTATAGAAATGCCAGTTTTCAGTATGCCCCCCCCCACTCCATTTGCTAACCTTTTTGGATATGTCATTGTAGCTTTATGTAATAGAATTGTAATTGTTACCACTGTAAAAACAACCAAAACAACCTTTTTGATAGCGTTCCTATTGAGAGTCGGTTTGGTGTAGTGGTTAAGTGTGCAGACTCTAATCTGGGTGAACCGGGTTTGATTCCCCACTCCTCTACTTGCAGCTGCTAGCATGGCCTCGGGTCAGCCATAGCTCTCGCAGGAGTTGTCCTTGAAAGGGCAGCTGCTGTGAGAACCCTCTCAGCCCCACCCACCTCACAGGGCGTCTGTTGTGGAGGAGAAGATATAGGAGATTGTAAGCCGCTCTGAGTCTCTGATTCAGAGAGAAGGGTGGGGTATAAATCTGCAGTCTTCTTCTTCTTCATTGCTATTGTGGGCTCATAATTATTATTATTATTACTATTATTGCAATTTAGTAATTACAGTTTTTCCCACACTTTTGTAACTCTTGAATCATAGATGCACCTTAAATATTCCTTTCTACAATCATTCTGTAATTGTCATAGACCTCTGGTACTGATTTACCAAGCTTAACCTTCCCTTTGACCATTTTGTTTTGTTAGATATATATTGGGATGGATAACATGGGTCATCCCACCATAGTCTCATAAAGAGATACTGCCTTGCTGCCTAATGTACGTCATGGAAATAAGAACCCAGGTCCCCAAAGAACCAATATTCTATGCACTACAGCTTGGGGCCTCAAAAGGGCTTTCCACAGAATGCACTTGTTTGCTTTCAGTGACAAATTATGGTCAGTGTTGCATCTGCTACCCATTTGCGCAAATGATAACCAGTGCAGTGTAGTGGTTAGAAAGTTGCAAAGCACTCAGGGAACTGGGTTCAAACTCCCCACTCAGCCATGAAGTTTGCCAGATGACCCCGAGCCAGATAGACTCACTCTCAGCCTAACAAAATTCAGCCAGTGTGATGTACCGGTTAAGAACGGGGGACTCTCATCTGGAGAACAGGGCTTGATTCCCCACTTCTCCTCCTCCTCAAGAAGTCTTCTGGGTGACCTTGGGTCAGTCACAGTTCTCTCAGAACTCCCCTCAGCCCCATCTACCTCACAAATTGCCTGTTGTGGGGAGAGGAAGAGAATGTGATCTTAAGCTGCTTACTTATTTAAAACATCTTCTTCTTCGAGGACTCCTTAGGGGAGAGAAAAGTGGAACGTTCAATTCTTCTTCCTCTTCCTCCTCCTCCCCCTCCTCCAGAACAAAATGGAAGAGGATAACCATGTATGCTGCCTTGCGTTCCTTGGAGGAGGGTCGTAACAAAGATGAATGGCCAAATAGATAGGCAAAATTGGTGCCGCCAACAACGCTAGCTAAGAATGCAGAAACCTCCGGCTGCATTGTGGCAAAAGACATGAGAACCAAGAGTATATGCCCTCCTAGACAGAAGCAGAGACTCTGTGGGATGGGGATGGCTGGGAAACTGAGAAAAGCCTGGTGAGCTAACCATATTATTGTACTACTTCCTCTCCCTGGCTCAGCAGAATCGTGGTAAAACTACCCCATGGGGCTGGGGTGTGTTAGGCACTGTTCTCAAACAGCAGCATAAAGTTTATGTGTTTGTTTGTTTGTTTATAGTCCACCTAGGATTGCCAAGTCCAATTCAAGAAATATCTGGGAACTTTGGGGTGGGGCCAGGAGACATTGGGGGCGGAGCCAGGAGCACGGGGTGTGACAAGCAGACTTGAACTCCAAGGGAGTTCTGCCCATCACATTTAAAGGGACAGCACACCTTTTAAAATGCCTTCCTTCCATAGAAAATAATGAGGATGGGGGCACTTCTTTTGGGGCTCGTAGAATTGGACCCCTTGGTCCAATACTTTTGAAACTTGGGGGCATTTTGGAAGAGGCACTGGATGCTATACTGAAAATTGGCAACTCTACCTCAAAAAACAGCCCCCCCCCAGAGCCCCCGATACCCGCGGATCAATTCCCCATCATTCTTTATGGGAATTGTTCATGGAGGTGCATAATGGCTGTGGGGGTGGGCTTCCCCCGCCGGCCAGCTGGCTGGGGGAGGGGGAAGCCTGTAAACCGGGGGATCCCTCGCTGGGACCTGGGGATTGGGAAGCCTAAGTCCACCCTTTCCCATAATGGTCACAGGGTGGATTTACACAGAATAAAACAGTTAAAAATCCAAGAATAATAAAAAAAAGCATTAAAACAATTAAGACAATTAGGTAAACCAGCGTGGATGGTGTAAGCACCTTTGACAATGTAAGACTTAGATGTCACAGGGTGTCCTAGATGTCAGAGATGTCAACAATGTCAGCCTGATCTCTAGCAATCAAGATGGCAAATCAGTGCAGGAAGACCGGTTGGATGTTATAATCGATGAAGGAAGGACGTCCGTCCGCCTCAACTAAAAGCCTGGCGGAACAGCTCCGTTTTACAGGCCCTATGGAACGGTGGTAGGACTGGTAGGTCCCAGATCTCCATGGGAAGCTGATTCCACCAGGTCAGGGCCATGGCCGAAAAGGCCCTGCTTCTAGTTGAGGCAGGCTGGATGTCCTTTGGGCCAGGGGTAGTCAGAAGACGTTGATTAGCCGATCGTAATACGTAGATGACCTGTGTTTTACCTGCCAAAGTGTTTGACAACCCCTGCTGTAGAATAAGGCTTCCTAATAAGGGTTGGGCTGAGAGAGACTTCATCTGGTCTACTGGCCAGTTCCCGACTGTAGAGTTGATGGTCACAGGTGAACAGAAGGCTGCCTACATTTAATCTTGCTGGTAACCATAAGATGAACTGCACCTCTGCTCTTTGTTGGCCTGAGGCCACCGTCTTTGATGTTCTCCTTTCATGTTCAATAAAATTTAATGCATCAGTGCTTTGTATGGCTGACTGTACTCATGCTATCTGCAGTAACATACCAGATGAAAGCACAACCCTTTCTAAAGTCCCACGGAGTGTGTCATTCAAAGAGGTAAATCTCACCACCTGGCCCCACAGTAGCCAAGATGTCATGTTGCATGAGCAGCGGCCATGTCACGACTGGCATCTGCAGAGCTTGGCCTTGTGAGTTTTATGGGTTGATGTAGAACAGAGCTGGCCAAACCTGATTAACTTAAGAGCCACAGAGAATAAATGTAAGGTGTTTGAGAGAGGAAGGAGGGAAGGAAGGAAGGAAGGAAGGAAGGAAGGAAGGAAGGAAGGAAGGAAGGAAGGAAGGAAGGAAGGAGGAAGGAGTGGAAGGAGGGAAGGAGGGAAGGAAGGAGGAAGGTAGGAAGGAAGGGAGGGAGGGAGGGAGAGGGAGGGAAATAGAAGGGGGAGGAAGGGAAGGAAGGAAGGAAGGAAAGGGAGGAAGGGAGGGAGGAAGGAAGGAAGGAAGGAGGGAGGGAGGGAGGAGGGAAGGAGGGAAGGTAGGAAGGAAGGAAGGAAGGAAGGAAGGAGGGAAGGAGGGAAGAGGGAAGGAAGGAAGGAAGGAAGGAAGGAAGGAAGGAGTGAAGGAGGGGAAGGAGGGGAGGGAAGGAAGAAGGGAAGGAGGGAAGGAAGGAAGGAGGGAGGGAAGGAGGGAGGGAAGGAGGGAAGGAAGGAAGGAAGGAGGGAAGGAGGGAAGGAAGGAAGGAAGGGAGGAAGGAAGGAAGGAAGGGAGGGAGGGAGGGAGGAAGGAAGGAGGGAGGGAAGGATGGAAGGAAGGAAGGAGGAGGGAAGGAGGGAGGGAAGGAGGGAAGGAAGGAAGGAAGGAAGGAGGGAAGGAGGGAAGGAAGGAAGGAAGGAAGGAGGGAAGGAAGGAAAGGGAGGAAGGAGGGAGGAAGGAAGGAAGGAGGGAAGGAGGGAGGGAAGGAGGGAAGAAGGGAAGGAAGGAAGGAGGGAAGGAGGGAAGAGGGAAGGAGGGAAGGAAGGAAGGAAGGAAGGAAGGGAAGGAAGGAAGGAAGGAAGGAAGGAAGGAAGGAAGGGAAATAGAAGGGGGGAAGGAAGGAGGGAGAGATGGAAAAAAAGTAACATTAACTTAAATGCATTCTTCAACCTGCTTCATGGTTTGGCTTGGAGAAGTGATTTAAAGAGACAAATGCCTTCTCCAACAGGCCACTGAAGCCACACAATATGTGTTAAAGGGCCACATGTGGCTCCGAGCCACAGTTTGGCCACCCCTGATGTAGAATGATATAGCAGAGTGCAAGAGGGAGCAGAGGAAAATGAAAACTGGGGAATATTGGGGTTCTCTCCTTTAATAGACTGAAGCAATAACTGTAGACTTCCTAGTTCCATGCAATTGTACATATAAGGTATCCTTTCCCACTGGCCTTGGACAGGATCCAGTAGGATGATGACACCAGCCGAGGAGGCGGAGGCAGAAGTCAAGAAAACGACTATCCAGAAATTATAAAATAAGCAGCAAAGAGGAAACAAAAACAAAACAAAACAAGGCATCACAGACATGGCAGTGGAATCAGCTTCCATGAACCCTCAGCCTTTCCCCAGAGGAAAAAAAACTCGAGAACCTGTTTTCCCTCCCTGTAATTTACTCCGAGGAATGCATCAAACCCCTCCCCCAGATGTGAAAATCCAAACACTCAATTTTTTTCTCAGCTGTTACGCATAAACAAACATCCTTGCAGCTTCTTACGAGAGATTGAAGGAAGAGCCGTAGGTGTGATTTCCTGTTGTAGGAACGGATTCCTTGACACCTGGGCAAACAGCGAGAACGAATGATTTTTTTTTAAACATAACATGATCCACCCCCACCCCCCCAATTGCTCAGTGATTCTTTTGAAGCGATATTGTTTAGAAACGTTAGGGATAAATGGCAGTATTCTCTGCAACAAAAAACATAACACGATGGCCTTTCTTTGTATATTAAACACAACAGCCGATAAACAGCGAACTATGAAGCTAAGTAAAAGTGTTCATTGGAGTCCATTCAAGAATTCAGAATGTGACATCATTCTCCCAGATTGTAGAAGTTACAGTATGTGTGTGTCTATTTCAATGGAGGGCGAATTTACACCAGTTTGGTGTAGTGGTTAGGTGTGCGGACTCTTATCTGGGAGAACCGGGTTTGATTCCCCACTCCTCCACTTGCACCTGCTAGCATGGCCTTGGGTCAGCCATAGCTCTGGCTAGGGTGGCCAGACCGTCCCGGTCTCCCGGGACATTCCCGGTTCTGGCCACCCAATCCCGGCTCCCGGGCTGCCTATACCGGGACCATTAAAGGTCCCGGTTTAGCCAGCCCCGGAGCCGGTGGGCCGCGGGCGCCGGCGGGGAAGGCGGGGAGTGAGGGAGGGAGCGTCCCTGCGCCTGCGCAGGGCCCCTGCGCACGCGCAGGGACGCTCCCTCCCTCACTCCCCGCCTTCCCCGCCCGCGCGCGGGGCCGGCAGCGGTGGGGGAGGCCTCTCCGCGGCCTCCGCTGGTCGCTGGGGGCCTTCCAGAGTGTCTGGAAGGCCCCCAGCGACCAGCGGAGGCCGCGGGGAGGCCGCGGAGCACCCGGCGCTGGTCCGGGAAGGCCTTCCAGAGCCTCTGGAAGGCCTTCCCGGACCAGCGCCGGCCAGCGAAGGCCTCCCCGCGGTCTCCGCTGGTCGCTGGGGGCCTTCCAGAGTGTCTGGAAGGCCCCCAGCGACCAGCGGAGGCCGCGGGGAGGCCGCGGAGCACCCGGCGCTGGTCCGGGAAGGCCTTCCAGAGCCTCTGGAAGGCCTTCCCGGGCGAGCGCCGGCCAGCGAAGGCCTCCCCGCGGCCTCCGCTGGTCGCTGGGGGCCTTCCAGAGTGTCTGGAAGGCCCTCAGCGACCAGCGGAGGCCGCGGGGAGGCCGCGGAGCACCCGGCGCTGGTCCGGGAAGGCCTTCCAGAGCCTCTGGAAGGCTTTCCCGGGCCAGCGCCGGCCAGCGAAGGCCTCCCCGCGGTCTCCGCTGGTCGCTGGGGGCCTTCCAGAGTGTCTGGAAGGCCCCCAGCGACCAGCGGAGGCCGCGGGGGGAGGCCGCGGAGCACCCGGCGCTGGTCCGGGAAGGCCTTCCAGAGCCTCTGGAAGGCCTTCCCGGGCCAGCGCCGGCCAAGGAAGGCCTCTCCGACGCCTCCCTGGCCTCGCCGCCGCCGCCGCTGGACTCGCCGCCGCCGCCCGACCCGCCGCCGCCGCCCGACTCGCCGCCGACCGCCACCGCAGGTAAGGGGGCCGAAAGCGGGGGGGGGGCGGCCTTCCTTTCTTCCCTCCCTCTTCCCTTCTTTCCTTTCTTCCTCCCTTCCTTCCCTCCCTCCCTTCCCTTCCTTCCTTCCCTCCCTCCCTCCTCTCCTTCCTTCCTTTCTTTCTTTCTTCCTTCCCTCCCTTCCCTCCCTCCCTCCCTCCCTTCCTTCCTTCCTTCCTTCCTTCCTTCCTTCCTTCCTTCCTTCCTTCCTCCCTTCCCTTCCCTTCCCTTCCCTCCTCCCTTCCCTCCTCCCTTCCCTTCCCTCCTCCCTTCCCTCCTCCCTTCCTTCCCTCCCTCCTCCCCTCCCTCCTCCCTCCCTTCCCTCCCTCCCTTCCTTCCTTCCTTCCTTCCTTCCTTCCTTCCCTTCCTTCCTTCCTTCCTTCCTTCCTTCCTTCCTTCCTTCCTTCCTTCCTTCCTTCCTCCTCCCTTCCCTTCCCTTCCTCCCTTCCCTTCCCTTCCCTTCCCTTCCCTTCCCTTCCCTTCCCTTCCCTTCCCTTCCCTTCCCTTCCCTTCCATTCCCTTCCATTCCCTTCCCTTCTCCCTTCCCTTCCCTTCCATTCCCTTCCCTCCTCCCTTCCCTCCTCCCTTCCTTCCCTCCTTATGTTCTTATGTGGCGCAGAGTGTTGGACTGGAGGGGCCACTGGCCTGATGCAACAGGGCTTCTCTTATGTGACACAGAGTGTTGGACTGGATGGGCCACTGGCCTGATCCAACAGGGCTTCTGTTATGTTCTTATGTGACGCAGAGTGTTGGACTGGATGGGCCACTGGCCTGATCCAACAGGGCTTCTCTTATGTTCTTATGTGATGCAGAGTGTTGGACTGGATGGGCCACTGGCCTGATCCAACAGGGCTTCTCTTATGTTCTTATGTGACGCAGAGTGTTGGACTGGATGGGCCACTGGCCTGATCCAACAGGGCTTCTCTTATGTTCTTATGTGACGCAGAGTGTTGGACTGGATGGGCCACTGGCCTGATCCAACAGGGCTTCTCTTATGTTCTTATGTGATGCAGAGTGTTGGACTGGATGGGCCACTGGCCTGATCCAACAGGGCTTCTCTTATGTTGTTATGTGATGCAGAGTGTTGGACTGGATGGGCCACTGGCCTGATCCAACAGGGCTTCTCTTATGTTGTTATGTGATGCAGAGTGTTGGACTGGATGGGCCACTGGCCTGATCCAACAGGGCTTCTCTTATGTTGTTATGTGATGCAGAGTGTTGGACTGGATGGGCCACTGGCCTGATCCAACAGGGCTTCTCTTATGTTGTTATGTGACGCAGAGTGTTGGACTGGAGGGGCCACTGGCCTGATCCAACAGGTCTTCTCTTATGTGACAATACTGACTTTGGTGGACCCAAGCACTGATTCAGTGTAAGGGAGCTTTGTGTTTGTGTCTTCTAGTGCAATTTTGTTCTCAGATCCTGTATTTACTTCATCAGTATATGGGATAAGGCACTTTCTCAACTGTGCTGCATAATGCAGCCTATTTATTTTGTCCTGTTGGCTCTGTTGGCTCTATCTGCGCCACCTTCATCACTTTCGGGGTGTGGATCCCCCAGTGGGGTGGTCTCCCGACTCCCTCCGCCGGCTGTTTCTGATAGCCCTGCGCCCCCTCTTTCATTTGATATGTGTCCCGTGCGGGTGCCACCCTCCCGCCGGGAGATGCCGCAAAATGAGCCCCCTTGAGGCTTATGGCGGCAGGGCTCGGGGGAAGCGAGCTAGACTGCTGTTCTTTTGAGGGGTTATAGAGTGTTTCGAGCCCGTCCCTGTGGCATCGGTCCCATCATTGTGGGGCCCAGGGGGCCGGCGCAGCGGCACGCTGAAGCAGCCTGTCGGTCACTTCCAGGTTCCTGTCCTGCATCTTGACCGGTGTTATTAGTGACAGGCTGCTTCGGCGTGCCGCTGCGCCGGCCCCCTTGGTCCCACAACGATGGGACCGATGCCACAGGGACGGGCTCGAAACACTCTATAACCCCTCAAAAGAACAGCAGTCTAGCTCGCTTCCCCCGAGCCCTGCCGCCCTAAGCCTCAAGGGGGCTCATTTTGCGGCATCTCCCGGCGGGAGGGTGGCACCCGCACGGGACACATATCAAATGAAAGAGGGGGCGCAGGGCTATCAGAAACAGTCAGCGGAGGGAGTCGGGAGACCACCCCACTGGGGGATCCACACCCCGAAAGTGATGAAGGTGGCGCAGATAGAGCCAACAGAGCCAACAGGACAAAATAAATAGGCTGCATTATGCAGCACAGTTGAGAAAGTGCCTTATCCCATATACTGATGAAGTATATACAGGATTTGAGAACAAAATTGTTTCCGGCGGTGATATTTGGGGGATTTTTGGGGACGTCACAGGAAGTGCTGTGAAGTCACTTCCTGTTTCCGGCAGGTGACGCGGGGGAAATGATGTCACAGGAAGTGATGCCACTTCCTGTTTCCGGTGGTGGCATGACATCACCGGAAGTGACGTCACCGGAAGTGACGTCACTTCCTGTTTCCGGCAGGTGACGCGGGGGAAATGATGTCACAGGAAGTGATGCCACTTCCTGTTTCCGGTGGTGGCATGACATCACCGGAAGTGACGTCACCGGAAGTGACGTCACTTCCTGTTTCCGGCAGGTGACGCGGGGGAAATGATGTCACAGGAAGTGATGCCACTTCCTGTTTCCGGTGGTGGCATGACATCACCGGAAGTGACGTCACCGGAAGTGACGTCACTTCCTGTTTCCGGCGGCGCGCGCGCAAAGCGCGAGCACACCCCCCCCCCCCCCCAGTGTCCCTGGCTGGCCTTCAGACATTATGGTCACCCTAGCTCTGGCAGAGGTTGTCCTTGAAAGGGCAGCTGCTGTGAGAGCCCTCTCCAGCCCCACCCACCTCACAGGGTGTCTGTTGTGGGGGAGGAAGGTAAAGGAGATTGTGAGCCGCTCTGAGACTCTTCAGAGTGGAGGGCGGGATATAAATCCAATATCATCATCATCATCATCATCATCTATTGGAAAGAAACTGAGAGTGCTCCTGACAGTTATTTATTGAACACTAGGCCACTTTGGCTGTTGCAAATTTTCTTTCCCAAACTCTAGCAAGATATAATGACAGGGGTTGGATTCAACAGGAGCACACCAGAGCGCAGCTCCTGAACCTTCAGGGCCCCCCACCTCCTCCACATTCAGCCATGGGTTCTGCCTGAAGCAGAGAGAAAATCTCCATGCTACACACAGATCCCGTTTCAGCACCTGGCAACAGAAGCCTCCAACTAGGGGTCCTTTCCTTCTCATTCTCTTCCCTCCCTCTCTCCCTCCCTCCCTTCCTTCTGTCTTTCTCTGTTCCCATCGTCTTCCTCTCTTTCTTTCTTCTTCCTTCCCTCCCTCCTTGCTTCCTCCCTGCCTTCCTTTCTTCCTTCCTTCTCTCTTCCTCCATCCCCAACTTCTTTCTCTCTCTTTTTCCCCTTCCTTCCCTCCTTCCTTCTCTCTTCCACTGTCCTCATCTTCTTTCTTTCTTTCTTTCTTTCTTTCTTTCTTTCTTTCTTTCTTTCTTTCTTTCTTTCTTTCTTTCTTTCTTTCTTTCTTTCTTTCTCTCTTTCTCTCTTTCTCTCTTTCTCTCTCTCTCTCTCTTTCTTTCTCTCTTTCTCCTCTTTCTCTCTTTCTTTCTTTCTCTCGCTCTCTCTTTCTTTATCTCTTTATCTCTTTTTCTCTCTCTCTCTCTCTTTCGCTCTCTCTCTTTTTCTCTCTCTCTTTCTCTCTCTTTCTCTCTTTCTCTCTCTCTCTTTCTCCTCTTTCTCTCTCTCTCTCTCTCCCTCTCTCTCTCTCATAACTTCCTTTCTCTTTTATTCTCTCATTAGCATAACTCATTTGCAAATAAGTTATGCCACTGAGCTCCTGCACCTTTTCCCCAACAAAACGACCCCTGTATAATATGAATAAATAAATGATCCCGGATCTGGAGTCAGGTTATTAGGATCGTTCATAACGTTATTAGTGTGATACTGGTCAAGGCCATTGGGTCGAATGAATTTGTTTTAGTGGTATATTTGTGCGTACATGTGTGGAGATTCAGTTTCAAACGCTTTGAATCTGTTGTGGGAGAGGAAGAGAAGGTGATGTAAGCCACTCTGAGACTCCTTTGGGAAGTGAAGGGTGGGATATAAATCCAATCTCTTCTATCTTCTTCTTCTATATTGGACAGGAAGGAGGGGTCCCTGAGGGAATGCCAAACAAAACAAACAAGTCATCACATGCTGGGGAAAGATGTCAATAGAAGGACACAAATACATCTCCCTGGCACATGTGACCAAAGGGTTGGTGCCATGACTAAGAAGGTCATCTCCCAGGTTGCCGCATACTTAATCTCGAAAGGCAGGGGCACCTGAAACAGGGCCTCCAAAGATGACCGTAATGGTTGGGTAGGCTCATAATGGAGGAGGTGATCCTTCAGGTATGCCAGTCGCAAACCACAAAGCAGTGTGGATGGACCAAGAGTGGAGTGATAGACCCACATCCGAGCTGCAGTGTTCTGCACTAAGTGATGTTGCCAGACACTTCTCAGGGACAGCCCTATGTAGAGTGCCTTTCAGTAATGTTATCTAACCAGGGCACCACAATAGGCAGATCTTTTCTTCCCAGGATATGGCACAGCTGCCTAATTAGTCAAAGTTGGTAAAAGGAAATCGGCCCCTCCCAGCCGGGCTGGCACCGCCAGCGATAGGCTGGGGGCCGCTGTTGCCGACCCGGAAGGAGGGAAGGCTGGCCCCGTCGTCCCGGGCATCCGGGAGCTTGCTGATGGGTGTGGTGTCGGGGCTATAAAAGCCCTGGCCCCACCCAGAAGCAGGCAGTTTGTTTCGGCTCTCGGCCCGCCCACCCTTGGCAGTACAGGTTATTACCGGTCACCTGATTAGGGGCCAGGTAGGAATGTTTTCATTTTCACAGAATTGGCCTATGTGAATTTGTTTTTTTTGCCTACCTTGTACTGCTTTATAGTGTTAGGAAGCTTGAGAGGAGACCTTTGGTAGTTTGGCCACTTGGCAGGATTCGATATGGGCCACAGTGTTTTCAGGGGAGCACCAGGTGGTCGGTATGAACTGCAGATGGGCTTTACGGCTCAATGCGGGGAGTGCAGAGCACGACAAAGCCTCACCGGGGCGGATCTTTCCAGTGGGATTGATGCTGGCCTAGGTGGAGGTGGGCTTTGGGCCTGGCTGTTTAGCACCAGCCAGAATATATTGGGCTCATGTTGGGGGGCAGGATGGCTCGCCCTTCTCGGACAAGGCGGGGTCATGGGACTGACCCCAGGGCTTGTTCCGTTAGGCCATACCCCTTGCCATTCCAGTTTGTTCAAGTTGTTTAATAAAGCGGCCCGGATTACCCAACACACTGTGTCAGCCTCTTCATTCCGACTTGTGGGGGGGGGCAACTCCTGGCCACATGTAGAAGAAGAAGAAGACTGTAGATTTATACCCCACCCTTCTCTCTGAACTCAGAGCAGCTTACAATCTTCTATATCTTCTCCCCCCAGAGCAGACACCCTGTGAGGTGGGTGGGGCTGAGAGGGCTTTCACAGCAGCTGCCCTTCCAAGGACAACCTTTGTCAGAGCTACGACTGACCCAAGGCCATTCCAGCAGCTGCAAGTGGAGGAGTGGGGAATCAAACCCGGTTCTCCCAGATAAGAGTCTGCACACTTAACCACTACACCAAACTGGCTCTCCATGTGCAATACGTATACCCAGCAGAAGGGGTGGAATTCTAGCAGGAGCTCCTTTGCGTATTAGGCCACACACCCCTGACGTAGCCAATCCTCCAAGAGCTTACAAGGCTCTTTTTCGTAAGCTCTTGGAGGATTCGCTACGTCAGGGGTGTGTGGCCTAATATGCAAAGGAGCTCCTACTTGACTACTTGACTGAAGGCCATTCCAGAAGCTGCAAGTGGAAGAGTGGGGAATCAAACCCAGTTCTCCCAGATAAGAGTCTGCACACTTAACCACTACACCAAACTGGCTCTCCATGTGCAATACGTATACCCAGCAGAAGGTGTGGGATTCTAGCAGGAGCTCCTTTGCATATTAGGCCACATCCCCTGATGTAGCCAATCCTCCAAGAGCTTACAAGGCTCTTTTTCGTAAGCTCTTGGAGGATTGGCTACGTCAGGGGTGTGTGGCCTAATATGCAAAGGAGCTCCTGTTAGAATTCCACCCCTGCGCAGCAGTAGCTGAGTCCAAGAGCAACTCCAGAATATGGACCTATTCTTTCAAGGGGAACGTAATCCCCTCCAAAACAGACGGCACCTGAAATCCTATGTCATCCTAGACCAGAGCATATCCCAAGAGCCACCGTGAAGTTTCTCCTTTCCCTTGAAGGCCTCTGTTGTCATAATGGCCCTCCCCTGATGGCCATTCCCTAGAAAGGGCTGCGTCACACAACAGAGAACAGATGGACAAAAGTACTTTTGAAATAGTTAATGCTGGAGACCACTGTGACCGTAGAATATCAAGACAAATACTGCCATTACTGTTAATATTTGGATGGTAAATTCTTGTTGTAAATGCAACCTTAGGTGGTTTGAAGGGGTAATCTGTTGGGAAGTGAATTGTCAAGAAAAACACCCCACCCTGATATGGGCTGTCATTAGGTCCCATTATTGTAGCTTGCCAATGGAACATGTCATCTCCAACAGGCCCCGCAGAACACTGTGCTGGAGGATCACGTGCCAGATCATTCAATTCCTTGTGGATTCTCTTCAGCGCCATCGCGGCGGCGGAGCCTGCTGAGGGCGGTGTGATCCCAATCCAGATGATCCCTTAGTGCCTGAGATTGCACGGATCTACAAAACAGATAGAGAAAAGTACAACAGAATAGCTCGAGAATGGACTCAGAAGTATGCGATGTAATTAAAGAAATTATTGGATAACCTCTACAAATAAAGATAGGGGAACTCTGAAAGAGAAAGTCCTTTTGATTTCCATTTGACTGCTTTCTATGAGCCCACGCCTCATCTTCCCCTGTGCACATGTTTACCTGATACAGCAGTGCTGCATGTTGTACATACTTGGAACAACGAAATACTGTATTCCATACCAACATTGACTCCTAGCAAAGAAATGTGTGTGAAAAGCTAGTTCTTCAGTCAAAAATCTAGTTGTGAGCATAAAAGCATTCCTAAGAGATTTCAATTGGGTAAGAAAACAAAAGGTGACCTGGGGGGTGGGGGGGTGGGGAAGTTTTGTGTGTTTCTGGGGACATTCTGTGACTTGAAAGAGGAGTTCTTTTTTTAAAAAGGAAATTGGAATCCTTTTAAACTCATAACTGTAATGAAAACTGATGTGAAGAACTTGACGCTGTTTCTATATTTTATTCTGAAGGACCTACTTAGGTAAATGTATGACCGACAAGATCAAACTGTACCCACATCCCGTGTCGAAGGTCTAAGTTTAACTGGTCAGCATTGAAAAGCATTGGAGCTATTAGTGCATTAAGTGACGTTGATTTTTTTTTTTGTTTCAACTCTATCCCTTGCCCCCTTCATAATTTTGGTTTGTATGTGTTTTCTCAGTTAACATAGCTAATAGCTCTTATTTTCTTAAGTTTTTAACTGCTTAGGTCTTTCTGGATGTAAGGGTAAAAATTCATTTGACAAGACTTGTGTATATTTAAAGACCCAACT
Source organism: Heteronotia binoei (assembly GCF_032191835.1). Classification (NCBI taxonomy): domain Eukaryota; kingdom Metazoa; phylum Chordata; class Lepidosauria; order Squamata; family Gekkonidae; genus Heteronotia; species Heteronotia binoei. The sequence continues at coordinate 122,566,127 of NC_083229.1, forward strand.
GCTCCCTTGGAGCTTGTACGTTCGAGAATAATTAATCTGTGTAATAAACTGATTACTACAGTCATTACAAAAAAAAAAAAAGAAGAAAGGGCTGCGTCATTGCAAGAGAATACCACGCTGGAAACAGAAGACACACACCTCCCTAATGGCATTCAACTCTTCCAGAGTCTCCGAGCGCCTGGACTCACTCTCTGTCACCTCAAAGAAATTTGTTTATACTGATCTTCAGGTCCTCTGAGATCACATTTCTAATGCAGGTGTATGCAGGGGCTGCTTTTTGAAGTAAAAAAAGGTTAAAGAAAAAAAGGCAAACTGTGTTAGAGATTGCTAAGAAAGGGGCTGAGAATAAAACAGCCAATAGTGTAATGTCCCTGTATAGCTCTAGTACAGAGCCGGTTTGGTGTAGTGGTTAACTGCACAGACTGTTATCTGGGAGAACCAGGTTTGATTCCCCACTCTTCCACTTGCAGCTTCTGGAATGGCCTTCAGTCAAGTAGGCATGGCTCTCGCAGAGGTGTCTTTGAAAGGGCAGCTTCTGGGAGAGCTTTCTCAGCCCCACCTATCTCAGAGGGTGTTTGTTGTGAGGGCGGAAGGTAAAGGAGATTGTGAGCAGCTCTGAGACTCTAAGATTCAGTGTGTAGGGTGGGATATAAATCCAATATTTTCTTTGGTGTAGTGGTTAAGTGTGTGGACTCTTATCTGAGAGAACTGGGTTTGATTCCCCGCTCCTCCACTTGCAGCTGCTGGAATGGCCTTGGGTCAGCCATAGCTCTTGCAGAGTTGTCCTTGAAAGGGCAGCTTCTGGGAGAGCTTTCTCAGCCCCACCTATCTCACAGGGTGTTTGTTGTGAGGGCGGAAGGTAAAGGAGATTGTGAGCTGCTCTGAGACTCAGAGTGTAGGCTGGGATATAAATCCAATATTTTCTTTGGTGTAGTGGAAGAACTGGGTTTGATTCCCCACTCCTCCACTTGCACTTGCTGGAATGACTTTGCGTCAGCCATAGCTCTTGTATGAGGCAAATAGCAAATAGCAAGCCTTTATTGGCATAAAACAGATTTAGCAGTAAAATAGCAATATAAATAATATAAAATCCTAGATTATAAAGTACATAGGGAGCTAAAATACATAAAATAAGTAAAATATATATGAGTCGAGTTTAGCCAAATTAAATAATTAAAAGATAAAATGTGGTCATTCTAGAACCATTCTCTGTCGTATTTCCATGGCCTGTTGGAGAAATCTAGCCACCATTAAAGTTACCTCAGCGCAAGTGTCATTTAAAAGTTTGTGGACTTTGCCTGAATCAGCACAGCCCAACATATCGGCTAAGATATCTTTCTCTGGTTTCTCTTCAGATCGCATAAATCTTTCGCATAGCTCTTGTAGAAGTTGTCCTCGAAAGGTCAGCTGCTGCAAGAGCTCTCTCAGCCCCACCTACCTCACAGGGTGTCTGTTGGGGGGAGGGTAGAAGGTTGTGACTGCTCTGAGACTGAGAGATTCAGAGTATAGGGCGGGACATAAATCCAATATCATCATCATCATCATCATCATCATCTTCTTCTTCTTCTTCTTCTTCTTCTTTTTCTATGGTGCAGCTTCTTTTGGAATACTGAGTGCAGTTCTGGTCACTGTATCTCAAAAAAAGGACATTGCAGAGGTGGAAAAAGTACAGAGGAGCTCACCTTTCCAATGAGGAAAGGCTGAAGAGTCTGGGACTTTTCAGTTTAGAAGACAGACAACTAAGAGGGTGGGTCGTGAAAGAGGTTCATAAAATCATGCCTGGGGTAAAGAGAGTTGATAATTTTTTCTTCCTCTCCCAAAATACTGGCATCAAATGAAACGGATGGGCAATAGATTTAGGGCCGACAAAAGGAAATACCGCTTTATACAGAGAGTGATGATATGTGGAATTTGCTGCCGGAGGGTGCCGTGACGACCACAGGAAGAAATAGCCCGGAAAGGGGATTGGATAGATTCATGGAGAAGTCTATCAATAGCTACTGGCCGTGATGACTGAGGGGAACCTCCACATTCAGAGGCACTAATCCTCCGAATCCCAGAGCCAGGAGGCAACATCAGGAGAAGGCCTTGGCCTCTATGCCCTGTTGTTGGCCCTTCAGAGCAGGGGTCCCCAACCTCTGGGGCCGTGGACCGGTCTGGGTCCGTGGCCTGTTAGCAACCGGGCCATGAGTTGTATAATTATTTCATTATATATTACAATGTAAGAAGAAGACGACAATGACATTGGATTTATATCCCACCCTCCACTCCAAATCTCAGAGTGGCTTACAATCTCCTTTATCTTCCTTCCCCCCCCCCAACAGACACCTTGTGAGGTAGGTGGGGCCGAGAGATCTCTCACAAAAGCTGCTCTTTCAAGACAGCTCTGCAAGAGCTATGGCCAACCCAAGGCCATCCCAGCAGCTGCAAGTGGAGGACTGGGGAGAATCAAACCCAGTTCTGCCAGATAAGAGTCCACACACTTAACCACTATACCAAACTAATAGAAATCAAGTGCACCATTGTATCATCCCGAAGCCATCATGCTCCTGCCTCCAGTCTGTGGAAAAAATGTCTTCCGCACAACCGGTCCCTGGTGTCAAAAAGACTGGGGACCACTGCTCCAGAGGAACTGGTCGACCCACTGTGTGAGGCAGGATGCTGGACTAGGTGGACTATTGGCTTGATCCAACAGGGTTCTTCTTATGTTGATAACATTTATGCGAGATGATTCTTTTTTGTTTACTTTAAGTGCAGCTTAATTTGACAGCGTTTTTGAATATGTTCTGCATATATGAAAAAAATCCTTGCACGGATGCCCTAACCTTAACCTTGTTTGTTTCTCATTTACAATGAAAAAGTACACAAGTCAGATCTGTATGATGAAGAGAAGGCATTTGAAATGCGCTTCATTGTAGTTTGGTTCGTAGGCTTTTTCATAGCACTGAAATATCCCCAAACATCCCCCCCCCCTTTACACACTGGGTGGCATTTATCAAGGGGAGCAAAGGGTTGCCAACTCTGGGTTGGGGAATTCCTGGATATTTGGGGGAGGTGGAGCCTGGGGTTTCGAGAAGAGAGGGATCTCAGTGGGGTATAATAGTATGAAGGGGGAGTTAGAATAAGCCCCGGAAGAACTCATTTGCATATTAGACCACATCCCCTGATGTCACCATGGTTTTGCACAGGGCTTTTGGTAGAAAAAGCCCTGTGGGAACTCATTTGCATATTGGGCCACACCCCTTGACACCGAGCCAACCAGAACTGTGTTTCTGTGTGTTCCTGTTCAAAAAAAGTCCTGATGCTATGGAGTTCACCAGGTGAACCGACATATGAACATATGAAGCTGCCTCCTACTGAATCAGACCCTGGGTCCATCAAAGTCAGTATTGTCTATTCAGACTGGCAGCGGCTCTCCAGGGTCTCAAGCTGAGGTTTTTCACGCCTACTTGCCTGGACCCTTTTTAGTTGGAGATGCCAGGGATTGAACCTGGGACCTTCTGCTTGCCAAGCAGATGCTCTACCACTGAACCACCGTCCCTCCCATCTGTAGCCTTATCGGTTGTAATCAGATCGCAGAGGAGGTTGGCAATCCTAGGGGGCCAAAACACGTGGAGGTGGAACTACAGAATAAAGCTTCTTACTACCTGTCTATGATCCAAGCATTCAATTCTCCCCAAGATAAATCCAGTGGGAAGGAGAGCACTGAAGTGACAAAGGCACTCAATGGGTGATTACAGACCAGCAGTTTGGGCTGACTCAGAGATGCCTCTGAAATTGACCCCAAAAATCTTTCCACAGGGAAACCTCTGCCGCCCGTCCTCATCCAGTCCCCACCCAGTCCTCCGCAGTGTGACTGACAAAGCTACCACTTCCAAAGTGAGCTTTGAGCTGCACGGTAGTTGCGTCTGGAAGCAGAAGAGCGCAAGCGAGGCACGTGACTACTGAAAATGTATGGAGACAGGGACGGTGTGCAATGGCTATCTGAACATGCCCATGTTGCTCCATGGATGGGATGGGGACGGCTTGCAGGGGAGCATGCAGAGGCTTCAGGTTGGCTCTTTTTGAGGCGTCCCAATTTGGGACACCTCCCATCCGCCCCAAAATGCCCGTCTGTTATCAGCCAACATGTGTCAGGACCTGGACTTTTCTGTTCTCAAGTCTGTGGTTGGTAACATTAGAGATGCAAAACGTCTGGAAACCTTGAAGCCATGGGATAACTATAAAACATTTTTTTTCTGGGGATTTTTTTTTTGGGGGGGGGAACAGAAATTTAAGGGATTTTTATGCTACAGAGTATTGTTTAGAACTCTCTGTTTGGGGCATTGATGCTTTGTATTCTTGGTGCTTGGAGGAGGCACAGTGGGAGGGCTTCTAGTGTCCTGCCCTCACTGGTGGACCTCCTGATGGCACTTGGGGTTTTTTGGCCACTGTGTGACACAGAGTGTTGTGCTGGATGGGCCATTGGCCTGATCCATCACGGCTTCTCTTATGTTCTTATGTGACACAGAATGTTGGACTGGATGGGCCATTGGCCTGATCCAGCAGGGCTTCTCTTATGTTCTTATGTGACACAGAGTGTTGGACTAGATGGGCCATTGGCCTGATCCATCACGGCTTCTCTTATGTTCTTATGTGACACAGAATGTTGGACTGGATGGGCCATTGGCCTGATCCAACAGGGCTTCTCTTAGGTTCTTATGTGACAGAGAGTGTTGGACTGGATGGGCCATTGGCCTGATCCATCACGGCTTCTCTTATGTTCTTATGTGACACAGAATGTTGGACTGGATGGGCCATTGGCCTGATCCAACAGGGCTTCTCTTATGTTCTTATGTGACACAGAGTGTTGGACTGGATGGGCCATTGGCCTGATCCAACCGGGCTTCTCTTAGGTTCTTATATGACACAGAGTGTTGGACTGGATGGGCCATTGGCCTGATCCATCACGGCTTCTCTAATGTTCTTATGTGACACAGAATGTTGGACTGGATGGGCCATTGGCCTGATCCAACAGGGCTTCTCTTATGTTCTTATGTGACGCAGAGTGTTGGACTGGATGGGCCACTGGCCTGATCCAACAGGGCTTCTCTTATGTTCTTATGTGACGCAGAGTGTTGGACTGGATGGGCCATTGGCCTGATCCAACAGGGCTTCTCTTATGTTCTTATGTGACGCAGAGTGTTGGACTGGATGGGCCATTGGCCTGATCCAACAGGGCTTCTCTTATGTTCTTATGTGACACAGAATGTTGGACTGGATGGGCCACTGGCCTGATCCAACAGGGCTTCTCTTATGTTCTTATGTGACGCAGAGTGTTGGACTGGATGGGCCATTGGCCTGATCCAACAGGGCTTCTCTTATGTTCTTATGTGACACAGAGTGTTGGACTGGATGGGCCATTGGCCTGATCCAACAGGGCTTCTCTTAGGTTCTTATATGACACAGAGTGTTGGACTGGATGGGCCATTGGCCTGATCCATCATGGCTTCTCTAATGTTCTTATGTGACACAGAATGTTGGACTGGATGGGCCATTGGCCTGATCCAACAGGGCTTCTCTTATGTTCTTATGTGACGCAGAGTGTTGGACTGGATGGGCCACTGGCCTGATCCAACAGGGCTTCTCTTATGTTCTTATGTGACGCAGAGTGTTGGACTGGATGGGCCACTGGCCTGATCCAACAGGGCTTCTCTTATGTTCTTATGTGACGCAGAGTGTTGGACTGGATGGGCCATTGGCCTGATCCAACAGGGCTTCTCTTATGTTCTTAGGTTCTTTATATGCCTTAGTCTTCTACAAGCAATATTGCAAAAATACCCAATACTGGAGAGAAAACTGCCAGCTGACGCAACCTCTGTTATCTTATTGTAGGCGGAAAGTGCCATCAAGTCACAGGTAACTCATGGTGACTCTCTGGGGTTTTCAACACAAGAGACATTGCGAAGTGGTTTAACATTGCCTACTTCCATGTCACAGCCCGGGTCTTCCTTAGAGGTCCACCCTGCTTAGCTCCAGAGATCTGATGAGATTGGGCTAGCCCAGGAAATCCAGCAACTCTACCGTTGTCCTATAATATGGACAAAATATGGCCCCTGGGCACTTGTCAGTGGGCTTTACAAAAACCGATAAAGATCCTAGTTGCTGATCTCGCAGAACTCCAGTTTAATTGGGCTCTCAGGGAGAACGAAGCCTAGGCTACAGAATGAGACTCCAACTGAGAAAAAGCATTCCAGATTTCCCCTCTGCTTGGCAGCACCCTTGCTTTTAGACTGCACTTGACAACATTGGTAGATGGCCCTGGCCCCAGAGCTTCACGCTTCTCCCTCAGAATTCTTGAGGTGCAGAACTCTAATTTAGCACCTTCTTTCCTCTCAGAACCCCCTTGCCAGTCACTTTACTTCAAGTGAATGCCTTGGAGCAGCCCAGTGTCAGGCTTTTCCATAATTTATCCTTATTTATTTATTTAAAAGATTTATATCCTGCACTTCCCAGAACCTGCCTGAGGCAGCTAGCCTCATATTTTTTCCATGTAAGCTAAAATGTAAGCAGCCCAAATTTCGCTTGCATTTTTGTTTCCGTACCATCCCTTCTTCTTGGGTTGCTCTCTCTGTCTCTCGGTCTCTGCTCTGTACAACCCGCTAGAGAAGTTAAAAGAATCCGTCTCCCATGACAGATGACGTTTTGTAGAAAAATAGGTGGCAGAGCTCATTAGCATGACTCATTAGCATATCCCCCCCCCCCCAGCCAAAAGCAACCTGACACAAGAAAGGAGAGCCCCGGATGAGTGAGGCCTGTTTGGGCTGGCTAGAGATCCAGCCAGCCCAAGCAGGCCTCGCTTGCCTGGGGCTCTCCTGGGCCTCTCCCCCACAGTCAAAAGGCCAGCAAGCAACCTGCCACCCAAAATCACATAAGAAGTGGAGAAAGGGTGCGGTGAGCTTCTCCAGGGGTTAATGAGGGCTGCTGGGGGTGTGGCAAAGCCCCTGGTGGCTGGCTGGCTGCCCGCTCTCCTAATCCAGGGATTGTTATGCAGCTGCACCTACCATTCAATGGACAAGGTAGGTGGAGAAGAGGAGGGGGAACCATCAGAAAGGATCAAGAGCTGGACTCCTGTGAGCTCCTGCTGAATTCAAGGCGTGCAGATAACAAAGATTCCTGAAAGGCAGAAGTCTCTTTGACTGGGAAAAAATAAATAGAAAATGTGTTTTGATACAGAAAGCACTTGATACTCTATAGACGGTTTTAGCGGAACAGAATGTAGAATAGAATGTCCCTTCCTTCTCCTTTCAGTGCATTCCATCAAACTCCCAAAAAATGTTGATCCAGGGGACAGGGAGCCTCTGCAGCAGGAAGAAGGAACCAGTGGAAATTTGTTGTACTTTGCTGTTAGCAAAAATCTTTGCCGTTAGCAAAGAATGTAGTGTGGGTCCAACCAAAGAACTGGCCTTGTCCATTCCTAGCGGAGGTATGTGCAGCTGGAAAAATGTTCAGAGTCGAATTGCCAATCTCCCAGTTGCTTCTGGGGATATCCCACTGTCGCATTTGGTCTCCAGAGGACCAAGATCAGCTCCCCTGGACAAAATGTAGGGTTGCCAATCCCCAGGTGGGGGCAGGGGATCCCCTGGTTTGGAAGCCCTCCCCCTGCTTCAGGGTCGTCAGAAAGCGGGGGGAGGGGAGGGAAATGTCTGCTGGGAACTCTGTTATTCCCTATAGAGTTTTATTCCCATAGAAAATCATGGAGAATTGATCTGTGGGTATCTGGGGCTCTGGAGGGACTGTTTTTTGGGGTAGGTGCACCAGATTTTCAGAATAGCATCTAGTGCCTCTCCCCAAAATACCCCCCAAGTTTCAAAAAGATTGGACCAGGGGGTCCAATTCTATGAGCCCCAAAAGAAGGTGCCCCTATCCTTCATTATTTCCTATGGAAGGAAGGCATTGAAAAGGTGTGCCGTCCCTTTCAATGTGATGGCCAGAACTCCCTTTGGAGTTCAATGATGCTTGTCACAGCCTTGATCTTGGCTCTACCCCTAATTTCTCCTGGCTCCACCCCCAAAGTCTCCTGGCTCCACCCCCTCAGTCCTCAGATATTTCTTGAATTGGACTTGGCAACCCTAACAAAATGGCTCCTTGGGAGGGTGGAGTCTGTGGCCTTATACCAGACGGAGGTCCCTCCCCTGGCTCCACCCTGCAAATCTCCAGGGATTTCCCCACCCAGAGCTGGCAGCCCTAATTCAAAGATGAATCCAGCACAGCAGCCGTGTACCAAATGGGTGCCATGCCACACCCTTTGCTTCTTGCTTTCCTGAAACTGCCCCAGAAGGGGTGTGTGTGTGTGTGCTGACAAACAGGATACAGGGCGGGATCACAATGCATGGCTGGCAGATTGTATATGCAAGACAAGCAATTGTGTAGTGCCAACAATAAATGATAAATATCATGCAACATCATACATCGTTCCAAAATAAGGTATCAAAGCTCAAGTGCAAACTCTCACCCAGTTTTCCAAGAAAGTCCAATTGGCCGATATAACCAACGGTCACTTTCCTTTTTTTTTTGTAATAAACAATTTTTATTAGTAACATATGGTAGCAAAACTATATCTACATCTTATAAAGACTTAAAAAAGAGAAAATCTTCTACCCCATATCTTACTTTCCCCCTACCCCTACCCCCGTTACTTGACCCCCGCCAGTGATATTTACTTAAAAAAAAAATATTGAAGGTACCTTTAACTATTAAAAAACCAAAAATTATACTTTTGTTTAAAAAAAAATAAAAAAACTTAATCACTATCAAAAATTGTCCAATGTCCTTTTATTTTCCACTCTTTTTCTACATATCTTCTGAACTTCTTCCACTCCAACTTAAAAAGCTCCAAATCATAGTCTCTTAATTTTCTTGTTAGTTTGTCCATTTCACTCCATGACATAACTTTTATAATCCAGTCCCATTTCTCTGGTATTTTTTCTTGCTTCCACAGCTGCGCATACAATGCCCTAGCAGCTGAGAGCAACCAACGGTCACTTTCCAATTGGCCCGTATTCATTGCCAGATATCAAGACGATTGTAGAAGAAAATCTTTGTAGCCCAAGCGATCGGTTTCGGCACTCACGCCTTTCTCAACCACAGGCTTTCACCGCAGATCAAAGCGCTCTGGCTCATTCACAACACGTTTGTTAATTGGGGCACCAGTCCAATATTGTCAGGATCAAAATTCCACATGTTTCCGGATGGTTACACCTTCTGGAAACGTGTGGAATTTTGATCCTGAAAATATTGGACTGGTGCCCCAATTAACAAATGTATTCTCAGCCCCCCTTGCTCACCTCAGTTTTCCTGGTTTTGTACATTCCTAGCGGAGGTATGTGCAGCTGGAAAATGTTCAGAGTCGAATTGCCAGTCTCCCAGTTGCTTCTGGAGATCTCCCGCTATCGCATTTGGTCTCCAGATGACCAAGATCAGCTCCTCTGGACAAAATGGCTCCTTGGAAAGTCTGGAATTTTACCGAACCTATCGGGTTCACTTCAAGTATCCGGAAGTCTGATTGCTTGCTCTCTTGCACAGTCAAGCTATTTGGAAACTTGCAAGCTTCCATTCTCACCGCCATTTTTTTCTTGCAAGTTAGCAGGACTTTTCTTTTTTTGTAGCAAGAACTCCTTTGCATGTTAGGCCACACGCCTGATATAACCCTGTAAGAAGAGCCCTGTGAACTCTTGGAGGATCGGCTACCTCAGGGGTGTGTGGCCTAATAGGGGAAAGAATCCCTGCTACAAAAAAGGCCCTGCAAGTTAGCGGCGGCCGCAGAAGCAGTTACTCACCCAAGGGTTGCTAATTACTGCTCATGCAGAATTTGCAAGAGGAGTAGCAGCGGCGGCAACAGCAGCGAACCAGGGAAACTTGCTGGGTCTTCGACGGAGGCAACGGGAGCAAGATGCCATAAGAGGCAGGCAAAGCAGGTCTCCTTACTTTGCAATTTACCATATAGGATAATTCACGATTGGGGAAACACCATATCCAGCTCACGCATCAACCGGCAGGGTCGGGGAAGCCTCTAAGTGCAGGCCAGATAGCCACCTAATTGCAAATCCAGCGTGGTCTCAGCTTTCTCATTGATTAGACAAAGATTGGTTGATATTGCATCGCAGGTTCTCGAAAGCCTTGCTAAAGGCAGATGTTCACCCTTGAGTTTGGGGTTTTTACCTCCTGGGTATAGGGCTGAATGTTTCACCTGCCTAACGGCCCTTTGGCTATGCAGAGCCTGTTCACAAGCTAGGTTCAATGTGCTACCATCTGCAATACTTCTTGGAAGACTCCATGAAACTCCCTATGCTAACAGACTGTGCACTTGTGCACGGCCAGAGACAGAAACTTTAGAACGCGTGTCCTTAAACTGTGCTTTTTACTCTGACCTGTGCTCCATACTCATTGACCCGTTTGAGTGAGCAAACAGCGAAGCCCGACAAATACAAAATTGTCTTCTTGTTGTCCACTCGGAACTAATCGGTAATTGAAACTGCTGCTTATCTCCGGCATCTCGGAGGCGCTTTGTGTATTTGCAAATTGCCATTGGATGGACGGATTGGTTCCCTGTTGTGTTCAATATCGTGCCAATAAAGGTAATTGCAGGGGTCATTTTGTAGAAAAATAGTTGGTGGAGCTCATTAGCGTAACTCGTTAGTACATACTGCCCCTTAACCAGCCAAAAGCAACCCAATGCAAGAAAGGCGAGCTCAGGGCGAGCGAGGACTGCTCGGGCTGGCTAGAGATCCAGCCAGCCCAAGCAGATCTCGCTCACCTGGGGCTCTCCTTGGACACCCCCCTCCTACAGTCAAAAGGCCAGCAAGTCACCCACCACCCCAAACCACATAAGAAGTGGAGAAAGGGTGGCACGGGCTTCTCCAGGGGTTCATGAGGGCTGCTGGGGGTGTGGCAAAGCCCCTGGTGGCTGGCTGGCTGCCCGCTCTCCTAATCCCGGATTGTTATGCAGCTGCACCTATTATTCAGAGGACAAGGTAGGTGGGGAGGAGGAGGGGGAACCTTCAGAAAGGTTCAGGAGCTGCGCTCCTTTGAGCTCCTGCTGAATCTGAGGCCTGGGTAATTCCATTGCATTGTATATAAGCTGCCTTGAGCAGTTCCCCAAAGTGGTGGCATGGGAATTTTCTAAAAAATCCAACATGGACAGCAGAGAAAGTCCGCCCCCCCTATCTCCATTACCTTGAGTCTCTCATCCACTGGAAGGTTTAATGGGTGTCCTACCAATCTACCTACAAATGGATCAATTCAAACTTCTCTCCTTTGTGACTCTCTCATATTCGATTCTCTAGCAAAACATAGTGGAAAACTGCTTTCCCAGTGTGTATTAGAAACCTGGGCTAAAATCAATACAATGAATTTTAATGAGGGTAAATGTAAAATTCTACATTTAGGTAGGAAAAATCCAATGCATGGTTATACGATGGGGGAAACTTGTCTTAGCAGTAGCATGTGCGAAAAGGATCTAGGGGTCTTAGTGGATCATACGCTGAACATGAGTCAACAGTGTGATGTGGTGGCTAAAAAGGCAAATGCAATATTGGGCTGTATCAACAGAAGTCTAGTGTCCAGCTCAAGTGATGTGATAGTATCACTTTACTCTGCTCTGGTAAGACCTCACCTGGAGTATTGTGTTCGGTTTTGGGCACCACATTTTAAGAAGGATATAGACAAGGTGGAACAAGTCCGGAGGAGGGTGACAAAGATGGTGAGGGGTCTGGAGACCAAGTCCTATGAGGAAAAGTTGAAGGAGCTGGAGATGTTTAGCCTGGAGAGGAGACGGCTGAGAGGTGATATGATCACCATCTTCAAGTACTTGAAGGGCTGTCATATAGGCCAATGGTAGCTCTCCAGATATTTTTTTTTTGCCTACAACTCCCATCAGTCCCAGCCATCAGCCATGCTGGCTGGGGCTGATGGGAGTTGTAGGCAAAAAACATCTGGAGAGCTACTGTTGGCCACCTCTGATATAGAGGATGGTGTGGAATTATTTTCTGTGGCCCTGGAAGGTAGGACCAGAACCAGTGGGTTGAAATTAAATCAGAAGAGTTTCCAACTCAACATCAGGAAGAACTTCCTGACCGTTAGAGCCATTCCACAGGTTTCCTCGGGAGGTGGTGGTCTCTCCTTCCTTGGAGGTTTTTAAACAGAGGCTAGGTGGCCATCTGACAGCAATGAAGATCCTGTGAATTTAGGGGGGGAGGTGTTTGTGAGTTTCCTGCATTGTGCAGGGAGTTGGGCTAGATGACCCTAGAGGCCCCTTCCAACTCTTTGATTCTATGATTAATACAGGTAACAAGAATGCCTGCTCTCTAATGGCAAAAGGAGTTACGAAAAAAAAATAAAATTAAATAAAAACCATGCGGTAACAATTGGCACTTTAGGGAGGCCGTTGAAAGCAAAAAAGCCCAATGCATTATGCAGTGACTGAATGCCTGACATTTCCACAAGGTTAGCAGGTCGGGAAGTGGCAGGCTAGCACAATGGTTGTCAACACAAAGCTATATGGGCACTTAATCACCTGCCCACAATAGAAACATCTGCTTACTCGGCAAACCTTTGGATAGCCCAACTATGTTTAGTGGCCTTTGCACATGAAAGAAGTTCCATTCAAAACGCACCCGAGAAGGACTGGTGTGCTCTCACTGGATGGGCAGTTGATTACAGTCCAGCGAAAATTTAGCATTCTTGAGACTTCAGTATTTGGGGTTCTCGTGAAACCTTTTCAGATGCTACAAATCAGATGTTATCATCAGCATACCTTCATAAAACAGGAGAAAGTGTTTTCCATAATTCTCCCAACATGCATGGCCATCCTGTTGTCTGCATAGGGGAAATGTGTATTTCCGGGGTGGCCAAACCGTGGATCTTTCATACATATTGTGTGGGTCTCAATGCCCCCACCATCCCGGCGGCCAGCTTGGAGAGGGCATTTCTCTCTTGAAATCATTCATCCAAACCAAGCCAGGTGGCAGCTTGGAGAATTCGTTTAAAGTTGTTTTAAACCAGTTTGGTGTAGTGGTTAAGTGCGTGGACTCTTATCTGTGAGAACCGGGTTTGTTTCCCCACTCTTCCACTTGAAGCTGCTGGAATAGCCTTGGGTCAGCCATAGCTCTCACAGAGCTGTCCTTGAAAGAGCAACTTCTATGAGAGCTCTCAGCCCTACCCACCTCACAGGGTGTCTGTTGTGGGGGGAGAAGATAAAGGAGATTGCAAGTCACTCAGATTCAGAGAGAAGGGCAGGGTATAAATCTGCATTTCTTTCTTTCTTTCTTTCTTTCTTTCTTTCTTTCTTTCTTTCTTTCTTTCTTTCTTTCTTTCTTTCTTTCTTTCTTTCTTTCTTTCTTTCTTTCTTTCTTTCCACTTCTCCTTCCCATCTATTTCCTTCCTTCCTTCCTGTCTTCCTACCTGTCTTCCTGTCTGCCTTCCTGCCTTTCCTACGGCTCTCAATCATCTGATGGTCATGTCTTGGGGCTCTCAAACACCTGATGTGTATTCTATGTGGCTCTTCTCTTAAGCAAGTTTGGCCTCTCCTGGTGTATTTACTATGCATATACTGCCTCTGTAGGCATGGACACAAATCCTGAAAAATCCAGTGGCAAATCTTTGAATGTAATAGGTTTTATCATATACAGAAAGGCTGGGAAGGGAGGAAATAATAACAGAGGTTGGTATTATTAAAATCAGTTGGCAGTCAGAAAATCAAATTAGAAATACACAAGAACTCTACATATTGCCAGGCTGTTGTTATTATAATATAAAACAAACAGTGTTTCCCTCAACTGGATAACACTAACAAGTAGGAAGACTTTTAGAGATGGATTTGACTTTTAAAAATATATCTCCCGTGGGTCCCCTAAGCTGATTCTTGTGATTATACGATGTGCCTGTCATCCAGTTTTCTTTGTGTCAATAGAGAATCCATGTGAAACATTCTAATCAATATATAAAAACCAATTAAATTGATGGAGGGGGGAAATGCTATTCACACTGCTGCACTGCAAGAAACCGAGTTTTAGTACATAAATTCCTTGTTGATCCAAACTGTATTCCCACTGAACTGTTGAGGGTATACACAAAAGTTAATTTCCACATCAGTTCTCCACGAAGTTTCATTTGTGTCTTACATAATGTTCTCATTCCACCTCCCTCCCCATATTCTAAATGTCAAGACTTCGTGTAGTTTGTATGTTTGGCTCTGGCATGACCTCCCAAGTAGATGATATTAAAAGTCAGTGATGCCATGAATTTCCTAATTAAAATGAAATAATGGGAACTTAGTTAAACACAGGGCATGTGTCTGGACTTGCACTAAAAATGATGCAGCAGAGATGATGGTGAGGAACACATGATGCAATACTTTTTTAAAAAGTCAATTGCCTGGACAGAACTGTCTGCAGTATGCACCAAAATAAGGTTCCATTTGTGGGGAGAGCAAGATACAGAGAAGGTCTGGGGATTGTTCAAGAACAGGGGTGACAAACATGTGGTCCGAGGGCCGAATCAGGCCCCCAGAGGGTTCCTATCAGGCCCTTGAGCAACTGGCTGTCATCTGCTTCCTTCTCCCTCTCTCTTGCTTCCTTCTGCATCACAGCTTGCTTTGCCAGGCTTGCTCAATCACACAGGAGCTACAGAGCAAAACCTCTATTTTCTCCATTGGTTGAGGCTCCTCCCTTGGGAAGGCGAGGGTTGGGGTGGGAGAGTTTGCCTTGCCAGGCTACCACAATCACACAGCAGAGCTACTGAGACAAGCCTCCCTTCTATTGGCTGAAGCTCCCCCCCAAAAAAAAAAAATCCCCTGGGGAAGGAAGGAAAGAGCCACAGCTTCCTTTGTCCAGTTCCCTGGATCCCATGGGAGAAATATAAAGAAAGCACCTTTTTAAGACCGAGTGCTAATGTTTTAAGCATGTTATAAGTTTTCTTTAAAAATATATTCAATTGTGTTTGTCTGTGTTCTTTATAAAGTTTATATCTCTGCTACCTAATTTTAAATAGGTACACACGTGGTCCGACCCCTAATGGCTCGGCTCAACCCGACATGGCCCGGCCCAACAAGGTCTCATTTATGTCAGATCCGGCCCTCATAACTAATGAGTTTGACACCCCTGTTCTAGAACAATAGTTTGCAGTTCTTTGACAACACTGGAGCATTGATCACAAATATTGGACATCAGTTTCCATACTTTACACTAAGTCTCATTTTGGGCAGAAGCTCTCAGGAGTGGAGCTCTGGAACCTCTAAATTTTATTGTGCTCTTTTTTATCCCCCCCCCCCCCACCAAAAAGAAACCTTGCTTCTGGGCTCCATTGTTCAAACCCCATGTGAAAATGTTGCTGAACTCTAAGATTTGACAGACTTTCTAATATTTCCCCTCACAAAAAAAAAAGAGAGAGGGACAACCAAAACATATCAAGCAGACAGATGGAAATCTTCATCATACCACTGTGGCCACCTAGGAGAAAGGAATTATTACCATCAGTTTTATTATTACAATCAGGGGTCGTTTTGTAGAAAAATAGGTGGCGGAGCTCATTAGCATAACTCATTAGCAAATGCTGCCTTCCCCCAGCCGAAAACAACCCAATGCAAGAAAGGAGAGCCCCGGGCAAGCAAGACCTGCTCGGGCTGGCTACAAATCCAGCCAGCCCAAGCAGGCCTCGCTTGCCTGGGGCTCTCCTGGGGCTCTCCCCCTGCCCCAGTCAAAAGGCCAGCAAGCCACCCGCTGCCCAAAATCACATAAGAAGTGGAGAAAGGGTGGCGTGGGCTTCTCCAGAGGTTCATGAGGGCTGCTGGGGGATGGCAAAGCCCCCAGTGGCTGACTAGCTGCCCGCTCTCCCAATCCAGGGATTGTTATGCAGCTGCACCTCCTATTCAATGGACAAGGCAGGTGGGGAGGAAGAGGCAGAACCCTCAGAAAGGTTCAGGAGCTGCGCTCCTGTGAGCTCCTGCTGAATCTGAGGCCTGATGACAACGATAATTCAAGAAGCATTTTAAGGTAGATGCTGAGTTGCTCTAATGGAGTCCACCTTCCGGCGACGTCAGGGGCGTGAGGCAGATGCAAAGGAGCTATGCAAAGAAGTTGTGCTAAAGAGCTCCGGCACCTCTTTTTCTACAAAATGACTCCTGCTTCACACCAATATGTGACATGCAGAAGTTATTTTTTTTTTTAAATGCTCCTTGATGTTCATTGATTTGCTGTTCGCAAAGAGAGATGGGATATGCGCCATTCAAGTGAACAAGCTGTCCTTAGGAAGCTTTGCAGGACTTTGCAGATGCCTCTTTCCTCAAATCATCTGTCACCATGAATTAATACATTTTACATTCTCCCCTTCCCTGTGGTGCAAAGGTTGCAAGTTTTGAGAACAGAGGAGTGAATTACTGCACTGCGGAGGTGGGCCTCAGCATCTATCCCACCTTAGCCAATGGTGACACAGGCACTGATCCAACCCATGGTCACTGTAGTGGAATTGGCAAGTGATCAGGGTATTTATGGCTACTCAGGGTTTGTTTGTTTGCTTGTTTAGCAGGAACACACTGGAACACAGTTCTGGCTGGCTTGGTGTCAGGGGTGTGGCATATTATGCAAATGAGTTCCTGCTGGGCTTGTTCTACCAAAAAAGCCCTGTGTAAAACAATGGTGATGTCAGGGGTGTGGCATATTATGCAAATGAGTTCCTGCTGGGCTTTTTCTACCCAAAAAAGCCCTGTGTGAAACAATGGTGATGTCAGGGGGTGTGGCCTAATATGCAAATGAGTTCCTGCTGGGCTTCTTCTACAAAAAGCCCTGTGTGAAACAATGGTGGTGTCAGGGGGCGTGGCCTAATATGCAAATGGGTTCCTGCTGGGCTTCTTCTACAAAAAAAAGCCCCGTGGCTACTGGTTTGATCTAACGGCCAATGTGATATTTATGGGAAAATCCCCAATTTCTTCCCAATGTAGGCTTGTGTCCTGAGGTGGGTTTAATCTCTTTTGAAGCCCATGTTTGAATACACAGGATTAATTATTGGCTAAAGTCCCCCCCCCTCCTGTGAGTATTGCATCTTTGACATTAATAGACACCTTTCAATTAAAAGAGGAGCCTCGTGGCACAGAGTGGTACAGCTGCAGTACTGCAGTGAGCTCTCTGTTCATGACCTGAGTTTGATCGCAGTGGAAGCTGGGTTCAGGTAGCCGGCTCCAGGTTGACTCAGCCTTCCATCCTTCCGAGGTCAGTAAAATGAGTCCTCAGCTTGCTGGGGGGAAAGTGTAGAGGACTGGGGAAGGCAATGGCAAACCACCCCGTAAAAATGTCTGCCATGAAAATGTTGTGATGTGATGTCACCCCAGAGTTCGAAATGACTGGTGCTTGCACACGTGACTACCTTTTACCTTTTTCAGTTAAAATGGGGGAAATGACCTTTTCAGAGAAATTATGGTTTATTGGATATTCTCCTCGCAGTTTAATAGGCCTTGGTTATTTAAAAAAAACCCAAATCTGAAATTAAGCAAAGGAATTGGGGTGTTGAACTTGGACACCGTTGAAGTCCTGCCACAAAATACCGTCTTTTTTCACAAATAAGAAATCTGCCCCATCAGAAGAGCTTATTGATTCCCCGATATAAGAATGTTTTCACTCCAGCCCATTTCAATGTTTCTCTATCGGTACTTTTAGAAGGGAAATTATGTGGGATCAAATGTGCACCACAAAAGCCTTATTATTATTATTATTATTATTATTATTATTATTATTATTATTATTATTATTATTATTATTATTATTATTATTATTATTATTATTATTATTATTATTATCATCATCATCATCATCATCATCATCATTATTTTTATTATTATTATTATTATTATTATTATTATTATTATTATTATTATTATTATTATTATTATTATTATTATTATTATTAATAGGGCATCTGTAAATCAGTACATTTCTCATCCAGGTGCTGTAGGGTTGCCAATCCCTCCATTTCAGGGTTACCAGAAACCAGCGCAGGGGGAAGGGAAATGTCTGCTGGGTACTCCATTGTAACCTATAATCAATCTGTGGGGCTCTGTGGGGGGGGGGCTGTTTTTTTAAGGCAGAGGCCCCAAATTTTCAGCATAGTATCTGTTGTCTCTTCTCTAAGCACCTCCAAAGATTAAAAAGGATTGGACCAGGGGATCCAATTCCATGTGCCCCCCAAAAAGGTGCCCCTATCCTTCATTATTTCCGAGTAGAGGGAAAGCATTTAAAAGGAGCACGGTCCCTTTAAATGTGAGGGCCCAAATTCCCTTTGGAGTTCAATTGCACTTGTCACAACCTTGCTCCTAGCTCCACCCCCAAAGTCCCTAAATATTTCTTGAGTTGGACCTGGCAACCCTAAGGTGCTGGGAAGAGTGAGAGCAGTTTCTAAAAAAAACCCCAAATAATCTTGAGCAGAAAAGCTTGCAAGGAGTTAACATGTTCCCAGTGCTTTGTATTTTAAATTACTTTTTTTCGAAGGGAAAAGAAGTAATATCCATATTGTACCTTGAAGGAAGACCTAAGCTGTAAACTTTAACTGCAGTCTGAGTTGGCAATCATTTCACCGGGACAAGACACTACAATGGAAATTGCTCTATAAATAAGATCCCTTACCGAAGAATTAAAATGGAATTCATATTATTGATGTTCACTAGTGGCCGTAAAAAACAGAAGACAGCCAGGAAGTGGCACTTGTTTCAAATCGCTGTCTGACGCACCTGAAGGACACCCTCAAAGTCGGCTCTGATCAATGGTGATGAATCTCTTCATCGGGCTCTTTGGGTAGCTCTAATGCATTCGGAAACCTTGAGGAAATACAGGAAGGCGGAAGGGAAATGGGATAGATATTAGCCGTACCCACGGAAAGTTCTGGAGAGCCATTCGTCTTGAGATCTGCCCTTTCACAATGAAACTGTGTCAAGCGAAACACATTCTTGTTGGATTCTTTTTTTAAAAAAAAATTCTCCTCTTTAGGTGAGAGGCTCTCCTGGGGGTAGCTACCTTCCACAACTTGACGAGAGGACAATAATCAAGTCGTTTGCAACTGAGTTATAGTATCCGATTCAAAGTTATATATTTCAGCGGTAAAGAGAACTACAATGTTACTGTCACGCTGTCCTTTTTCTTGTTCCTTTTTGGGCACAAACATTCTACCAGAATTCCCGCCAAGCTATCAGCTACAGTATCAACCAACCAATTAAAATGTAAACCCATAATTCTGAAACAAGTCGAGGGAATCATTGGTCAGTGACATCGTCCTATTTCTTGTTTTGTCTTTTGAAAGGAAGAAGACTGCAAATTTATACCCCACCCTTCTCTTACAATCTCCTATATCTACTCCTCCCACAACAGACACCCTGTGAGTAGGCTTCCCAACCCCCCCGCTCTGGCGGGAGTCCCCTGGGTTTGCAGCCTCATCTCCCGGTCTTCAAGAAGTGGGAAGCAGTGGGGGGGGGAGAAGGGGGGGGGAGAACATACCTGTAGGCTTCATTATAGAGCTCCTGAGCCGTTTGTAAAATGTCTGCCCCTTTAAGGCTGGGCAACGAGCAGGAAGGGCTTGGGAGAACAGCCCCGCCCTTTCTTTTGCTTTCACTTTCACAAGAGTTCTCCGGAAGAAGATCTGGTAAGTGTGTGTGTGTGTGTGTGTGTGTGAGGGAAGGGGCAGGGGATTCCCTGGTTTGGAGGCCCTCCCCCCTTTTAGAAAGCGTGGGGGGGGAGGGAAATGTCTACTGGGCATTCTATTATTCCCTATGGAGAATGATTCCCATAGGGAATAATAGGGAATTCATCCGTTGGTATTGGGGGCTCTGGGGGGGCTATTTTTTGAGGTAGAGGCACCAAATTTTTAGTATAACATCTAGTGCCTCTCCCCAAAATACCCCCCAAGTTTCATAACTATTGGACCAGAGGGTCCAATTCTATGAGCCCCAAAAGATGGTGCCCCTATACTTCATTATTTCCTATGGAAGAAAGGAATTTTAAAAGGTGTGCTGTCCCTTTAAATGTGATGGCCAGAACTCCCTTGGAGTTCAATTATGCTTGTCACATCCTTGTTCTTGGCTCCACCCCCAATGTCTCCCGGCTCCACCCCCAAAGTCTCCTGGCTCCGCCCCCAAAGTCCCCAGATTTTTGTTTAATTGGACTTGGCAACCCTACCTGTGAGGTAGGTGAGGCTGAGAGGGCTCTCACAGTAGCTGCCATTTCAAGGATAACTCCTGCGATAGCTATGGCTAACCCGAGGCCATTCCAGCAGCTGTAAGTGGAGGAGTGGGGAATTAAACCCGGTTCTCCCAGATAAGAGTCCGCACACTTCACCACTACACCAAACTGGTGCTCCTGCAGCACACTGTGATCTTACGGTGTCAGCTTCTTTGCACATGCCCGGCAGCCTTGCCCTCAGAAGAAACTCAAAGTGCAGTCTTCACATGCATTCATGAAGATTCAGCGTATCAGGGAACGAAAAGGCGAAGAATTAAACACAAAATCAGAAGCGCAATACAACATTTGGAAAAAAGGAACTAACAGTATATGGTCATTTTTCAAAGCGGGATTTGGGTTAGATCAGGTTGCCCCCCCCCCTAAAAAGATACAGAACTCGATCTTCCTTATAATTCAGACCAAGCGGAAACCAAGCATGACAGGTGCGGTCTATTACAGCATACGGTATTTCAAGCGAGGTGTGATTGATGTTCAGTTGTTACCAGTGACATTGATGGGGCCGCGTGCCTAGCAGGGGCTGGAAACGTTTCCCGTTTTGTTTAAACTGGCACTTATTTTTATTTGCCACTCTGGAGAATTATTTTAAGCAAACAGCTCTTGTGAAAAGGGACAGATTTACAGCCGCGGAGACTTAAACGCTGGGTTAAAAAGGCGCGCGGTGGGTACATCGCGCTCCTGCAGCACACTGTGAACTTACGGCGTCAGCTTCTTTGCACAGGGCCAGCAGCAACTCTGGGGCTTTTTTTTTGTAGCAGGAACTCCTTTGCATATTAGGCCACCCACCCCTGATGTAGCTAATCCTCCAAGTGCTTACGGGGGTCTTCTTACAGGGCCTACTGTAAGCTCCAGGAAGCTTACACCACTCTGTCTACCTTCCTCCCAGCCAGCCTCCCCTTGCTGCTTTTAAGCCTGACCTTAACAAATACCCTGGTCTGACTGACCTTCTGCTCCACTTGTTCCCAGCTGCTGCTAATGGCTGCCAGCTCAGCCCATCTCCAGGGTTGTTAGCCCTCATCAGGTCCACCTAGGGTTGGTCTTGCCTTTTCTGAGCAAGCTTCTTGGACCTGCTTCCAGCAGTGCCTCTATGCTTTCCTCACAAGGAGCATCTTCTGGCCTCTGGTAAGTGGCTTCCTTCTATAGCCTTCCCCTGTCTCACACACACCCTCTTCAGTTTGGTGTAGTGGTGAAGTGTGCGGACTCTTATCTGGAAGAACCGGGTTTGATTCCCCACTCCTCCACTTGCAGCTGCTGGTATGGCCTTGGGTCAACCATAGCTATCGCAGAGGTTGCCCTTGAAAGGGCAGCTTGTGGGAGAGCTCTCTCAGCCCCATCTACCTCACAGGGTGTCTGTTGTGGGGGAGGAAGGTAAAGGAGATTGTGAGCCTCTCTGATATTCTCAGATTCAGAGTGAAGAGTGGGGTTTAAATTATTCTCCTCCTTCTTCTTCTTCTTCTTCTTCTTCTTCTTTTTTTTTTTCTTCTTTTCTTCTTCTTCGTCTTCTTCTTCTTCATCCCTACAGTGGCCACAACATTAATCAGCAATAGGGATTCTACATGGATAAAATCAGGCACTGCCACATTGTGAGGGTACTTTGGGCAGGTGAACAAGCATGGAACTAGTGTTAGACTTACTAGTGGCCAGTAGACTAGAAATAATCATTCTGTGGACATCATCAAACTGACAAACGATTTATAGCTGGATCATGAAGAACCAGGAAATGACTAGGACCTGTTGGGAAAATACTTCTCAGGATGTTGGTTTAAATGAAGAAGAGAGAAGAAGAGATTGGACGTATACCCCACCTTTCACTACCCAAAGGAGTCTCAGAGTGGCTTACAATCTCCTTTCCCTTCCCCTCCCCACAGCAGACACCCCTTGAGGTATGTAGGACTGAGAGCTCTGACAGAAACTGCTCTTGAGGGGAACAGCTCTGAGAGAACTTGTGGCTGACTCAAGGTCACATCAGCAGGTGCATGTGGAGGACTGGGGAATCAAACCTTGTTCTCCCAGATTACAGTCCACGCACTTAACGGCTACACCAAACTAGGAGAAAATTTCCACTTTGGAAGGTAGAGTCTATGAACCTGGTTCTCCTGATCTACGCACTTAACCACCACACCAAACTGGCATCCAATTCTGGAATCTTTATTATGTACAACATAACTTGGACTACTGTTTTGTCTTTCAGTATAATGAATCGGAAACAATTGGGATTTAACTGTCTTCTTTGGGATGTTGATCATAGTCATTATAATTTTTACAGCATAAAGAAAGAGGAAAGAGAGAAGATCATTAGTCAATTAGCCATTAACCCAGTAGCTTCTCATCAACAAAGGTTATGCGTGATCAGGGGTGGAATTCTAGCAGGAGTTCCTTTGCATATTAAGCCACACACCTCTGAGGTAGCCAATCCTCCAAGAGCTTACAGGGCTCTTTTTTGTAAGCTCTTGGAAAATTGGCTACCTCAGGGGTGTGTGGCCTAATATGCAAAGGAGCTCCTGCTAGAATTCCACCCCTGTGTGTGATTCTGCACTACCAGAAACTCCTTCCCTAGAGCGATGTGACTGCTTTATAAAATTATTCCGCCAAGCACCTAGTTTTTAACCTCTGGCTTTCTAAGACACACCAATCAAACTAATAAGTCTTTCCTACAGAAGCAGAACAGAACAGGTAGCATAAAGTCAGTGTTCTCTAGCGATGGGCTTATTCGCTTCAAGAACCTTTCCAAACATCTCAGTTCTTGGGAGACCAAAAGGTAGACTATTGGTGTGTTAGGAACGAGCAAAGCCCTTGTAATGACGCTTCATTACTCTAAGAATGGCCGGGAGCTCTGTGTAGCTATCAGAGGTAGTTTATTTTGTCCATTATTCATATCCGTGACCTTGTAGGCAGACCAATTTAATAGATCATTAGTCATTTTATGGAGTGTCCACTCAGGTCAGAGGGGGATTGGTGCTTTTCACCAAGATGAGCTGTATAACTCTTTACTGGAAGTCAGAGTTCCTCTTAGAAGACAAAGTATGCCTCCCCAGACACTTGCCAATTAACAAATGCTAACAGTCATTGTTATCACCAGGGCTTTTTCTGAGCAGGAACGCACAGAAATGCAGTTTCGGCTGGTTTGGCATCAGGGGGTGAGGCCTAATATGCAAATGAACTTCTACTGGGCTTTTTCTACAGAAAGCCTTATACTAAACAATGGTGGTGCCAGGGGGTGTGGCCTAATATGAAAATGAGTTCCTGCTAGGCTTTTCCTACAAAAAAAGGCCCTGGTTATCACAATGTACATAGGAAAGACGCCTGAAAGATGGCAGCTGGAAGCTGGTGTACTGTGCTGGAAGCAGGGCTGGCATGTGGGAGTTGGCGAATTATCAGCTCCACCTTGCAGCAGGGGTGGAGGGCGGGCGCCCCCTCCCCGTCCCCGCTCACGCCAACCTGAACGTCCCTTTTCCGGCCCTCTCCGGCTTCAGAGGGACCAGGAAAGAGGCCGCCTCCTTCTTTCGTCGTAGGAAAGAAGGGTTTGGCCTCTTCCCACCTCCCTTTAAAGTGAGAGAAGGCCAGGCTAAGCATTCGTGTGAAGCACGCGGCCCGATGACACTGGGGGGGGGGGGAGGTGCAGGGTTCGGCCTGGGGCACTAGAATCCATAGCACCAGGTCTGGTCGGGAGGTACCTATTAAGAATTTGCTAAGTGGACATTTGTATGTATCATGAACCTGCCTTAGACAATTGCTCCGTCAAAGTCTTTTCTAACTGACAGCAGTGTCCTGGGGTCTTAAGTCGAGGTCTTTCTCATAATTTACTGCCTGGTGCAAACAAGAACAGAAGAAGAGTCCTGCTGCATCAGACCAATCGTTCATCTAGCCCAGCGTCACTGTGGCCAACCAGTTGCTCTAGATGGCCAACAACAGGGGCACAGAGGCCAAGGCCTTCTCCTTATGTTACTTCCTGGCTCTGGAACTCGGAGGATTAGTGCCTCTGAATGCGGAGGTTCACTTTTGTCACCACGGCTAGCAGCCGCGGCTAGACTTATCATCCGTGAAGCTGTCCAATCCCCTTTTAAAGCAATCTGTCCCTGTGGCCATCACTACAGCCCCTGTCAGTGAATTCCCCATTTTACTCATTCAGGAGTGCAGGGGTGGCCGACGGTAGCTCTCCAGTTGTTTTTTTGCCTACAACTCCCATCAGCCAGAGCCATTGGCCATGCTGGCTGGGGCTGATGGGAGTTGTAGGCAAAAAGCATCTGGAGAGCTACCGTTGGCCACCCCTGCTCTATAGCATGGTAACCATGCTGAGGCCCTCCCCTTCCCAAGCTCCGCCCTCAAAGTCTCCAGGTATCTCCCAACCTGGAGTTGGCAACCCTATAGGTATAGAGCAGGGGTGGCCAACGGTAGCTCTCC
Source organism: Heteronotia binoei (assembly GCF_032191835.1). Lineage (NCBI taxonomy): Eukaryota > Metazoa > Chordata > Lepidosauria > Squamata > Gekkonidae > Heteronotia > Heteronotia binoei. The sequence continues at coordinate 122,590,777 of NC_083229.1, forward strand.
AGATGTTTTTTGCCTACAACTCCCATCAGCCCCAGCCAGCATGCTGGCTGGGGCTGATTGGAGTTGTAGGCAAAAAACATCTGGAGAGCTACCGTTGGCCACCCCTGGTATAGAGTATTTGAGTTAGCCCAGGGGTGTTAAACTCATTTATTATGAGGGCCGGATCTGACATAAATGAGATCTTGTTGTGCCGGGCCAAGTTTGTACCTATTTAAGATCTCGTATCAGAGATATAAATTTTATTTTTAAAAAACAAAAACACACTTTTTAAACAAAGCTTAAAACATGCTTAAAATGTTAGTACTCCTTGGTCTTAAAGATGCTTTCTTTGAATTTCTCACATGGGAAACAGAGAACTGGGCAAAGGAAGCTCTGGCTCTTTCCTTCCTTTCACAGGGGACTGGGGGGTGGAGGAGCCTCAGCCAATAGAAGGGAAAGAGGCTTGGCTCAGTAGCTCTGCTGTGCAATTGAGAGAGCCTGGCAAAGCAAACTGTTCCTCCCCAAGGGAGGATCCTCATCCAATGGAGAAAGCAGAGGTTTTGCTCTGTAGCTCTGCTGTGCAATTGAGCAAGCCTTGCAAAGCAAGCTGTTATGCAGAAGAAAGCAAGATATAGGGAGAAGAAAGCAGATAACAGCCAGTTGCTCAGATAGAGCCCTCCAGGGGCCTGATTTGGCCCCTGAACTGCATGTTTGACACCTCTGGACTAACCCATGCTGAATCTACTGCCCAACAGCTTCACTGGATGCTTTTGAGTTCTGCTATTTTGAGAGAGGGAGAAAAAGTTCTTTTGATCAGCTCTCTCCACCTTGTGATCCTTCTTTCCGGAAGATGTTGTGGTCTGGTTCCTTCTGCGTGCAAAGCTCAGCACTGCCTCCTAGAGGTGGCTTTAGGCAAACCACTCCCTCAGTCTTGAGCCCTGCCTCTCCCTGCATCTACCATATGGGGATATTAATATCGAACTACGTGACAAGAATGTTGTAAAGACCAAAACCATATAATGTGTGTGAAACATCTTGAATGCTGAAAGTGCTACTGAGGTAGGAAGCGTTTCTATGGCTGCCTTTGCTGAGTGCTAGGTCACAGAATTTTAATTTCGTCAAATTTGAAATTGGATAGTCAATTCAAGGACGAGCTCAAGCCTAAGCAATAAAAAGAAGGAATGAGAAAGCAGAGGAGGCGTAGTTAAGCCTTCAAAAACACACAATGCTTCAGTCTTTATTTTCAGTCTCCGAGGGTTCTATTTTTCACTTGGTAGTTTGAACTGCTTAAGTCTATTCCTTACTAGTCGAACGCCTGTCATTACGGAGAGAAGGCGGGCACTCCTGGGGATATAATATTGGAGTCGATACAGATACGTTGGTGGAACATCTAATCTACTCAAAAGGGGGAGGGGTTCGTTTTTTTAAAATGCAAAGAACGAAAGTTCTGTATCTATTTGGGGGAAAAAAAGTTCTCTTCCTACCTTAATTTATTGTAGTTTTAAATTTTATGTAACTGTTTTTTTTAAATGTATTTATTAACTGTACTTTAAAATTGTTTTATACAATATCATGGTACATACCATGTCCTGTTAGCCGCCCTGAGCCTGCTTCGGCGGGGAGGGCGGGATATAAATAAAAATTATTATTATTATTATTATTATTATTATTATTATTATTATTATTATTATTATTATTATTATTATTATTATTATTATTGGTGCTGATTCATAACCTAAAGTTTTGGCTTTTCCCTCCCACTTCAATTGTCCCCAAGAGAGTTTTCCTGCACACACACACGCGCACAAAACAGAAAGAAAGAAAAGAAGACCCTAGATTTATACCCCGCCCTTCTCTCTGACTCAGAGTCTCAGAGCGTCTTACCAAGGCCAATCCTAAACTGTGGAGAGCCAGTTTGGTGTAGTGGTTAAGTGTGCGGACTCTTATCTGGGAGAACCGGGTTTGATTCCCCACTCCTCCACTTGCACCTGCTAGCATGGCCTTGGGTCAGCCATAGCTCTGGCAGAGGTTGTCCTTGAAAGGGCAGATGCTGTGAGAGCCCTCTCATTTTCATTTCATTTTCATTTTATTTGATTTATATCCTGCCCTACCCCACCGAAGCAGGCTCAGAGCCCCACCCACCTCACAGGGTGTCTGTTGTGGGGGAGGAAGGTAAAGGAGATTGTGAGGCGCTCTGGGACTCTTTGGAGTGGAGGGCGGGATATAAATCCAATATCTTCATCTACCTCACAGGGTGTCTGTTGTGGGGGAGGAAGGTAAAGGAGATTGTGAGGCTCTCTGGGACTCTTTGGAGTGGAGGGTGGGATATAAATCCAGTATCTTCATCTACCTCACAGGGTGTCTGTTGTGGGGGAGGAAGGGAAAGGAGATTGTGAGCCGCTCTGAGACTCTTCAGAGAGGAGGGCAGGATATAAATCCAATATCTTCATCTACCTCACAGGGTGTCTGTTGTGGGGGAGGAAGGTAAAGGAGATTGTGAGGCACTCTGAGACTCTTCAGAGTGGTGGGCGGGATATAAAATCCAATATCTTCCTTTTCTTCTTCTAGCACCCTAGGCAAGACTAACTTCTGGTGCCCCCGCCTCCCGCAATGATAACATCATCGTCACATGGGGCACTTAATTTGGCACCCTCAGAAGGTCGGCACCCTAGGCAATTGCCTAGTTTGCCTAGTGGCAAAGCCGGCTTTGCGTCTTACAATCTCCTTTACCTTCCTCCCCCACAACAGACACCCTGTGAGGCGGGCGAGACTGAGAGCGCTCTCCCAGAAGCTGCCCTTTCAAGGACAACTCATGCGATAGCTATGGTTGACCCAGGGCCATTCCAGCAGCTGCAAGTGGAGGAGTGGGGAATCAAACCCGGTTCTCCCAGATAAGAGTCCGCACACTTCGCCACTACACCAAACTGAAAAAGAAAAGAAAAGAAGTATTGCACAGTGGAGGTTGTTAAGCTCATAAATGACAAGAGAAAATTCATGTGCATGTTTAAAAAAAATTGGCACGTAACCTCTCCTAACAATAACAGGAACTAAAGCTTGCAAACGCCATCTCTCACAGATGAAACCCCACTCCAGCAGCACAGTAGATTCCATCAAGCATTAATAGATAATTAATCCTGCTCTACTTTCTTGACCTACCGGCAGCCTATAAATAGAACTCCCCACCCCCTCCGTCGCTTGCTGACATTCTACTGACATTTTCGAATCCGGCAAACGCTTGCTCCTTCTCCTACCCTGAATATTCGCAACACCTCTGTTTCAGTTTTTAAAAAAAAAAAAAAAAAATGCTACAGAAGGAGTAGAAAGTAAGACCGGGGGCATCATGAGCCTGAACTTTGCAGCCCAAGATGGTTCGCCGTGGCAGGGCTCAAGCTGGCACACCGAGTGCGCAAGTGAAGGTGAACCCGTCACAGTTTCCTTCCCAAATGCCAAGTTCAGCTTGTCATTGTTACAAGCGTTGTGCCCAATTAGGGCGATAGCCTAGTTGCTTCAGCTTCTGTTTTACAGATGCGAGACGGCAAGGCCGTACACTTTTAAGTGACAGCTGTTACAAAACAGACGGGCCGCCAACCGATATTTAACATCATTAGAGTGCCAACGGCGTATCAGAACGCAGAAGCGGCTATTTATTTTGAACCGTTGTCGCGGCGTTTTCAGAGAGAGAGAGGAAATTAGCCAGAGAGACGGGTCCCTACTCCGAGAACATGCCACCTCCGTTTTGACAGCGGAAAGGGTAAGGTGAATAATAAGGGCAAGATATGAGCAAATTAAGATATTTTGGCAGGCTCAGTAGAAAAGAACTGCCAGACAGGGCAGTTGGCCCCAGCAACAAGACTCATTTGGGTGGAGCAAGGTAGAGCCAGTGGCAGAAAGCTGCAATCAGGACAAAAAAAAAGAGCCGTGTAAGCTCTCGGAGGATTGGCTATGCCAGGGGTGTGCGGCCTAATATGCAAAGGAGTTCCTGCTAAAGTTGCACCCCTGCTGCAATGTCTGAAAAGGGCTGAGATAGCAGGTCACCCCACAAAGTCGGTTTTCAGACTTCCACTTTCAGTCTGAATCCTGGTAGGACAAAACCTAGAAAATAGGAAAACATTCCTACCGTGCGCAAGTGGTCATCTAAAATCCGAACAGCATTAAAAATATTTTAGAATCATAGAGTTGGAAGGTACCTCTAGGGTCATCTAGTCCAAACCCCTGCACAATGTAGGAAACTCACAAATACCTCCCCGCTACCTCCCAGGATCTTCATTGCTGTCAGATGGCCATCTAGCCTCTGTTGAAAAACCTCCAAGGAAGGAGAGCCCACCACCTCCTGAGGAAGCCTGTTCCACTGAGGAATTGCCCTAATGGTCAGGAAGTTCTTCCTAATGTTGATCTGGAAACTCTTTTGATTTAATTTCAACCCATTGGTTCTGGTCCTACCTTCCGGGGCCACAGAAAATAATTTCACACCATCCTCTATATGACAGCCCTTCACATACTTGAAGATGGTGATCATATCACCTCTCATCCGTCTCCTCTCCAGGCTAAACATCCCCAGCTCCTTCAACCTTTCCTCATAGGACTCGGTCTCCAGACCCCTCACCATCTTCGTCACCCTCCTCTGGACTCGTTCCAGCTTGTCTAGATCCTTCTTAAAATGCGGTGCCCAAAACTGAACGCAAGACTCCAGGTGAGGTCTTCCCAGAGCAGAGTAAAGCGGTACCATCACATCACGTGATCTGGACACGAGACTTCTGTTGATACAGCCCCAAATTGCATTTGCCTTTTTAGCCGCCGCGTCACACTGTTGACTCATGTTCAGCGTATGATCCAAGCATATGATTTTATGTGTATTGTACAGTTTAGCCGAGGACAATAATCCCTGCTGAGCTTGAAGAAGGCTGGAATGTGTTTGCTGCATGATATAGCAGAGCTAAAACAGAAGCCTGGTCACTGCATTATAAAATCTATTATATGCCATTTTAGCTCTCTGTCCATTTATCTCTACCTGAACCTATAGCTATCGACATCTGTAAACAGAGAGAGAAGACGTCATATAACACATTTTGTAATGCAATATAGCTCTACCTAGCTCTGGATCTATAGATTAAGAGTCTAGTGGGACCTTTAAGACCAGCCAAGTTTTATGCAAGGGATGAGCTTTCGTGTGCAAGCACACTTCTTCAGATAAAATGCGATGGAAGGAAAACCATCCAAACTCACAGACAGAGGCTGAACTGCAAATTAGCATATCATGTGATGAGGATATTTTACAGTATGTGGAGACAAAACTAAGGTTGCCAAGTCCAGTTCAAGAAATATCTGGGGACTTTGGGGGTGGAGCCAGGAGACATTGGGGGTGGAGCCAGGAGCAAGGTTTTGACAAGCACAATTGAACTATAAAGGGAGTTCTGGCCATCACATTTCAAGGGACAGCACACCTTTTAAATGCCTTCCTTCCATAGGAAATAATGAAGGATGGGGCACCTTCTTTTGGGGCACATAGAATTGGACCCCCTGGTCCAATCTTTTTGAAACCTAGAGGGTATTTTGGGGAGAGGCACCAGATGCTACGCTGTAAATTTGGTGCCTCTACCTCAATAAACAGCCCCCCCAGAGCCCCAGATACCCGCAGATCCATTCTCCATTATTTCCTTTGAGAATACATCTCCATAGGGAATAATAAAGTTCCCAGCAGATATTTCCCTCCCCTCCCCCCGCTTTCTGACGACCCTGAAGCTGGGGGAGGGCCTCCAAACCAGGGGATCCCCTGCCCCCACCTGGGGATTGGCAACCCTAGACAAAACCGGCATAATAAGTTAAGTGTTTAGGGTCAACAGCTGTATGGATTTAATTAAGGTGCTCCTGGACTCTATTCTATTGCTTCGGACCAACACAGCTACCCACCTGGATAAATTGATAGATGACAGACAGGGGTGGAATTCTAGCAGGAGCTCCTCTGCATATTAGGCCACACACCCCTGGTGTAGCCAATCCTCCAAGAGCTTACAAGGCTCTTTTTTTGTAAGCTCTTGGAGGATTGGCTACACCAGGGGTGTGTGGCCTAATATGCAGAGGCGCTCCTGCTAGAATTCCATCCCTGATCATATATAAATAGATCTACATTTACATTTATAGATACAGATAACTAGATCTATCTATATTTATAGACAGACAGCTAGCTAGCTAGCTAGCTAGACAGACAGACAGACAGACAGACAGACAGACAGACAGACAGACAGACAGACAGACAGACAGACAGACAGACAGACAGACAGATAGATAGATAGATAGATAGATAGATAGATAGATAGATAGATAGATAGATAGATAGATAGATAGATAGATAGATAGATAGATAGATCAATCATTTTGTAGAAAAATAGGTGGAGCTCATCCAGGGATTGTTATGCAGCTGCACCTCCTATTCAATGGACAAGGTAGGTAGGTGGGGAGGAGGAGGGGGAACCCTCAGAAAGGTGCTCCTGTGAGCTCCTGCTGAACCCAAGGCCTGGATGGATGGATAGACAGACAGACAGATAGAGGGCTTTTTGTAGCAGGAACTCCTTTGCATATTAGGCCACACCCGCTGATGTAGCCAGTTTTCCAAGAGTTTACAGGGCTCTTCGTACAGGGCCTACTGTAAGCTCCAGGAGGATTGGCTACATCAGGGGTGTGTGCTCTATTATGCAAAGGAGTTCCTGCTACAAAAAAAGCCCTGGATAGATAATATTTCTGAAGACGAACTTTATATATGCTTACTTTGTTTTCTAAAGTGAAGGCCATGGCTGCTTTCTTTGTAATGTATTATCTTGGGATTTGGGCTCTCTTAGAGCAAGCAAGATTTCCCCAGATTTTATTTTCTACTCGTACGATGAACAAACATCATCCATTTTTAATTTTGGCACCCTACAGCTCCCAGACAATCTTTTCTCTGAACTCCCACTTCACACTTCTCTTCTTATTCAGGCTGTTTATATAGTCAGGTGCACTGTTTACATTCTGCATACTTTAACGAACCAAGGATTCCTAACGGGGCCTTGTAGGTGGCCCCACAGAGAATGAGTGTCAAGGGCCCCCCACTTATCTAAGATATAGATTTGAAGTGGTTAATGTTACAGCTATTGATGTTTCTAAAGAATGGGACCGGCTGGCATCGTGGAAGATGTCTGGTAGCTCCCCAGAAGAGGAAGGAAAGACACAAAGATGCACACAGAAAAGACCTTGACACTCTAAATATTTGAAACTCACTGCATTTTCTCCTCCTACACACATTTATGTCAATGAAACCCTTTTAACAGAAATATTTGTCTATTAAGAAATTATGAATTCTTCTTCTTTAACCCATTTGGATATCTTTGCTTTCTCTTTCCAGCCAACACAGCTTGTTGTGATCTACCAAGCTAGACCCAAGCCAGGCATCCTTTTTACTGACCTCGGAAGGATGGAAAGCTGAGTCAACCTCGAGCCAGCTGCCTGAACCCAGCTTCCACCAGGATCGAACTCAGGTCATGAGCAGAGCTTGGACTGCAATGCTACAGTTTACCACTCTGCCACGGGACTGTTTTTATTAATACTATACAAACAGCCCAAAAAGGTATGCAGAGAAACCTTATTGTTGAATACCAGCCATGAGAAGAGGGAACAGTAATCATTCATGGTGACAAGAACAAAAAGAAATGAAGGACATAGTTGTCCATCCCTTCTCATCACTGTTTTGAGTGCCACCATCGCTCTGAGATAACAAGTAATACACCTATAAGACCCAGACAATGGCCATTTTCACATTACCATTCTAAACAGGGTGCTATTCGTTGGCCTGATTTTGAGTAAAGCAACACAGGGGCTGAGGTCAGATGCACATAAACTGATGAGATGCGCATGGATGAAAGCCAGATGCATGTTGGATTCTATGCGGTTGTCCAAACATCAGCATCTGGCAATGGTCGTTGGTTCGTTCGTGTCCCGAACTGCCACGACTGAGATGTGGACTTTTTTGATAGTACATTAAATCTGGAATAAGAATGCTTCCGATGACTCCTGTGCGTACTTTCTATGTTTGAACGCTCTATTGTAGCCGACTCGTCACCAGCGCACATCCGCTTCCCTGCGAGAGCCCACTCCAAATGATATCATTGCGCCAGCAATTGTTGACTCAGCCTTCCAACCTTTCGAGGTTGGTAAAATATGCACCCAGTTTGCTGGGGGGGGGGAGTGTAATGACCTTGGAAGGCAATGGCAAACCACCCTGTAAAAGGTCTGCCGTGAAAACTTTGTGAAAGCAACGTCACCCCAGAGTCGAAAAAGACTAGTGCTTGCACAGGGGACCTTTCCTAAATGGGGGGGGGGGGAGGCAGATCGCCCACCTTTGCTGTCTCCCTGCCAGGCAAAGGCAGTTTCCGGGCTTCCCAACCCCCTTTAAACACCCAGGTGGGGTGTTTAAATGTGAGGAAAAGGCAGATCAGCCACCTTAGCCTTCTCCCTGCCAGGCAGAGAGATGGCAAAGAGAGTTCCTGTACTCCCCCCTCCCCATTTAAACACCCTGGTGGGATGTTCATTTTTTGTGACAGTCTATGTTGTTTGATGCCCAATCCGGCCTGTTCCGGCCCATTCCGGCTTTTACCCTGTCCCGTTTAAATGTCGGGGGGGAGGAAGATGACCCACCTTTGCCGTCTCCCTGCCAGGTGGAGAGACAGCATAGAGAGTTGCCGTGCTCCCCCCTCCCCATTTAACCACCACAGTGGGGTGTTTAAATGGGGGGGGGGAGGAAGATCACCCACCTTTGCTGTCTCCCCTCCAGGCAGAGAGACAGCAAAGAGAACTCCTGGGCTTCCCCTCCCTTGCTGGGTGTTTAAATTTGGGGGGGGGGCAGATCGGCCCCTTTTCTAAAAAAAAGCCAAGCACAATATCCCACGGTACTGCGCTTGCATGAGTGTGGAATGCCATCTCAAAAAATGAGGTTCGGTTGAGACCTCTGATCAACCAACACGGGACCAACGCTGCTTAGAACTGAAGGATGGAGGGATGTCTGAGCAGGAAATTTGTTGTAAAAAAGCTGCGGGGTATAATAGCGACGGGTTAGGGATGGATTTAATGGTGAGTGTGACCGCGGCCAGGGACAAGGCGTTTCATATAGTGAATTTCCTTCTGTTAAGAGCCATCTCTGAAGCGCTATAGGCATTTCAAACACTGCCACTTCCTCTTTCCCAGTGCTTTTTGCTGCATGATCTTCCTTGAACTTTTTTTTAACCTTCTAAGGTTAGCGCTACAGTGCTAAACTGCTATAGCACTTCAGCTGTATAGCGGCACCATTGAGAGGCCTTGACTCCATGGAGTCAATACATCTCAATGGTCACTATAGCTCTCACCTTAGAATGTTTTTTAAAAGTCCAGTTTGCATAGTGAAAAAAGGGCAGGGAAAAAGTGGCATTGCAAGAAATGCTGCGGACATTTTTAAAGAGCACCCCCCAGCAATTTAGAAGCACAATGATTTCATTTGAAATGAAATGGAAGAAAGCAGTTTCTCTCTAAAGCAGCTCCGCTCCGCTTTGCTAACCCAACACAAGCAGGCTTGTATGAACAAGTAAATAAATTCCGCTAAAATGGGTCTGTTTAAAATGAAAGTAAAAAACCCATTAGCTACCTGTTACCAGAACGGAATACAAAGGCAGGTTGAAAAGGGCCATAGCTCAGTAAAAAAAAAAAATTACTAGTTTTTCTAAGGACTAAAATTAACCTAGCACCCTCCAGAATAAAATTATTGAACCTAAGTAGTTTACTTTGAAGTACCCCCCTTTAAAAAAAGGCCATTTCTTCAGTTTGGTGTAGTGGTTAAGTGTCCAGACTCTTATCTGGGAGAACTGAATTTGATTCCCCACTCGTTCACTTGCAGCTGTTGGAATGGCCTTGGGTCAGCCATAGCTTTCACAGGAGTTGTCCTTGAAAGGGCAGCTGCTGTAAAAAGCTCTCTCAGCTCCACCTACCTCACAGAGTGTCTGTTGTGTGTGTGCCTGGGGGGGGGAAGGTAGAGGAGATTGGGACCGCTCTGAGACTCTGAGATTCAGAGTATAGAGTGGGATATACATCCAATATCATCATCATCACCATCATCATCATCATCTTCTTCTACTTCCCTAATGAATGGGGGGGAGGGGTAGAGGGAGACAAAATGGCAGTAAGTTCTCCCACAAACTATTGCATATTTGTTAGAAAGTCTGCATAGAATCCAACTGTGATTCCAACGGTGTGGAGAGATTCTGATTGTGTGGAGACAGCCATACACACATCCAGGGCTTTTTGGGGGGTGGGAGTGTACAGGTGCAGAGCTCCGTGTGGACAGGCCAGGGTTCTGGCTGGCATGCTGAGGAAGGCGCAGGGAGGCATCTTTAAATGCCTCCCCCATGGCTTCAGCCTTCCCCAGTGGGAACGCACAGGGGAGCTCCTGCTGGGCTTTTTCTACAAAACAAGCCCTGCATACATCAGCTCTGTTCATACCTCCTAATGAACTTGCATACCTCAGGGGCTGCATGTCAAGTCCCCAGCTGTTCAATGATCAGAGATAGTCCATTGCAGGAATAGCTATTTATTGATACATGGCAGGTTAAGGCAAGACTGTCCTTGTGAAAACTGTTTTGGTGGGCACTTGGCCCCTTCTTATAGATCATGCTTAGACTGTTACACATTTGAAGAAAAGGTGCAAAGTGGGCAGTCCCTCCCCTCCCCGAGTTCTTCCCAGGCCCCTTGAAGGTGCGACCATAATCCAGCAGGATGTCCTTGGCCATTCCTGAGACCAGGCAGAAAGGAATGTTTCACTCGTTACACAGAGATAGTGGCGGTGCAAAGCAGAGACAGTGGAAGGTGAAAGCACTCCCTGCTAATGGCAAGAGCCCTCTTGACATCGCAATTCTGTGTTTCAACCTACAGACATTTGCATTGCATTCTTTTTAAAAAAATCTGAAACAGACTAGTCAACTCTTAGATCTTTAGCTGGTTAAAATAGGATTCGTTGTGACCTCTTTCGTTTTGGCAAAGCACTTGACAGGGAGAAGGTGAGCCAGAGCTGACTTAAATAGTAGACTGGGAATAGAAGCTGAGAACCAGGAGGAGTACAGTAGCCAAGGGTCAGAACCTCTCCACTGCTCTGCATGTGTGAAAAGAACAGCACAAGTTATGGTGCCCTTGCCATCTGTGCATACGCACTAGCAGTGCGTCCTTCCAAAAAAATCAGCCAAAAATAAGACAGCTCTGGAGGTCCTTGTGACCCACCAGCTTGGGCTCTGTGACCCACTGGAGGACCCTGACTATGCTAACCATTTTCCCAGGGGAGGTGGACAAGCTACCGCCCCAACTTCCAGGCTGCACAGGCCTCTTCACTTCAGGGGGAGCAAGTGGTTGAAGGTATGGAACAACATCACATGATGTCATTTTATTTCTTTAAAAAAAAAAATCCAGAAGTGATGTCACAACAGTTTAGGAATCAGTCCATCTCTAACCACAGGAGATGGATAAACTCCTAGAGCGTCATGGCATCCGTTCTGGGTACAAACTGGAAGTGACGTCGCATTATCATGTGACATTGCTTTCTGTTGCTGGTTGCCAGCATTCTGCAGACAACTCTAGTCCTGAGCTGTTGAAGGCCACAGCAGTAGATAGATGGACAAAACAAGGTGGAATGGGGCATGGAGGACAGAAAAGAAGAGAGGAGTATGCAAAACAAATGTAAAAATAAACATTGAGTCGTGCAAGACCTCAAAGTTATAATCCTATGGATTCAATCAGCTCTTCCGCTTGTGTAAGAACGGAAGGAGGGTTCCTCATGGCTAGCCAAAAGGCTCCATGGGGGATCATGGAACTTATATGAAAAAAGCATCGTGATGTAGGCTGCAGTAAGGAGAATTACTGAGACAGAATGAAAAAAGCTGGCTGGATACAACCCCTTGTCTTGTGTTCCACTGATGGGCTGTGTGAGGCAAAGCACCCCTGATCCTCTTCAAGGGTCGATGTGAACGGAAACGGGCTTGATCCATCCTGTCAGTGTTACTAATTGGTTTCTTAGCCTTCACTGCCCTTCTCGTCTTCAAGGCCAGAGATGGAAATTGCGGTAATTAGCTTCTCATGAGGACCTGTGTCCCATAGGATTTGAGGGGAGGAATGTGGGTGATGAGATAATTTTCTAGAGGGTTCCAGCAAGAACTTGTCCTGATTGGATGCTATCATCACCTGATGCTGCTTGGCAAATTCTCTATCTATCTATCTATCTATCTATCTATCTATCTATCTATCTATCTATCTATCTATCTATCTATCTATCTATCATCTATCTACCTACCTACCTACCTACCTACCTACCTACCTACCTACCTACCTCTCTCTCTCTCTCTCTCTATCTATCTATCTGTCTCTCTGTCTGTCTGTCTATCTATCTATCTATCTATCTATCTATCTATCTATCTATCTATCTATCATCTATCATCTATCATCCATCATCATCCATCCATCCATCCATCCATCCATCCATCCATCCATCCATCCATCCATCCATCCATCCATCTATCCATCCATCCATCTATCCATCATCTATCCATCATCTATCTATCCATCATCTATTTGTCTATCCATCACCTATCTATCCATCATCTATCTATCCATCCATCTATCCATCCATCCATCCATCCATCTTCATCATCATCATCTCTCTCTCTCTCTGCCTGCCTGCCTGCCTGCCTAGAACTTTGTGTTGCCTGTATATTAATCTTTTATTTAAACATAAATAAAATGTTATACATTTATTAAAAAATAAAGAAGGGTTTGGTTTCCTGTGTACCACAGCTCTGGGGACCCCTGGGGTTCAGCCTTGGACTCCTCAACGGGCCATTTATACACAATTGCCACAACATTATTAGGACTGCTAACTTTTTACTGGCCTCTCTGTTTTACCTCTAATGTCAATATGGATTTTGACCAATGTGGGCACTCCAAGGGTTAAGGTTAGCTCATGTGAACAAGGTTTTTAAGTTATAGCACCAATAAAACAAGTTATTGGAAATACCACCAAACAATAAAAATGTGTCACTGTGTTTTTTTTTTTATAATCTGTATGAAAGCAATTCTTGGTAATGGAACGCAATGTTGACAGATTCATTGCCGCTTAGTTTTTTTTCCAGAGGAGTATGTCCTTGCAGAGTTGCCCCTTCGAAGCCTCTTTGCTAGATATTGTTTCCAGCGAAGAAATTCTGTAAATAAAAGCAGCAATGTTTCCCTTTGCTGGGAATGAGAGACAATGGGAGGGTCAGAAGCTATCCTCTTAATACAGTAAGACCTGCTAACAAAAGGGGTGAGCTGTGTGTGAAAACGCTCATCAAGTGCTTCGTTTTATAATCCATTGCTAAGTTAAATTATGTCATTACACAAAGTTGTGTTTCGCGGGGAGGCTTGGCAGGTCCTCTCTGACAATGGAAAGGGGATAGGGGGATAGTGTTGCCAGCTGGGATTTAGGGGATTTAGGGGTGGAGCCTGGGGAGGACAGGGACCTCAGTGGGGTACAAGGCCAAGCACTCTACCCTCTACACCAAGGGTCCCCAACCACCAAGCCATGGACCGGTACCAGTCCAAGGCTTGCTAGCAACTAGGCCGCAGAGTGAGGCAGAGCAGCTCCAGACTAAAAAGGTGTCCTGGCCTTGCTCCAAAGCTGCCTCCCCTGAGGCCACACCACCTCTTTTGTCTGCCCGGGCTCCAGTGCTGCTGTGACCTTAGCCTACTCCTCATTATACACCTCCACCGATCAGCTGATCAGCAGGGGTCTTTAAATGTAAGAGGGAGGCAGAAACAGCCCCAGTCTCCCCCCTCCCCCATTTAAAGATCCCCATGGGGCCAGGGATGTGGTGTGGGGGCCCAGCCTGGGGTTGTGAAACGCCAGCGCTGCCGCCCCCCCCCCCCCCCGCCCGCCCCATGGTCCATAGAAAAATTATCTTCCACAAAACCGGCCCCTGGTGCCAAAAAGGTTGGTGGGCACTGCTCTACACCAGCATTTTCTCCAAGGGAACCAATCTCTATAGTTTGAAGATGAGTTATAATTCTAGTGGATCTCCAGGTCCCCACCTGAAGGCTGGCGTTCATATCCTTAGATGGGAAATCCTTTCCTCTACAGAAATGTCCCACTGGATCTAAGCCACTGTCTACGTGGGAAAACCGGTCATGGATGCATCCCTTGCAATGCTACCTTGAACTCGTACATCAGACCTGAGAAGGGCTCCATGCTACCTGTCCTTCCCCTTCCCCTCGTTTACTGTGGTGGTGGGGAGTCTATTCTAGAACTTACTCTATTCTAGAGTCTATTCTAGAACATGAAGAACTTACACAGGATCCAATTTTATATGCTCCTGAACATGTGCCTGTCAAAATGGCGGGCGAGGTATAAATCCACAATCCACTCTCTTCTTCTTCTGCTCTTCACAGCTATTCCCTCCCTCAACACTCAGCTGTGGTGTAACTATTCTAACCACAGCTGAGTGTTGAGGGAGGGAATAGCTGTGAAGAGCAGAAGAAGAAGATAGTGGATTGTGGATTTATACCCCGCCCGCCATTTTGACAGGCACATGTTCTGGAGGTTCAGGAGCATATAGAATTGGATCCTGTGTAAGTTCTTCAAGTTTGGCAAGGGTCCAAGTTACAGGGGCCCCCGCCCCAAAGAAGGTGCCCCCAGGAAAATGCTTTCTGGGGAAATGACAGGCAGACATTTCCCCAGAAAACACTTTCCTGGGGGGTACCTTATTGGGAAGGGGATAGCTTGGACTCCATAAATCCAATCCTCACCAAACTTAGGCGGCGAGTAGAGTCGAGTCATCTGGAGATCCCCTGTGAGTATGGTGCCAGGGGGTCATTCTGCTCACTGACCAACCTCACGAGCCAAACTGGTTCTCGAGGCAGCCCAAAATTCATTGCAGTCTGTGGCTCGTAAATGGGGCACATCATGAACCATGAACCAAACCTGAACCTCATTTACCCGGTTCGTGGCTGTCCTTACCACACACACACACACACTTGTCAGAGGCAGAGGATGAGGATGAGGCTATGCCCCACCCACTAAAGCACACATAAACAAACACACACCCATATTATGGGAGAAAGTGCAGCTATTTTTACACTATATCACAGTATTGCTGGGACCACAGAGAACCTGCTAAACCACAAAAAAGATAAAACTCTTTGTGCTAAAACACAATTCTGACTGTATAATCAGTCCCACTATTGTGTGTGAAAATTAGAGAAAGCTAGGAATTCTGGATTGACATGGATGATGATTGTATAATTTTTGGCACTACTGGACCTAGAAAATTGCACATAATATACAAGATTGGTCCCCAGAAGAAGGATTTGAGATCCGAAACAGCTTGTTAAACGGACCGATTCTCCGTTGGATCTTTTCTCCAATATAGCGCTGGAATATAAAATAATGACTTTGTGCCATTTAAGGACAATAGTAGCATTGTGGAACTCATGAGGTTTTAACTTTCTGTATGACTCGTACGTTATGTATTGATGATACTCTTTGTTGTATTTTGATACCATCACTCATTACACAGTCAGAATTGTGTTTTAACATGGAGAGTTTTATCTTTGTTGTGTTTTCACACTATATTGCAGATGCGGGTAACAGCCGGAGGTCTCTCCGTATTTTCTTTCATGCAGTCGTGCAAAATGTACCATTTAACCGTAATCCGTCGCAATTAGACAAGCAAAAGCCTTTTCAGTCATTCCATCTCTACCAAAACAGCCGATTCTGGGATTTCTGCAGAGTCATGACTGCTGTTTAAAAGCTCAAGAACAAAGCCCGTATGAAAAAAAAAAAGAGTTAAAAAAATAGAAGTGGCCGCCATAAGTATCACAATTCCTTCATCCTGGGAGAAGAACCTGATGCATCTCTGTCTTAATCCTATCTGTCAATGTCACGGTCCTTTTGAAACCCAGTAATATTTCAAGTAACTCTAAATGCTCTTCAGCATTGTGGAGATGGTCCTTAAATCTTTTTTAAATAGAGAGGGGGAAATTGATGTTAGTGCTTCAGGGGTTTATTATAAGCCTGGGCGACGATGATAAAATGCGGCAGACGGTTCTTTCAGCATCTCTCGTGTCCACGGCACAGTAGTTCCAAGAGACTGTGGGTTTTGTTTGTTTGTTTGTTTGTTCATTTTTTTAATGCATCACCTTTTGTGTTTATTCAGCACTGAACGCAGCTTGCCAACTTCCCTACTGTGGCGAATGATCTCCCTCTGTCGCCTTCTGGCCCCTGCCAGTGTTCAGGGAGGAAATGGAAAAGGGGATTTGTGATATGTTGATCTCACATCTGGCTAAAACCTGGAAGTGATATCACCAGCGCTGTAAGATTCTGTCAATTTGTGTTGCTTTACTATAGAGGAGGAAAAGAGGAAGAAGAAGAAAAAGAAGAGGAAGAAGAAGAAATTGGATTTATAGCCCACCCTCCACTCCAAATCTCAGAGTCTCAGAGTGGCTCATCTCTTTCCCCCACAATGGACACCCTGTGAGGTGAGTGGGCCTGAGAGAGCTTTCCCAGAAACTGCCCTTTCAAGAACAAGCTATGGCTGACCCGAGGCCATTCCAGCAGCTGCAAGTGGAGGAGTGGAGAATCAAACCCAGTTCTCCCAAATAAGAGTCCACACACTTAACCGCTACACCAAACTGGCTCTCAGGGATGGGGATAGAAGTGGATCTGATGCATATTGATATGGTGCATGGTCATTGATATGGTTACCCAGATGTAGCTCTTGGCACTGATCCTTGGCTCCTCAACTATCATAGAGTTTTGCCCAAATGTCCAAGTGCACCCAGTGTCCCACAGCAATGCACTGATGTCACTTCTGGATGCATGGGATGCATTCCTGTTGGCCTCCATCCCTGCCCCACCAAGTGAGAGGTGGTAAGGAAGCATTGGCTGGTGGCAGGAGAACCCCTTCCTCCAGGGGCAGGCTGGTAAGTCTAAGCTCCCAAGACTAGGGTTGCCAATCCCCAGGTGGGGGCAGGAGATCTCCTGGTTTGGAGGCCCTCGCCCCACTTCAGGGTCACCAGAAAGCAGGGAGGGGAGGGAAATGTCTGCTGAGCGCTCCATTATTCCCTAGGGAGACTTATTCCCATAGAAAATAATGGAGAATTGATCTGCGGGTATCTGGGGCTCTGAGGGGCCTGTTTTTTTGAGGTCAAGGCACCAAATTTTCAGTGTAGTGTCCAGTGCCTCTCCCCAAAATACTCCCCCAGCTTCAAAATGATTAAACCAAGGGGTCCAATTCTGTGAGCCCCAAAAGAAGGTGCCCCAATCCTTCATTATTAGCTATGGAAGGAAGGCATTGAAAAGGTGTGCGGTCCCTTTAAATGTGATGGCCAGAACTCCCTTTGGAGTTCAATTATGCTTGTCGCACTCTTGCTCCTGCCTCCACCCCCCCCCCCCAAAGTCCTCAGATAGTTCTTAAATTGGACTTGGCAACCTTACCCAAGACTCTTTTAAAAAATAAGAAGCTACTAGAATTACAAAGTATGCCCTTCCCTGATCTATAGACTTGCTGGAATTAGTAAATATTATTGCACTGAGAAGGGACACTTTTAGCCTCTTGCTAAGCAGATCTTTTCCCCCCAACTGAGCTTTTTAATGCAAGATTTGAAGATTGGCTTTCCTATCATGGCTTTGTAACGTGCCTTGCTGATACGCACCTGAAAAATGCCCACAGTTTTGTAACAAGCGCAGTAGGACAGCGACATAAAGGAAAATACCTCCAGCACACTGATAATAATAGTTTAAGCACAGCAAGCTGCCTGCACAGAATTTGTCTTCTCCTGTTGACTCGGAGTATAATGTAGTACATCTGACGGACAGAGCAGAAAGAAGTGCCCTTGTGTGATTTGTCTCTTTCAAAGTTGCTTCAAAGAAGGGAGAACAAAGTTACGCTGGGCAGACCATGCTCTCTTTTGCTTTTGGAATGGGGGAACTGCCTGGCCTCATCCAGCTAGCTCTTGGAATATTTCAGGGCTTTTGTTTGTAGCAGGAACTCCTTTGCATATTTGGCCACACACCCTCGATGTAGCCAGTCCTCCTGGAGCTTTCAGGGCTGGCTCTTAATACAGGGCCTACTGTAAGCTCCAGGGGGATTGGCTATCAGGGGTGTGTGGCCTAATATGCAAAGGAGTTCCTGCGAAAAAAGAAAAGTCCTGAATATTATATACTTAGGGGTGTTTTTTTTTGGGGGGGGGGAGGGGATTATATCTAGATAGACTAGGATTCCCAATCCCCCAGTGGGAGCAGGGGATCCCCTGGTTTGGAGGCCTTCCTCCTGCTTCAGGGTAATCATAAAGTGGGGAGGGAAATGTCTGCTGGGCACTCCATTATTCCCTATAAAGACTGATTCCCATAGGGAATAATGGAGACTTGATCTGTGGGTATCTGGGACTCTGGGGAGCCTGGTTTTTGAGGTAGAGGCACCAAATTTCCAGCATTGTATCCAATGCCTCTCTCTAAAATACTTGCCAAGCTTCAAAACGATTGGACCAAGGGGCCCAATTCTATGAGCCCCAAAAGAAGGTGCCCATATCCTTCATTATTTCCAATGGAGAGAAGGCATTTAAAAGGTGTGTGAGGGCCTTTAAATGCGATGGCCAGAACTCCCTTTCAATTATGTTTGTCACAACCTTGCTCCTGGCTCCACCCATAATGTCTCCTGCCTCCACCCCCAAAATCCCCAGATATCTCTTGAATTGGACTTGGAAACCCTACGCCAGAAGAAACAAGCTGGATGGATCCTCTGTGTCTGTAAAGTGCCATCATGCCACAGCTGATTTATAGGAACTCCTAGGGTTTATAAGGCAAGTGATTAAGCAGAGGTGGTTTGCCTTCCTCCGCAGCATCTAACTTGGTGGTCTCCTATCCATGGTGATCCCCATTGGGTTTTCCCATTCAAGTAGCAACCCTGCGTCGCTTCCATGATCTGATGAGATCAGGCTCTACTATATTGTTCCACACCCCCTAGTGGATTTTACCAGCTGTGAACTCTTCTGGAGAGCGGAGAGGTTTTCATCTCTTAAAGAGCCAGTATGGTGTAGTGCAGGGGTGGCCAACGGTAGCTCTCCAGATGTTTTTGCCTACAACTCCCATCAGCCCCAGCCATTGACCATGCTGGCTGGGGCTGATGGGAGTTGTAGGCAAAAACATCTGGAGAGCTACCGTTGGCCACCCCTGGTATAGTGGTTAAGTGCGTGAACTCTTATCTGGGAGAGCTGGGTTTGATTCCCCACTCCTCCGTTTACACTGCTGGAATGGCCTTGGGTCAGCCATAGCTCTGCAGAGGTTATCTTTGAAAGGGCAGCTGCTGTGAGAACCCTCTCAGCCCCACCCACCTCACAGGGTGTCTGTTGTGGGGGAGGAAGGGAAAGGAGATTGTGAGCCGCTCTGAGACTGAGATCCCGAGTGGAGGACAGGATATAAATCCAATTTCTTCTTTCTTCTTCTTTGAAGGACCTTGAAGGTGGTTCTCTGGAGGTTAATCCTAAATAAATCCTCTTTGTTTCTTAGTGATATATCCTTCTACTGTCATGCAAAATGGGGGCGGGGGGGGATAAATTCTAGTCAATTTTATACATAAGCAGCATTTTTGGACGGCAAGGTCAATGAAAATTTCTACCAGAAAATTGACCATTGCAAGGTAGCTTGCTTTGTTGCACTGACCATTACACCAGTGTAATTGTCTATAACTATTCTTGTACTGGTCTCACCATTCAACACCAGATGCTTCCAGACGAAACTGATTTTTTGACCAGCTTCATTCAGGCTTTAAGTGTTGCTTCTTTAAAAAAAGAAACCACATTGCTTCTTCTGACAAAAGACCTGCGAAAGCACGTTATCATACGATGTTTGGGTCAATACACAGACCAAGCACTTTTGAGCCTCTCAAATTCCACTCCAAGTTATGGATCCTGCATTGAGCTGGCAGTAGATCTAGATCAGGGGTGTCGAACTCATTTGTTATGCGGGCCGAATTGGACCTAAATGAGACCTTGTTGAGCCGGGCCATGTCGGGTTGGACCGAGCCAGGCTGGGCCACGTGTGTACCTATTTAAGATCAGGTAGCAGAGATATGAACTTTATAAAGGACACAGACACAATTATATATATTATGTATAATAAATATATTGAATAATTATTAATTGCAATTATAATAATTAAATAATTATTAGTTATTAGTTATAATTAAATTAACAATATGTATATTTAAAAAAAACTTAAAACATGCTTAAAACATTAGCAGTAGTGGGTCTTAAAAGTGCTTTCTTTGTATCTCTCTCATGGGATCCAGGGAACTGGGCAAAGGAAGCTCTGGCTCTTTCCTTCCTTCCCCAGGAGACCAGGAGGGGGAGGAGCCTCAGCCAATAGAAGGAAGAGAGGCTTGGCTCAGTCGCTCTGATGTGCAATTCAGAGAGCCTGTTAAAGCAAGCTATCCCACCCCCAACCTTCCTCCCCAAGGAAGGAGCCTCAGATAATAAAGAAAATAGAGGCACTGCTCTGTAGCTCTTGTGTGATTAAGCAAGCCTTGCAAAGCAAGTTATGATGCAGAAGGAAGCAAGAGAGAGGGAGAAGGAAGTAGATGTCAGCCAATTGCTCGGGGGCCTGATAGGAGCCCCCCGAGGGCCTGATCCGGCCCCCAGGCCGCATGTTCGACACCCCTGGACTCGGTGGTCTGTATGGCCCCTTTCAGCTCTGTGATTCTCAGATTCTGCAATGCTCATATAGCTATGGGAATAAAATCCTTCATCGCCTTACCATGTGGCAGTGAGGAAAACCCCGCCAGTGTCTAGCAAGGGGATGTACAACAACCGAAGTGATTACAGCTGTATTTCCAAAGATGCTTCTTTTTCATCCTGAACGTTTTATGCAGACCTTCTGTCAGCAGTTAATGTAGGACAACTGCAAACGGTGTGCCTGTTCCGCCTTGAGCAAACCAGGAGTTTTGTGCAGAATGCCACACGCATCTTTTCATACGCAGAATGTTGTGCCTCGGAAGAAACGTGGGCAAAAATGACGCCATCTGTTCTCCATTTGCCTATGATGAGCCCCATCAAGAAGAAAGGGAGAAATGTGCTTTGTTGTGTCTCGCTAGGTACAACTGAAATCAAAAAAATGAAGCACATTTGAACTAGTGAAGTAGATATGCTTTTGATTTGGGGTACATTGTAGTAGGGCTTTTTGTAGCAGGAACTCCTTTGCATATTAGGCCACTCACCCCTGATGTAGCCAATCCTCCTGAAGCTTACAGTAGGCCCTGAACTAAGAGCCCTCTCAGCTCTTGGAGGATTGCCTACATGACAGGGGTGTGGTCTAATATGCAAATGAGTTCCTGCTATTAAAAAAATCCCTGTGTGGTAGTATATTTCTTTGGTGTGTTACATTGTCAAAGGATTCCCATTTAGCGCTTTGAATATAAGACGACGACGTTGGATTTATATTCCGCCCTCCACTCAAGAGTCTCAGAGCGGCTCACAATCTCCTTTATCTTCCACCCCCACAACAGACACCCTGTGAGGTGGATGGGGCTGAGAGAGCTCTGACAACAGCTGCCCTTTCAAGGACAACTCTGCGAGAGCTATGGCTGACCCCAGACCATTCCAGCAGCTGCAAGTAGAGGAGTGGGGAATCAAACCCAGTTCTCCCAGATAAGAGTCCGCACACTTAACCACGACACCAAACAAATACAATATGAAGGCAACAGACGAAGTTCCTGTGTCAAGGTTAAAAGCATTCGAACCAATATTTACTAAAACTGAGAATGGAGAGGGGAGCAGATGAACACACCTTTCTATGAATATATGCAAAGCTCTTATTGTATAGACCTCTTCACTCTTTGGAAGATTTATATCCTGTATTTAAATTTATGGGGGGAAAAAATAAAATGCCATGAAATCCGGAGAGAACCCTCTCCTGCTGATGTTTCTAGGCAACTCAGAAAGTGGAGACCAACCGCATCATAATCTACTCTTTGATACCATCAAGACTATATATCGGTTGAACAAGTACTCTAAGGCCTTTTGCTTGTTGGTCCCTATCAATGACAATGACTTAGTTCGACGTTCTACACCCAAAAAGGGAAGGGAGAGATTTTAGTAGCACAGAAGATTTATGTCATTGCAAGTTATAGGTTAATCCAGCCCATTCAACATACTCAGAGATCTTCTGGAGCACATCTTATTGATTGTGTATGTTCCGCTACGGAGCATTATCCATAAATATCCTCATGCACACCGTGGCTTTTGTTGCACTGCTGCTGTAGTTTATCATAGATATACATGTGTATGCAGCTAACAGTCAAATAGCACAGGCATTCATCTCTGTTATGAGTGTAGGGCTGTAGCAGAGCATCTGCTTTTATTTATTTATTTATTTAAGATTTATATCCCGCCCTTCCCACAAGTGGCTCAGGGCGGCTTACAACAAGTATTAAACATAAGATTAGACAATATTTAAATATATAAACAGTTAAACATTTAAAACAGTTAAAACCTTAAAAACCAGTAAACATTCCAAAAATATATATATAAAACAGGAGTCTGGCAAGCTACATTGAGTTTCTCATCTTAGCTAGGTGTAAGCTAGCCGGAAGAGGGTTATCTTACAGGCCCTGCAGAACTGAACAAAGTCCCGCAGGGCCCTCACCTCCTCCGGCAGCTGATTCCACCATGTAGGGGCCATAACGGAGAAAGCCCTATCTCTGGTGGATTTTAAGCGGGCTTCTTTTGGCCCAGGGATAGTGAGGAGATTTTGAGTTCCCGACCTCAGTACTCTCTGGGGAACATGTGGGGAGAGACGGTCCTTCAGGTAGGCAGGTCCCAGGCATACAGAAGCTTCCAGGTTCAACCCCTGGCAACTCTGCTTCCAAGGATCGAGTAGGAAGTGATGAGAAAGACCTTAGACCGTGGAGAACTGCAGATCTTGATTGCCGGTTAGAATAAGACACCTTAATGTTTCCTATTCATTTTTTTTCAAGTAGCTACAGCCCTACTCAGCAAAGGACACGTGGAATAAGCTCCAAAGAAACAGAAAATAATAAAGAAACTGAAGTGGATCAAGAACTGACACAGAACCTGTGAAAGTTGTTCAGGGACGAGCAGGTATTCTTAATCCTGCATTCAATGATGAAGGTGTTGTTTAAAAACAG
Organism: Heteronotia binoei; assembly: GCF_032191835.1. Classification (NCBI taxonomy): domain Eukaryota; kingdom Metazoa; phylum Chordata; class Lepidosauria; order Squamata; family Gekkonidae; genus Heteronotia; species Heteronotia binoei. Next base: position 122,613,960 of record NC_083229.1, read on the forward strand.
ATTGAGTTGGAGGATGCCCACTCATCACTGAAAATCTGTTCACGTTTAAGAAGCTCGCAGATCAGTGGGCCCTTTAAATGGCATGGGGGGGGAGGGGTTGCTCTTGGATACCCCTCTTGTGCAATTTAAATTGTGGAGGGAGGGGACAGCTCCCAGCCTCTCAGCTTTCATCCCTGTGGCGAAACGATAAGATCTTAGCATACAGCTGCGTAAATAGAAAAACCGCGAAGAGACACCATAAATTTTAATCAACAAGACAGTGCAATGTAGAAGTCTGTGGTGTTCTGACAAAGCTTGCACATAGAACAAGTAGGCAAGAGCATGTAGCAAAAAGACACTCACAGAAGACAGTTCAAAAACTGTCTTTCCAGGTTCAGATCCTGGAGATCTAACAGACACGTTCTGAACCTTGTTGGTTTTCTGTGAATGTATTGTAAAGGTTGGGTTCCAGAGATAAGCCTCCGAACTGAAGAAAGATGGATGAAAAGTCTTGATATCTAGAACAGACATCTTTGGAAGGGCTTCTTTTAGTTCCATGAACTAAATACTGGAATATTGTTATTCCTTTGTGATTGGAAAGACTGTTTTTGAACTGACTTCTGTGAATGTCTTTTTCCTACATGCTCTTTTCTATTTGAAGTTCTATGCGCAAGCTTTTTCAGAACACCACTGACCTCTACATTACACTGTCTTGTTGTTTAAAATGTATGGTGTCTCTCAGTGGTTCATCCCTGTGGTGTCAACAGGAGAGGGTGGAGAGAAGGTCGGGGCACCTGATAGGAAGTCAAGGGACAGGGCCCCTGCAGCCCCCCCCCCCCGTAGCTATAGGCCTAGGTATTTCCCAATTCAGAGTTGGCAGTCACCTTTTCAAGGAATGCTGCTCTCACAAATATATATGTGAAGTTTCATTATGGCCCTCTTTTGCGACTCACTAATCATAATACTGTGGCTATGTAGATGTTCAAGGGCTGTCCTGCTAGAAGGATGAGCAGAGCTGTCTCCAGTGTTCCCTCTAAGCTGAGGTATCATGAGCTGGCTCACCGTTTTTCTAGCCTCCAACTCACACCTTTTTGTCATAGCTGAGGAAGAACGGCCCCATAGCAAACTAATTTCTGCAGTAGTTCACAACTTGAATGCCAGTAGCTCACAAAGTGGAATTTCTGCTTACCAGACTCCATGGCTTAGATAAGATAAGATAAGATAAATTTATTTTTATATCCCGCCCTCCCCCACCAAAGGCGGGCTCAGGGCGGCTCACAGACATGGAAGACCATGATATAAATAAAATACAATATAAAACAAACAATTTTAAAAGACTATTCAGTTGCGATGCAATTACATAGTTAATTAAATAGATAAAACAGGTGCTATAAAGTGCTATTGATCACAATCATGCACAAGATGGCTGGATGGCTACAGATCCATTTAGCCAGGTTCTGTCCCAAAAGCAAGCTGAAACAGAGAGGTTTTGCAAGCCCTGCGGAACTGGCTCAGGTCCTGCAGGGCTTGCACCGTCTCTGGAAGTTGATTCCACCATCGAGGGGCCATTGCTGAAAAGGCTTGCTCTCTGGTTGTCTTCAATCTAGCCTCTCTTGGCCCAGGGATTTTTAAAAGGTTTTGAGAGCTAGATCTCAGTGCTCTCTGGGGGACATATGGGGAGAGGTGGTCCCTAAGGTAGGCCATATAGGGCTTTAAAGGTAATAACTTAGAGGGCTTAGAGGGAGTATTGGCCGTCTCTACTATCCCATCCATTTCCTGCAAAACAGGAAGCTTCCTATCATAACACATAGGAAACACATTCTTTAGGATGAGTAAAATGGGTGGATTTGGTCACAAAACAGTGGTCTTCTTCATCACTGAGAGCTACTGCAATGCCAAACCAAATCAATGACATCTGTCCCTGCAGCAATTTCCTTGGCGAAATGAGCCTAATTTTGCTATTCCTTCTATATGAGACAGGGCATATCTAGATGAGCTCCTAATATAGATAATGAGTTTTTTATATATCTGAAATAAATTTTAATATTTATATTAAAAAATTATATATCTGAAATAATTTTTTTATATATATATCTGAAATAAATTTTAAAGTAGACTGGAAAATGACAGTTTTGGATTCTATAATTATTTAATAATATGCTCCATCTAGGCTACAACATTTTCATAGGGAATTTCTTTCTCACACTAAAGCTGCCAAGAAGACAGTATATTAACTTTGGTGGAGAGCAGCCATGATTGACATTTCAGTGATGAAACAATGACTTAAACATCGCCCCATCTAGCTACAAACTTCAAGGAATTCTAGACATCAATCAACAGTTCAACCAGGTGTCTGCAATCTTAGGATGAAAGGGTACCTTTGTCGTCTAGCCTGTTCCTCCATCTTAAAAATAGATACGGTGATGTCTTAACAAGCCCCTGCTGAAATAGTTTATAAATCTGACATTGGTTTAATTGGGAAATATTCTGATAAGTAAGATTCATTTTAGCAGAAATCATCAAAAAGTACATCAACTCGCAAACTCGGAGTTCCAGGTTCAGCCTGGCTACTAATGGGGTGGGGGTTAGGGTTGCCAATCCCCAGGTGGGGGAAGGGGATCCCCTGGTCTGGAGGCCCTCCCCTCATTTCAGGGTCATTAGAGGGGGAGGGAAGTGTCTGCTGGGCAGTCTGTTATACCCTATGGAGACCGATTCCCATAAGGTATAATGGAGAATTGATCTGTGGGTATCTGGGGCTCTGTGTGTGTGTGTGTGTTTAGATAGATGCACCAAATTTGCAGAATCACACCCGGTGCCTCTCCTCAAAACACCCTCCAAGTTTCAAAAAGATAATAATAATAGCAATAATAATAATAAATTTATTCTTATATCCCGCCCTCTCCCGCCAAAGGCGGGCTCAGGGCGGCTCACAAGCATAGAAATCCATGGTTCAATAAAACAATACAATACAACAGCAATTTTAAATCAATAACATAATAAATAAGTTAGTTAAAATAGATAAAAGGTGCTACATTACTATGGGTCATAATATCCACAAGATGGCTGGATGGCTACACATCAATTTCATCAGTTTAGCCAGGTTCTGTTTCGAAAGCCAGCTGAAAAAGAAATGTTTTACAAGCCCTGCGGAATTGATTCAAGTCCCGCAGGGCTCGCACCATCTCTGGTAGATGATTCCACCATCGAGGGGCCATTGCGGAGAAGGCTTGCTCCCTGGTTGCCTTCAATTGAGCCTCTCTTGGCCCAGGGATTATTAGGAGATTTTGCGAGCTAGATCTCAGTGCTCTCTGGGGAACGTATGGGGAGAGGCGGTCCCTTAGGTAGGCAGGTCCTCGGCCATATAGGGCTTTAAAGGTAATGACCAGCACTTTATAGCGAACACGGTACACAACCGGCAGCCAATGCAGATCCCGCAGCCCAGGCCGCACATGTTCCCACCGTGGTAGTCCCAATAGCAGCCTGGCCGCCGCGTTCTGGACTACCTGAAGATTCCGTGTTCGGTACAAGGGCAGCCCCATGTAGAGGCCATTGCAGATTGGACTGAGGGGTCCAATTCTATGAGCCCCCAAAGAAGGTGCCCCTACCCTTCATTATTTCCAATGACTGGAAGGGATTTAAAAGGTGTGCAGTCCCTTTAAACGGTTGGCCAGAACTCCCTTTGGAATTCAGTGATGCTTGTCACACCCTGGCTCTCTGCCTTTGAGGTCTCTGCCTCCCCAGGCTCCAGCCCCAAATTTCAAAGTGGAGATGGATCCTGGGGAGGCAGAGACTTCAAAGGGCTGTAATCTGGAGAACCAGGTTTGATTCTCCACTCTTCCTCCACATGAAACCTGCTGGGTTTCCTTGGGCCAAACAGAGTTCTCTTAGAACTCTCTCAGCCAGGGCGAAGCCTCGGGAATCAAGATGGCAGATGTGTAATTTTTATGCTCCCAATCCCTCCCAACCCTTCTCTGCTGAAGCCTCTGCTTTCTATTCATCACGACTCTCCAGAACCTAGGTACAACTTCTACTAATTCTCCTCTACTGCCCTGGCCTTTTCGCTGACATTCTGGCTTGCCTATTGATCCCTAATCGGACTGACTAAAAAAGGCGGGAAACACCAGGGCCTTTAACAAAATGGCGAGGAAGCCAAACGCTGTGACTAAACAGGAACGGACAGCCTTCAAATCAGAACTTGTCTCTACAATTCACCAAATGGAAAAAGAAATCCTGAGAACTCTCTCAGCGTCACTTACTGTCAAGCATGCGGTTTCAATGACGAGTCGAAGTCGATGCAAAACTACATTTATTGATAAGCCGATACTTTTAGTGTAACAGATTCTTGAGAGTGATGCTGCAAATACATTGATACAATACTTTTAAGGCTTACTTCAAAAGAATTCCCAAAGGTGGGGGCGAGGGATAGCTCTCACACATAAACTATCATAAATGTCTACATTCTTATGCCGTTATCAGGACTCTGTCCTTGCTTTCCCCAGATGTGTCACACTCCCTAACAGGAATGTATGGGAAGGTGCTGATTACTTCTTCTCAAGTGAGTTTCGTTTCTCTCTACTTCTACTTTGCAAGCAATAAAGCAGGGAGGGGGAGGGGAAAGAATAACAGAGCTAACATACCTTGGTCCTCCAAGATACTTCACAGACCAGTGTTATGGAGGACCCTAAAACAATCATCAATGGAATTTCACCATGCTTGACACCTACCTCACAAGGTGATTGTAGAAGCGAGAGGAAGGGAAGGCAGTTATAAGTTGCTTTGAGACTCCTTAGGGTGGAGAAAAGTGGAATGTAACAACCTTCTTTTTTTCTTCTTCTCCAGTTAAAAGGACCTAGCAGTGAGCGATGTGAAAGACCTTCTTGAAACCTTGGAGAGTGCCTGCCAGTTTGAGTAGACAATAATGGCCTTGAGGAACCCAGGGTACAATTCAGTAGAAGGCAGTTTCATGTGTGCTTGCTTGTAAAACCCTAATTGCTGATTTCATTTGATAAAAAAAAAAAGTTGTATCTCTTCTTCAACAAGAACACTTTGGTCGTGTAGCTTTAAGCTGTGGGGCTATGTGGCTATTGAACCAAAGCGAGTAAATAAAGCCACGGCTATTGTATTCTCAATTATTTCTCCTTGTGCGTTTAAAAATGGACCACATTTAGACAAAAACAATCCCGTGGATGTCTTTTCTGGGTAATTCCATTTCTCGGTTCAGTGCAGGGACAAGGTGAAAACACATGAGGTGTGATTAACAGCATTATCACTGCTTTTGTCGTTGGTTTCCTGATAAACACACCGGCTGCTGTTTCCCCAGTCGAGAATCTCAGGAAGAATCTTTTACACATGGCAAAGTTTAATCACACTTCAAGTATGGCAAATGGCATTATCATAAGTGCATTTGAAAATATTACTTTTCAGTGGCTCTTCATAATCCTTTACCGGTAATGCCCTGCTTTCCTTTCAAGCTTTACCTACTGTTAGATGTTTCTTTTATTTTATCTCCACCTGCGCCCTGACTGAAAGACAGAAGGAGAAGGAGGAGGAGGAGGAGGAGGAGGAGAAGAAGAAGATATTGGATTTATATCCCGCCCTATACTCTGAGTCTCAGAGTGGTCACAATCTCCTTTCCCTTCCTCCCCCACAACAGACGCCCTGTGAAGTAGGTGGGGCTGAGAGAGCTCTCACAGAAGCTGCCCTTTCAAGGCCAGCTCTGCAAGAGCTATGACTGACCCAAAGCCATTCCAGCAGGTGCAAGTGGAGGAGTGGGGAATCAAACCCAGTTCCCCCAGATAAGAGTCCGCACACTTAACCACTACACCAAACTGAAAAGGAAAAGAAAAGTATTGCACAGCAGCACCATATTTGCATATTAAGCCACACCTCTTAATGCCAAGCCAGCAGGAACTGTGTTCCTGCTCAAAAAAAGCCCTGTCCGTATGTCAAGATCCCTTGCCATTTCAGTGTTTTATTATCTTGCTGTTCTGTACTGAAACACCTGCTACGCTACTGGGAAAACAAAAGTGTTTAGGCCCTCTAACACTGGCTGCCTCTCAAGGGCAGCACGATCTGTCGGAGTCTTTTTTCTAACGAATATTGCGAAGTTGGAATGCCTGCTTTGTAACTTTTCACTATTTTGAACTTCTCTCCCACCAGAAAATCCGGTGTGCATGTAACGGCTAACTGCTTCTATATATATTCACTCGCCTGCATCAATTTTGCCACTGGAGAGCCAGTTTGGTGTAGTGGTTAAGTGTGCGGACTCTTATCTGGGAGAACTGATTTGATTCCCCACTCCTCCACTTGCAGCTGCTGGAATGGCCTTGGGTCAGCTATAGCTCTGTAGGAGTTGTCCTTGAAAGGGCAGCTGCTGTAAGAGCTCTCTCAGCCCCACCCACCTCACAGGGAGTCTGTTGTGGGGGAGGAAGAAAAAGGAGATTGTGAGCCACTCTGAGATTCGGAGTGGAGGGCGGGATATAAATCTTCTTCTTCTGCTATCCAGTCTTACAATAAACACTAATCCTGATGAACTGGAGAGTTATTTTTGAAGATAGTCATAGACCTGACACCATATTATGGAGTCTTTAATTAGAACCAACAGCTACTCATTGCTTGAAGACCTCCTAAGCCAAAAGTGATGACTTCTAAGGCTCCGTAAGTTCCAAGTTGCAACAGCTCATCTGTTTCTAAAAGACAGGACACCTATTTGGTAACTTTTTTGCCTCTGCCAATGCCATCTCCTGCCCCAACCATTTTGCCACCCATAGCGCCCCAAGAATATCGATGCTTCCATTATTTCTGATCTAGATAGCTTGCCTATTAATGATGGATGGTCAGGCAGCCGTAAGGGACAGAGGGAGACACCATGCATCCGTAAATCGCTCAGCATGAAATATAAATATTTACATATCACATGACCAACAGCAGAGAGGGTGGGGAAGCTGCAGCTGTTGCAGCTGTGGGAAAGCCTTCTGAAAACACGCATGGGGAGATTAGCTCTTTATCCTCAGGGACGCTGGCAAAGCGTTGCAATGCAAACAAATGCTTGGTTGAATGTTCATCTGGGCTCCTCACAGCAAGATGAAGAAGAAGAAGAAGAAAAAGAAATTGGATTTATTCCGAATTTCAGTCTTAAAGCAACTCACAATCTCCTTTACCTTCCTCTCCCTGAACAGACACCCTATGAGGAAGGTGGGGCTGAGAGAGCTCTTACAGCAGCTGCCCTTTCAAGGACAACTCCTACAGAGCTATCGCTGACCCAAGGCCATTCCAGCAGCTGCAAGTGGAGGAGTGGGGAATCAAACCCGGTTCTCCCAGATAAGAGTCTGCACACTTGAAGAAGAAGAAGAAGAAGAGGAGGAGGAGGAGGAAATTGGATTTTTGCCTCACCTTTTACTATCCAAAGGAGTTTCCACAGCAGCTTACAAACTCCTTTCCCTCCCCGCCATGGACTCTCTGTGAGGTAGGTGAGGCCGATCAGCTCTGACAGAAACTGCGCTGGAGCAGAACAGCTCTGAGAGAACTTGTAACTGACTCAAGGTCACATCAGCGGGTGCATGTGAAGGAGGGGGGGATCGAACCCAGTTCTTCCAGACAGACCGCTGTCTCTTCTGAAGAAGGCGGCGGCATTTGGCAGCTCACCCCCAATCTCCTCGAAGGAAGCACAAAGATGGGGGAAACCAATTGGGGCTTAGCGTGGGAGTGCTGGCCAATGAGATGTTGGCTCGCCAGCCAGGTCTGGCATCAGCCACCCCTTCAGCATCAGTTTGGTGCAGAGCAAGCTCCCCGCCCACCCACCCACCATCTTTTTAGACCATGCAGACCAGCTAGCCACCAGTTTAGGGGCTGAGCAGGAATTTTTTGGGCTTCACTTAGAAGAAGAAGAATTGCAGCTTTATACCCCGCCCTTCTCTCTGAATCAGAGACTCAGAGCAGCTTACAATCTCCTCTATCTTCTCCCCCCACAACAGACACTCTGTGAGGTGGGTGGGGCTGAGAGGGCTCTCACAGCAGCTGTCCTTTCAAGGACAACCTCTGCCAGAGCTAATGACTGACCCAAGGCCATGCCAGCAGGTGCAAGTGGAGGAGTGGGGAATCAAACCCGGTTTTCCCAGATAAGAGTCTGCGCACTTAACCACTACTCCAAACCGGCTCTCCAAGAAGAAGATATTGGATTTATATCCCACCCTATCTCAGAGAGGCCACTATCTCCTTTACCCCCCCCCCACCACAACAGACACCCTGTGATATAGGTGGGGGTGAGAGAGCTCTCACAGCAGCTGCCCTTTCAAGGACAACTCCTATGAGAGCGAGGGCTGACTCAAGGCCATTGCAGCAAGTACATGCGGAAGAGTGGGGAATCAAGCCCAGTTCTCCCAGTTAAGAGTCCGCGCACTTAACCACTACACCAAACTGGCTCTTTTAGACAGCTTACAAACCAAGAATAATCCAGGGCCAGTTCCAGGGTTTTTTTTTTTTTGGGGGGGGGGGTGCCTGGTCATAGAGCCTCCTCTCCTCTGCCCACCACCCCCAACTGGCAACTCAATTCCCACGCGCCGCCTGCCATCCCTCACCTGCAAACCCTCCCGTGTGCCATTTTTCTGAAGGTTATCGCTGCCCTCCATCATCTGAACGTCCTTCCCCATTTGTGCCGAGCGATGCATGTGGTAGGGTTGCCATCCTCCAGGTTGTCGCAACAAAAAATGCAAGCTACTGACCAATTTGCTAAAGAGATATATAGAAACCAGTCCAAATGTCCAAAACATGTATATTCAAGTCCCAAAGCAGTGTGGTGACAAGCCAATCGATTCAGTACTTGTTTCTTTCCAGTCTTCATCAGACCTCAGACCACTAACAAAAGAAAAATATTATACAAAAATATCAGAAGGACATTCAGACACCGCCAGCCCTCTTCCAGTGAAAAAATATATCGTACTTACAGATTGATTCAATTATATAGATTTTTTACACAATTTTCAAAAAAGAGGGATGCAGAGCGTCTCCAGCAGCAATTTCACATCGGCTGCAGCTCAGTACGTGGCTTCTTGCGCACCCTAATGGTGCAACTAACATGTTTAAAACAGCAAACCTCTCATTTACAGCTGCCATTACACAAACCTCTTAAAGGTAAAGTGACACATTTCTAATGCAACATGCTAAAAGACACAAACACCACAAACTATATCACAGCAGATACAGCGTACAAAATATTCCATGCAAAGAATGTCAAATCCCATAATTTATACAAAAATACGTTATCACACAGGCAAAGCATGCCCAGCCCTCATAATATTATAAAGAAGACCATTCATAAAAAGCATGTCAAATCAATGGTCATATTCAGTCCATATGGAGAAGAGCAATTCAACTGGTGTATCCAGTATGCCTCTTTTTGCAGCAGGATCTCGTGCACGTCTTCATTTCTATCTGTTTGTTCATATTTGTATGAGGTGGAAAAAAACAAAAATCTTCACAGTCATGATTCTGTTGCATAAAATGGATTGTCACCACACTACTGTGGGACTTGAATATACATATTTTGGACATTTGGACTGATTTCTATACACTTCTTAGTGAATTGGTCACTCGCTTGCATTTGTTGTTGCGTTATCCGTTATAGTGACCTCTCTCGGATTGTATTCTCATCCTCCAGGTTGTGACTGGAGATCTGCTGGGATTACAACTACGCTCCAGATGTCTTCTCCTGGAGAAAAATAACTGCTTTGGATGGTGGACACTATGGTATTGTTGTTGTTCAGTCGCACAGTCGAGGCCAACACTTTGCGACCCCACGGACAAAGTCACGCCAGGCCCTCCTGTCTTCCACCATCCTCTGAAGTCGGCTCCACTCTGGTATTGAAGCCCATTAAAGTCCCTCCCATCCCCAAACTCCACTCTCTTCAGGGTCTACCCGCAAAAATCTATGGGTATGACCAGGGCTTTTTTTTGGTAGAGAAAGCCCAGCAAGATCTCATTTGCATATTAGGCCACACCCCCTGATTCCAAGCCAGCCGGAACTGCGTTCCTGTGCATTCCTGCTCAAAAAAACCAAAAAGCCCTCGGTATGACTACCCCAGAGTTAGCAATCTTGTGTGGCAGGGAGCATGAGTGATAGAGTCCCAAAAATAGGGTTGCCAAGTTCAATTCAAGAAATATCTGGGGACTTTTGGGGTGGAGCCAGGAGACTTTGGGTGTGGAGCCAGGAGACATTAGGGGTGGAGCCAAGATCAAAGCTGTGACAAGCATAATTGAACTCCAAAGGGAGTTCTGTCCATCACATTTAAAGGGACGGCACACCTTTTCAATGCCTTCCTTCCATAGGAAATAATGAAGGATAGGGGCACCTTCTTTTAGGGCTCATAGAATTGGACCCCCTGGTCCAATCCTTTTGAAACTTGGGGGGTATTTTGGGGAGAGGCACTAGATGCTATACTGAAACTTTGGTGCCTCTACCCCTAAAAACAGCCCCCCCCCAGAGCCCCGGATACCCACAGATCAATTCTCCATGATTTTCTATGGGAATAAATCTCCCTAGGGAATAACAGAGTTTCCAGCAGACATTTCCCTCCCTTCCCCCCGCTTTCTGATGACCCTAAAGTGGGGGGAGGGCCTCCAAACTGGGGGATCCCCTGCCCCCACCTGGGGATTGGCAACCCTACCCCCAAAAATGGGGGGAGGCACATTGGCAAATGGTAGGGCAAACGCATGGGCACAAGGTGAGTAGTAGTCGGCCCCACAACAAGCCCTGGGCCCTGGCAGTTGCCCCACCTCAGGGTGTGCTGACACAGGCCCTGGGAGAATCAAACATTTTGGGTCAGCTTCAGCAAGGTTGCTGTGTATCCCAGCTACAGTTTGGTGTAGTGGTTAAGTGTGTGGGCTCTTTGCCCGCCCACCCCTCGAATGAAACACAACACAAGTTATGGGTTAAACTGGGAATTTTATTGAAACATCAGCTGATCTGCGACACATTAAAGCACGGGTTGTATTGTGCTTGCAGAGCAAGCGTCCTAACGGGGCAAACCCACCCTGGCTTAGAGTCAGGTCCGTGATCCGTGCAGACCTTACTCATCACAGCCCGCACAATAGTGCACAGAGGGGAGGGAGAGCACATTCCGGCCCATGACTACCAAGCCTTAAGGCTCGTAATATGCTCCCCCAACCCCAAAGAGGCCCCCAACTGAGACGTCCTGACTGCAAAGCCCATAGGTACCCAGTTTGAAGACTCCCCCCCCCCCCATCTCGGAGTGCTTGCCAACTCAAAATCCCTTCAACCTGTGTTTTTCCTGCCTTCCCAGTTAGGGCCTATTCAGCTTTGCCAGGCCTATTTATCCCTCACCTTTTCTGACCATGCGAAGCAGGCAAAAAAAAGGCTTCCCTCCCTGCCAATCTAAGAGCCAGTTTGGTGTAGTGGTTAAGTGAGTGGACTCTTATCTGGAAGAACCGGGTTTGAATCCCCACTCCTCCACTCGCAGCTGCTGGAATGGCCTTGGGTTAGTCATTAGCTCTGGCAGAGGTTGTCCTTGAAAGGGCAGCTGCTGTGAGAGCCCTCTCAGCCACACCCACCTCACAGAGTGTCTGTTGTGGGGGGAGAAGATAGAGGAGATTGTGAGCCGCTCTGAGTCTCTGATTCAGAGAGAAGGGCGGGGTATAAATCTGCAATTCTTCTTCTTCTTAGTGAAGCCCCCAAAAATTCCTGCTCAGCCCCTAAACTGGCGACTAGCTGGTCTGCATAGTCTAAAAAGATGGTTGGGCGGGGAGCTTGCGCTTCACCAAACTGATGCTGAAGGGGTGGCTGATGCCAGACCTGGCTGGTGAGCCGGCATCTCATTGGCCAGCACTCCCACGCTGAGCCCCAATTGGTTTCCCCTATCCTTGTGCTTCCTTCGAGGAGATAAGGGGCGAGCTGCCAAATGCCGCCACCTTCTTCAGAAGAGACAGTGGTCTATCTGGGAGAACTGGGTTCGATCCCCCCCCTCCTCCACATGCACCCACTGATGTGACCTTGAGTCAGTTACAAGTTCTCTCAGAGCTGTTCTGCTCCAGCGCCGTTTCTGTCAGAGCTGATCGGCCTCACCTACCTCACAGAGTGTCCATGGTGGGGAGGGAAAGGAGTTTGTAAGCTGCTCTGGAAACTCCTTTGGGTAGTAAAAGGTGAGGCAAAAATCCAATTTCCTCCTCCTCCTCTTCTTCTTCTTCCTCATGAGGAGAAGGCTAGAGAAGAAATATTCAGGTAAGGGAGCTGACAGCGGTCAAGGTTACATTGCCCTCGCTTTGCCATTTGCCAAATCCTGACGCCAAACCCCGGGCTAATGTTGGCTCATGGTACAGTTCCTTGCCATAGAATCTGCGCCTAAGTAGGCAAAAAGAAAAAAAAAGCGGGGGGGGGGGGGGAAGCTTTAATCATTCCTCGAATGAACAATAGGGATCGGTAGATGAAAAAAATATATATTAAAAATTCAAGACAACTCTCCTGCTAAATAAAGCAGGAAGAAATTTGGAGAGGAGGGGGAGGAAGAGGATAAGAATAGAAGGGAAACGCATTTGACAGCTCAAGACAGGGGTTCTTTGTTGTTAGGTTTGATGCCGGCTGTTTATGAAGACATAAACCCTAAGCAATACATTATGCAAATGAACACACAGAAAAGTGGTTAGTGACAGGGGTTTTTTTTTGGGGGGGGGGAAATGGCAGAGATTGTCATACAAGCATAAAAGAAAGTTTAATTTCATTAAGCATTTATTTAAAAAAAAAAGGCATTTGAACAATCCACCCTTTAGTCATCCTATAAAAGCTTGACATAAACACATTCTTCCCCTAACAGTGCCTTTGCATTCATGATTAAACAGTCAAAAATGCAGCTTTGGCATTACACATCCCACCGTTCAAGTCAGCTCTTCGGTACTGAATTTGAGAAAATGCTCTTAAATAGGTATAGGATGTGGATGGGAAGGACACACACACACACACACACACACAAAGAAAGCCTGATCCTGCTAAGGAAATACATACAAACATCTCATTTGTTGGACTGGAAGCTGCCAAGTCTCTCCGTCATTGTAATGGGGAACTTGCTCTTTGGGCACGCTTCATGAGTGCGGTGCGATGACATCACCCGGAAGTGACGTCATCACACCGGGGACATAGTGCGGGGACGCTCTAGGACTCGCACTGAAAACTCTAGGGTACCACCAGAAATGCTCTAGGATTCTCAGTAAAGCTCATGGTACCATAGAGCTTTTAGCATGAATCCTAGAGCATCCCCGTGCGACGTCCCCAGCATGATGAGACACTTCTGGGTGATATCACTGCATCTGGGATGGCGTGCGTAGACGGGGCTCTTTTTGGGGGTGGGAATCCCCTCAGGTGGCCTGCTCCCTGCTGGTGGGTTGGGGGCCTTGCAGGCGGGGAATCCCCTGCCCCTGGCAGGAGCTTGGCAGTCCTAGGAGGGATTCCAACGTGTTTGGTGTAGTGGTTAAGTGGGGTGTAGTGGTGAAGTGTGCGGAGTCTTATCTGGGAGAACCAGTTTTGATTCCCCACTCCGCCCCTTGCAGCTGCTGGAATGGCCTTGGATCAGCCATAGCTCTCGCAGGAGTTGTCCTTGAAAGGGCAGCTGCTGTGAGAGCCCTCTCCAGCCCCACCCACCTCACAGGGTGTCTGTTGTGGGGGGAGAAGATATAGGAGATTGTAAGCCCCTCCGAGTCTCTGATTCAGAGAGAAGGGCAGGGTATAAATCTGCAGTTCTTCTTCTTCTAGGAAGCATAGTGCTTTTCCCTTTCCCCCCCACCCAGATTCTCTGATTGGCCTCTTGTGTATGTAGGTAGTTAATTTGGCCATAGCCACATATTCCAGCATTCTATCTTTCCAACATGTGAGGAGGGACAGTTTGAAAAGAGAAGGGGGCTCAGCAGGGATGAAATTCAAAACAATTCACCATCTGAAACCGCTGTTTGTGGTTAAGTGTGCGGACTCTTATCTGAGAGAACCGGGTTTGATTCCCCACTCCTCCACTTGCAGCTGCTGGAATGGCCTTGGGTCAGCCATAGCTCTCGCAGAGGTTGTTCTTGAAAGGGTTCTTCTTCTTCTTCCTCTACCAGATACGAGTCCAGCACTCCTAACCCCTATGCCACACTGGCTTTCTTTGTTTGTTTTGGTCTCACCACCAGACCACTCCAGAATTAAGGAGCTTATAACCAGCATTTCAGGTCACTTCACCAGTCTCATTCCATTACCGAATGAAACGTTTTCCTTTTATGCAAGAAGGCATTAAAGAACTCAAGACTACAACAGAAGCCATGTTGGATCAGGCCAATGGTCCATCCAGTCCATCAATGTGTCACACAGTGGCCAAAAACCCAGGTGCCATCAGGAGGTCCACCAGTGGGACCAGAACTTTAATTATTGAGCTACATGCTCTATATTTATTGAGGTATATGTTGTGCACTGCCCCGAGTTCTCCATGGGATGCACTTTAAGAATGGAATCAATCAGTGAGTCGATTAATCGATCAATAAACCAACCGACTCCAGAAGCCACTGTTGACCCCCAAAGCACCAAGAATACAGAGCATCGCTGCTCCAAACATGGTGTCCCATCTATGCCTTGTGCCTAAGGACCACGGATGGACCTCTGCTTCATAAGTTTCTCCAGGGCTTTTTTTGCAGCAGGAATTCCTTTGCATAGTAGGCCATACACCCCTGATGTAGCCAATCCTCCAAGAGCTTACAGGGCTCTTCTTAAAGGGCCTACTGTAAGCTCCATGAGGATTGGCTACACCAGGGAGTGTGTGGCCTAATATGCAAAGGAGTTCCTGCTACAAAAAAGCCCTAATTTCTCCAATCCCCTCTTGAAGCTGACTTTACTTTTAGTTGCCACGGCTTCCTTTCTGCACTAGAGAGCTATATGTTTTTGCGAAACTGCTAGAGCTGTCAGGTGTTTTAATTCTTGCAGACTTCTAGGTGTGAAGGCTGCAGGTTTTATGATTCCTGTTTAGTGCTCTGTCATGCAACTGTGTTTTTTATGGATTTTAATTTAAATGACTTCTGAATACTGCTTCAGGTGCCCTTGTGGCAGAGAATGCAAATCATAAGTTTGCAGAAAGTGAATGCATGAATACAGAGAAATAATTTGCTGGGGATTGTAATAGGAAAAAAAGCCAGGCGAAGGAATCTCTTTGATATCTTTGCACTGGGGGGAAAAAAGAATATTGAGATTTCATCTGTACTAAACAACCAGTGGTGTTGGTAATTTCTGTCTTGTAACAGATTTGTTGTTGTTGTTCTTTTCATTGACAATTTCCATTTGACACAAAAGCCTAAAGCCTTTGTTTCTGGAATGTGAATGCCTGCTGAAACTTCCTCCATCCATTGTCCGTCAGTGGCTATTAGCCACAGTATATATGTGTGTGTGTGTGTGTGTGTGTGTATATATATATATTACCCACAGTATATATATGTGTGTATGTGTGTGTGTGTGTACACACATATATTGGCCACTGTGTGACACAGAGTGTTGGACTGGATGGGCCATTGGCCTGATCCAACATGGCTTCTCTTATGTTCTTATGTGACACAGAGTGTTGGACTGGATGGGCCATTGGCCTGATCCAACATGGCTTCTCTTATGTTCTTCTGTGACACAGTGTTGGACTGGATGGGCCACTGGCCTGATCCAACATGGCTTCTCTTATGTTCTTCTGTGACACAGAGTGTTGGACTGGATGGGCCATTGGCCTGATCCAACATGGCTTCTCTTATGTGACACAGAATGTTGAACTGGATGGGCCATTGGCCTGATCCAACATGGCTTCTCTTATGTTCTTCTGTGACACAGAGTGTTGGACTGGATGGGCCATTGGCCTGATCCAACATGGCTTCTCTTATGTTCTTCTGTGACACAGAGTGTTGGACTGGATGGGCCATTGGCCTGATCCAACATGGCTTCTCTTATGTTCTTCTGTGACACAGAGTGTTGGACTGGATGGGCCACTGGCCTGATCCAACATGGCTTCTCTTATGTTCTTCTGTGACACAGTGTTGGACTGGATGGGCCATTGGCCTGATCCAACATGGCTTCTCTTATGTTCTTAACCCTGGTCTAGTTCTGGGAGCCAAACAAAGGAAATAGCCCTGGCTTCTTATTTGGTTTTAAAGCCAGTTGCCAGGACACCTAAGGGACCAAGTTTGACTTTGCCCCCACCCAGGGCTTTCATTGTAGCAGAAACTCCTTTTCATATTAGGCCACACAGCCCTAATGTAGCTAGGATTGCCAGGCCCCAGGCAAGAGATAGATAGAACACTAAGGGACATGTTAATACGATCAGATATGACGCAAGAGGCTGCCAATGTACAGGATATGCCCATAGGTCACTACCAATGCAAAAAATGTTCAATCTGTGCTAATACTTTGGAACTGAATGAAATTATCATTAATGGTTTTCATTGGAAATGTATGCATTTCTCAACCTGCAGTACATCTAGAATAATTTATATTTTAAGGTGTCCGTGTCCAAGAGTCTATGTCGGCTCTAGCATGCATATCCTAAGGGCATGTTTTCTTGAACATAAGTCTAGAATTCCTCAGTCAAATATAGATGTGCCGACCGCACAACACTGTATTGATTTTCAGTGCTCCTGTGAGGAGATACCATGTACTGTGGCCTATGCCTTTAAGGGCCATCGTTACAATGCGGAGAATGTATCTAAAATTTTATTACAAAAAGAAATCTTTTGTATTCATAAATTCTGGACGATGTCCCCGTGGGGTTTGAATGCTTCCTTAGATTTTTCTGTGTTTGCGTAATAACTGCAAGTTATACCACAGGAATCAGAATGTAATTGACATCAGCTGGAATAGCCTGTATAGAAGAAGACGATATTGGATTTATATCCCGCCCTCCACTCTGAAGAGTCTCAGAGCGGCTCACAATCTCCTTTACCTTCCTCCCCCACAACAGACACCCTATGAGGTGGGTGGGGCTGAGAGGGCTCTCACGGCAGCTGCCCTTTCAAGGACAACCTCTGCCCTTTCAAGGACAACCTCTGCCAGAGCTATGGCTGACCCAAGGCCATGCTAGCAGTTGCAAGTGGAGGAGTGGGGAATCAAACCCGGTTCTCCCAGATAAAAGTCCGCACACTTAACCACTACACTGAACTGGATTTGGGTTGCTCTATGGTATGAACCATTCATGCATACTGATAAGATATGACTGTGAGCTCTTGCCTAAGCATGGGGTAAGTTAGATGGTGTGTGACTGCATACACAGAAAATGTAGAAGGCTAACCTCTGTAAAGACATACTCTGTACATTTTTTAATTTGTATTTTGCATGTTAATTTCCGGAGTGTAAAAATAGCGGCCAGAGGAAGTGTAAAGGAAACACGAACTTGAACCTAGGGCTCGTGTCGCTGCTACTACATCTGTTGAATTATTCTTCAAAGAGGAACAGCCAGGCTATCTGCGTCTCTCAACAGAAAGACAAGAAGACAGCAGATTCTCACACCTGGCAAAATTGAAAGTTTGAGTATCTACTAAGGACAGTTTATTTGCTTTAAAGGGCATTTAAGAATTACAGTGATAAAGTGTTTAAGTAAAAGAATGCTTTCGCACTTACATTGCAACATTTGGTGTGTGGTGTTTTCCTTGTTTTGCCTAATCCCCAGGTGGGGGCAGGGGATCCCCCGGTTTGGAGACCATCCCCCTTGCTTCAGGGTCATCAGAAAGCAGGCAGAGAGAGTTTGTCTTCATTAGGCCTTGCATAATCTGCGAAGGACTACCACACTTCCAAGCTCCGCCCTCAGACTGGCTGCAGGCTCTTCCCACTGGTCCAGATAACTCCTTCTCAGACTCTGCCTGAGATGACTCCTACTCAGACCCTGCCTGAGATGATTCCTTCTCGGACCCTGACTGCGATGACTCCTTCTCAGACCCTGCCGGAGATGACTGCTTCTCGGACCCTGACCGAGATGATTCCTTCTCGGACCCTGACCGAGATGACTCCTTCTCGGACCCTGACCGAGATGACTCCTTCTCGGATCCTGACCGAGATGACTCCTTCTCGGACCCTGACCGAGGTGATTCCTTCTCGGACCCTGACCGAGATGACTCCTTCTCGGACCCTGACCGAGATGACTCCTTCTCGGACCCTGACTGAGGTGATTCCTTCTTGGACCCTGACTGAGATGACTCCTTCTCGGACCCTGACTGAGGTGACTCCTTCTCGGACCCTGACTGAGATGACTCCTTCTCGGACCCTGACTGAGGTGACCCTGCTGAGATATCAGTCATTTTTTATTTCAAACCTCGGTGAACACCATGAAGGAAAACTCTTGCTCCAACTTCACATGAGCTGATTTCAAATGAGCTGCCAAGTGGCCGTCCATCCAGGCAAGAGCAACAGCAAGGCTGTGATCCCACGCACAAAATAATGCACTTTCAATCCACTTTCTATGCACTTTCCAAATGGATTGGAAAGTGCCGTTTATTTATTGCAAAACCAGGGGTTGAAAGACGTGGTTTAACCAAACTGCAGCAGTGGGAAATGTCCCTCAATCACTGAGCAGGCGGTGAAGCTTTTGGTTCTAGCAGTGAAAAAGATAGGAACCAAAAGCAGTAGGGGTACCACATAGGGCACAACTTTGCTTTATCCTTTTGATTAAGCCTTGACTGTAACTGCGTTCTTTAAGAAGAAGATTAAAGATATTGGATTTATATCCACCCTCCACTCCGAATCTCAGAGTCTCAGAGCGGCTCACAATCTCCTTTATCTTCCTCCCCCAAAATAGACACCCTGTGAGGTGGGTGGGGATATAGGGATGTAGGGATATAGGGATGCCAATCCCCAGGTGGGGGCAGGGGATCCCTTAGTTTGGAGGCCCTCCCCCAGATTCAGGGTCATCAGAAAGTGGGGGGAGGGAAATGTCTGCTGGGCACTCCATGATTCCCTATAGAGACTTATTTCCATAGGAAATAATCCATGGGTATCTGGGACTCTGGGGTGTGTGTGTGTTTTTAGGTAGAGGCACCAAGCTTTCAGTATATCATCCAGTGCCTCTCTCCAAAATACTCCCCAAGTTTCAAAAAGATTGGACCAGGGGGTCCAATTCTATGAGCCCCCAAAGAAGGTGACCCTATCCTTCATTATTACCTATGGAAGGAAGGCATTTAAATAGGAGTGTGGTCCCTTTAAAATGTGATGGCCAGAACTCCCTTTGGAGTTCAATTATGCTTGTCACACCCTTGCTCCTGGCTCCACCCCCAAAGTCCCCAGATATTTATTGAATTGGACTTGGCAACCCTATCCATGTATCTGCTAGATTACATTTCACGCACACATAATCTGTAGGCTTCTTGGTTGCTCATCAGTTAAGGGGTCTTTTGTGCAAACCCTCGTACATACCATAGTAGTGCTTGTGGGATTGGTCAACTTTTGGCACCAAGATGTCTCCAGTGAGCTTGATACAGTCTGACCATTCTGTTGTCTGCTTTAATCAAATAGTGTGTGGGATCCATTTGTAAGACTTGTGTGTGCCATTGTGCGTACAGCTAGGCTGAACTCCTACTTCGAACACTACAGAGTGATTACTTGAGAGTTATTTCCCCCCCCCCCTCTTTCCCACTGGCAATTTTCCCTATAATTCATAGCTTTGTCATAGATGGTCTAGCATTTAATTCCTCTACAGTATAATTGTACACAGAGTTTCATGAATGACAAATAAGGATTTAGGTCTTAAAAATCTCTGACAGAGGTAAGATATTTTTAGGTATTAAAGCAGGCTCCGGTATGCCGAAATGCACCTTCAAAACTTTTCCTTCTTCTTAAGGACATATTATAATGTAAACCACAGTAATCCCTCGGGGAAGAATATTCGAAGTGTGTGACAATAGCATCTCTCTCTTTTTTTGTTAATGCAAGAACACTGCAGTTGTATTAACCAAGCACAAAGGTATTTGGGTATGGGCATTTTAATACCTGTCATGAGGTTCTGAGATGACCTTGGTGGGACAAAAAAAACACAGAGAGAATAACATATGACTATAGACTGGCATAAAGATTCATCTGTCCTGTTCCAGTTTCAAGTGCGCGGGGAAAGAGCTTTGTTGTAACTGGGGTCAAGCATCCTCAGCCACATTTTTCAAACCTGGTTACCGATTGTATACCGGGTCCAGTACAAAGTGCTGGTTATCACCTTTAAAGCCCTATATGGCCGAGGACCAGCCTACCTGAAGGACCGTCTCTCCCCGTATGAACCCCAGAGAGCACTGAGGTCAGTAGGAAAGAACAGACTGACTAACCCTGGGCCAAGACAAATTAAACTACAGAATACTCGCTCTCGGGCCTTTTCGGCCGCAGCCCCATATCTCTGGAACCAACTCCCAGAGGAGGTGCGGGCCCTGCGGAACCTTGATCAGTTCCGCAGGGCCTGCAAGACCACCCTTTTTAAATTAGCTTTTATGAATAACTGAATTATACCGACAACGAAGAAAATCCGCCATCAGTACTAACTAGAAGAGCGTCAAGGATAGTGTTATAATATGTTTTAGTTAATTGTTTTAACAGGTTTTTAAGGTTAATTAATGTTTAATTTAATGTTTCTAATGTAACTGTCTTATTGTTTGGTGCACCATTGGTCATCGTATTGTTAGCCGCCCTGAGCCTGCTTCGGCAGGGGAGGGCGGGGTACAAATAAAAATTTATTATTATTATTATTATTATTATTATTATTATAAACCACCAAGTTGCAAGCCAAGTTATTTTATTGAGCTAGAGGCTCTGATTTGCACTGGATATGGTCCCTGGATGAATTCCATACCTGGGTGAGCATATCAGAGTTATATAGGTCTGCTAAGCTCTGACTGGGGGTGGGAGATCCCTCAGTTTTGGGGGGCCCAACCCACCAGCATGGAACAAGCCACCGGAGGGATCTCTGTCCCTGTTGTCACATGATGTGCCCTGTGCAATGACATAAGCAGGAAGTGACATCATCATGCTGGGCATGTTATGCCAGGGACGGGCTAGGATTTGTGATAAAACTCTATGGGCGTTTCGCACTCACCTTCAGCCGGTGCGACCCCCCTCTTGACCGCGCAGGATCTGCGCAGATTTTGCACCAAATGCCGCGGAGCAGCCGGAAGAGCCGGAAACTCCCGTCGCAAAAGCCGCGCAAACAGAAACTGCTTTTTGGTGGTTGACGTTTGAGCAGCTTTTGCGCCGGGAGTTTCCGGCTCTTCCGGCTGCTCCGCGGCATTTAGTGCGAAATCCGCGCAGATCCTGCGCGGTGAAGAGGGGGGTCGCGCCGGCTGAAGGTGAGTGCGAAAACGCCCTATGTTACCATAGAGTTTTTACTGTAAATCCC